>NC_085141.1:16441877-17103127 GCF_024139115.2 Armigeres subalbatus
ATGCCTGCTGCAAATGTGACAATGAACTATTTGCAGCACCATACAGATCAATTTCCGTGCGTTTGTTTTATTCTCCTCAACAGCTGACCCAAAATTGTATTCTCAATTTTTCATTTCCCGATAATTTCACCAGAATGAATTAGCATGAACTAATAGTAGAACCAAAGGGAACCTCCGTGAGATTCTACAGAGTCTGTAGAATTGATGAATATTGTCATCCATCCGGGAATGGACCGCTATAATTTAGAATTATCGGGCCATTTCGAAACTAAAAATACTAGATTTCTTAAAAACTTGAAATTTTCTGCAACGATCCAAAAACCCTGACCACAGAACAGAGAACAATGCTTAAAGAGTCGACATGAAACATCCTCTGAAAAAATTATGCTAAATACAGACAAAAATAACGGTAAGGTCTGTGGATAACACTTGACCAATACGCTGTTGATTTTTCAATCCCCAAAATAAATCATTCGCCACAAAGCATTCATTAGAAAATCATTCTTCAGAATGCAGCACTGTTTTTTTTTTTCTATTTTTAAATCAGTTTGAGTCAATGATCTAATCTTGTATCACTTTTCAGTACTTTGTGCTCGATAATTATGGCATGAGCAAGGTTCACTCACTTCGACAGTAGATGGGAGAGATTAGCGTGGGTGTAAAAAAATTCAGTGCGAACGTAAACAACCTCGGTGACTGTCCCATAAAAAAATCCAAGATGACTAAATCTAAACTGTTTAAATAATTTGCAGAATCATAAAATCGACACACTGCAATACCTGTATGTATTCATCTTGGGCCTGAGTTCCTTTAAATTTGACATTCGAGAGCTATAGCAAGCATATTGAAAGTCATCTAGTTTGCCTTGATATGAACAACGACGGAGAGCCACCAAAGTATCAATCAAAGCAATCGTGGTACTTCACTAACAGTCAAAGACATATGGTCAACCATCGCGGACAGTGCAGTGACAGTTTATCAGCAGACTTTCGCTTGCCTAGCAGCTTGAAAATCTCCACAATTCCCATCAGCATACGAGAAGGATTCTCATCAGAATCCGAGAGGAATTCCCATCAGAATCCAGGAAGAATTCTCATTTGATATCTAAGGAATTCCTTTCAGAATCATCGAAGTATTACAATCGGAATCCAGAAGAATTCATACTGGATTCTTTTCGGCATCGTTGCATTGAGGGATACCCTTGAGAGTCTGTGGAGGATATGCTTTATAATCCATGGAGGATTTGCTCCAGAATCTCTCATTGATTTGCTTCGGAATTCATCCGGAGTCGTTCGAAAACTTGTTTCGGATTCGGAATCGTTCGGAGATTTGCTTCGGAATTTCCTGAGGATTTGTTTCAGAATACTTCAGTGATTTGCTTCGGACTTGCTTCAATATTTAATTTCGAGTCTCTCGACGTCGAAATCTCTCGACAAATTCTTTCGGAATCATACTATATTCGACGATTCACTTCGGAATACATCGATTGTTTGTTTAAATCCTTGAAGGCTTGTAAAATGTCATCTGCATGTCATTTGACTAATTTGCTCATAACTTTCTTCAGAAGCCCAATTTCTTCCATAATTTTGAATGTACTCATAACGCTTGAGTAGGGTTATATTTTTGTCCAAGGGACATTGCTCTAAGTATAACATCAAAGGCTGGAGAGTGAAAACTTCCAAAATGTCACGTGTCATTTCGACCAGGGTCATTTGAATGACATTTTGCCTCCCACGCCCAGATTACATATTTACAGCAAAGTCTCGTTAGACATAGTTGAGCCCATTTAACGCTATAAGTTCTCATACAACATGAATTGATAGCTACCTTCTGAAACAAGTTCTGGGAAAATTATACAAACGAATGCAAATGACATTTTACAACACTGTCCTTGGATGATTTGCTTGAATCCCAAGATGCTGGAATCCTTCAATGATTTGTTTCAACATCCCTGGAGGATTCTTTACGGAAGCCCTGGAGGATTAATTCGGGTCCCCATATTTGCTTACATTTCGACAGATTGCTTCGAAGAATTACTTCTACATCCCTGGAAATTGCTCATGAAATGCATGAAACATTCCGTTGGAACTCCTGAAACATTCCGTCGGAGTTCTTGGAATGATTCCGTTAGAATTCCTGAAGGATTCTATCTGGAATCTTTAGTAGATTCTCATTCAAATCCTTGAAACATTTCCGTCTGATTATCTAGAGCATTTCCGTTCAATACCTTGATCTCTCGAAATCCCTGCAACATTCCCGTTCAAATTCCGGATATTTCGTCGGAATTCCTGGACGATGGAGGATATTTAGAAGATTTTTATTGGAATCCCTGGAACATTCCCGTCGGAATCCCGTGAAGATTTAGAATTCATGGATTGCCTTCAGAATCCATGGAAGTTCCCTTCGATACGCTTGGAGGATTCCCATCAAAATCTCTGGAGATTCCCGTCGGAATCACTAAAGGATTCTCATCGGAATGCTTCGAGGATTTCTGTCGAATCCCTGGATGAATGTCGCATCATTTTTTTTTTTTCATTTGAGATAGATAGAATATTTATGAAATATTTAAAAACATCCACTGCCTATCGGTCTTGATTTGATCTTCATTGGACATTGGATAACTTAATGAGCAAAGTATTGGTAATGGTAAATTGTTTAAGAATGTTTTGAAAGAAGCTCAAAATAGAGAAAATAGATGAAGGGGCTGTAGAACCAACAAATGCAACGGAACTTTCAAAGGGAATCCTTTATCGTTATGCACTTTAGTGAATGCTCGTAAAAGATCAGCTGGTATTCCGAATAGCGTCGTCTATGGCAATCATAATTCTTCCGCCGATAACACTTCTATGAATCTCTTTTCTGAGTTCTTTCACAGTATGTTTGTGTCAGATTACCATTCCCCAGTATTTAGATGAATAACAAAGCTAAAACATCCATCCACCGCAATTAAGCCTCAGTTACGACACTGTTTTAAGCGATCTGAAATCAGTTAACGTTTCGAAGAAACCTGGTCCGGATCAAATTCATCCGAAGTTCGAACTGTGCAGCATCGATGGCTGTCCCTGCCCGGACAATATTCAACTGATTACTCGCAGATGCCGTGTTCCCTGATGCCTGGAAGCTCGCTTTAAGGTTCCCCCAAACACACGCGACGTGACAGTCGCGACGCGATTCTATCGCTTGGCGACAACGATTCTGTCGCCGTTGGTAAGGAAGCGTAACTAGAACATTGCCTGCAGCGACCCAACGACAGAATCACGGCGACTAGTTGTCGCCGTCGCGGCGATGAAATCGCTTAGGTCTGGGGGAGCCTTTACACCGATTTTCAAATTCGGCAACATTCATAGCATGGAAAGTTATCGACCCATTTTAATCCTGAAGACTGTTGCATGATAAGGTCTATCCAGCTGTTGAATCCGTTACCAGAATTCGCCAGATTCATCAAAAAACGTTCGACGATATCTAGCTTGATGAGCTCACTCGTGCAAGCTGCTTTATGTGTATGACGCCACCAAATGCAGAAAAAAGGATTAACACTTGATTGTTCGAGCTAATACAGCACATAATACCTATATGAAGTGGTCATTGAATCCGGAAAGACGTTCCATCAAGTTCCTGCTTCGAAGATTTCGGAAATATTGCTGCGAATAAGTGATACCGTTCCAATCTTGTGGTACCGCATCAAAAACTAAAGCTCCGATGACAAGTTCCTCGTCGTCTGACTTCGCTGATATTTCCAATGCAGGATTCTTTAATCGCTCCGGCAAAAAAAAGTTGGATCCGTTTTGAAACGTTTTTGGCGAGGGATCAATACAACTTTGCAGAATTAGACGTCGGACTCCTTTGCACCCCGCACCAAGTCCACACACGTTTACTGGAATATTTAGTAACAGCATCCCTATCCCGTACCTCATCATGATCAAAATTTCTACTCATTTTGGTGCGCACTACGGACACAGAAAAGAAACGATGTGATTCAAACTCACAAACAACACGCATGTGTATTTTGGCGATTGTCAATAATTTCCTGAAGTCCTTGAAGCTGATAATGCCTTTATGATTCACTAGTTCTGCCTTTCATTTGCTCCAGAACGAAAACTTTGTGAGCCTATTGCAATATATATTATTAATTTACATTAAAACTATATGAAAATAACATAAAAATATTAAATTACCATCAGGGACGATTGAAGTGATTTAGAAGGAAGAGTGGAATCGCCAACTTCCTATTGTTAACATCTCGTCAATGAAGGGCGGGCTCTACTTCCCATCTATTGAGTCAATCTGGGAAACGAGGGCTAGGTATGCACTAACTTTTTTCTGGAAGGAGATTCTTTATTCATCCCGTGGGTTCGCATAAGTGTCTCTGCTTATGGAACACCCCACCCATTTTGGCCCTTCATACAGGAGTTTGATGAAATACGAATCGTTTGTCAGATATGGTCAGTGCTATCGGCAGGAGCCTTGCTACAATAGATGGTAGCATCATCATCATCATGATGCCGCTCACCAATCAGATTCGACTATTCGATGGACCAGTTACCGCTTATGAGAGTTAATTCCATAAGTAAACAGTTTTGGCCTTACATTGGCCAGTAAGCTTCGGTTCAACGAGCACATCCTCATGACAATCTCTGAAGCCAACACTATGCTTGGTTTCCTGCGCAGCAATTCTGTACTATTCGATGATGTTTATGCTTTGAAAACACTTTACTGCTCATTAGTCCGAAGGATTCTTGAGTACAGAGTTCAAATATGGGCTCCTTACCATGCGATTCATGCCTCACGCATAAAAAGCATCCAGAAACGCTTCGTCAGAGATTCGCATTACGACCGCTGCCGTGGACCAATCCCGAAAACCCGATGTGCACTCTGTTTGCAAACATTCTCCAAACGCTGAAGCAATATAGTAACTGAACGGGCGGCTGTCGATCAGAGCGTAAAATATTCATTTTCATGAAGCTACTTCAGTCCGAATTTTGACAAACATCGCATGATTATTCAAAACATAGAATGAAATAGTCAGACGACTAATCCACGAACTCATTCATTCGACTATCACTGAGTGTATTTACTATGTGCAGAAAAAACATAATTAGCATTGTTTATATTGACGTTTACCGATGAAAGTGCCTCACGGATGCAAATCAGATTCAGTTCTATGTGATAAATTACTTCACTCATTTAAAACGTGTTTAGATTTCAGATAATTTATCAATTTGTAGAATGTGCATAAATATTCAATGACTAATATTCAATCGAATATTGACAGTCCAGTGCCGACTATGAATCCATCTGAAAGTGAGCTGACAAGTGAAGAAAGGTGGGATTCACCAAAATATTTCGATTATTTTACACTCTGTTTGCAACACCCGGGCGAAGCTGGGTTTCGTTCGCTAGTTATGATTAGCTATTATGAAAACAGAACATTTATACAAGACATGCATCTGGAGCTCTAATAACTGGAACAGCTAATAAATTCAGGATCACAAATATATTAACAATTCAGTATTCAGAATCGATCGACAAGCCAATTAATGTCCATTAGAACTTCTTCAGACTAGAAATCTCAACTATCGTAGATAGTCTCAACTATCGTAGATAGCCACTTTGCTAACCACTTGCTCTCGCTCGAATGTACTTCATCCTTCCCCGCCGATACTATCCAGCCAAGAACTGGCGACTCACATGAGAGTGATCATAAATAGTGCTGCTAATAGCTGGTACACGAGATTCAATTTGTAATAAATTACCAGCCTGGCCGCCTGGAGCGCGTGTGCACGATCGTCAAACGCCATCGAAGCGTGGATGCATCACATAGTGAAGCGCCACTACTACTGACTGCCGCGCCCGTCATCGCCGGCAACGCCTTCGATCCGCGCATCCTAACCACCCTCATATGTATCTTGTTCCGGACCCAAAACGATCGCAGTGTTATTTTATTGACTCACCGAAGTGTTGAACAAGTTCGATTGCACTCTATGAATAATTAAAACGCCCGGGAATTCGTTTGGAGTCCGCCTCTTATCGGTCGTTGTTCCAGCAGCGTTCAGCAACACCGGGCAAGGACGGCTCGATCGAACCGGTCGCAACTAGGCACAAAGCCGGGGCAACGTCATACCTTCGGCAGCGAGGATTATGGAGCACGTCAGAATAGGGAGAACGGTATTTTGTCTCGTTTTAATCGGATTTCTAAATGTGACTTCAATTCGCGACTACAAAGCTAATTTATTGACACACAGTCTGGTAGTTCCTAATGGGAATTATACTGCGGAGGAATTGAAGGGAGGAAAACCGTTCACGCACATTTTGACAGATATCATGGTTTTTCGCGATGAGTGTGAGGACTGAGGAGATTTTTGAAAATCAATCATGTTGACAGGTGGAAGTGATGCCAGAGCTGTTATCTATAATCATAATATATCTAAACTAATTTGACTAAAGATGAATCACTCCATCGCTCGTAACCGGAACAGGAAAATTCAGTGCCACCGATGGAGTAAAAATAATATCAAACATTCAACTGTAAACACTAAACATATCGCCAAATGGCCCCGTTTCGGAATGGGTCAGTTTTTTTTTGGTTTAGTGGTGGTGGTGGTGGTCGATCGTCAATGGTGAAACGAGGCAAATACTACGAAAATAATTACAATAATCACCATTTGCGCATACTTTGTACCGGTTCCGTTCTTCTACTTCACACTCTCTCACACTGACTGTGTTCCACAAAGCAACGAAAAAAAAAACGGCATAGAAGCAGCAGCGGTAGCGGATAACAAGCGAAAAAAATGTTTACAAACACGTGTACAAAAATGCGGCTATGCTTCGCGCACTGCCTCTCCGACCGAGCTGACAGACACCCCGAATCCGGCACCGACCGGTGGTGGTGGACTGATGAAGTGACGAAAAAGGGGTTCGCACCGAAATCGGCGGTTTTGCAGATCTACATCGGCATTAGTTAGTACATGGCCGTCGAAGTATGCCCTGTGGTGGTCGCAAATCGAGCGTGGCGCTTCGCGTCGCAAACTGTCACGCGAAACGTCGACCACAGAGGAACCGGCCGACGGTGCGGCCGTGTGATGGACGACGACGGTGCAGAATTCTTAGCCGCCGCCGCCGCCCCTCAAGAGAAATTATAATTATTCGAGTCTTTTATTATTAGAATGTATATTTTCACCTCGTTAGTGTCGGAATAAATATTAAAGGAATTGTATGCGCTGCTCGCGGAGGGGCAAGAAAGTTTCTGAGTTACGAAGTCTGAGCTGTGGCAGCTGGCTGCTGGCAGCGATGCATCCGATATTATTGTCGCGCCGTAACCGTTGCCGCCACCCTCGCCACGGTCAAAGCCTCTCTCGGTGGAGTGCGGTTTTTGATCTTTTAATTTATTGTAAAATTCACAAAAACAACAACGCTTCGGATGCAATCTTGCAATAATTATGATGCGCGTCGCTGCCAAAACGATGCCAGACCTTCCCGGTGCCGCCGACGATACGATACGTGGCGGCGACTGAGGTGCGGCAAAGTTGTGCGACAATTTATGTTTTGTTGAGCCCACAAGTAGCGTCGCTTGTCTCATCCCGCGTCGCGTGGTTGCACTTCTTGTAGTGTATTTATTTTGCATTAATTGAATTTCATCCTAATGGAGTGTGACAATGATGCGGCAGGACCGCCCGATTCGTGATCCCCACGGCCAACGATGCACGGCAGATTCGGATTTAATTGTTTTTTCACGCCGACGACTCACCGTGACACAAAGTGGGATCCCTGGGCCCACTAATCGCGTCACGGCTAATCGGGTCGATTGGAAGAGCGTTGCAGTTTAGTTCGTCGAATTGTGTAGCCGTTGCCGAAGACCCGGGGATCTATTAGGTGTTCTAAATATATTCCCGAACTGAGTGGTTCTTGCGAAATCCGGCGGCATGCAGCCAGGCCAGATACCGAGTTTCGATTCGCAACCAATGGGTGAAAGTGGTCGTTATTCAAGTGTAACTATTTTATTGTACGCGGTGAAAATAGATCTGTGCAAATGTTGCACGGGGTCTTTTGGCTAGCTGGCTGGGCTGGTGCAGCTGGCAGTGAATGTCCTATACGAATCTTGGTGAAATTCTTAAAGGTCATCTGGGTGAAAGTAAGTTGCCAGGGAAATGATAATTGGAACAACCAGGAAACGACTCATATTATTCGTTCCAAAAATAGATCCTGTCGATCCTTGAACCCAAGAATAAAAGCATTGAATAGTCACTCCATCCTTTGGTACACGTTTGGACATGCTCGTGAGAATGACGTTTCTCACAACTTTTGCTCATCTACTGTTTAATTTTTTTTATACAATCAAAGCACCAAGTGGTCCGATCTTGTAACCAAATTCCGCCAACAAGATCATCGACTGACACCTCCGCTCTACCTTCTTAGACTCCTGCCCCGCAGAAAACTCGCCCCGTACAAATGACCGACTATTTATTTTATGTTTCTCGCTCTTTGACGCGCCCCGATCGAAGGCGCACTTCAATCACATCCTCGGCCCGAACGTTCTTCCCTGGCAACGTGTTATTAAAATCGTATCAATTTCAATAATAAATAATGATGATTACCAATACGCAGGCACCGAACAACCCCTCAAAGTCGCCCTATTTGTGGTGTGTTTTGGTATCATTCATCGAACTTCCTCGACGACGAATACCCCGAAGCGCATCGATCTCTCGCTGCCATTCTCCATCAGGAGGATGCAGATAATGATGATTAGTTTTTGCCTCCACACTCGTCGGCGCGCTCTTCCCGAGCGAGCGCGATTCTTCGGTGGCTCTGCGGCTGTCAGACGCGGGCAATTTCGAGTGAGCCGCTTTTTGCCGCACCGGGAAGCGCATTAAGACCGAGGAAAGAAATCAAAGCATATCTTTGAAACAAATGTCGATAGATTAATCAATTTATGGCTGTTTTTTTCGTCGATGATTCCTTCCTCCCTCGGAGTCCGGGGCTCAAGATTCGAACGGCACAGGAGAAGAAAGTCATTTAATCAGTCTCGAGACAACGGAATTTTCCTGACTGGGGCGACGGTGATGGCAAGGGTGGGCAGACTTCCACTTCCTTGGGAGGAAAACATTTCCAGAATTATGGTGAACAACCGCACAAGGTTCATATTTATAAATCATTTGAGATAAATCTTGGCTGGCTGGTACGCACTCCGCTGCGGAGCCGTAGAATGGAATGAGCGGGCAAGGCCCGTTCCATCGATGTTACCTTGAGCGGAGGAACTCAAAATGGTCGATAATCGGTGTGCAAATCACATCGCCATCTACGATTTGGCGGCTGTCGATCTCTGCCGATCATTGATCGCTCGTACTGTCGGCCTCCCGCTCTAACGAGAATTTGATTAGTTATTAATGACTTTCGCGGTCTTCGATCAATTGGATTTGACTGTCCACGGCCACTTCATAGCTCCCAACGCCGGCATAACGACAACGAACGGAATGGGTATCATCATTTGTCAAAACGAAGCCAAACAAAAATTGATACCATCAATTTTTCTCATATTCTCCATCTTCTGTCGCCGGAGCATCTCCCGAGTGATTTTTCGATCATCTATAATTACGATATCCGGTCGCCTCTCGGCTCTTCCGACAAGTGGGATACGACAACAATGTCAAACCCGGGCTCGAATCGAACCGCACACGCAGCCAGCCAGGCCGAATTGGGAACCATGAGGAAGGCGAAAAGTTCACAAAACAATTGAACCGCAAGAAACAAATTCAAAACTAGTAGTTTCGAGCTGTTGTTTTGGGGTTTTCCCCTTGTCCTGCCCTGGCCCCTTCATAACCGCTCATTACGGTCTGAAAAATTTGACTTTTGAGAAAAGAGGAAAAAACGCGTCTGCAACCAAGGCAACGACCACCAAACAGTGCTGGGTCGATTTTGGCATGTTTTCACGATTGTTCATTTCAGTGAGGCATGTAACAATCATTTTACTATTTTTTATATAATTTTACACATCAGTGTTTGGTCACATGGCCATTTAGCTACGATTTTTGATTTTTTGAAATTATTTCGAGAAGATAACTTTTTCTAATTCATCACATTAGTGCTCAGGAGGTATTTATGGGAACTGTTCCGATCTCCATCTCACTGAAGATATATTTATCTCATCTCAAAACAAAGAAATACGGCACCAATCTCGTCACTTCTTTTTGTCAACATGCTTGGTCACTACTGAACACAAAAATGAGAAACAATACAAATACCTTTCCATTGCTTTGTTTTTGATGGTATGAACATCGGTGCCATAAGATGAAATCCAGGAATAGTTCCCCTATTATTTTTAGGCTTCGGATTTCTCACTCATATAAACAAAAACCCAGGATTGATCCAAACAGCGTTCTCAAGTGTTCTCAAACAATATTTCATCCGGATAGAAAGCCGGACGGTGATAAACTCATTAGCGCCGGTTTGCCGGATAATTTAATTTTACGCCTCAAAATTCTCCATCTCGTCACTACTCCAGATAATTTTTACAAGCATATTCACAAAAATGTAGAAATCAAGACAAAATTTTCAAAACGACTTATCTGCTTTTGTAAACAAAGATTCAAACGACGATTTGACGAATCTGATGGCTCTCGCACGCAAACCAACACCATCAACAGGTAGCGGAAACCTCCACATACATATTGACGGTGTTAGTTTGCGTGCGAGAGCTGTCAGATTCGTCAAATCGTCGTTTGAATCTTTGTTTACAAAAGCAGATAAGTCGTTTTGAAAATTTTGTCTTGAAATGCTGTGTTGAATCTACTACTTAGCGTGACGCATCGTCAGATGCAATCAGTTTGGAGAGGAAACTGAGCGGCATATACTTTTCGCGAAACATGCGAAGATGAATAACAATTTTTCGCAACATCGCTGGTGTCAGAGTTTATCGCACTGTAATTTCTCCGGATAAAAGTGGATAATGGAGAAATCTGTTGAGCGGTGAGTGAGGGAGAAATGCGTGAAAAAAATAATTACAAACACCCTTATCGCAAGCTGATCAGAAAATAAGCAACGGATCCTAAACTTGCACTCACCAATTCAGTCTTAAATGTATTTTTTATTCTGACTTCATGATAGAGTAGTTTTAGAGGTTGTGCATTTTGGCACAGCTCTCCCATACCGGCATGAAGTGTTCGATGATGACGAGCTTCCCTCGAGCAGTTACAACAGTTTCAATCAAACTGGTTTTGTCAATCGGTTGCCTAAAAATAAGTTTGAGGATCGTCGTTACTCCATCTCACTATTGTGTCTTTGAGTGTTTATTTACAATCTCACACCGGAATAAACTTTAGAGGATATTGGATGATGGCCCGGGAAGGATGATGGCTTGGGCCTTCGCCGGGTTGATACAGATCTTTCAGTTAATGAGGTTGATCCCATGGAAGCTGAATTGTTCCTAGAGCAAAACTTATAGAACAGCTTGAATAACCCTGAAATAAAGCTGAAGGTACGATAGCTTTTTGAATAGGATAGATCATTCTCAGGATTCCGAAGGTGGATGACTTTCGCTGACTTCCAAGACGATGAGAAGTTGCTGAATCGGAGCCTCCGATAAAATATCAACGAAGGGTTCTAGAAGAGTTGGGCCGAAGAAAAGTGCCCACCCAATCATTTTTTGGAACCAACTCTTTTTATATTATGTTTTGAATTTACTTATAGAAGCTGGAAATTTTACTTTGAGACAAAAAAACTATTCGAATCGATTAAAACAATTAGTGTCAAAGTTTAATAATGCATGGGTTCTCCTTTGCTCTAAAAGACCAGATGCAGGTGTTTCGGCATACTCTCCATCAGATTGTCTATACGAAGTGCCTCCGTCCTCCAAGGTTTCAAAATAGTTATCTTCATTGGTTTTGTCAATCAAGTAGTCGCCAATCGCCCATAAATTCTTAATAGGTAAAAAAATGAGGTAAAATTTGGTCTTCGTTAGAGTGTGCTCCATGTCGTGGATCTGCTAAAATATGAACTTGTTTTCAAGGCGCATCTGAAACAGCGTAAACTTTTTCCGTAGGAAGTCCATATAGGGATTTGTTGTTATTGCACTGCCGAAGCTTCCTATTCCACACCATCAAACTTCCTTCTCCATGCCTACCTTGGGTATGGTGCTCCTACAGCTCCCTACCGCTAACACTACACAAGAAGCCGCAATTCCTTCGGATTTCCACGGGAAATTCCTTCGGATTTCCACGGGAGATTCCTTCGGATTTTAAGAACTCGAATTTTGAAACGTCCGTCCAAAGAACTGTTTTCCAGACCCCTAGGCAGTTTCTCAGCATACTTCTTAGTAAACTTAAGCAGCTTGGTTTTGTTTGCCTTGCACGTTTCTGGGCAGTTTTGTTTTTTAACCCCTGTGCTACGAGACGGCAATGCACTGAAAGTAGTAGGGTTTCCTGGATTTCGCCGACAGTTTCTTTAGTTGAGTCCTTTTTGATCTTGGTGTCCGTTCTTGCATCCGTTTTGCGTTTTTGTTTCCTGCCTCTGCCCGCATGTACTAAGTTTTTTAGAATAGATCACCACCACATTTGAGTATTCGTTAGTCAACAATGAGCATTGTACCCTCAGTGATGTATTCAAGCTCAAGATAGCGTCTGTGAGCGAGAGAAATTTAAATAACGTTGTGTTCTGGATGTGGACGATTTTCATAGAGCTTGCTGATGCTGATGTTTAATCACCTTTTTCTTTCAAGCGCATGGGTAGAATATGATTGAAACGTTTCTCAAATCCTATCGCCCCTATGTGCTTTAAAGAGAAAGATGATCAGACGTCAGAAACCTCAAATTTCTTTTGTTTGTACACTCCGGGAAAAAGCTACATTCATGTCGCCATAATCTCGATTTTGTAACAAAGTTTACCGAGGAATCCACATTCGACGCTGAAGAAGGCGCTGGAGTGAAATGTCAATTTTGAAGGATTACAACGCTGGCGCCTCTAGTTGTGGAACGCATAATCATCAAATTCAAATTGATCGTTGAATTCATGGTCGATGGTTATTTCTCTAGTGTTACGTCTGTTTGTCTGTGATGAAATGGTCTGTGTTCGTATCCGCATAACTCGAAAACGGCTGGATGGATTTTTTTCATTTCTTCAGCAGAAACATTCGTTATAGTTTCCGACGGGTTTATATGATACTTCCTAATGGGAACATTACGAGTAAAGTTGAGCAAACCATGAATAGCTAAAATTGTGATTCCTATGCGAACTTTACATGGGCAGTTCGGAATACACATTCTCGCCTACTATGCAGGACAACGTCTGCCGGGTCGACTAGTATTGGTTAAATATGTACAGGACGATTGTAACATGGACTTCGAACCGATCAAACGGACAAAACCGAGTGGAAGAAAACAAATTCAGGATCATGTAGCAGCCGGACTGATTTCCAAGGTTGAATGTTTGGCACTGAGGTCACTAGCGTTGATATACGGAACCTGCCGTAGATTCGGGTTGATGATGTTTCTAAGACAGTATGCCGCAATGATCCTGACGTTTACGACAGAAGTAGTAACTTCGATTGGCCTTGATGGCTTTCAGCTTGAGTCTTGGCTCTTCTTAGGACGATAGCTCCACCATCTCCCATGGTCGATCAGTTTGAAAAATCGAAAGCCAAGTATTATGACATTCACATCCGGTTTTATGTGGCTTTCTGTGACGAACGCCACAACGATTTCCTTTACCTGAAAAAAAAAAACTCCAGCACATTTTTTGTGTTCTTGAGCGACCAATCTTCCGACATCGAATTGACCAAGCCCATCCTTGCAGCCATTTTCAATGATGAACATGCCAAGAGTAAAGACCTGTTGTTATTCGAAAGATTACAAATCATTTTTAGGATTTTAGATAATCCAAGATTTTCATTTTCAAAGCTTACTAATCATTCTCTATGATTAACGGTGGAATTCCACATTTTTCTGCAGTCTGTAGGGTTCAGAGCAAATAGATGTATGAAATATATATGTGTAAAATAGAACTGTTGCTAAAGGTATTTTATCAAAGCAATCTAGAAACCATGTACAGGTCAGATATGTCTAAACCGTGGACAAATAAAGACGTGAATACGATCCAAGTGTATTTCCTTGTGGTTTCAATCGACTGGACTAGTTCCGGACCGGACTTTACAATCTGGCGACGAGGATGAACTCCGGTAAGAATGAAATTTTGAAAGTTTAAACCTAGGCTAACATAGTTGGACAAGGAAGTTAAATTCTAAAAAAAAAGGTTCTATTAGCAGTACAAATACTGAGCGATTTTTTTTTGCAAATGTGATGGAAAAAATCCAGGACCGGGATGGTTCACAGAAAATGAAAAGAAATGGGAGTTGAATACTCGTTGACAATGCCCGGACTGGGAGAGTCCAATATTAATGGTAAAAAAAATAGATCCTGGAACGGGAGGTTCCACTGAAATACAAGAAGTACTGCTAGTTGGCAGAGCCCGGACTGGGAGAGTCCACAATTAGATTTTGTCCCTGGGCTGGGAGAGTCCATAAAAAGTAGATTTTATCCGGAACTGGGAGAGTTCACACAAAAAAAAAAAGTGGCTTGAAAAAAAAAAATTGTTGCTATGGAAAATAAACAAAGGTATGTGTTTGAGAGTTATTTCACTGGTTCAAACATTTGTTAGCCTATGGTTAAGCATGTCTTTTTTATTACTGTTATATATATTATATATTTATAAAATATTACAGTAATGGAATATGAGATGAGGCCGTTACCTCCATTTCGTTGCGAGCAAATCGAACGATCCAAACTAAGTCGAGAGTGGAAATCGTGGAAAAGTGCGCTAGAATGTTATTTTGAAGCACACTCGATTTTTGACCAACGGATCAAAAGAGCTAAACTGTTGTTCCTTGGTGGACCTCAACTGCAGAGAGTGTTCGAGAATCTCACGGACACAGATAAAATTCCATTGGTGGCAGTTGAAAAGAAATGGTACGATACTGCCATTGAGAAATTGAACGATTTTTTCCAGCCAGCTCGTCAACATACTCTGGAGCGACACCGTCTCCGCGAAATGAAACAATTCAAGGAGGAACGATTCGCTCAATTCGTAATGCGCTTGAAACAACAAGCAGCAGATTGCGGTTTCGATAAGTATTCATCCGAAGTTTCCAAGATTTTAACTGAGATCACATTGATTGATGTCATTGTCCAAGGCTGTACTTCGAGTGAGCTGCGTCGTCGTATATTGAAGGAAGACCAATCTCTAGCCGAAATTGAAGCATTAGGCGCTATGTATGAATGCGTGGATGAGCAGATCAAGAGTTTGGATAAAGCGAACGTTGGGTATCAACATGAGAAGGTGTTCAGAGTACTCGAAAATCGGAAAATAGAAGAAAAAATGACTGGGGAATGCAAAGCTTCTTGTTTTCGTTGTGGAAACACGGGACATTTTTCGAAATCACTAAATTGCCCCGCTAGGAATAAAACGTGCAGGCGTTGTAAGCGCATTGGACATTTTGAGTCCGTATGCCGTGGAAATCTAAAACGATCAGCAAGTAAATTACCAAGCAACACAACGGAGAAAAAGGTTCGTGCTATCGAGACCGTTTGCGAAAGCAAGAATTCGGATCTATCAAGTACTTCTACAAAGGAAGATGAGGTTTTACAGAGGACTTATTATGCGTTTTATACCGGAAACGAGACGAATATGATAGAGTGCTGTATTGGAGGAGTTAAATGGAATGTGATAATTGACTCCGGATCAGAGTGCAACCTGATTACCCGTAATGCGTGGGAGAAATTCAAAGCGTCTAACATCAATATACACTCGTCTACAAGACACTGCAGTCGCGTGCTCAAAGCATACGGTAGTAACACACCATTGAAGGTATATTTGTATCTAATGTATTATTTTAATATAAGCAATGCAAATTATTTGTATATTGATAGGTTATAGGATCATTCATTGCTGAGGTACGGATCAAGGAACGACATGTGGTAGCAGAATTTTTTGTTGTGGACGGTGGTCAGCAATGCCTTTTAGGAGATAAAACTTCCAAGGAACTTGGAGTTTTGAAAGTAGGTCTAGATATTAACATCGTGAATGAGGAGTTAAAACCGTTCAATAAAATCGATGGGATTCAAGTTCACATCCATGTGGACCCGAGCATTAAGCCAATTTTTCAACCATTGCGAAAAGTTCCTGTTCCTCTTGAAGATGCTGTGAATAAGAAACTCGATCAACTGCTCCAGCGAGACATCATTGAAGTTAAGACGGGACCGACTCAATGGGTGTCTCCATTGGTAGTAGTCGGAAAAGCAAACGGCGAACCAAGGCTATGCTTGGATTTACGAAGAGTAAATGAAGCCGTTCTACGAGAACGATATCCAATGCCTGTCGTGGATGATTATTTGGCAAGAATGGGAAAACAGATGATTCGAAGTAAGCTCGATATTCGTGAAGCATTTCTACAAATTGAATTGGATCCTGTTTCCCGAGATGTCACTACGTTTATCACCAGTAAGGGACTCTTCCGCTTCAAAAGAATGCCCTTTGGTCTTGTTACTGCTCCTGAAACTTTTCAAAGAGTAATGGACGAAATATTGACGGGATGTGAAGGAGTGTACTGGTACCTAGATGATGTCATGGTGGAAGGCACAACTGTGGAAGAACATGATGCAAGATTGAATGAGGTATAAAGCGTTTTTTTTTTCTCGGTAAAACTATTAAAACTTTTAAAATATATTAACAAAATAAGAAATTGTTCTATCCATATTTTGTTTTGAATTAATCTGATAAAATCGAAAATAGGCGAGTAACACCTGTTTTTTTATTCGTTAGGTTCTGAACCGTTTCAAGAACCGTAACGTTCAACTAAACTGGGAAAAATGTGTCTTTAGGGTGCATGAACTTGAATTTCTTGGTCATATTGTATCGGCTGATGGAATTTCACCAACAAAGGTCAAAGCAGATGCTATTCAAACCTTTCGAATACCAAAGAATCCAGCTGAAGTCAGGAGTTTTCTCGGGCTGGCTAATTATATGAACAAATTTATCTACAATTTGGCTACTATAGATGAGCCATTGCGTAAATTGACTTTGAAAGATGCACCGTTTGATTGGAATGACGAACACAATTACGCTTTTGAAAAGATAAAGGAAAGGCTCGAGCTGGAAAGTTAGGATACTTTAACCTAAGTGACCGTACAGTTGTAACAGCTGATGCAAGTCCTGTAGGACTGGGTGCGATACTAGCTCAATATGAAAGTAATAACCAGATACGTATCGTGAGTTATGCATCGAAATCTCTCACAGACACAGAGACAAGATATTGCCAAACTGAAAAAGAGGCACTGGCTTTAGTTTGGGCGGTAGAACGATTTCAAAGATACCTCATTGGAAGATCTTTCGATTTAGTAACTGATTGTAAAGCATTGCAATATTTATTTACAACCAGATCCCGTCCTTGTGCACGCATTGAACGATGGGTTTTGCGATTGCAATCATTTGACTACAAGATTATCCATGTGCCTGGTGAAAACAATGCAGCAGACGCGTTGTCTCGTTTGGCAACATTAAATGCATTGCCATTTGATCAAAACGAAGAACTAATGATTCGAGAAATAGCAATATCTGCTGCAAATGCAATTGCACTGGATTGGCAGCAAATTGAAGATGTTTGCAAAGAAGACGATGAAATTCAAAACATTCTCACCCTTCTCAGATCGAACCGACAACAAGAGCTTCCTTTATCGTATCGAGTAATAGCGAACGAATTGTGCTGCGTTGGAGAAGTTCTTATGCGAGTGGTAAGGCTGGTGGTCACAATGAAGCTACGTGAGGTGGTTTTAAAACTGGCGCATGATGGTCACCCAGGTAGTCGAATGATGAAAAGTCATCTTAGAAGTGCGGTATGGTGGCCTAAGTTAGATCAACAAGTTGATGAGTTTGTAAAGAACTGCCGAGGATGTTGTTTAGTGTCAGCCCCAGATGCACCGGAACCTATGGTCAGAAAAACTTTACCGTCTGGACCCTGGGAGGATATCGCTATAGACTTCATGGGTCCTCTGCCGGAAGGACAATATTTGTTAGTAGTGGTTGATTATTACTCTCGATTCGTAGAAGTAAAAGAAATGATTTCAATATCTGCCAAGGCAACGGTTCAAGAGTTAAGTGTGATTTTTAGTCGATACGGATTCCCAATAACAATAAGAGCAGACAACGGACCTCAGTTTAGCGAAAACTGTGAAGAGTTGAAATTATTTTGTCGCGAAAATGGAATCAAGTTGGTAAACACTATTCCATATTGGCCACAGCAAAATGGCGAAGTAGAAAGACAGAACCGTTCTATTTTGAAGAGGTTGAAAATATCGCAAGAACTTGGAAAGGACTGGAAAGCCAATATTTACTGGTTTATCATTCAACAAATCACTCAACTACAGGAAAATCTCCGGCGGAACTGATGTTCGGAAGGCGAATAAGAAATAAGCTGCCACATGTGCCGCTATATCGAATGGATGATGAAGAAATTCGAGAGAGAGACTTGATACACAAAGAGAAAGGAAAGGATTATGCCGATACAAAGAGGAAAGCAAAGCCAAGTGAAATTACAGTTGGAGATTTGGTGCTGCTAAAACGGATGAAGAAATCAAACAAACTTGACACGAATTTTTCAAACGAGGAATATATCGTGACACGCAAAGAAGGAAGCGATTGTACTGTGCAGTCAAAAGAAACAGGAAAACAATACAGAAGAAATGTAAACCATTTGAAGCAAGTGCAGAAGTCATCTGATATACGTGATGAAAATCAAATCAACCAAAACGAGGAAACAAACAATGAAGAAGCAAATAAATCTAAACATAGTGCACTCGAGAAAAGAATTCGTAGCGAACCTGTTTACTTCAAAGATTATATTCCACACTAGTACAATAAAAAAGTTAAAGGAGAGTTGTAGGGTTCAGAGCAAATAGATGTATGAAATATATATGTGTAAAATAGAACTGTTGCTAAAGGTATTTTATCAAAGCAATCTAGAAACCATGTACAGGTCAGATATGTCTAAACCGTGGACAAATAAAGACGTGAATACGATCCAAGTGTATTTCCTTGTGGTTTCAATTGACTGGACTAGTTCCGGACCGGACTTTACACAGTCAGTGCCCCGAACTATTTTTTTAAATTTAAAACAAATGAAATCTAAGAGTGAAATCAGCAAGGATTTTAATTATTCGGGGTTGTCATTTTAAATATGAATCTTAAACATTCATTTTCCCAGCAGCTATTCAAGATTTCTTTTTTATACAGTCATGGATGCCCACTGCGGGACGTCAAAATCGTCATCGGTGACATGAACGCACAGGTAGGAAGGGAGGAAATGTATAGACCGGTCATCGGACCGGATAGTCTGCACACCGTATCGAATGACAACGGCCAACGATGCATAAACTTCGCAGCCTCCCGCGGAATGGTAGTCCGAAGCACCTTCTTTCCCCGCAAAAATATCCACAAGGCCACATGGAGATCACCTAACCAAGAAACGGAAAACCAAATCGACCACGTTCTAATCGACGGTAAATTCTTCTCCGACATCACGAACGTCCGCACTTACCGCAGTGCGAATATTGAATCCGACCACTACCTCGTTGCAGTATGCCTGCGCTCAAAACTCTCGACGGTGTACAACACGCGTCGAAGTCGGACGCCGCGGCTTAACATTGGGCGGCTACAAGATGGTAGACTAGCCCAAGAATACGCGCAGCAGCTGGAAGTGGCACTTCCAACGGAAGAGCAGCTAGGCGCAGCGTCTCTTGAAGATGGCTGGAGAGATATTCGATCCGCCATTGGTAGCACCGCAACCGCTGCACTTGGCACGGTGCCCCCGGATCAGAGAAACGACTGGTATGACGGCGAATGTGAGCAGTTAGTGGAAGAGAAGAATGCAGCATGGGCGAGATTGCTGCAACACCGCACGAGGGCGAACGAGGCACGATATAAACAGGCGCGGAACAGACAAAACTCGATTTTCCGGATGAAAAAGCGCCAGCAGGAAGATCGAGACCGTGAAGAAACGGAGCAACTGTACCGCGCTAATAACACACGAAAGTTCTATGAGAAGTTAAACCGTTCACGTAAGGGCCACGTGCCACAGCCTGATATGTGTAAGGACATAAACGGGAACCTTCTTACGAACGAGCGTGAGGTGATCCAAAGGTGGCGGCAGCACTACGAAGAACACCTGAATGGCGATGTGGCAGACGAAGATGGCGGTATGGTGATGGACCTGGGAGAACGCGCGCAGGACATAATTCTACCGGCTCCGGATCTCCAGGAAATCCAGGAGGAGATTGGCCGGCTGAAGAACAACAAAGCCCCTGGGGTTGACCAACTACCAGGAGAGCTATTTAAACACGGTGGTGAGGCACTGGCTAGAGCGCTGCACTGGGTCATTACCAAGATTTGGGAGGAGGAAGTTTTGCCGCAGGAGTGGATGGAAGGTGTCGTGTGTCCCATCTACAAAAAGGGCGATAAGCTGGATTGTAGCAACTACCGCGCAATCACATTGCTGAACGCCGCCTACAAGGTACTCTCCCAAATTTTATGCCGTCGACTAGCACCAACTGCAAGGGAGTTCGTGGGGCAGTACCAGGCGGGTTTTATGGGCGAACGCTCCACCACGGACCAGGTGTTCGCCATTCGCCAAGTACTGCAGAAATGCCGCGAATACAACGTGCCCACACATCATCTATTCATCGACTTCAAAGCCGCATATGATACAATCGATCGGGACCAGCTATGGCAGCTAATGCACGAACACGGTTTTCCGGATAAACTGACACGGTTGATCAAAGCGACAATGGATCGGGTGATGTGCGTAGTTCGAGTTTCAGGGGCATTCTCGAGTCCCTTCGAAACCCGCAGAGGGTTACGGCAAGGTGATGGTCTTTCGTGTTTGCTATTCAACATCGCTTTGGAAGGGTAAAACGAAGAGCAGGGATTAACACGAGTGGTACAATTTTCAATAAGTCCGTCCAGCTATTTGGTTTCGCCGACGACATAGATATTATGGCACGTAACTTTGAGAAGATGGAGGAAGCCTACATCAGACTGAAGAGGGAAGCTAAGCGGATCGGACTAGTCATCAACACGTCGAAGACGAAGTACATGATAGGAAGAGGTTCAAGAGAAGACAATGTGAGCCACCCACCGCGAGTTTGCATCGGCGGTGACGAAATCGAGGTGGTAGAAGAATTTGTGTACTTGGGCTCACTGGTGACTGCCGAAAATGACACCAGCAGAGAAATTCGGAGACGCATAGTGGCTGGAAATCGTACGTACTTTGGACTCCGCAAGACGCTCCGATCGAATAGAGTTCGCCGCCGTACCAAACTGACAATCTACAAAACGCTAATTAGACCGGTAGTCCTCTACGGACACGAGACCTGGACGATGCTCGTGGAGGACCAACGCGCACTTGGAGTTTTCGAAAGGAAAGTGCTGCGTACCATCTATGGTGGGGTGCAGATGGCGGACGGTACGTGGAGGAGGCGAATGAACCACGAATTGCATCAGCTGTTGGGAGAACCATCCATCGTTCACACCGCGAAAATCGGACGACTGCGATGGGCCGGGCACGTAGCCAGAATGTCGGACAGTAACCCGGTGAAAATGGTTCTCGACAACGATCCGACGGGCACAAGAAGGCGAGGTGCGCAGCGGGCAACGTGGATCGATCAGGTGGAAGATGACTTGCGGACCCTCCGTAGACTGCGTGGTTGGCGACGTGTAGCCATGGACCGAGCCGAATGGAGAAGACTCTTATATACCGCACAGGCCACTTCGGCCTTAGTCTGATTAAATAAAATAATAATAATTTTTATACAGTCAACTGTAAAAAACTTAAAACGGTCAGATCTATTTTCTTCACGTTTGGACCACAAATGAATCACGAGATTCAAATATCTTTCAATTGTTTTGGCGTATGAAAGCGTCATTTTATTTATTTTGCAATTACGGCACCTCTCTTGGTAGCAACATAATTATTTCATTTATTTGAAAATTTTAAAAACATGAATAGAACACTGCTGGGGAAACCAGCGAGTTTGTTCTATTTTGCTCCAGATTCAAACAAGAATAGTGGTCGAGCTTTTTCAGTTTCTGTTTTAGATTTCAGTATTCTTCAACTAGCTTCAAATAGTATAAGTTCATTGGGAAAGTTGGCCTTAAATATATCACAGATTTGACTGAGACAATTCTAGACCAACAACAAGGGCGTAACAGCAAAAATGTATTCCTTCTGATTCTTCATCTACATATATAGCTATATTTGTGGACGAACAATCAGAAGGAATAAATTTTGGCATTTGCTCTTTTTTCAATTGTTAGTCTAGAATTGTCAATCAATTGTCATAGCTTTTGATCAAAACAATAAATTTATTTTTTTGAAGAATTAGTATTCTAATTGAAATGGCTTGTTATTCATTTATCGCATTGCAATAAAACCACTTATATGGATTTTTTGTGATATTACAATGTAGACTCGAGAAGATCGTTGGGATCGCAAAAAGAATTATTTTAGGATTCCGAAGGAAATTCTTCCACAATTCCATCCATAATCCTTCGAGGATTACTTTCTGATTCTCAGCACAAGATTCCTTTCGAAAGGTCGAAAGAATTCTTCTAGAAACCCAAAAGGATTATGTTCGAAAACCATAAAAGATTTTGTTTTGAAGCACAGAAGGATTCGGTTTAAAAGCCTAAATGGATTATGTTCGGAGGTCCAAGAGATATCCCTTCGTAAGCCCAGAAAAAACCGTTCTGAAGAACAGTTTTTCCTTAGAGGAATTCCTAAATGAACTTTTTCGGGCTTCCAAATGGAATTATTTATGGTCGTTTTGGGCCTCCGATCGGAGTTTTTGATTTCTTCCGAACAGAATTATTTGTGTCTCTGAATAAAAACCTTATAGGTTTTCGAACGGAATTATTTGGGCTTTCAAACGGAGCTACCTAACGATTTTTTTCTAGGTTTTCTGGAAGGAAATATTTGGGATTCCGAAAGGAATCATTTTGGACATCCGAAAGGTATAATTGTGAGTTTCTCAAAGGAATTGTTTTGGAATTCCGCATGGAATACTTTTGGGCTTCTGAATGGAATATTTCTGGGCTACCGAACAGAACTCTGTAATGTATTCTTTTGGGCTTTGGAACAGAATTATGTGTGCCTCTGAACGGAAACTTTTTGAGCTTCCGAACGTACATAACTGTTTTGGCTTCCAAACGGAATCGTTCTGGGCTTCCGAAACGAACCGTTCTAGGCACCCGAATGGAATTCCTTTGTGTTTTTTTGAAGAATTCTTTTGGGTGTCCGAGCGGATTTTTTCGCATCTGAATGGAATTATTTTGTCTTTCGACCTGAACTCTTCTGAACCTCTGGGGTTCCGAATAGGATCTTTTTGGGCTTCCGGGCTGAATGGAATCCTTTTGGACGTCCGAAGGAAATTCTTCTGGGTCTCCAAACGGAATTATTTAGCTATCGAATGCCAAATTCCTTCTGGACCTCCGATCGAAAATTTTTCGTGCTTCCGAGAGGAATTCTTTTGGGCTTCCGAACAAAATTATTAGTGTCTCTGAACGGAACTTTTTTGGGTTTTCTGAACTGAGTTATGTTGGCTTCCAACCGGAATTCTTCTGGACTGTCGAACGGAATCCTTCTGGATTTCCAAAAGAAATTCTTTTGGACTTTCGACGGAATTGTCTTAGGGTTTTTGAAAGGAAATATTTGGGCTTTCGAAAGAAAACATTCTGATCTACTGAGCGGAATTCTTTTAAGAACCTGAAAAAAAATCTTTTGAACTTTTGAACTTTCGAATTGAATTCTTTTGGACTTTTTGAATAGATTAGAAATAGGCTTTCGAATAAAATTATTTATGTCTGTGATTGGAATCCTTTTTGTGTTTCTGAACGAAATCTTTCCTGACTTCCAGATCTTGTTTTTGGAATATGAACGGAAATATTTAGGCTTCCGAATACGCGCATGTTTCGTCTATGCTGAGTGTTTGAAAGGAACTCGCTTAGGATTGCGAACTAAATTCTTTTTTGACACTGATTGTAGGTAATTATTTTGGCTTTCTCTGCACGGAATATTTTTGAATTTTCGAACGAAACTATTTTGGCTTCCAAGTGGAATCATTCCGAGCCTCCGAACATTCGAACCCTTTTGGCTACCGAACGGAATCTTTTAAGTTTCTAAAAGGAATTCTTTTAGACTTTCGAATTGAATTATTTTGGGCTTCTGAATAAAATTATTTAGGCTTCCAAACACAATCCTTCTGAGCCTTCGAAAAGAATTATTTGTCTTTGATCGGAATCCTTTTTGTGTTTTCGAACAAAATCTTTCTGGACTTCTTTTTTCTTGGCTTCCAAACAAAACTTTTTTGGGATTCTGAACGGAAATATTTGGGATTTCGAACGACATCCTTTTGGGCTGCCGAACAGAATCCTTATGTGCCTCCCAGGACAATTATTTTGGGTTTCCAATCAGAGCTATTCGTGTCAAAATAAAATATTTTTCATTTTTCGAACGAAAATATGTTGGCTTCTAAACGGAATCATTCTGGTCTTCTGAATGCAATTGTTCTGGCTTTCGAACTAAATTCTTCTGAGTTTTTGAACGAAATTATTTTAGGAATTCTTTTGGAATTGAGTTTCCGAACGAAACTATTTTGGCTTCTAAGCGGAATCATTCTGGGCTTCCAAACGGAATTCCTTTTGGTTTCGCGCTTCAGAACAGAATCCTTTTGGGCCTTCGAGAGGAATTCTTTCCAGAAATTCAAAAGGATACTTTTTAATCAGTTCGTATATTTGGGAGGCACAATCGTGTATGATTCATTGCGATGCTGCTATTTTTAAGTTTGAATTGTCACAGTTGATGTCATCTTATCATAAATTTTCAGTAAGGAAGGGACATGGAGCAATATCCAGCTTTTTATTATAGTAACGAATCAACTATGGTAGTAATTTTGACACATGCTGTGTACAGATTTTATAGTGGAATCCTGTGGAATCCTAGTTGCCTTGTAAGCCCCCGAATGTTTTTCATGTCAAACAAATTTTTGTTTTGGTTTGAGATCAAATTCTTATATCCTTTTACAATTTTATTTGTGTCTTAACATATATCTTTTTATTATTTCAGATGGTTAGCAGCTGATTTTTTTTTATTGAAAAGAAACATAACTTGCCGAATTTGCAATATCTTCTGCCTATTTTTTCGAAAATCTACTGATGGCTGCTATAGGTCGAAAGAACCGGAATGGATGAGCGGAAATTTCTATTTAAACAGAAAAAAAACCTTAAAAATATACAATAATTTATGACAGTCGGAAAAGTGTGTATTTCGTGGTTTTTGTTAAACATGTTGAACCAACATTTAAAAAAGAACACGGAGAATAGTTCATCCTGAGAAATGTTTTTCTGGGGAATGATACATTCTAGAGAGTGCCCACAGACGGTCCAACTTTACTCCGCTCGAATCAAATTTCCAGGAAGCGGAGTCAAAGTTGTTCAACATGTCGGAGCGTGTATGGGGCCCCTTAGACAGAACTAGGTATTTACTGTCGGTGGAAACAACTGCAGCCAAGCGATCCGGATATATTTTGCATGCCCCAAAACCAAGGTCATCTGGACCAGAACGATACACTATGAAGTTACTCTCTACAATTATAGGTGGCTAAATTGATTTCACGTCAAGAATGTTGAAATTTTTCTCTCAACTGGCAAAGAATTCCGGATTGTCCAGGACCATGAAAGCGTAGACCTTGAATATCCAAAATAGTCTATTTACCTGTAAAATTGTAACAGTTATTAGTAAAGCGGCAGTAAATAGATTATATAATGTTTGGGGATTTCCTGAAATGGGATTTCTAACAAATTCAAAAACAAAAAATGTATCAAATGACAGATGAAATGTTAAGCACAATTTCACGGCTACCAAGATCGATCCATAAAATCTGTACACAGCTCATGTCAAATTTTTAACAACACAGTTGATTTATAGCTAGCGTAAAAAGCTGGATAGTTGCTTCGTTGTGAATCAAAGTGAGAAAATTATTTAATTTTAGGACGGACGAGTTGGAATTTAAGTTCAGGTTATTTCAGCGACTCATCCGGGCGATTGACATTGAAAAGATGTTGCCCGGTGTCGTGCTCGATATTTGAAATAATTCTGGTATCATGTAAAATATTTTGGCATGAATGGCAAATGGCATGAATGGCAATTGGCAAATGAATGAGATCTAAAGGCTTATCTTCTTCTTTTCCTCTTCTATCTTCCATATAATAAAATCTATATAATAAAAATGGATTGAGATTTCCTTGCTGACGATTTAACTCGCGAAAGGATTGACCGATTGTCAAATTTTTTTCCCTAATCGATTCGTTTTGAGATTCGCAAGGTTTGCATATACAAAATGTTGGTGAATTTAACGGGAAAATGTAAAAAATCATTAGAATACAATTTTGGGTCAGCTGTTGAGGAAAACAAAACAAACGCACGGAAATTGATCTAAACTGCGATGCATGCTGCAAATAGTTCGTGGTGACATTTGCAACAGTGCACTGCACGGAAGAATCTCTTTCTCTTTCATTCTTCATAAATTTTGACATTTACTGGCCTTGATGTTTTCTAATTTCTTTGCAGCGAAAAAAGCAGTCCGTGCAGTACACCCGGACCACCCTAATAAAAAATCCCAACAGAATTACAATAGAAATTATTGTAACAGTACGCTGAAATTAATAGTAATTACGGTAAACTCTATTGTGGCTCACAATAGAACAACATTAAAGAATATTGTTTTCCACCATAAAGCCTATTGTAAATGGCAGTTTTACAATAGAAAATAGGGGTTGTTATGTATCCTTACATTAAAAAAATCCATTTTTACTCGAACAAACTTTTGCCATTTCAATTGAATTTATTGTTATTCTATTGCCAACATTTTACTGGCAATAGAATTTATTGTACGTCTATTGGAACAACAATATGGCACTTTAATTGGTATGATATAAAAACAATTGAATTTAATGTTTATCAATAAAATGTATTGTACTTTTATGATATTTTATTGCAACCCTATTGTATTTTTTATCCAGGCAGAGCATAAAATATTCATCTTCATGAAGAAATTTCGGCCCGAATTTTGATTTGTACGAAATTAAAAAATAGTACCTAAAGAAGAAATTAAACGGTTGCTTAAAATGGAAACAGACTGTACCTCTCTTTTCGGTGTCGTCATCATCATCATCATCATCAACATGAGTCGAAAAAACATGTGAGATGAAGCGTGACATAACCCGGCAACAACTTGCCGTTGCCATCGCTTACCGTACACATGTTTGCGGGTCTGGTCACCGCTCTCGCACAGTCCCAACCGAAGTTCCACTGACTGTCGGTCTATCGTCTGCCGCTTCTATCCGGAACTTGGAAATTCAAAATAAATTACCAACACGCAAAGTTCTCCTGTTCGGGCCGGCACCCACCACAAATTCAGTTCGGACTGCTTTTTTCTTCTCCGCTGAAGATCGAGAATTTTCTAATGAGCAACCCTATCCTAGCCTCAATCTGAACTTGTCCGCCAATTTACACATACACGATTGCTCATTTGTCCGGTCCAACCCCACTGACTGGGGGAGTAGGAGTCACTTTTCTCACCTCTTCTTCCGCCAGTAACGGCAGACACGGGAGGAAATAGAGATGTCTCGGCTTCGTCATCATTTGCGTTGCGTTGTCGTCCAGCACTGATGTGAGATGGACCGGACAACCCGTCAGGGCCCTTGGGGCAGGCAGCCGGGGAGGACATTTGCATATTTCTTTGTTGCCCATGTACTTTCCTCCGGAGTATGTGCGGTGGTACCTTTGGGGGAAGACGGTCCAATTTGAACCACGTTATTTTAATGTCTTATTATGCAAAAGTTTGAGAACAATCACGACTAACTAGGTAATAAGCCGCAGATTTCAGAAAAAAATATTAAGACAGACTTACTTGGTTTTGCGAGTTACAATGCTGGAAAATAAACATAGCAACCACTTTTGTTCATAACTTTACTTCGAAGAAATTTTAGTATGAAATGGCATTACCCCTTCGGAACGTATTACACCGCTCTCCCCGCAAAAGATGCGTAATGAGTGGAAAAGTGCTCGCAATGTTACAATGGTTTTATGATTTCTGCTGAAACATTTCCACCCCACATGCCGCCCCACACTTACCTCAGAACGGGTTGAACCCAAGGCGTCGTCGTGAATTCTTTTCCCATATTTCTTGACCGTGGACGACTGACCGTTGCTTGTTCCGGGGAAATACCTACTTACTGTGCGGAGCTGTCTGATGACCGTGGGATAACAAGCAACAAATTGGCATCGGAACAGGATTTTTCCGCTGACGTCAATCGCGCGATGGGAATGGTTCTTCAAAGGAACGTGGTCGCGACTTTGTTTACAATCAATAGTCTGAAATTGTTTGAGGAGGTGAAATCCCATAATTTCCATCAAATCTCATTTGTTTGTATTTATTTAAAAGCTGCAAACTAATATTCAAAAGCAAATTTAAAAATTAAATGATAGAATATATATTACGACACCTGAATAAGCACACTTTATTCAGAGAAGCTGTGCATTTATAGCATTTTAAAATGTTATTGGAATTCCAGTTATGTGTCCAGTGCCCGTGATACCAACTTGAAATGTCAGCATTCGATATAAACGACAAAGCTTTTTTCTTAACGCTAATTAGCATAATAAATTATAATGAATTCCAATAAATGTTTCACAACCGCCCAAAAATTGCATTAAGCTTAACATTCACAACAATGCTTCCATCACAATCCACTCAAGTGTTCACTTATAGCTAATAAGGGTACCGTTAATCCCCTTGATTTATTTCCGATTCCCCTTTAGCCCCCACCCGGCCAGCTGCAAGCCAATGTCCAAAACTCTCTAAAAAACCCATCGCACTTTCAACGCGCGCCCATCAACTGTGGGAGCGCAGCCATTGCGTCGCCATCGTCACCGCGCACGTTCGAACAATAGATAATGAGCTCATCTAAATGCAGCGTAATCGCACTCGGAATTACTGCTGCGCGCAGTCGTTGGCTTGTTCCTCGCCCGCCCGGGTCAAAAAATCCGTCAAGCTTATCCGAATCGGAATCGGAAAAGAAAGAAAATTCGACCCAAGTGGTTTTAAATAAATTTAGCAAATTACGGTGCGATAGCATTGTTTTCGGGAGGGCACCTCGGATGGACCGATGTTAACAATAAGGCATCACAATAAGTGACTTGAATAAGACAATTATTCACAAACTTTTACGAATATTAGTCTTTTGTTGTATGAATTAAGCTACCATCAATGTGATTTAATTATGCTATCTGTGTTTCATGTTCTACTAAAGCATATGAACACTAAAAAGTATGCATTTTGTTCATACAATATTGAATAAAGCAAAAATCATTCCAAAATGGTTTCAATATCAGATTCAAAATACATGCCAATCTCATCGATAGTTTCCAGAATTCTGTTTCTAAATATTTTCAATAAATTTCATCAAGTAGAAAAGTTCAGCTCACTGAAAATTGCTTAATAGTGTAAAGTGCTTCTAAATTGTTTGGATGTTTTTAATTATTAATTTTTGCCGCAAAGACTCGAGTTAATCAAATGAATTAAGGTTACTTTGAAATGACAAAAAAAAAACACTCAAGTCTGATTTTTTTGAAAACAATAAAAAACCACGAGCCTCACGAAAACAATGACTCGTTTGGTTAATCCTGAGAACCTGGACGCCCCTGTTACCAATGCTGTCCTCGTTGGTTAGTCATGAAGCACGATCCCGAGCAGAATTTGAGAGCGATTTGGATACTTATTTGATGCTTACTGTTGGTCAGGTGCCAAATCAGGTACTAATTGTTTTTGTTATTTAAATGGCTGAGCTACTCAAATAGACCACACCAAAATTTTTACTGGGATATCTATTTCATGCTCACATGATTATGTTATTGAAAGTCAACTAATGAGCAGTGATGAAAATTAAAAAATCTGAAAGCTCATGTTTGCATTATTTCTTTTATTGTGCTTTACTGCTTTCCATACTAGAAATTACTAATAACGAACATCTTTCGCCTCTAATAAAGTGGTGATTTTGAATCGAACAAAACGAAAACGTCTTATGACATGTGATCAAATCGAGTCTGTAGAAACCAATTGCGATAGCAATTTGATTCGAACATTATAATATGACTACGAATTTCTTTCAACGCATTGCTCAGGCAATTTGAAGGGAAATAAACAGTCGGACACTCCATCGATAGAATGAAACAAAGAAACGATTTCATCACTGTGCGAAACACAGACTTTGAATGTTGGCAGTGCTCGACGACAGCAGTCGGAATACGTGTCTTTCGAACGGAGCAGCCAAAGCGCACCATCCCATCGGTTGGTGGCAGCTGAAGCAAGTGCCAGCTTTTGCATATTCATAATAAGTTGAATTTTCGAATCTGATACATTTTAAAGAAATTATTTTTGGGTTTTGCTTTGATGCAAGGGATGGACAGGACAGGATGGATTCAAGGTTCTTAAATCAATGTACAATCACTTCGTCAATAGATGGAAAAGATTAGCGGAAATTCATTTATTCATAGATTATTATATTCATAGATTTTCCAACAGAAATTCGTTCGAATTTCCAACGAAAATTCAATCGAATTTCCAACGAAAATTCAATCGAATTTCCAACGGAAATTCATTCGAATTTCCAACGGAAATTCATTCGAATTTCCAACGGAAATTCATTCGAATTTCCAACGGAAATTCATTCGAATTTCCAACGGAAATTCATTCGAATTTCCAACGGAAATTCATTCGAATTTCCAACGCAAATTCATTCGAATTTTCAACGGAAATTCATTCGAATATCCAAAGGAAATTCATTCGAATTTCCAACGGAAACTCATTCGAATTTCCAACGAAAATTCATTTGGATTTCCAGCGGAATTTCATTCAAATTTTCAACGAAATTTTATTCAAATTTCCAACGGAATTTCATTCAAATTTCCAACGGAATTTCATTCGAATTTCCAACGGAAATTCATTCGAATTTCCAACGGAAATTCATTCGAATTTCCAACGAAAATTCATTCAAATTTCAACAGAAATCCATTCGAACTTCCAACGGAAATTCATTCGAATTTCCAACGGAAATTCATTCGAATTTCCAACGGAAATTCATTCGAATTTCCAACGGAAATTCATTCGAATTTCCAACGGAAATTCATTCGAATTTCCAACGGAAATTCATTCGAATTTCCAACGGAAATTCATTCGAACTTCCAACAGAAATTCGTTGGATTTTCCAACGGAAATTCATTGGAATTTCCAACGGAAATTCATTGGAATTTCCAACGGAAATTCATTGGAATTTCCAACGGAAATTCATTGGAATTTCCAACGGAAATTCATTGGAATTTCCAACGGAAATTCATTGGAATTTCCAACGGAAATTCATTGGAATTTCCAACGGAAATTCATTTGAATTACCAAGGAAATTCATTCAACTTTCCAGCGGGAATTCATTCAACTTTCCAGCGGCAATTCATTGGAATTTCCAGAGGAAATTCATTCGAATTTCCAGCGGAAATTCATTCGAATTTCCAGCGGAAATTCATTCGAATTTCCAGCGGAAATTCATTCGAATTTCCAGCGAAAATTCATTCGAATTTCCAGCGGAAATTCATTCGAATTTCCAGCGGAAATTCATTCGAATTTCCAGCGGAAATTCTTTCGAATTTCCAGCGGAAATTCATTCAAATTTCCAGCGGAAATTCATTCGAATTTCCAGCGGAAATTCATTCGAATTTCCAGCGGAAATTCATTCGAATTTCCAGCGGAAATTCATTCGAATTTCCAGCGGAAAATCATTCGAATTTCCAACGGAAATTCATTCGAATTTCCAACGGAAATTCATTCGAATTTCCAACGGAAATTAATTCGAATTTCCAACGGAAATTCATTCGAATTTCCAACGCAAATTCATTCGAATTTCCAACGGAAATTCATTCGAATTTCCAACGGAAATTCATTCGAATTTCCAACGGAAATTCATTCGAATTTCCAACGGGAATTCATTCGAATTTCCAACGGAAATTCATTCAAATTTCCAACGGAATTTCATTCAAATTTCCAACGGAATTTCATTCGAATTTCCAACGGAAATTCATTAGAATTTCCAACGGAAATTTATTCAAATTTCAACAGAAATCCATTCGAAATTCCAACGGAAATTCATTCGAATTTCCAACGGAAATTCATTCGAATTTCCAACGGAAATTCATTCGAATTTCCAACGGAAATTCATTCGAATTTCCAACGGAAATTCATTCGAATTTCCAACGAAAATTCATTCGAATTTCCAACGGAAATTCATTCGAATTTCCAACGGGAATTCATTGGAATTTCCAACGGAAATTCATTCGAATTCCCAACGGAAATTCATTTGAATTTCCAACTGAAATTCATTGGAATTTCCAAAAGTTCATTGGAATTTCCAACGGAAATTCATTGGAATTTCCAACGGAAATTCATTTGAATTTTCAACGGAAATTCATTGGAATTTTCAACGGAAATTCATTCGAATTACCAACGGAAATTCATTCGACTTTCCAGCGGAAATTCATTCGAATTTCCAGCGGAAATTCATTCGAATTTCCAGCGGAAATTCATTCGAATTTCCAGCGGAAATTCATTCGAATTTCCAGCGAAAATTCATTCAATTTCCAGCGGAAATTCATGCGAATTGCCAGCGGAAAATCATTCGAAGTTCCAGCGGAAATTCATTCAATTTCCAGCGGAAATTCATTCAATTTCCAGCGGAAATTCATTCGAATTTCCAGCGGAAATTCTTTCGAATTTCAAGCGGAAATTCATTCAAATTTCCAGCGGAAATTCATTCGAATTTCAGAGGAAATTCATCCGAATTTCCAGACGAATTCATTCAAATTTCCAGCGAAAATTCATTCGAATTTCCAACGGAAATTCATAGAATTTCCAGCGGAAATTCAGAGAATTTCCAGCGGAAATTCATAAAATTTCCAGAGGAAATTCATTCGAATTTCCAGCGGAAATTCATTCAATTTCCAGCGGAAATTCATTCGAATTTCCAGCGGAAATTCATTCGAATTTCCAGCGGAAATTCATTCGAATTTCCAGCGGAAATTCATTCGAATTTCCAGCGGAAATTCATTCGAATTTCCAGCGGAAATTCATTCGAATTTCCAGCGGAAATTCATTTGAATTTCCAGCGGAAATTCATTCGAATTTCCAGCGGAAATTCATTCGAATTTCAAGCGGAAATTCATTCAAATTTCCAGCGGAAATTCATTCGAATTTCCAGCGGAAATTCATTCGAATTTCCAGCGGAAATTTATTCGAATTTCCAGCGGAAATTCATTCGAATTTCCAGCGGAAATTCATTCGAATTTCCAGCGGAAATTCATTCGAATTTCCAGCGGAAATTCATTCGAATTTCCAGCGGAAATTCATTCGAATTTCCAGCGGAAATTCATTCGAATTTCCAGCGGAAATTCATTCGAGTTTCCAGCGGAAACTCATTCACAATTCTAGCGGAAATTCATTCGAATTTCCAGCAAAAATTCATTCGAATTTCCAGCGGAAATTCATTCGAGTTTAAAGCGGAAAAATATTCAAGTTTCCAGCGGAAATTCATTCGAATTTCCAGCGGAAATTCATTCGTATTTCCAGCGGAAGTTCATTCGAATTTCCAGCGAAAATTCATTCAATTTCCAGCGGAAATTCATTCGAATTTCCAGCGGAAAATCATTCGAATTTCCAGCGGAAATTCATTCGAATTTCCATCGGAAATTCATTCGAATTTCCAGCAGAAGTTCTTTCGAATTTCCAGCCGAATTTCTTTCGAATTTCCAACCGAAATTCATGAGAATTTCGAACCGAAATTCATTCGAATTTTCATCGGAAGTTCATTTGAGTTTCCAGCGGAATTCATTCCAATTTCCAAATGAAATTCATTCGATTTTCCAACGGAAGTTCATTTGAGTTTCCAGCGAAATTCATTTGAATTTCCAGCGGAAATTCATTCGAATTTCCAGCGGAAATTCATTCGAATTTCCAGCGGAAATTCTTTCGAATTTAAGCGGAAATTCATTCGAAAGTCCAGCGGAAATTCATTCTAATTTCCAGCGGAAATTCATTCGAATTTCCAGCGGAAATTCATTCGAATTTCCAGCGGAAATTCATTCGAATTTCCAACGGAAATTCTTTCGAATTTTAAGCGGAAATTCATTCAAATTTCCAGCGGAAATTCATTCAAATTTCCAGCGGAAATTCATTCGAATTTCCAGCGGAAATTCATTCGAATTTCCAGCGGAAATTCATTCGAATTTCCAGCGGAAATTCATTCCAATTTCCAGCGGAAATTCATTCGAATTTCCAGCGGAAATTCATTCGAATTTCCAGCGGAAATTCATTCGAATTTCCAGCGGAAATTCATTCGAATTTCCAGCGGAAATTCATTCGAATTTCCAGCGGAAATTCATTCGAATTTCCAACGGAAATTCATTCGAATTTCCAGCGGAAATTCATTCGAATTTCCAGCGGAAATTCATTCGAATTCCCAGCGGAAATTCATTCGACGGAAATTCATTCAAATTTCCAACGGAAATTCATTCGAATTTCCAACGGAAATTCATTCGAATTTCCAACGGAAATTCATTCGAATTTCCATCGGAAATTCATTCGAATTTCCAACGGAAATTCATTCGAATTTCCAATGGAAATTCATTCGAATTTCCAACGGAAATTCATTCGAATTTCCAACGGAAATTCATTCGAATTTCCAACGGAAATTCATTCGAATTTCCAACGGAAATTCATTCGAATTTCCAACGGAAATTAGTTCGAATTTCCAATGGAAATTCATTCGAATTTCCAATGGAAATTCATTCGAATTTCCAACGGAAATTCATTCGAATTTCCAACGGAAATTCATTCAGTTTTTCAACGGAAATTCATTGGAATTTCCAACGGAAATTTATTCGAATTTCCAACGGAAAGTTATTCGATTTTCCAACGGAAGTTCATTCGAATTTCCTAACGGAAGTTCATTCGAATTTACAACGGAAATTCATTCCAATTTCCAACGGAAATTCATTCGAACTTCCAACGGAAATTCATTCAAATTTCCAACAAGAATTCATTCGAATTTCCAACGAAAATTCATTGCATTTTCCAACGGAAATTCATTCGAATTCGAATTTATTCGTATCTTCATTCAAATTTCCAACGGAGATTTATTTCAACGGAAAATTATTCAGATATCCAACGGAAATTCATTCATTTTCCCAACGGAAATTCATTCGAATTTCAAACGAAAACTCATTCGAATTTCCAACGGAATTCATTCAAATTTTCAACGGAAATTTATTCGAATTTTTAACGGAAATTAATTCGAATTTCTAACAGAAAATCATTCGAATTTCCAACGGAAATTCATTCATTCGAATTTCCAACGGATATTCATTCGAATTTCCAACGGAAATTCATTCGAATTTCCAACGGAAATTCATTCGAATTTCTAGAGGAAATTCATTCGAATTTCCAATTCATTCCAATTCCCAATTCATTCGAATTTCCAACGGTAGTTTATTCGAATTTCCAACGGAAATTCATTCGAATTTCCAACGGAAATTCTTTCGAAGTACCAACGGAAATTCATTCGAATTACCAACGAAAATGCATTCGAATTTCCAACGGAAATTCATTCGAATTTCCAACGGAAATTTATTCGAATTCTTAACGGAATTTCATTCAAATTTCTAACGAAAATTCATTCGAATTTCTAACGAAAATTCTTTCGAATTTGCAACGGAAATGTATTCGAATTTCCGACGGAAATTCATTCGAATTTCCAACGGAAATTCATTCGAATTCAACGGAAATTCCTTCGAATTTTCAACGGAAATTCCTTCGAATTTCCAACGGAAGTTCCTTCGAATTTCCAACAGAAATGCCTTCGAATTTCCAACGGAAATTCCTTCGAATTTCCAACGGAAATTCCTTCGAATTTCCAACGGAAATTCCTTCGAATTTCCAACGGAAATTCCTTCGAATTTCCAACGGAAATTCCTTCGAATTTCCAACGGAAATTCCTTCGAATTTCCAACGGAAATTCCTTCGAATTTCCAACGGAAATTCCTTCGAATTTCCAACGGAAATGCCTTCGAATTTCCAACGGAAATTCCTTCGAATTTCCAACGGAAATTCCTTCGAATTTCCAACGGAAATTCCTTCGAATTTCCAACGGAAATGCCTTCGAATTTCCAACGGAAATTCATTCGAATTTCCAACGGAAATTCATTCAAATTCTCAACGGAAATTCCTTCGAATTTCCAACGGAAATTCCTTCGAATTTCCAACGGAAATTCCTTCGAATTTCCAACGGAAATTCCTTCGAATTTCCAACGGAAATTCCTTCGAATTTCCAACGGAAATTCCTTCGAATTTCCAACGGAAATTCCTTCGAATTTCCAACGGAAATTCCTTCGAATTTCCAACGGAAATTCCTTCGAATTTCCAACGGAAATTCCTTCGAATTTCCAACGGAAATTCCTTCGAATTTCCAACGGAAATTCCTTCGAATTTCCAACGGAAATTCCTTCGAATTTCCAACGGAAATTCCTTCGAATTTCCAACGGAAATTCCTTCGAATTTCCAACGGAAATTCCTTCGAATTTCCAACGGAAATTCATTCGAATTTCCAACGGAAATTCATTCGAATTTCCAACGGAAATTCATTCGAATTTCCAACGGAAATTATTTCGAATTTCCAACGGAAATTCATTCAAATTTCCAACGGAAATTCATTCAAATTTCCAACGGAAATTCATTCGAATTTCCAACGGAAATTCATTCGAATTTCCAACGGAAATTCATTCGAATTACCAACGGAAATTCATTCGAATTTCCAACGGAAATTCATTCGAATTTCCAACGGAAATTCATTCGAATTTCCAACGGAAATTCATTCGAATTTCCAACGGAAATTCATTCGAATTTCCAATGGAAATTCATTCGAATTTCCAACGGAAATTCATTCGAATTTCTAACGGAAATTCATTCGCATTTCCAACGGAAATTCATTCGAACGGAAATTCATTCGAGTTTTCAACGGAAATTCATTCGAATTTCCAACGGAAATTCATTCGAATTTAAAGGGAAAATTCAGCAGAATTTCCAGAGAAAATTCATCGGAATTTCTTTGGAAGTTTGGATGAAATTGGAGATCATGAAATTTGGATGAATTTTCTCTGAAAATTTGAATGAATTTCCTCTGGAAGTTCATTTGAATTTCCTCGGAAAGGAAAAATCTTATTTTTTTTTTAATTATTGATAAATTTTGGGTGAAAGTTCTATAATTTCCATTTCTGAAACAAATTTTCAGGAGACATTTTCAGAAGAAAATATGAAGCGATTCCTGGATAAACATGCCGCTCCGTAATGTTATCATAAACATTTGAATACCAAAACCAATCTCTATATGACTGAGATCCGATATAAAAGCAAATATTTTTGATAATCAGTCTTTTAGTTTCTCCAACCATAGTTTTCGTCTATGTCGAATGTTGCGAGCTATCTTACAACGGCGTCAAACAATGGCACTCGCATATGTTTGTGTTTATGATGTGTCAGGGCTCCTTGGTTCTGCATCCACTTTAGAAGCTGCAGACAGAATCCATAATTCCGTTCAGCCGTCTGTCAGTCTCCGGACCCCTTTCACCCCGCCTGGCTGTCTGACTGGAACGCGTCTCCATTCGCACCGATTTCGTTCAATATGAGCAGCATCCTTCTCCCGGAGTGGCGTGCGCGCGCGGTGTGCCCCGTTGTTGTCAGTGTCACAGCCGACACGACATCCACTGCGAATATCAAATTGAACGAGTAAATTGTAAATATTATCATCGTTCCGTTCGGAGCCGGAGCAGATTGGGTCCGCGCGATCTGAGGAGAAAAGTATCTCGCTGAAATATGCTTTCAAATAAATTGAAAATATTTAAATGCATTTCACGTTATTACATTCCGACTTTCGCCTTGGCTGGACCACTCCCGCGCGCGCCCGATATGGCGATATGGCGATGGCCCGGAGCGCGGCAGCGACGCGACCCATCGGGATCTGATGGGACAAGATAATAACAGAGAACAACGATTGCACACAGCTCTCTTCGTCGTGGTCGTTCGCCGTTTCCATCTCCCGAACCATCATTGCTGAATGCTGATGTCTAGTCCCTAGCCCTGAGCCAAACATGATTCCAAGATTCGATCCACCACAATGACCGGTTAGAAGAGGCGATGGGTTTTCTGCAAAGACGCGTGGGCGTGGTGGCCGCCATGTTGGTCGCGATTGTTGACCCTTTGTGTGACACTCCGCGAGACATTGCGATCGGATTCGTCACAGTGAAAGGCTTCCAGATTAAGCAGTGCTGCCAGATGGAGTTTCTTTTCGAATCGTAACAAACTGTGACCTTGATCGCGAGGCATGCACGCACACATACTTTCAGTGTGTCGTGTCACTCGTCACGATACAGGGCTCGGCACTTTATTATCGACCTTCCGAGAAAACCGGAGTCGCATGTGACACACAGAACGAAGAACCGGATTCGTTTCCTCACGCAACCGAACGATTGCCGCTTCTTACCCATTTGCATATCGTACATAATCATAACGTCGAGTGCGAAAGGGCAAGAAAGACAGATATAAATGCGGAATGGAGAAAAAAAACGGAGTGTAATGCGGGTCAAACCCAGTCACATAAAGGAATCGAAAGATAAAAAGAACAAGCCTTCACAGAGCGAATGTTTGTTTTGAATGTCTTTATCGCTCAGAATGCCCTCCCTCGCAGCGAAGGAAGGCACCAAGCTGAATGTCGATTTCGATTCCGATGCGTATGAATAATTAAGTGTGGTTTTTCAGTTTACTGAAGGGACGCGATCCAATGCGAAGATTATATGTTTTTATGTTGTGTTTGGTGCAAAAAAAGAAAACAGACATTAAAGCACCGCTGTAAATAACCTCAAACTGACGCAAAATGTTTCTTCTGAAAATGATTCAGTATGGCATGTTTCTCTCGCAGATTTTGAAATATGAAATACATAAAATATTTGTGAAATTCAATTTCTACTAAATTTATTGTTCATTATTTTCTAAACAAACTAAATTCATTGAATTAAAAGAACGAGATGCTCGAGAAAATGGCTAACCTGAACCCGAAGTATATCACGCCAACTCTGCACCCTCACATGTCAATCATAAATCTCTCCCGAATAACCCAACGGATTGATCATGCTCGCTCACGACGCTGCCTCACATCTGGAAAGGGTTCACCCGGACCCCGATCCCAAGGCGGCAAGCTACGGTGGATCGATTTAATCCACCGCTCGCAATGATCGAGAAATTATTAGTGGCCCTGCTGGGAGCTAACCTTCTTTCGCATCAATTCGAGTAGAGTTTCCCCTCACGAGTGGCTCACGGCAACGACGGGTGAGTTGATTAGCATTTTCACCGCCAACTTTGACGGAGAAGATGTTCGTCTCGTCCAAGAGGGAACCCCTTTTTCCTCGTTCGAATCTTTGATCAATCTGACGAAACTAACAACAGGCAGCAGCTGTCAAATCGATCCGAAACCGTTTGTATGGAACCGGTATTGTTTCTCACGGTGTGGTGCCATATTCTCGCTGTCATCGATTCTAGAGAAAGTTGCGCAACGGCTGCGCTCGTACGGTGCCCAGTTTTGCCGGAAATAGAACAATCGACAAATCCAGTAGGCGTTGGGCGACAATGTAGCAGTGGTGACATTTGTTGACAGATGTGAAATTGGTTTTTGGTCGGCCACGCTGCAAGTGGAACAGACAGTTCTATTCGTAGCACCAACTAGGAATGCGCTCCATGCCAATCTAAGTACGGTGCCCCAGATTTGACTGAACTTGACAGAATTGGCAGACGAAGCCCTTTGGTTGAGCGGAAAATTCCCGCTCAAACCCAATGTAAAATCAACCGATGCATGCAAAAATCCGCTGCTAATTAAGCCCTTGCCACGGCAATTAATCAATAATTGCCCGTGATAATGTTTATTATTTTGTAATTTAACACCATCGCCATTGGTGACCATCCGCCTCGTATGTCAGCAGCGAGAATCGCGTTTGGAAAAATAAACAAATGCGATGCTGGGCTGGGTGTTTGCTTGTTGTTTTTTTTTTTATTCCTCCGCGCTACTGCCATCGTCGTTGTTTCACGAAAGCGATGGCTCGGCTTCCTCCAAGTCTCGATCGATCGCTCGCTCGTGCGGCCGGCACTTGTAACCGGTAATTGCCATAGTCTCAAACGCTGTCGACCCATATTTGCATAGGGTTACCATGCAGTAATCCGCTAGGGGATATACTTCATGGTTGATAATTGATAATTGTGTGATGGTCAAGTGCGGGCACTAAGGTTGGCCTTACAATAATGTCGAAATGCGTTAAGTGTTTTTCTTTTTCTGCAAATTCGATAAAAATGGTTACAACTTATCAATATCGGAGTATATTTTGTAAATAGGTGTTTCATTTGAATTTCCTCAACATGGTAACCCCAATTATGCATCCGATGCATCTGTAAGTGTGCAGCACTAAATCAATATCACCTTGCACCGGTTTTAACACGGGCTGCTGCCCCGAGACTGCTTGGCTGCTTCCTAGAATCATAATTTATGATTTAATTGACAAATAATTAATCTATTAGGCGAATTGATATCGAATGTCTTGAGGCTGCTGATGCTGCTGCTGCCGTTGCCAGTATTCTTGTTGTTGAAATTATTTATCGACTCAGCCGTCGTCGTCGTGTGAGGTGCGATAACCGATGCTACACCATCGAGGATCTTGCGCGCCCAACTCGGAGGAAGTCGAGAGAAAACAAGTTTCTCTGCCATAGTCTGGCAGATGACAAATCTCCGGTCAATTTGCGAGATAAAAGAGACTCGTGTTCGCCTTCCTGGTAGCGTTCCTCATTCCTGCGGACCACACGATCGTTTATCACTCGCGCAACAGCGAAGCGAGTAGATTACGATCCATTGTGTAGCAATGCGATCAAAAATTTGTTTAAAAGTGAGTTAAATTGAATTTTATTGTCTCTCGTTCAGCACCAGAAACTAACGCAACCGTCGTTGCTGGTCCTTTCGATCTGGTTCTTGGTGCGGTGCGGCCCGATTATAAATAACCGAACCAAGCGCGGTGGGATGTGAGCCGCCGCCGCCGCCGTCGCGAAACGCGACGCGACGAACGGTTCCCAATGGTGCAATAAAAGCCGAAATAAATAAATAACGATTACACCTGTTATTAGCAATCTTGGTCGCAGCAGCGGCCACAGTCAGCGCTCGGGCGACAGAACAATAGCCGGCCGCACCGAACCTGTCACTAATAAAGTGGATTTCGTTTTACTTCGATGTCTGCACGTTGCTTATTCTTGGGAGGAACGAGGGGGGGGGACTAGCGATCACATCATCAGAGTTCAGAAACCAAAAGAAGCCATCGACAAGCGAACGGGACTTATTTATAGCGTTCAATTTTGATTCTAGAAAAACGAACGGGAGGAGTGATCGCCACGATTGTCCCGGGAAAACGTTTGTTTCTCATCATTATCATTCGAAACATTCTTTTGGGTAATCAAATGTGCTGAAAAACTCCAATTCGATGCAATGTGTTCAGATATTTGGTCATGCATATGGAAACATCTAATGCAACGTACACACCAGTCAAGCAGTTTGACGAACATTGACTCCGCCCCCAAGAAATCGCTTCGGTTGCTGCTTTGTTTGAACGTGTGTGAAGTTGTTCGAACAACCATTTGACAGTTGGCGGCTCGGTTGGAAAAAATTAAAACGGTTTGATTTTGGTTTGAGTTGGCGGGGGTGGAGTCAAGGTTCGCCGAACATGTTTGAGCATTTGTAGTGAAGTTGCACAAACTCCCATATATTTTTTGATGGTTGGTGCTCGAGTTGGTGCTTCGGTCGTTCGTGTGTGATATTGTTGGTCGAATAAATTGATTGTTCGTGTCGCTGTTGGTAAAACTTGATGGATGTTTGAATGAACGAGAGGTGGAGCCAATGTTGGTCGAACTGCTTGACCGTGTGTACGTTCCATAAGATTTCATATATTGTCAGATTTTCTGAATATGATACACTGCGCGGCGTTTGTAATGTTCCCAAATGGGTACTTGCACAAAACTTCACGCGGCGAATGACTGTCGAAAGGTACGGCCGCGCCAAACGATACACCGCAATGCTATTCACCCATCAGAATCAAGTAAACGGGGTGCAGAAAGCGCGGCGGTACCTTTCATGAAGGGTTCGCCGCGTGCAATTTTGAGAAAATCAGGCAATATAAAGACTGTACTCGCTAAAAATGATAATGATTGAATAGCTTTTATCTTTTAACGTGTGTAAAATTTGATGAAACTTTGACTGAACCTAGCAGAGAGTGTAATGTTTACATTGGCAAAAGTTTATCACAATCTGTCAATAGTGGTTATTGAGATGGCATCGAAACAAGATCAGATCCGCCAACAGATTTTGTGTACAGTAGTGGAAAACCCAAATGCGTCTCACAGATGGATCGAGGAATCCATTATTCGACAGTGTTACGGGTGGAGAAATCTTTCAACGACACAGCGGCATCCAAACTGCGACAAAAAACTAAAGATACCTAATCCGGAGTAGGCAAGTAAGGTATTGAATCTGTTCAAGTTCAAGCGTCGATCGAATCTTTCGATGCTAGATGTGGCGAAGAAAGCGGAAGTAACCGTCTGGTTTATTACTTTTTAATTTAATTCCGCCACGCTGTAATCTTTACAGATACGTATTTCGACATCAACTGTAAGACCATCATAGGTGTCTTGTAATTGACTCGACTTAGTCAACAAGTCTCAATTAAACTCGTCTTAAGACAGGTGGATATTTCATTAAAAGAGCTTAAAAATTTTCTTAAAATACGGTCCCCAAATCTGTGCCAGGAAGCTGTACCGAGAGTGGCTGACGGAACCGAGGTGCGCCGTGAAAGACGACGAGCGGACACAAAGCAATTGACTTTTTGTGTCAAATTGTTTATTAGCTCAATCGAACCTTTATTTTATTTAGGGACACGGCAGGTATTTTCGTCTGTTCGTCATAGTCTCGAAAACCAATAAAAGAGACGCTTTTTTGTAAAACTCATACGTACCAAATCGTAAGCTCAGGAAAAACTTTCTGCTATAGTGGAGTTCTAGCAAATGTACGTTGCTTTCGTTGGTTTTAGCCCCTACGACGATGGACGGAAATACCTGCCGTGTCCCTAGCTTTCACAACCCATATTTTTGACGCCTTTATCTATTTTTAAAAATTAAAGCGGAAAATTCAAAAGTGCTGTTTTTCAAGTTGGCTTAACATTTGCCCGACTTTGAGCCAACATCAGGCTAATTCTTCAGACCAGTTCACAAGTGCAGTGTTATGCAAAATATGGGTTTTTGGCACGGTCTTGAAGATATTGGGAAGAAGAAAATGGAAAAGTTCTTCGTTTGGCAGGCCATATATAAGTGTGGAAAGATGAGCCAACGGCTGCTCTTCCTGTGTTAAAGCAAACCTATGAGTTCCAGAGACTGGTCCATTCTGGAGACCAGCTTATTCTGAAGCGCTCCGAACCGAACCAATGAACAGAAAAGTGCTTTGATACAGTAAACATTGCTAAAACCGGCGGCTGGATGTAACCCAGCGCAGTGTATGCCTGAGCCCAATAAACAATTTATGCCAAATAAGCTAGTTTTACAGCTGAAAAAACACTATTTTTGGCTATATAAGCGCTTTATCCGTCTCCATTGTTGTTGGGAGATCGCATTCGTGGTAGCTCATAGATCGCAAATAGCGGGTCCAGGCCATCCGATCCGCATGGAATTGTGCTACAGGACAGTGTTGACAGAACGTATAAAAATTAGAACTCTTTTTTTACTATTATCGCGCCTTCTTTTATTGGGAGTTTATTGGATAAACGGCAAGAGATGCTGTAACAAATCTTACTAAACCAACTAAACCAAGATCTTTAACGTAGATGATACATATTAGAGGACCAAGGACGCTGCCTTGGTGTTCTTCCGATGTCATCGGAAAGCTACTGAAACGCCTGAAGTTCAACGTCACAAAAGCCTGCGATCAGACAGGTAAGAGTGCAGCCATTTTGTAATCCACGCAGGGAATCCTATTGTGGAGTGAATTCTGACTGTGGGTAAGCGGGAGTCACTTGGAACATCTAATGCCATTGATGGTTCACTAAATGTGGCTGTAGACACATTCCCGATTGCTTTGATAGCTAACAATGTGACTGTCACACGGGTTACACATTAGGCCTAATTCGATGATTTCGAAGTAATTCAATATTTGCTTTATACACGTGGCGGCGCAATTCTTAAAATAAATGCAGGACTAGATTGTATGTTTCTGGTCATTTAGATGTATCAAGATCATTCAAAGCTATTCGAATCGTATCTGCGGAGAAAACGGAATGGACCGTAAGCTTATGTTATATGAAAGTATTTGTCTAAAACAGTTCTGGCTTCGAACAGGAGATGCTCAGCTAAAAATGTTTCCGAAGTACGCTGCAACAAGGTTTATATTCCAATTATTCATTATCCCCTTTCGTTTCGTCCAAATTAACATTCAAGCGGTAGCAAATATTGGAACTCATCAAGTTTGCCATGATCTAATTATTTTTTGTTAAATAAACAAACATCACCATTCTCTGTATCATAAACAAGGTGTTAAAAGAGTAATCGTAGCCTGAATATTAGAAACTAATCCTATTGATTGGTTCTTGAAATAATTTAGCATCACTTCTATCCGTTATCACAGATATTGATTTGGAACTAATCACTACATCTTAGATGGAAGGAATGCCCTCTCCAATAGTCGAGATCTGTCCTGGCCACGTGCTTGCGAATGCTGAGGAAGGGGAAGGATGGGTAGTTAGACACTTACTTAAGAAAAATGCAGAGAGCTTTACGACCTCTCATAGGCAGGGTTGCCAAATACACAGATTTTTTCTGTATTTTATAGATTTATGACGTAAGGCTGTGACCAAGAATCTGTAGATACAGATATACAGATTTTTGGAAAAATTACAGACTTTACAGATTTCTTGAGGATTTTAGTTCGGAAAATTATTGTAAATTTATTTTTTCCTACTCTCAAGTTATCTTATTAAAAACCATTCTGAGATTAACTATATCTCAATTCAAAAATAAAGAACATGTGGTCTGTGGTTGTTCTCAATTGGCAATTTATGCAGATCAATTATTTTGAAATTCGATCAGATTGTGTTCCAAAAACTGTTCAGATTATTTTTAAGACACGTGGTCTCAGAAAACGCTCTATACTAAAGAGCCAGTTCTAATAATCATTTATCACAGGGGTCTGCGAAGCGGCCATGTTTTTGATACCCGCATCAAAATCATCGATTAATTTAACACGAAGGCGTAATCATAGCCATCGAAAACCTCCCATTGAAAATATGTTTCAAATATCGTGGTATTTTGGCGAAGTAGAGCGCTTGGTGCCGATCGAAATATGAAAATTTATTAAAGGCATCAATATTCTTGCTCAAACACACCTCGCGTTCATACTTTCGCACAAGTTCTCGAAAAATGGTGAAAAATATTTACGTCTATTTGGAAAAAATCAGTTCGGAACAATGGTTTGTTGACAAAATAGAATTGTCAGTGGGAAACCCAATTTCAACCGAACAATGGGAAACTCAAAGATGTTGGCTATTGTCAAACGTAGTGGGTAGGATTGGGGGTGCCAGATACCTGATTTATCATATCTGAAATGTTTGAAACAGTTTATCAGTACTTCTTTTTAGTGTGGCTGAATATTAGTCCAACAAAGATGTTGTGTACCTATGGCTATAATGGCTCTTCGACATATGTTTTTCGTAAATTATCAAATATTAAACCTTGAGAAAGCAAACATTGTTGATTGTATTCCTTCATTGCAATCTTTGGAAAGAAATGTGCCAAAAATTAGCTAGATATTGACATGTTTGAATTGTAGTTTCGCATAGTTTTTCCAGACTTAATCTTTTCAAAACTAACTTTGTTAAAAACGAATTTGATTTGGTTCAGATGGATACAGATTTGCAATACACCCGATTCTGTTTTTACACGTATTTTTTTACACGGCCGTGTAAAAAAAAATCTCATACAAATTTTTTGCAAAGTTGCTCCATTTTGCATGATTCGTCGAGAAATCATAAAACTTTTTTACACGGATTTTCAAATTTTGAACTGAAAACTTTTTTTACACGGAACGCATCCCCCGTGTAAAAAAAAGAATCGGGTGTACAGATTTTTGGACTTAAGATACAGATATAAAGATTTTCTAGGGAAAAATACAGATTTAAATGTGGCAACCCTGCTCATAGGTACCACGGAAGTTTTTGGAATTGTTAGTGTGGAAGGTTATAACAGTGGGAGTCATTTTGGTAGCACTTCCAACACAGAAGATGTAAGATAGTAATACAAAGTAGGAAAGGGACGAGCCTGGAATTTAACCCACGACCTCCTGCTTATAAGCCAGAATCGGTAGCCACTAGACCACCTAGCTCGTACATCTTTATGGTGCATGCTTCTACAGAGAGAACATCGCACTCCTTCGTTAGGCTGTACATCCCTGTTAACAGTTAACAGTATTAAAATGCGGCTCCCACGGCATCTTCACCCTTGGAACCGTCGGTGTAACATCACTGTCGAGAGGCGGAACCTAAAAGCAAGTAGCTGCTGAACAACTTGGCGCACTTTCTCTAGTGGATCATCAGTTCGCATGGTTCCACACAAGATCACCTTGCAGGATCCGTAGTCGAGACTCGCACGCATTCTTCATCATCTGGTAGTGCGGCTTGTAGGTCAGCGTTCGATCCAAGATTACGCCCAGGATCCCTAACCTTTTGTCCTAAGTACACGCAAAAGAAAGCGTTCCCAAATTCGTGAACCAGCAAAAATACATCGTGATTTAATTCATGAATTCGGGAATACCAGTCACATTTTCCAGAACGTTCCAGAAAACGTGACTGTTGTTCCCGAATTCAAGGCTGTTCACGAATTCATGAACGCTTTTTTTGCGTGTATGGCTTTTATGGCTTATGGCTTTTATTTTATGCTGGTTCCTGACGTACCTTAAAGCTCCAGTGGAATACTTGCGGCCTCGTTTGTGTCTTCGCGAATCCAACACTTGTCCAATTTGTCGAAGGCTTTCTGTCTTCGTACAACAAGGAGATTGTCGTCCGCATACAAGAGAATGTCATCTCCGTCCGACAGTACACGGTAGATGGACTGCATCGCAACGAGAAATAGCGTTTACGGAAAGAACTGATCTCTGCAGATGGATCGCAAATTAGATGCTCTCCCATGGACATCTCGATTTCTGCTTAGTTATCTGTCAGCGGCGCGAAAGGCGATTATTGAAGCGAAGCTCCAGTCGCTGGAAAATGTGGCGAGAACATCACTCAATCGTACGATGCCGCAAAAGCCAGCCGTAGTACTCAAACAAGTTAAGGATAACCCAAAACAAGTAGCAGAAGAACCTGCGTTGTTCTTCAGTGCGACCTCGAGCACTGCCACGAGTCCGGACCAGATTCTTTCCGATCAATCTCCCTTACTTGTTGCTTGGCAAAGCTGCTGGATGGATGAGATTGGTGATTTTTCGTTTCGAAAAGGTTATACACTTGTCGGCGCCGGCGATAACTATATCAAGCATATGGTGTAACGGGGTCTCTGTCCATTTAAAATTCCTTCAATAAGGTTTCTTCTCGAAATCGTTAAATCCGCGTCAGAAGGAAGGTTCTCCGGCAAGACTTCTTCGACTCTATAACATGAGAGTCTTTTTGGTAAATTGATCACCTTCGACAAACGCTCTTTAGGTAAAAAAAATAACGAAAGCTTTGTTCAATGCTCTAATGAGTACTGACTCTTGCATCTTCATCACTAAGTCATTTATTTCTGACAAGAGGTAATTTTATGATTACCAGAAAAACTGGAAAACCCGTTTGCAATTTTTCTATTTCATAATATATGAGTTATGTTTTAAAGTTTCAGCAAATAATTATGGCGTGGAATCCCACACGGTTTAACTTTAAATATGGTGTGTGGGTGTTAGCGAGCAATGTTTTTCTTCAGTCTATAACAACACACTGAAGAAGTCCTCAAGTAGAGGACGAAATGTGTATCTGCGTTAATACCTAAAAATGGATTAGTGGAAGTAAAAGGAAGACAACAGTTATTTAAACCGTGTAACATTTTCCCCTAAGACGTCCGCATTCGCTAATTATTCGTGAATTCCCAGTTTAAGTATCGCAAAGCTATTTTAGAAGTTCGTTTGTTATTGTTTTTATTTGTGGGTTTCAGCCCTCGCCTCTTCAAAGTTCGTTTGTTTGCAGAAACTCAGAATATCTTGGATGAATATCAATCCAAACTTTGACAGCAGTATACTTGTTTGATTTGATGTTCCCAGTTTTACCCACCCGGGATTCGCATAGTCTTCCCAAATAGCACACATGTTGAACAAAAGTTTCTGTTACCTTTATACAACCGAATTTAGTCACATTTGAGTTGCCGCAACCAAATCGGTTTGGATTGTGTTGCTAGGGTTGACTCCTCCTGGATCACAAGAAGCGTTTTTTTCCGCAGGTGTTATCAGTCCCCGATGGATAAAAATAGTTGGATGCGTCAAAAAATGTGTTCCTTGTTAAAGTTGGCCGCAAATAACTGAAGGAGGAAATAACCGATTGAGCCAAATTACAACAATGACTGACAAGTTAAATCTTTTTTCAATAATGAATTATTGGCAGTGGCTGATTTTCTACCAGCCGCTTCCACATCTAGGCGCTATCGTATATGCGCAAATAGCCAGCATAAGTTAACCGCCAGAAATTTGTATGGCGAAAGACATCTAACGCGGGTTTTCTCAAAATTAGGAACTTTTCATGAAAAACTATTTGGTACCGGTCATAAAGGATGGTGTCCGCTACTACGACTACCAAATATTTTTTCGATTAAAACCAAAAAAAAATTCGATGGATGCCATTTCCGATTGTGATTATTCGGATCTTTTCTCGCAATCTCTTGAAACATAAAGAAAGATCTTGGATTCTGGAATTTAAACGATTTTAATTCAAGACCTCATTGCAGCCAATAAAGCTAACAAAATTTTAGCACCAGTCGGTTATCTATCAAGAAGTTTTTTTTTTTGCTTTATCAAGGAGCTTTTCAGCCCATGGCTGGTTCGTCTCCATATCAAGAAATATACTTTATACGCGGAAGGGTTTCATCAACTCCTTAGTCTACCTTAATTTCATCAAGATTTTAAATACTGCCTGATTTTTCTTCAATTTTTAGTGAATTTTTTCGTGGGATAAACTCAATGGTTAATAAAACCAAAGGCCAAAAAGAACCCAAAACAAATTGCGTAAAAAGCGACACCAATGTATATGAATTGGCCCATGCGAACGATTTTCTATGATTAAAGACTCAAATCACATTTTTGCCGAATGTGGCCAAAAGGGCCATACGATCGAACTGGTCATCTGGCCGGAAGGGCTGTTTGGCCGAAATTATCGTTTTGTCAAATGGGTCATTCGGCCAAACGGGTTCATACGGACGGAAATGTCGTTTAGTCGAACAGGTCGTTTAGCAAGAAGGGCCATTGGGTTGAATATGTAATATCGTTTAATGGGTCCTATTGCTAAAAATGTCGGTTAGTTGAATTTTGAAAAGTGAGAAGTGCGAAAAGCGACAGACGAATTGAGAAGTGTGAATTAAAGAATAAGAAATGAAAAGTAAGACGTCTCACTTCTCACTGGAAAAAACTGGAACTGAGAAGTGAGAGATTATTAGTGAGAAGTGAGGCATCCCACGTCACAGGAATGATTGAGAAGTGAGACGTCTTACTTCTCTTTTCTCAATCTTTTCTTCCCTATTTTCACTTCTCACTAGGAAAAGCGAGAAGTGAGAATTGACGAGGAAGAAATAAGACGTCTTACATCTCACTTGTAACTTCGTATCGCGTACCTTTCACAGTGAGAAGTATAAAGAGGGAATATTGAGGAATAAAGAATATTGAGAAAATAGAAGTGAGACAGCACTCAACCATTCCTGTGGCGTGAGGGAGCTAACTTTCCTCTAACCATTTCTCACTTCTCATTTCTCAATTTCTCTTTTGCCCTTTCTGCCAAACGACCTAGTCGGCCAAATGACGCTTTCGACCAAATGACTTGGCCGGATCCCGAGTAGACGAAAATAGCTCAATAATATCAAATGTTGATAAGATGGCAAAATGAGATGCTGACATGATGGATATGAGAGATAAAAGATCATACGTCAATATCAATATTTTGCACTAAAATATCATGAGGAGATCAAGTTATGCTATTTGTAAGAAGTATTCAATATCATGTGCCATTAGTTTGTACCATAGTATATTTTGATATTTAAATAATATTTCGGTGCAAATTTTTGATATTGTTGCATGTTCTTTTTTCTTACATTAATCAAGTCCGTACCATGTTTTGTTATTCTGTTCATGGCTTCTGCCCGGGATGGGTTCCGGTACAATGATTTACTCTGCCAAATACTGTATTCGCCCAAACAACTCACGGCCTAGTAGCTTTCAGCCAAATGACCCTTCCCCCATATAAGTATTGACTCTTATTGTGTTTTCTTTTTTCATAGAGTTAATTTCTAGATTTGAAAGATGAAGAGATCGCATCGCTTGTCGAAGGGAATCTTTATCCTTAAAACTGTTAATTCTCCCGAATCATAAAAAAAATCCTCACAATGACAATAACCACAAAAATGGAGCACCAAAAAATGACAACTCTGCTCAACTTTACTTGTTCTGGTCAGTCACGAAATAGAAACTAAGTCTAACTTGATTAAGTTTGAAAAACAAATTTACTTTATTGATTAGTAATGTTGCAAGATAATGCAAATCCGATCATCCTTTTTCAGTATTATGACATCTTGTTAGCAAAATAAGATCACCAAATATTGACCTATTTATTACTTTATTTATATTAACTTACATTTACTTTTTCTTTTCTTTTCAGGTATTGTTCTTTCCAATATGGATCACTAATGGCAAATTTTGGGCAATCATACACGATGAACATATTGAAAATAGATGAAAATTACGGTACGTTTTCGTTTTAGGTAACAAAGCTATTGACAATTTTACGAATTAGAGTTGATATTATGGGTGATTGACACATTTTGTTGTAAAAATGATGCTTGCGTCACCTTTTCTTCAAGCATTATTTCAATCCACAGGGTTGCGTTTACGACGATCTCAAAATGAAAAACTTAGATTGGCCAACCTACTCGCAATAATCTTCAAAGATTTTCATTTTAATTGGAAGTCTTCAATAATGCGTGTTTCGAATGTTGATCATTTGCAGAGCGACTGTTTTCTTCTTTCTAGAATTTGCTCTACTTCGAAGAATTCAATTATGTTTTGCTAAAAGTTAAAGCCTGACTCACCCAAATTACCCACCGCTAGGGTTAAAGTGACAGTAACGAATCCGCAAACTAACAATTAATAGTCACATTCCGATCAATTGATTGCCTGCTGGTGCACAAGTGATGGTGACTCACTCGCTATCAATTTCAAAGTTACAATTGAAACTTCCGTAAACCAATCGTTTGCGTTTTTCTTCACAAGGAAAACAATTTCAACGCATCGGATCTAGAGGACGAGAAACAAAAAATCAAATCACCATTTCCGATCGCACCAGCATCGTTTCTGGGAAGCAGACTCATCACGATCAGCGGATGCAATCGGAAACGCCCGAAGCGATTAAGAATGTGTCAGAATGCGATCATTTAGAAATGATTGCTGCCGTTTGGAATGGAAGAGTTGGTATTTGACGTTAATTGGTACAAAAAAATGATGGGAAGATGAAGGTTTTATATTCGTTTTTTTTTTGCTGCTCTGATGTACGTTGACATAGTCCAGACTTGGTAGCTTCCGAATCCGGCTTAGTCGTCGGTTTTATTTTTTTGTGTCAGTATTGGAAGAATTTTCCAATGTAGCGAAATGCAGCAGCCAAGCAGAAACCCATAATGCGGCCCCCCGTCGCGTCATTCAATCGAGGGTCCCCTCGTCCCTCGAGCGTACTGCCTGAATGACTGTGAATGGCTGGCTGGTCGGATTCACTTGCTTTTTTTGGGTATCGCCACTTGCACATGTCCTTGCCGCTGATGGCACGCACTTGAATTCGATCTCCGGTCTGGCGCTGATTGTGCAGCGTGCGATATGGCTTTCGGCCGCAATCGTCTCCGCGGGAAAAAGTAGCTCACTGCGAAGGGATTCGGGAGGAAAGTTTTTGTTCGTCTGTGTCTTGATTTCTTTTCTTGGGATCACATGTTTAGTTGCTTTGTAAGAAGACAATGTGGAGTGGATGTTGTATGGGTCAGGGTGGCCGAGGAATTTTTAAAATTGGTTTTAATGTCTTCATTGCCCAAAGTTAAATTTGTTGCATAAATTTTCACAGCCAAGTCAAGTTTGATAATTCCTTTCATAACATTTTCTAATTTACATTAGATATCAAGAAAGTTTCTTCGATGAACAATATCAGAAGTTCACATGACTTTCTCAAACTGTGTTCCTCATCATCTTCTTATCAATCCACTCGTTGAGGATCTTCTCGGCCTACGCTACAAAAGTCCGCCACTGTGACAAAACAACGGTGGATTATTATCGATGTGTTTTGTCTCCGCGTCGTCGTCTTGATTGTGATGTACCACAAGCTGAGCGGATTGGAAGGTCGACAACGAAAACTTCGAGACTTCGAGAGGGGGAACGCACAGCATCAGCACTTGAAATCGAAGATCGAAGAAAACGACACCAACCAACCCGGCAACAACAGCGAGCCAGCCAGCCAGCCAGACAACATGTGGCGTTTGTTATTATTCGGTCCTCCTGGTTCGGGACCGCACGAACACGCACGCAACAACGCAGCAAGCCGTGCGGGCCAAGTGTTTGCGAATCCCACGCCAACTCAGTCAGACCATCATCAGTGGAAGAGTGCGGCCAAGGGCGAGGGAACGTGATAACCAACGGCGCAATTGACGAGTCAACCAGATTCAATCAATCCTCAGGAAGCCGTTCCAAATCTCCTGAATTGACTCTAATGATATCGCCGTTGCCATTTGCGGTGGTGCTCGATGGCGGTCGGTGGGTTGATGCTTATCAGAGTCCCGTGTTTATTCACTTGATTGACTTGATTTAACACGCCACTGTGCTGTGCGAAAGCGGTGCGACGTATTCGCTCGTGTGGTGTGTATTCAAACTCGAAACCATGCTCGGATAAATCTATAAAATCTCTCTTTGATGAACGATTCAACAAAAAGCGAAGCGAGCGAAGTGATCATCATCATCAACGACCGTCGTCGCCACGTTGTTCGTCGACAAACAACCTCGTTCAATGAGAAAATAACTGTTTGTCATTGATTGAAAGCGGATGTGGCGTCACTCATTCAATCTATACCCGCTCTCAACCGCAAGTTTCGAATTCGAAAAATACACAGAACGAGTGACAGCGGAGAATGAATCAAGTGGCAATTTCCTAATCAGTACTGGCCATACAAATTGGACCGCTATTGATGGTAGTGAAGTTCCGCCCCGATTGAGCCTACTCGCCGTCGCACCATATCCCATGTAATGATAACTACGTGTAACTGCACTCTGGACGTTATATTTTTATTAATAATAAAAAGATTTATTAAAGCACATAAATAAATCGAAGCAGGATTTTCTTCCCCCGGTCGATCGTCTCGTCTCGTGCGGGTGGTGGGTGAAGAAACCTCATTAAACGGAAGGCCGTGCGTGGAAAACTTTTGCCAATGGGGACCGGCCAAGAGCAACTTTGCCCATCAGTAAATTGGACGAGTAATGATAGGTTTATTACGGCCAAGGGGCCAAGGAGACAGAGGGAAGGAGCCAGACCGGATAGACGAAACATTATCGTCCTCTAATGAGATAAATAAAGCGCACTGATAAATCATAGATTAAGCTGTCTCGGATGGGTTTTTTTTTCTCTCGGAGTACTGGAGAAGGCGATTTGTCTGATGGCTCTGAGGCAAGTAGGGATTCCAGACGCTATTCACATCACGGAGCACATACGGCAAATACATTGGAGTAGGTTTTGTCAGGAAGTCGAAATTCAGAAGAATTTCCCGTGATAATTCAAATGAATAGAAAATATGAAAATTAGGAGTAAAATTTTAGAAAAGTTCTGAACTATTGACGAATTTATGAGGAAATTTGGAAGGCTCTGAGTCTGATTAAATTGTTTGATTGTTTGATTAAATGTTTGTGCCAGGTTTGACCAAGAGTTTAACAAATTGCTTTATCAAATGTTTGTCCAAGAGTTTCATAAATTGATTGAACCAGAGTTCAATCAAGGTCAGGTTATGATTTAGACTAACTGTTTGATCAAGAGAGAAAAAGAGAGACCAATTTTCTGATCAATAGTTTGACCAATTGTTTCACGAGTTATTCGACCAAATATTTGAAAAATTGTTTAACTAATTATTTGACCATGAGTTCTTGCAAGGTCAGAAAAAGATATTGATGAATTGTTTGAAGAAAAAAGGACAAAAAAGAGACCAAAAGCGTGATAATTTTTTTAACACAGAGTTTGACCAATTCATCGATCACGACCCAAACTCGAATTGCTTGATCACGACCAACCCAAACACGAATTGTTTGATCAAGAAAGAAAGAAGAAGAAGACACTAAAATTTGATCAATTGTTTGACTAAGAGTTAAACAAATTGTTCTCCAACTGCGTCAACAATTATTTAACCCAATGTTTGATCAAAAGTTTAACCAAGAACGGATACAGATTTTGAGCGAAAGTCTGATCAATTGGTTGACCAAGAACTCTAACAGTTGATTAACCAACTATTTGACCATTTCATTGGTTTTACCAAGAGTTTGTACCAGCTCGGACACAATTTTTGATGAATTGTTGAATCAAAAAAAGAATAAAAAAGAAATGATGAAATAAAATTCGGAAAAAAAAAATTCGTTGAAATTCGGATCAAGAATTTCTCGTATATTTCTCGACACAGAAATCGAGGATATTCTTTATTTATTGAGTGCATAAATGGATATTAAAATTCTTTCATAGCTTTCTTCCGAACTCCAACCATTTGACCGAATGCCGTTTGGCCGAATAGTGGTTTCCTCATTAAGTGTGTGGAGTGAGAAGTGAGATGATCGAAATGAGAATTGACTAGTGAGTTGCGAAAAGTAGAAATGAAAAAAGAGTTGTGAGAAGCGAGAAATAGGACTTTCGATGAGGCTTTTGAGGCTTCCGAGCCTCTTGAAAGGAAGCTTCCGAGCCTCTTGAAAGGAAGCTTCCGAGCCTCTTGAAAGGAGGCTTCCGAGCCTCTTGAAAGGAGGCTTCCGAGCCTCTTGAAAGGAGGCTTCCGAGCCTCTTGAAAGGAGGCTTCCGAGCCTCTTGAAAGGAGGCTTCTGAGCCTCTTGAAAGGAGGCTTCTGAGCCTCTTGAAAGGAGGCTTCTGAGCCTCTTGAAAGGAGGCTTCTGAGCCTCTTGAAAGGAGGCTCTGAGCCTTGAAAGGAGGCTCTGAGCCTCTTGAAAGGAGGCTTCTGAGCCTCTTGGAAAGGAGGCTTCTGAGCCTCTTGAAAGGAGGCTTCTGAGCCTCTTGAAAGGAGGCTCTGAGCCTCTTGAAAGGAGGCTTCTGAGCCTCTTGAAAGGAGGCTTCTGAGCCTCTTGAAAGGAGGCTTCTGAGCCTCTTGAAAGGAGGCTTCTGAGCCTCTTGAAAGGAGGCTTCTGAGCCTCTTGAAAGGAGGCTCTGAGCCTCTTGAAAGGAGGCTTCCGAGCCTCTTGAAAGGAGGCTTCTGAGCCTCTTGAAGGAGGCTTCCGAGCCTCTTGAAAGGAGGCTTCCGAGCCTCTTGAAAGGAGGCCTGAGCCTCTTGAAAGGAGGCTTCCTGAGCCTCTTGAAAGGAGGCTCTGAGCCTCTTGAAAGGAGGCTTCTGAGCCTCTTGAAAGGAGGCTTCTGAGCCTCTTGAAAGGAGGCTCTGAGCCTCTTGAAAGGAGGCTTCCGAGCCTCTTGAAAGGAGGCTTCCTGAGCCTCTTGAAAGGAGGCTTCTGAGCCTCTTGAAAGGAGGCTCTGAGCCTCTTGAAAGGAGGCTTCCGAGCCTCTTGAAAGGAGGCTCTGAGCCTCTTGAAAGGAGGCCTCTGAGCCTCTCGAAAGGAGGCTCAGAGGAGGCCTCTGAGCCTCTCGAAAGGAGGCTTCCGAGCCTCTTGAAAGGAGGCTTCCGAGCCTCTTGAAAGGAGGCTTCCGAGCCTCTTGAAAGGAGGCTTCCGAGTCTCTTGAGAGGAGGCTTTTGAGCCTCTTGAGAGGAGGCGTCTGAGCGTCTTGAGAGGAGGCTTCTGAGCCTTTGAAATGAGACTTCTGGCCTCTTGAAAGGAGGCTTCTGAGCCTCTTGAAAGGAGGCTTCCTGAGCCTCTTGAAAGGAGGCTTCTGAGCCTCTTGAAAGGAGGCTTCTGAGCCTCTTGAAAGGAGGCTTCTGAGCCTCTTGAAAGGAGGCTTCTGAGCCTCTTGAAAGGAGGCTTCTGAGCCTCTTGAAAGCAGGCTTCCGAGCCTCTTGAAATGAGACTTCCGGGCCTCTTGAAATGAGACTTCCGGGCCTCTTGAAAGGAGGCTCTGAGCCTCTTGAAAGGAGGCTTGGAGCCACTTTAAAGGAGGCTTCTGAGCCTCTTGAAAGGACGCTTCTGAGCCTTTTGAAAGGAGTTTTCCAAGCCTCTTGAAAGGACGCTTCTGAGCCTCTTGAAAGGACGCTTCTGAGCCTCTTGAGAGGAGGCTTCTGAGCCTCTTGAAAGGAGGCTTCTGAGCCTCTTGAAAGGAGGCTTCTGAGCCTCTTGAAAGGAGGCTTCTGAGCCTCTTGAAAGGAGGCTTCTGAGCCTCTTGAAAGGAGGCTTCCTGAGCCTCTTGAAAGGAGGCTTCCTGAGCCTCTTGAAAGGAGGCTTCTGAGCCTCTTGAAAGGAGGCTTCTGAGCTCTTGAAAGGAGGCTTCCTGAGCCTCTTGAAAGGAGGCTCTGAGCCTCTTGAAAGGAGGCTTCTGAGCCTTTGAAATGAGACTTGGGCCTCTTGAAAGGAGGCTTCTGAGCCTCTTGAAAGGAGGCTTCCGAGCCTCTTGAAAGGAGGCTTCCGAGCCTCTTGAAAGGAGGCTTCCGAGCCTCTTGAAAGGAGGCTTCCGAGCCTCTTGAAAGGAGGCTTCCGAGCCTCTTGAAAGGAGGCTTCCGAGCCTCTTGAAAGCAGGCTTCCGAGCCTTTTGAAATGAGACTTCCGAGCCTCTTGAAATGAGACTTCCGGGCCTCTTGAAAGGAGGCTTCCGAGCCTCTTGAAAGGAGGCTTCGGAGCCTCTTTAAAGGAGGCTTCCGAGCCTCTTGAAAGGAGGCTTCTGAGCCTTTTGAAAGGAGGCTTCTGAGCCTCTTGAAAGGAGGCTTCTGAGCTTCTTGAAAGGAGGCTTCTGAGCCTCTTGAAAGGAGGCTTCCGAGCCTCTTGAAAAAGGAGGCTTCCGACCCTCGAGAAAGGAGGCTTGAGCCTCTTGAAAGGAGGCTTCTGAGCCTCTTGAAAGGAGGCTCTGAGCCTCTTGAAAGGAGGCTTCTGAGCCTCTTGAAAGGAGGCTTCTGAGCCTCTTGAAAGGAGGCTTCTGAGCCTCTTGAAAGGAGGCTTCTGAGCCTCTTGAAAGGAGGCTTCTGAGCCTCTTGAAAGGAGGCTTCCGAGCCTTTTAAATGAGACTTGGGCCTCTTGAAAGGAGGCTTCTGAGCCTCTTGAAAGGAGGCTTCTGAGCCTCTTGAAAGGAGGCTTCCTGAGCCTCTTGAAAGGAGGCTTCTGGGCCTCTTGAAAGGAGGCTTCAGGGCCTCTTGATAGAGGCTTCTAAGTCTCTTGAAAGGATGCTTCTGAGCCTCTTGAAAGGAGGCTTCTGAGCCTCTTGAAAGCAGGCTTCCAGGCCTTTGAAATGAGACTTCCGGGCCTCTTGAAATGAGACTTCCGGGCCTCTTGAAAGGAGGCTTCTGAGCCTCTTGAAAGGAGGCTTGGAGCTCTTTAAAGGAGGCTTCTGAGCCTCTTGAAAGGAGGCTCTGAGCCTTTGAAAGGAGGCTTCCTGAGCCTCTTGAAAGGAGGCTTCTGAGCCTCTTGAAAGGAGGCTCTGAGCCTCTTGAAAGGAGGCTTCTGAGCCTCTTGAAAGGAGGCTTCTGAGCCTCTTGAAAGGAGGCTTCTGAGCCTCTTGAAAGGAGGCTCTGAGCCTCTTGAAAGGAGGCTCTGAGCCTCTTGAAAGGAGGCTTCTGAGCCTCTTGAAAGGAGGCTTCCTGAGCCTCTTGAAAGGAGGCTTCCTGAGCCTCTTGAAAGGAGGCTTCTGAGCCTCTTGAAAGGAGGCTCTGAGCCTCTTGAAAGGAGGCTCTGAGCCTCTTGAAAGGAGGCTTCCGAGCCTCTTGAAAGGAGGCTTCCTGAGCTCTTGAAAGGAGGCTTCCGAGCCTCTTGAAGGAGGCTTGAGCCTCTTGAAAGGAGGCTTCTGAGCCTCTTGAAAGGAGGCTTCTGAGCCTCTTGAAAGGAGGCTCTGAGCCTCTTGAAAGGAGGCTTCTGAGCCTCTTGAAAGGAGGCTACTGAGCCTCTTGAAAGGAGGCTACTGAGCCTCTTGAAAGGAGGCTTCTGAGCCTCTTGAAAGGAGGCCTGAGCCTCTTGAAAGGAGGCTTCTGAGCCTCTTGAAAGGAGGCCTGAGCCTCTTGAAAGGAGGCTTCCTGAGCCTCTTGAAAGGAGGCTTCCGAGCCTCTTGAAAGGAGGCTCTGAGCCTCTTGAAAGGAGGCTCTGAGCCTCTTGAAAGGAGGCTTCCTGAGCCTCTTGAAAGGAGGCTTCCGAGCCTCTTGAAAGGAGGCTTCCGAGCCTCTGGAAAGGGGGCCTCCGAGCCTCTTGAAAGGAGGCTCCCGAACCTCTTGAAAGGAGGCTCCCGAGCCTCTTGAAAGGAGGCTCCCGAGCCTCTTGAAAGGAGGCTCCCGAGCCTCTTGAAAGGAGGCTCCCGAGCCTCTTGAAAGGAGGCTCCCGAGCCTCTTGAAAGGAGGCTCCCGAGCCTCTTGAAAGGAGGCTCCCGAGCCTCTTGAAAGGAGGCTCCCGCGCCTTTTGAAAGGAGGCTCCCGAGCCTTTTGAAAGGAGGCTCCCGAGCCTTTTGAAAGGAGGCTCCCGAGCCTCTTGAAAGGAGGCTTCCGAGCCTCTTGAAAGGAGGCTTCCAAGCCTCCGAAGATAATGAAGAAAGAGAAAAGAAAAAGGAAGAGGGATGAAGGGAGGAAAAAGAAGGAAGAAAGGGACTTGCCGTTTATTTCTCATTTCTCAGTTCTTAGATCTTAGTTCTCAGTTCGTTCTCAGTTCCAGTTCTCAGTTCCATTTCTCAGTTCTCAGTTCTTAATTCTCAGTTCCCAGTTCTCAGCTCTTAGTTCACTGTTCTAGTTTTTTTTGTTCTCAGTTTTTAATATTCAGTTCTGAGTTCTTAGTTCTCACTTCTCACTTTCCACTCACCACTTCTCTTTTATCACTTTCCACTTCTTATGTCTCAGTTCATTCTCAGTTAAAATTTTCACAGTTCCAGTTTTTATCTCACAGTTCTCAGTTCTGTGTTCCCAGTTTTCAGCTCTCAGTTCTCAGTTCCATTTCTCAGTTCTCACCTCTCCCTTTCACTCATAACTTCTTATTTATCACTTTCCACTTATTTATTATTTCTCGATTGCAATTCTCAGATCGTTTTCTGTTCTAGTTCACAGTTTTTAGTTCTCTTTTCTCAGTTATCTTCTCCCAGTTTTCAGCTCTGTCTCAGTTCTAGTTTTCTGTTCTCAGTATTCAATTCTCAGTTCTCCGTTCCTAGTTTTCACTGCCCATTTCTTACAACTGACACCTCACTATTCAATTTTCACTTCCCACTTCTTATTTCTCACTTCTCACCTCTCACTTCCCACTTCACACTTCCCAATTATCATTTCTTACTTTTCATTTTTCACTTTTCAGAACTAGTAATGAAGATTAATTTTTCAACTATTCGGCCAAACGGCATACGGTCAAATGACCAGGCACCGAAATGTTGGTGACTTTCTCGTAACAATTCGAAAGAATTTGGAAAAAAAATACAGTGAAAAATTAAAAGAATTTCCCGTGGTGATATCTGAAAAACTTCCTGTGGAAAATTGCAAGAATTTTCCGTGAAAAATCGAAAGAATCACCCGCGAAGTTGTCGACATTTGAAAGAAAAATTCTTCGTGCAAATTCAGAAGAATTTATGGAAATTCGGAAGAGTTTCATGTGGAAAACTGGAAGAATTTTCTATAGAGAATTGAAAGATTTTCATTTGAAAATAGGAAAAGTTTCTTGTGGAAAATCGAAAAGATTTCCCGTTAGCATTTGGAAGAATTTCCTTTACACACATTTACGCAATTTGGTAAAGTGACATAAGCGTTACAGCATTTTGAATCATTCCACCAAAAAATATCAACAGAACTCCCTGATTGAGCGATGTGAAAAATGACCCACTACCAAAGTAACGAATTCGCTGTTGCAATCAACAGAGTAAACAAAGTCAGCTGGCTTGCCGAACTTCTGCTACCTCTGCTGCCGAGTGCAATGAGTTTAAATTTTCGTAAAAAGGGAGAAAAGCACTGCATGAAAAAAAAAAACTAAGGCTGAAGAATCAAAACAAAACCGAAAGAAGGATGCACACCCCCTCGATCCCGAGCATAATCGGAACACGCACATGTTACGCACCCTTTGCCATTGCGGAACGGTCGGTCGGTCGGTTCGGAAGAGCAACAAGAGGAGCGAGCACAGCAGAAACCACAGCAGCTGAGAACAAGTGCCCATTTCTGGGTTTCTCGGTTTTTGTCGAAGGAATGCGATGAGGTGCGATGATGGTGGCTGGCGGTTACGGCGCACCACAACGCGCCACAGCCAGCAACTTTCTAATGGATACATGTAATAGCCTTTGACACAGTTTTCACCCTCCTCGGCTGGCCGACTGGTGCTGCACAGTAAATGGGGTAGGCTGCTCGGGTAAACGGCCCTCAGGAGTCGCATCGAAAGTGGAGCAGGAGAACGTACAGGGCCTGCCTGATGGTTCTAGCCGGGAAGCGAGACGCTCACCAGCCGCCCATCAGCTTATGTGTATTTATGAAAAGGAGCAGGGCAATGTGGAAATTTTTCCATTTTTCAGGGGATGGTAAGAACGAGTCAGCTGGTCCTGATACGATATGTGTGTTGTACGAATGCATGTTTACACACTCATTGACGGAATTCGTCGAGGTCCATGCGGGCGATGTGGAGAGGTGACGAAACGCCATTATTGCGATGATTATTCAAATGCGTGAAAATGCACTCATTCGCTGGTCCACGCATCGCCGCAGCCCGTGTCCGGAGTCGCATGCACGGGACTGCCAGCTAACGACAACCCCTCTAGTTAGAGTTTGACCGACCGACCGACGATGAATGGCACGATGCGGTATAACCCGTGGCTCTGGCGATGATAGGAATCCACTCGGTGGCGGTGATGGCATACACTTTCACGCACGGTTTCCTGAACCTGGTGGTGGTCGTCGACATTGCACCGGTCGTAGCGGAATGGAGAAAAAAAATCACCATCCTTGCGTATTCCGACGTTTAACGCCATCCATGGAATCGGGAGGAAATGCAGCGTGCAAAAATACACAGCTTCCCTTCCCGGTGCGGTTTTTGCGGGCCAGCCGTCCGAACAACGATGATGGTGGCGCTCCAGGGCACTTGTAATGAACCGTGCGTGTGTGATAATCCAATAAAGAAGCCTCTTGATGGACCCATTTTGCACTTTGGGTTTGCTCGTCCTCTTGACGACGGACCGAAACAAAGTGGATTAACGCACCCGAACAAAGCAACCTGTGGGATCCAAGCAGCCATAGCCGATGCCACATGCATTTGCGAGGGGTAGGAAATCGATGTTTGCTTTGTGATTCGCTCATCGGTACACCGATTTCACTTCCGACGGTTGTTTTTACCCCTCGGTCTTTGTCGTCAAACAATAGCGACTCGCTCATCAGTCGTCAGCCAGTCGATCATAATCCATCGGAAATCCACACGCAGCCCCATGTTTACAGATAATTATTTATAAATAACTCATTGAACATGTGCTCACCGTGGAGTGATGTTTTAAAGCCGCGCTCCACCGACCAAACATGGCGTGATATATCTCCATTTAGCCATCCGTCACACTTGCTCACACGGCGTTCCATACGGGACTGGCTGATGTGTTTTGAGCGGAGCGCCCTCCCAGCTCCCCACGTTTCAGCTGCAATTGCATAAAAAAAGAAAACTATTGATTAGAATATGTCACGAGAGCGTGAGGTGAATTGCTCCAATAATTAATTTGCGATACACGCCTTCCTATGTTTCGCACGGGCCCGGTGAGTGCTCGTATCGAACGTTGGTGCCGCTGGGAACGAGCTTGCAAATGTGCGTTTACGCACCTTCACGGCCCTCACACAATTCGCAAGCAAACAAATACCGCCAGCGGAACGCCATCATCATTTTTTTTTTCTTCCACAACCCATTACGGAAAACCGAACGCCACACTGCTCGCAATCCTTTTCGATCCGGAAAGCGCACCATTAGATTGAAAATTGATGTAATTATTGTTTCAAAGTGTCTGTCTGCTTCAACCCCGCATCCACGAGCCTGTGTGTCGTCACAGGGGTGATCTGATAATCGCGATAGTGCACCGCCCGCCGCAATAAGCAGAATGGCGCGCGCGAAAATGACACAATTGCATGCTCTTGGCTAGTGTTGCTGCCAGCTCTGCAACCGTCAACACGTGCGATTATAGAGACGGTGTGCGGGGTGGATAGGTTAGTGCAGTACGCCCAATCAATGGATAAATAAATAATGATTAATTATAAATAGGCTTTAGGTGGGAGGTTGGCGCGAGTGGGGTTATCGGGAAGGGGTGGTTCACTAAGTGTAGATATCCGTGAACGATAAGCGTATGGTGATCGCAATTCCAGTGTCACGCTACCTATGTTCCAGAACGCAATTGGTTTTTTTCCGCGTCAGATTGGATCGGAATGATTTCAAACATATCGGCGAATCCATGATGGATTTATCGAGTTGAATAATGCTCACGACAGGACGGTAGTTTTGATTACCAATATAAACCACCAAGTCGAGTCAAGTACGAGACACTGAAGATGACCACACAGTTGTGGTCGAAATACGTATCTGCATAGATATCGAAAAATTGATGGAATTAAATGGAGGTTACTTAACTCGTCTTAGACGGTTGAATACATTCCAATTTTATCTAAAGAACAAACTGTGAGCTTGTAATGCGTTATTCAGCATGCTTGAGCTTTCCCAGTCGATACATTTGATAAATGTGGTGTTAGTTGTAAAAACAAGCTCAAAGTAAATCCTTATCGTTTTGCTATTTATTCTAAGAAACGTTTCAGATGAATTCGAAAAACATTGATATCACATGTACAGGAGCTGTTACCATTATGTAAAATATTTGGTATTGTATTTTACAAACTCATTGCTTTTTTCACCTAATAATAGACTACCGTGCAAATTTGTTGAAGTACCAACACAAATGTGCACACGTCAAATTGTATAGAAATTAGCAAAAGCACAATCCAAAACATCGTTCTTGCATCATTCGTCACAACCCAAAAAGGCCTTCCTTGCAGTTGAGACGTCATCCATATATGGAGAAACTGGTGGGAACATATTTTGGTGGGACAATATTTTTTGAACGGGAGTCTAAAACGGCGCAAATTTCGCAATAACTGTTGAAAGAATCGAATTGTTTGTTCTGTTTTGGATCAATTATATTTTGTTGAACTTTATGCTGAATGCCACTAGGCCGATTAAACTATTAGGCTGAAATCCTGAAATATGATTGAAAGTCAATTGGCCGAACAGGTCATTTGGCCGAATAGGTCATTTGGTCGAATATGTCACTTGACCGAGTAGGTCATTTGACCGAACAAGTCATTAGGAAAAAGTTTGAAATGGTGAGCGAGAAAAGAGAAGTCACCCTTTTTACTTTGCTCTTCCCACTTTTCACAGTAAGAAGTGAGAAATTATTGCTGGGAAGTTACAAGTGAGACGTCTCACTTCTCACTTCTCACTTGTAGTTTCTCACTTCTCACTGTGAAAAGGGAGTAGACGTCTCACTTCGCACAACACAGTTTTCACAGTGAGAAATGAGAAATGATTGGTGAGAAGTGAGACGTCTCTTTTCTTAAATTCACACTAATCATTACTTACTTCTCACTGTGAAAAATGAGTAGTGCGAAGTGAGAAGTGAGAAGTCTCACTGATCACTCATACTACTCACTTTTCACAGTGGGAGTGGGACTCACTTCTTACTGTGAAAAGTGAGTAGTGCGAAGTGAAAAGTGAGACGTCTCACTACGACGATCGAAAAAAATCGAATAAAAACGATCGAATAAAGATTTCACTTGGATGATCACCTGCTCCGGCAGTGATACTGTCCTCTTTTAAAGTAGCTCATGCGACAAGTCGAATGAGGTTTATGGAGCTAGAGACGGCGAAGCCGCGATGGTCGACCAAGCCATGGTGGGCCATTCCACCTGAGGCCTGTAGCATAATCGAAATTGTACTAATAATATTAGTAGAGTAGCTTGTAACTTGTATTTTTCTGTTGCATAATGAATCTACAAGTATGAATTTACAAGACTAATATTACAAGTAAACCGCACTAATAATATTAGTGGAATTTACAAGTAACTGTTGCATAAAGAAAATACAAGTAAAAATTATTAGCGATGGCTTGTAGTTTCTTTTACAAGTATGAATGGTGCTGTAATTTAATTTACAAGTAGCTTTTATTTTATTATTTTAGCTGTGCAAAGTAATTATGCACAGTTTAATTGTTTTTAACGACTTAACAGAGAAAGAAACTATTATTCTAGTTACTTCAAATTACCATTTAATGAAATACTGTTCACTAAGAATAAATTTCTCGTTCCCATATAACACTGAGAATTATGAACATTTTCAAATGTCTTTGGATATAGTGAAAGTACTTTAAGTGCTGACATCAAGTATTCAAATGGTGGAGCGCTAAAGATCATTAGCAATTGTGCAGTACACAGAAACCCAAAACTACTGAATAGTGGGTTGTTTTAGTTCAAATCCGTACTTTGGACCAATGACCCAATTTTGAGTAAAATGAGTTTCCTAACTGCTAAGTATAACTTAATCCACTTAAAACATATTAACCAAAGCTGAGTTTAGTTTACCCAAAGTTGACTTTATTCATCTCAAAATTGAGAATATATTAATTTACTGAAATTTGTATTATTGTATTATTATACTAAACAATCTCGTTTAAGACCATGCATATTGCTTTATGTTTGACAACAATCATGGGAAAGAAAGGAAAAACGGAAAAACTACCTAAATTCCGAGTAGAATTTATTGCGATATTCTCATCAGTTAGTATTTTGAATTAAAAAAGAAATTGTCCAAATTTCACAATCGAATTAGCATAAGTTTCACAATACACGTAAATTGAACCCTCTTCGAAAACCCACAACAAACAAGTCTAGCGGGATTCAATTTATCATGGAGGACACGTTCGCGTAACTTAAAAATCGCCTTAATTAAAACTTAAGTCAATCCCATAGACCACGTAAAAACCAGTATGCATTACATTGGTTTGGTTAAAAATGCCAATACCACGAAGCTTTAACGACTTTAACCGCGGAATCAATAAATTTACGGAGAGTGCTCCGTGCATACCTATTGCAGTCAAAATATATATTCCATCCACAAATTTGCAAACAAACGTATACAAATCGTTTACCTCCGCATTGACAGTGAACTGTCGGATGAATTTTGACAGGTAAATGAACCTGACGGACTTGTATTTTCAACTTTACTAATAATACAAGTACTAATATTATTAGTTGGCAAAACATTATTATGCGACGCAAATTACAAGTACTTGTAATTTGTTGACTTGTAACTTGTAGCTAATATTATTAGTCTGTATATGCTACAGGGCCCAGGTTGTATTTTCTTTTAAAACTTGCTTTATACATGCCGCAAAAAATGATATCCGCAGATTTGTTGGCACCCGGAACATGCACTGAACCGGGAAAGAACCGTTGGGAAGAAAGCCATTAGACCGAAAGCCACTTGGCAAAAAATGGCCGGAAGACATTTGGCTGGAAAAGACATACGGTAAAAAATGTGGTTCGACTAAACTGGTCGTTTGGCCAAAAATGTCATTTTGCAAACATGATCATTTTGCAAAAAATGACCATTTTGTCACCGAAATCCCGTTTGGCTAAATAAGTCATTTGACTAAAAAAAATCGTTTGGCGTTGGGCAGAAAGGACCATTTGGCCGAAAATATCGATTGACCGATCAAGTCATATGGCTGTGAATATATAAGGTCTAATAAATAAGGTCTTTCAGCCGAGAAAAGTGAATGTCAAAAGTGTGAAGAATGAGAAGAGCGAAATATGACATCTCACTTCTCACTTATTCCTTGTGATTTCAAACTTTTCACATTGATTAGAGCGAAGTGTGAAATCAGAAGTGGGAAGTAAAAATTGAGACGTCACCTTTCGCTTCTCGATCGTTATTTTTCGCTTCTTATTTGACATATTCGGCCCGTTCAGCAAACGATATGTCGTTCAGCAAACGATATGTATCTTTTTCTCCCTCTTAAAACTAAAAAAAGAAGAGAAAGGACATTTAGGCGAAACGGCTATAGATCTTCAATTTCGGTAAAATGGCACATTCGGCCAAACTACTACTAGCCAACCAACCGGTTCGGCCAAATTACATTTTTCGGACAAACGACCATTTCGGCCAAACGGCATTTTCGACCAAATGACCTGTTTTGGCCAAACCGTTTTCGACCTAATAATTGTTTCAGGCAAAAATTCAATGACTTTTGGCCTAATGTGTTATTCGGTCAGGTGGGATTCGGGGAACACTGTTGGCGATTAGATGTTCCTCCTCGACTCGAAGACACGATTTGTGACACAGGTTTTCCACCGCGATGGTGTCGAGCGAAGCCAGAGGAGGGTGATCATCAAATCTGTTCCAAAAATGGCTCCGTTCTTGTTTAGACCTTGTTGGACAAATTGCTGATTACTCTTAAGCCGTGATAAACAGCTGCACTTCTGCATTTTAAAAGCGCGAAAAGGGGCCAACTTAGATTTGGCAGCCAGAACGGAGTCGTTGGCACTGTATGCATTTGAAGAAGCCTCCGAGGTGTCGCCGAAATTGCGCACTTTGGTGGAAAAGAGTACTGAAGCTGCCATCGTCCAACTAGTGATGATAATTGCCGATATTTAGTCTGTCTGAACTGTTGCGGAGCTTCAACCAATGCTATTGTCCGGCTTTATCTTACGGATCGTCCCAATTATTGAAAGCTCCTCAGAGTGTCTGAATGAAGAGTTTGGCGAGCACAACAGCCGGGCCGATAAGTCCGACAGGTTCGCAAAGTCGATACAAAGATGATACAAAAACACCAGTTGGAAACAGAGTATCGAAATATTGATGACGTTTTCATATCTGGGAGCTTCTGTTGATTTGAGCTTTAAGCGTGGACGATCCGAGCTTACTACACACTATGTGTGCCAGCACCACGCTCCAGTCTTTTTGTAGTCGAATCGCTTCTTCAGCAGGTGCCAGGATAATTTGCAGCACTACACTCGACTGATTTGACCACCTTCCCAACATCTCTGAAAAAAGAAGCAACGAGATACGACAATTTGTCGATAGAAAAAAGTTGAGGATTGGAATGAATTAGGAACACAAAAGTGTCACGAAACGTTCCCTACTCTGAAACGGTTATGGTTAGTTTGACTCCTAAAGACGTTTAACACTGAAATCTGCAATACGCTATTGAGGACTATGAACCCGTACAATATCGTTTTCCCGTCGAATAAGACGATTAGCTTCTGTCACAATTTTTGCGTTCTTATCATCCGTATCTTTCTTGTCGGTATGCTCGCCGTGCAATTTAACCTGTAAGTGAAAATCAGCATACGAAACTTCCGCTCGTTGCTTCCATCCCTCAAGCTGTCCTACGTCACGTTCGGCATATTAATTCTCCACGAAATGCTTAATCGGCCGAACTGGTCATTTGGCAGAAAAAGTCGTTTGCTCTAACAGATCTTTCGGGCGAGAATGGCCGTTTGGCAAAACAGGTCATTCGTTTGAAAAAAAATTTGGCCGAGTACATAATTTGGCTGAATATGCGTTGAAAATGGTAGTTTGGCTGAATGGACCATTTGGCTCAAAATGTCATTTCGACGAACTGTTCATACGACCAAAATTGTCGTTTGGTTTAACAGGCTTGTCGTTAGTGATCGAAACTGCTGCTGTTTTGTGGTTTGGAGGCACATGCCCGGCCACATCGTAAGAGTTATCTGGCCGAAAATCATTTGGACAATATGGACATACGGCTGAAAATGTCGTTCGGCCGAACAGGTCATTTGCCATTTGGCCAGATTTTTTTTGAATACTTCATTAACGTGATTTTTATCTTAAACATAAGTTCATCACGGTTTTGGCCGGAATGGTAGCTTAACAGAAAGGGTCATGTGGTGGAAGTTTTTTTCCCCGAATATGTCGTTTAGTCGAAAAAGTCGTTTGGCCGAATAGATCATTTGGCAGGAAGGGCCATTTGACCGAATAAGTCAATGGTCGTTTGGAAGAAAGGGCCATTTGGCCGAACAGATAACACGGCCGAAAATTTCACTTGGTCGAACAGGTAATATAGCCGAAAATATCGTATGGTCGAAAAGGTCGTTTGGTGGAATAAGTAACAGTCACAGTGAGAGGTAAAAAGTGAGAAATGAAAAATGCGACGTCTAGCTTCTTACTTCTCATTTCTTATTTCTCACTTCTCATTTATCTTTAATCAGTTTATACTTTTCACAATAACTATTTTTCGACCAAACAACATATTCGGCCTTATGACCCGCTCAGTAAACGGCATTTACGGTACAATGATCGTTGGGACAATTGCATTCTCGGCCATATGATTTGTTAGGTTAAATGACACTTTCTGTCAATCGATCGTTTCAGCAAAACGACAATTTTGACCATACGATATTTTCGGCTATATGACCTATTCGACCTATTCGGATATGTGATGTGTTCGGCCAAATGACCCTTCCTGCCAACCGACCTTTGATTTATTAGGTCAAATGTCCCTTCCAGCTAAATCACATATGCGGCCTAACGAATTTTTCGTCCAAATGACCAGTTCGGGAAAAATATATTTTTGAAAAATTGGTCCTTTCGGTCAAACTACCACGACAAATGACCTGTTCGGCCGAACGACATTTTCAGCCGTATGTCCATATCGGCCAGATAACTATCAAGATGTGGGCGGGCATGTGCCTGCCCCAAACCACAACACAGCAGCAGCTTCGATCACTAACGAGATCGGAATGAATATCAATCGATCTTACTGTTGCCTTTGATTCGACTTTGTGCTCCTGAAAGACCAACGTACCAATTACACTTTTTCGGTTTATGCGTTTACTCACAGCCACAGCTCGCTATCCATCGTCACTGTATGTGCTGTTTTTGGTAACTTTATGCACGCATAGTCCCCATCCGTTAATCATTATTTACAACACTCACAGGTAACGAATGTTCAATTTTACGAATAATCACCGTTTTTTAGATCCACTAAACGGTTGATCCGCATTGAAGAATCAAAATGAATCATTTGTTGAGAAACTGTATACCGCCGTGCGGGGCTTCTTTGACAAATCGGGGACTATTCTGGACATTTTGAAACAATAATTATAATCACAATAAAATTTTCATTATCACAATTCGGTTGACTTGTTGATAGTTGGATGGCAACTTTCTGTTTCAAATTTGTTATTTTTTTCGTTAATTTTTTTCAGAAAATGAAAAATTCAAAGAAGCTCCCAGAGTTAAAAAAAAAGCTCCGCACAATGGTATATCCATTTTACACAATTCCTGGTGTTTCCGAACTGTTTTTTTTTTAACAGTTTGGCACTAAATCTTCCGAATTATTCATTAGTTCAAGGCAAAACTCAACACCAACACCTAGTTCAAAAACTACAGGCAGTCCTTCATAATTGCTCTTCAAAGTGCAAGAATACGTATTTTTGAACGTGGATTCAGTACCGTATGGGTCCGAAATCCGTACAGCACTGAAATCCGTCCACCCCATGGAAAGTCATTAAATTAAAAGGGATTTAAAGTTAGTAATTTACAAATAATTTATCTCATCCTGTTCACCTACTTGACAGTAAGCTTTTAGGCCATTGATATGGAAAGTAGGCTTTGAAGTTGAAACAACATAAATCAAAAACAAATCACCACTCACCAAACGCGGAGTTTCTGGCGCCATTTTTATGCATGTAGAACAGTATTGCTTAAAAAGTAAGTTTGTTTTAATTGTAAATTGCGACTAATAAAATAATCTGAGTGGAATGCAAATCAAGGACATCGCTTTTTAAGGTGCGTATTTAACTATTTACAGTGGTAATTAGGTCAACCAGTTGAAACAGACTGAATATTTAGCTAAAAAATAGCTGTACGGATTTTGATTCTTTGATTCTAAATCCGTCCACGGTGGACTGATTTCGGTTCACGTGCTGTTGAATTAATTTCATATTCATTCATGCTCCTGTATCTTTGATAAATGTTAAGGTAAATGACAGTTTATTCCGACGAAAGCGGAACGAACGATTTCCATATCTTTTTAAAGACCACCGATTTTCGTAGATTTTTTTTGTGGGGTAAGCCTTTAATGCAAGCCTTTACCAAATTATGACTTTTAGCCTATGAGTTATTCTCGCAGAAACTGGTCATTCTTGAATTGTTAAATCCAATAACTTGAATACGGCTCCGTTATGCTCAAAAAAAAATTGAGCCTTCCAAACAAAATACTGTTGTAGACATGCTTCTTATTTTCTAAAAATATTTTGCGAAGAATAGTGAAAGAAATCGTGAGAGAAAAAAATAGTTTTCAACAATAAGGCAAAAAAATCATAATGGCCATCTCTCTCTTTTGTTGGTCACAGGTTGGAGGTCACAGCCTTCATCGGTCACAGCCTTCAACGATATGCTGACCTCTCAGATCGGTTGGGAAATGTTGAAGTTATGACAGTTTTGATGAGTGAAGGATTGGCAAAAATCGTGGGTTCCATTAGCATAATTTCGTGTATAACCAACGAGGGGTCCACCTTTCTGAAAAATTCGTCATATCATACTCGACTTTCAAATTACACCGTGGGCAAAGCTTTCAAATTATCAAAAAAATTGGCATTCTTCAGAACCTCGTGCAAATTGTGATCCGGTCTTATGGAACGTACACACGGTCAAGCAGTTTGACCAACATTGACTCCACCTCTCGTTTATTCAAACATCCATCAAGTTTTACCAACAGCGGCACGAACAATCAATTTATTTGACCAACAATATCACACACGAACGACCGAAGCGCCAACTTGAGCACCAACCATCAAAAAATATATGGGGGTTTGTGCAACTTCACTACAAATGCTCAAACATGTTCGGCGAACCTTGACTCCACCCCCCACAACTCAAACCAAAATCAAAACGTTTTAATTTTTTCCAACCGAGCCGCCAACTGTCAAATGGTTGTTCGAACAACTTCACACACGTTCAAACAAAGCAGCAACCGAAGCGTTTTCTTGGGGGCGGAGTCAATGTTCGTCGAACTGCTTGACTGGTGTGTACGTTGCTTTAGCGAGAATTACAACTCTACAAATTACCTTCAGCAAATTGATCCGTTACAAATATTTAATAAAAATAATAGCTTCAAACAGAATTCTTCTGGGCTGTCAAACTAAACTATTTTTGGTTTTTAAACGATATCCGATAACGATATGGAATTTCGTACGTCTAAAATTAACTTTCCGAACGGAATCATTTTGGGTTCTGAACAGAATTCTTTTTGGGTTCCAAACGGAATCTTTCATTGATTTCTTTCAGAAGCCCAGAAAGTTTCCATTCAGAATCCCAAAATCCATTCGGAGTCCTAAACTGATTCCGTTTGGAAGTCCAAAAGCTATCCATTCGTACACACTCAGCTTTTATTTCTGCAGCTCGGGAAAAATCCGCACAGCCGTGCGCCAGCAAAATAAAAAAAACTGATATTCCGGCAAAAATGTAGTTTGCTAGATGATTTTCGACAAATTATTTGCTGATTTTCAGCAACTTTGAAAGACATCTCGGCAAAAAAAACATGTTTGCTGGGGCACGGCTGTGCAAACATTTTGCTGAGATACCGGTAAAAAAAATTAAGTGTGTACGGATTTTCGTCCGCACAGAATTTTGTTAACTTTTTTTTAATCTTTACTTGCGAAAAATACCCAGCTTTGTCTTGGTGTTTGTGATGCAAATGTCATATTCTGAACTATTTGCAACATCACAATCTAGATCAATTTTCGTGCTATTGTTTTGTTTCTCTCAACCACTGACCCAAAGCTGTATTCTACTGATTTTCTCAAGGATTTTCCACCTTTCCCCGTTAAATTAACCAACTTTATGTACATACAAACCTTACAGATCCCAAGACGAATCGATTAGGGAGAAAATTTTGCAAATCGGTTAACTCGTTCGTGAGTTGAATCGTCATGAAGCAAATCTCAACTCATTTTTATTTATATAAAAGAAGAAGATTATAGAGATTATTATTGGACTTCCAGAAGAAATTTGGTTGGTCCATTGAACGAAAATGTTTTGAACTTCTGAAAGAAATCCCAGATGAGTTCCTTCCGGAAGCCAAAAAACTCCGTTCCAATGAACAAAAAATCTCCGCTTGTAAACCCAAAAGAAGTCCGAAGGGTGAAGGGGAAATTGTAGAAAAAAGTCACAAGATACAACACACTACCGCTCGCGATGGTTACTACGACTAAACTGCTATTCAAGAGTGTCTTACAAGGTCTTACATATGTACATAAAGGCCTTTCCGTTCTGATGGATCATCTCCGTAAGGACTTTCTTGATGCCACAGCCACGGACATTCACTTCTAACAGCATGTCGGTTATAAAAGTCTTTTAGGACATATTTTCTGTGTCGACTCTTATGACTGTTTTGCTATCTTTCAGTAATAAAATCAGATGTTCCCATCCTGATTAAATGTTTTGGCTCTTTTAAATGTTTTTATTTCTGAAATGTTTCATGCAAAAATGCATGTGATTGCATTTTTTCATTTCTAAATGAATTCAGAATATTCTCAATAAAATCATTTACAATATAAATTAATCATATGGCAATAATGTTAGTTGAAAATTAGAAGTATTAAAAGCCCAATCAAGCGTATCCTGCTTCTGCACCTGCAGCTTCCACTGCAGGCAATCGAATCAAACATCAAAGCTGATTCCCAAGTATCGAGAAGGTATCGCAGAATAAATAAAAACAGCTTATCTCCCTTGATTGCATTCGTCACCACTGACTGGGCAATCAGCTTCAAAGGACCCAGCCAAGCCCGATCAAAACAAATCAATTAATTCCTGTCACATTTATATGACGACGCGAGAACATGCCTGTCAATACATTACAGCGATTCCTCTTTTTATTGATTGCGGATTTCGGACGGCTCGAGGGGTTGAAATCCTTAGCGACCGACGGCGACCGTCTCTATGATGTCCCGCCAGCCGCACGAACCACGATTAGGCAGGAGGGTTCGGCGACAATATTTTTCCAATAAACGATTATTTGAAAATAATACGCCGAAAATCGACGTTTGACGTTCCGAGGAATCGGAGGAGGGCGGATCCAGAACATTTATGTGAATTTATTGGACTTTTTAGGCGGATCGGGCCATCAAGTGGGGAATCCCTCGTGGTAACCAGGGGGCATCAGCATCTGCTGCCGTTCGGCGACACAATGATGTTGGGGATAAAAACCATCGGGCGGAATCTAATATGAAAGATGATAAATTATCGAACTTTTATTTTTTGCTTCTACTCGACAATTTCCTGGGGGCAATCCGCGTGCTTCTCGTGGTTCTGCACCGCATCGAACCACACTACCGAGCGAGTGTGAATCATAATCCGCACCATCACCATCGAGTGTCTCCTCTACTCTCATCGGTGTGTGCTGCCCGATGCCATAGAACCCGCTTTTTCTCGGCGAGACAGATGATGATGTTTTATTAATCCGAGCCATCGCATCCGAGCCGTAATACAGTTCAGGACATTCACTCCCGGGGAGGGATCTCGTTCTTCGGTTATTTATCACCCATCGAAGATGTGTGCGATGTTATAGAAAACTAGTTTTTCCGCTCTTCGTCGCGCTCCCCTTCCCGTGTCATTACGGTTTCGCAAACATTACCCCGGATCCTGTGTTCCGTCTCTCTCGCCCATTAATGCGTCCTATGATCGCCTAGTTAGCTATTCATCTTTGCTTACTTTATCCACTGGGCCTTATTCCTCATTTATTTTTTTCCCGAAACCATTCATTTGATGTTATTTTTCCTCCTTTCAATTGTGGCAACACGGGAGATTCGTAGGCCATCCTCTTTCGGCCGCATTGCACAGATCAAACCGGTTCCCGCACCAACGTACACAGGAAGAGGGCTTTGCCTTCGCTACTCGAATTAAATCAATATGGTTGCGGCAGCGCGGGAACTGTGAACTGGATTCGCGAGCGTCCTTCAAACCGGGGGGAACCGATTTTGACGGGCCGAACAATAAACTGTAATTTATTTGATGTATGTGAACCATACTTTTTTTCTCGTCTTAACTGCGTGACTACGTTCATCGGTTCGATTCTGATAGAGAGTTTCGAATTTCGGTTTCGAAAATGGTTGCTGTCAAAGTGCAGCTGGCTCTGCAATGGGATCTATAACAAATTTTTGCAACACAAGAATTTAGCTTATAAATGTTGATGTGATACGAGCCTATAGAATTGCTATAGAATTTTCTTTTCGTTTGAAGTACTACTGAAAAATAGTTTAGGTTAGAGATTACTCAAATTCCATACTCGTTTTTGCATTATTACAACACAATGTAAACAAAATGCTATGGAAAGTTAAATTGGATGACCCCATGTTTTAGACTACCACCGGTGCCTATTTTGCAGAATTTGAAAAATTTAATAAAAAATTAGTACGTGTAAGATTGATCATAAGAAATAGATCCACATCCCTTCATTGTACTCCTCAAAGACTCAACATTTTTTCCTTTCCCTGACAAAACAGGTGCACAGGTACTATATAGGGGAACGGTTCGCCACTTCATCTCATAGCTCCTATTTCCATCCCATCAAAAACAAAGCAATGGAAATGAATTTGGTTTGTTTATTATTTTTGTGATTTTTTTCAGCAGCGAGCACGCATGTTGACAAAAGGAAGCGACGAATTTGGTGCCGTATTTCTTTGTTTAGCGATGAAATGAATATATGTTCAGTGAGCTGGAGATCGGAACAGTTCCCCTATAGGGCACTGCACGGAAACATCTCTTTCTCTTTCGTTCCTCATAAATTTTGACGTTTACTGGCCTTGTTGTTTTCTAATTTCTTTGCAGCGAGAAAGAGACAAAGCAGTCCGTGCAGTGCCCTATAACAGCCCTGTTTATCTGTCCGGTGACTAGCCAACCAGACGCAGCACGCGGGAAAATTCTCACAAAAAAATAATTTTATTTGGACTAACGGGTCATACGACCGAAATTGTTGGTTGGCCGAGCTGCTCATATGGCCGAAAAGGCCGTTCTGCTAAAATGGTCGTTTGGCGGAAAGGGCCATTTGACCGAAAATCTCGTTTTCGCAAACATGCGCATGACCAAAAATGTCATAGGGCGGAATAGATCATACGACGTGAATGGCTTTGAACAAACAAGTTTTTGAATAGTGACCGAATAAAAAATCTATATTTCCCGAAGGAAATTCCAAAGAATTTCCCGAAGGAAATTCCAAAGAATTTCCCGAAGGAAATTCCAAAGAATTTCCCGAAGGAAATTCCAAAGAATTTCCCGAAGGAAATTCCAAAGAATTTCCCGAAGGAAATTCCAAAGAATTTCTCGAAGAAAATTCCAAAGAATTTCCCGAAGAAAATTCCAAAGAATTTCCCTGAGGAAATTCCAAAGAATTTTCCTGAGGAAATTCCAGAGAATTTTCCTGAGGAAATTCCAAAGAATTTCCCGGAGGAAATTCCAAGGATTTTCTCGAAGGAAATTCCAAAAGATTTTCCCGGATAAAATTCCCAAGAATTTCCCGGAGGAAATTCTAAAGATTTTTCCGAAGGAAATTCCAAAAATTTTCCTGGAAGGAAATTCCAAAGAATTTTCCGAAGGAAATTCCAAAAATTTTCCCGGAGAAAATTCCAAAGATTTTCTTGGAGGAAATTTCAAAGATTTTCTCGAAGGAAATTCCAAAGAATTTCGAAGGAAATTCCAAAGAATTTCCGAAGGAAATTCCAGAGAATTTCCTGAAGGAAATTCCAAAGAATTTCGAAGGAAATTCAAAGAATTTCCCGAAGGAAATTCCAAAGAATTTCCCGAAGGAAATTCCAAAGAATTTCCCGAAGGAAATTCCAAAGAATTTCCCGAAGGAAATTTCAAAGAATTTCCCGAAGGAAATTCCAAAGAATTTCCCGAAGGAAATTCCAAAGAATTTCCCGAAGGAAATTCCAAAGAATTTCCCGAAGGAAATTCCAAAGAATTTCCCGAAGGAAATTCCAAAGAATTTCTCGAAGGAAATTCCAAAGAATTTCCCGAAGGAAATTCCAAAGAATTTCCCGAAGGAAATTCCAAAGAATTTCCCGAAGGAAATTCCAAAGAATTTCCCGAAGGAAATTCCAAAGAATTTCCCGAAGGAAATTCCAAAGAATTTCCCGAAGGAAATTCCAAAGAATTTCCCGAAGGAAATTCCAAAGAATTTCCCGAAGGAAATTCCAAAAAAAATTCCAAAGAATTTCCCGAAGGAAATTCCAAAGAATTTCCCGAAGGAAATTCCAAAGAATTTCCCGAAGGAAATTCCAAAGAATTTCCCGAAGGAAATTCCAAAGAATTTCCTGAAGGAAATTCCAAAGAATTTCCCGAAGGAAATTCCAAAGAATTTCCCGAAGGAAATTCCAAAGAATTTCCCGAAGGAAATTCCAAAGAATTTCCCGAAGGGAATTCCAAAAAATTTCTCGAAGGAAATACCAAAGAATTTCGAAGGAAATTCCAAAGAATTTCGAAGGAAATTCCAAAGAATTTCCTGAAGGAAATTCCAAAGAATTTCGAAGGAAATTCCAAAGAATTTCGAAGGAAATTCCAAAGAATTTCCTGAAGGAAATTCCAAAGAATTTCGAAGGAAATTCCAATAAATTTCCCGAAGGAAATTCCAAAGAATTTCTCGAAGGAAATTCCAAAGAATTTCCCGAAGGAAATTCCAAATAATTTTGCGAAGGAAATTCCAAAGAATTTCCCGAAGGAAATTCCAAAGAATTTCCCGAAGGAAATTCCAAAGAATTTCGAAGGAAATTCCAAAGAATTTCCTGAAGGGAATTCCAAAGAATTTCGAAGGAAATTCCAAAGAATTTCGAAGGAATTTCCAAACAATTCGAAGGAAATACCAAAGAATTTCCTGAAATTCTTAAGAGTGTCCGAAGGAAATTTCAAAGAGTTTACCGAAGGAAATTCCGAAGAATTTTCTGAAGGGAATTCCTAAGAATTTGTCTAAGGAAATTTCGAAGAATTTCCCGAAGGAAATTCCAAAGAATTTCCTGAAGGAAATTCCAAAGAATTTCGAAGGAAATTCCAAAGAATTTCTTGAAGGAAATTCCAAAGAATTTCGAAGGAAATTCCAAAGAATTTCGAAGGAAATTCCAAAGAATTTCGAAGGAAATTCCAAAGAATTTCCCGAAGGAAATTCCAAAGAATTTCGAAGGAAATTCCAAAGAATTTCCGAAGGAAATTCCAAAGAATTTCGAAGGAAATTCCAAAGAATTTCGAAGGAAATTCCAAAGAATTTCCTGAAGGAAATTCCAAAGAATTTCGAAGGAAATTCCAAAGAATTTCGAAGGAAATTCCAAAGAATTTAGTGAAGGAAATTCCTAAGAATTTCTTGAAGAAAATTCTCAAGAATTTCCGGAAGAAAATTCCGAAGAGTTTCCCGAAGGAAATTCCAAATAATTTTCCAAAGAATTTCCCGAAGGAAATTCCAAAGAATTTCCCAAAGGAAATTCCAAAGAATTTCCCGAAGGAAATTCCAAAGAATTTCCTGAAGGAAATTCCAAAGAATTTCCCGAAGGAAATTCCAAAGAATTTCCCGAAGGAAATTCCAAAGAATTTCCCGAAGGAAATTCCAAAGAATTTCCCGAAGGAAATTCCAAAGAATTTCGTTTGGAAATTCCAAAGAATTTCCCGAAGATTTCCAAAGAATTCCCCGAAGGAAATTCCAAAGAATTTCCCGAAGGAAATTCCAAAGAATTTCCCGAAGGAAATTCCAAAGAATTTCCCGAAGGAAATTCCAAAGAATTTTCCGAAGGAAATTCCAAAGAATATTCCGAAGGAAATTCCAAAGAATTCCGAAGGAAATTCCAAAGAATTTCCCGAAGGAAATGCCGAAGAATTTCCCGAAGGAAACTCCAAAGAATTTCCCGAAGGAAATTTCAAAGAATTTCCCGAAGGAAATTCCAAAAAAATGCCCGAATGAAATTCCAAAGAATTTCCCGAAGGAAATCCCAAGGAAATTCCAAAGAATTTCTAGAAGGAAATGCCAAAGAATTTCTAGAAGAATATTCAAAGAATTTCTAGAAGGAAATTCCAAAGAATTTCTAGAAGGAAATTCCAAAGAATTTCCCGAAGGAAATTCCAAAGAATTTCCCGAAGGAAATTCCAAAGAATTTCCCGAAGGAAATTCCAAAGAATTTCCCGAAGGAAATTCCAAAGAATTTCCCGAAGGAAATTCCAAAGAATTTTCCGAAGGAAATTCCAAAGAATTTTTTGAAGGAAATTCCAAAGAATTTCCCGAAGGAAATTCCAAAGAATTTCCCGAAGGAAATTCCAAAGAATTTCCCGAAGGAAATTCCAAAGAATTTCCCGGAAGAAATTCCAAAGAATTTCCCGAAGGAAATTCCAAAGAATTTCCCGAAGGAAATTCCAAAGAATTTCCCGAAGGAAATTCCAAAGAATTTCCCGAAGGAAATTCCAAAGAATTTCCCGAAAGAAATTCCAAAGAATTTCCCGAAGGAAATTCCAAAGAATTTCCCGAAGGAAATTCCAAAGAATTTCCCGAAGGAAATTCCAAAGAATTTCCCGAAGGAAATTCCAAAGAATTTCCCGAAGGAAATTCCAAAGAATTTCCCGAAGGAAATTACAAAAAAAATCCCGAAGGAAATTACAAAGAATTTCCCGAAGGAAATTCCAAAGAATTTCCTGAAGGAGATTCCAAAGAATTTCCCGAAGAAAATTCCAAAGAATTTACCGAAGGAAATTCCAAAAATTCGATGGAAATTCCAAAGAATTTCCTGAAGGAAATTCCAAAGAATTTCGAAGGAGATTCCAAAGAATTTCCTGAAGGAAATTCCAAAGAATTTCCCGAAGAAAATTCCAAAAAATTTCCCGAAGGAAATTCCAAAGAATTTCCCGAAGGAAATTCCTAAGAATTTCCCGAAGGAAATTCCAAAGAATTTTCCTAAGGAAATTCCAAAGAATTTCCCGAACGAAATTCCTAAGAATTTTCCGAACGAAATTTCAAAGAATTTCCCGAAGGAAATTCCAAAGAATTTCCCGAAGGAAATTCCAAAGCATTTCCCGAAGGAAATTTCCAAAGAATTTCCCGCAGGAAATTCCAAAGAATTTCCTGAAGGAAATTCCAAAGAATTTCCCGAAGGAAATTCCAAAGCATTTCCCGAAGGAAATTTCCAAAGAATTTCCCGCAGGAAATACCAAATAATTTCATCGAAGGAAATTCCAAAGAATTTCCCGAAGGAAATTCCAAAGAATTTCCCGAAGGAAATTCCAAAAAATTTCCCGAAGGAAATTCCAAAAAATTTCCCGAAGGAAATTCCAAAGAATTTCCCGAAGGAAATTCCAAAGTTCCGAAGGAAATTCTAAAGTATTTTCCGAAGGAAATTCCAAAGTATTTTCCGAAGGAACTTCCAAAAATTTCCCGAAGGAAATTCCAAAGAATTTCCTGAAGAAAATTCCAAAAAATTTCCCGAAGGAAATTCCTAAGAATTTCCCGAAGGAAATTCCTAAGAATTTCCCGAAGGAAATTCCTAAGAATTTCCCGAAGGAAATTCCTAAGAATTTCCCGAAGGAAATTCCTAAGAATTTCCCGAAGGAAATTCCTAAGAATTTCCCGAAGGAAATTCCTAAGAATTTCCCGAAGGAAATTCCAAAGAATTCCGAAGGGAATTCCAAAGGGAATTCCGAAGGGAATTCCAAAGAATTTCCTGAAGGAAATTCCAAAGAATTTCGAAGGAAATTCAAAGAATTTGCCGAAGGAAATTCCCAAGAATTTCCTGGAGAAAATTGCTAAGAATTTCCTGAAGAAAATTCCAAAAAAATTCCCAAAGGAAATTCCAAATAATTTCCCAAAGGAAATTCCAAATAATTTCTCGAAGGAAATTCCAAATAATTTCCCGAAGAAAATTCCAAAGAATTTACCGAAGGAAATTCCAAATAATTTCCCGAAAGAAATTCCAAATAATTTCCCGAAGAAAATTCCAAAGAATTTCCCGAAGGAAATTCCAAAGAATTTCCCGAAAGAAAACTCCAAAGAATTTCTTGAAGGAAATTCCAAAGAATTTCCTGAAGGGAATTCCAAAGAATTTCCCGAAGGAAATTCCAAAGAATTTCTTGAAGGAAATTCCAAGTAATTCCCCGAAGATAATTCCAAAGAATTTCCCGAAGGAAATTCCAAATAATTTCCCGAAGGAAATTCCAAAGAATTTCCCGAAGGAAATTCCAAAGAATTTCCCGAAGGAAATTTTAAATTTTTTCCCGAAGGAAATTCCAAAGAATTTCCCGAAGAAAATTCCAAAGAATTTCCCGAAAAGAATTCCGAAGAATTTCCCGAAAGAAATTCCGAGGAATTTCCCGAAAGAAATTTCGAAAAATTTCCCGAAATAGATTCCAAAGAATTTCCTTAAAGAAATTCCAAAGAATTTCCCGAAAGAAATTCCAAAGAATTTCCCGAAGGAAATTCCTAAGAATTTCCCGAAGGAAATTCCAAAGAATTTCCCGAAGAAAATTCCAAAGAATTTACCGAAGGAAATTCCAAAGAAATTCCCGAAGGAAATTCCAAAGAATTTTCCCGAAGGAAATTCCAAAGAATTTCCCGAAGGAAATTCCAAAGAATTTCCCGAAGGAAATTCCAAAGAATTTCCCGAAGGAAATTCCAAAAAAATTCCCGATGGAAATTCCAAAGAATTTCCCGAAGGAAATTCCAAAGAATTTCCCGAAGGAGATTCCAAAGAATTTCCTGAAGGAAATTCCAAAGAATTTCCCGAAAAAAATTCCAAAAAATTTCCCGAAGGAAATTCCAAATAATTTCCCGAAGGAAATTCCTAAGAATTTCCCGAAGGAAATTCCAAAGAATTTTCCAAAGGAAATTCCAAAGAATTTCCCGAACGAAATTCCAAAGAATTTCCCGAAGGAAATTCCAAAGAATTTCCCGAAGGAAATTCCAAAGAATTTCCCGAAGGAAATTCTAAAGAATTTCCCGAAGGAAATTCTAAAGAATTTCCCGAAGGAAATTCTAAAGAATTTCCCGAAGGAAATTCCAAAGAATTTCCCGAAGGAAATTCCAAAGAATTTCCCGCAGGAAATACCAAATAATTTCCCCGAAGGAAATTCCAAAGAATTTCCCCGAAGGAAATTCCAAAGAATTTCCCCGAAGGAAATTCCAAAGAATTTCCCGAAGGAAATTCCAAAGAATTTCCCGAAGGAAATTCCAAAGAATTTCCCAATGAAATTCCAAAGAAATTCCCAAGAAAATTTCGAAGAATTTCCCGAAGGAAATTCCAAAGAATTTTCCGAAGGAAATTCCAAAGAATTTCCCGAAGGAAATTCCAAAGAATTTCCCGAAGGAAATTCCAAAGAATTTCCCGAAGGAAATTCCAAAGAATTTCCCGAAGGAAATTCCAAAGAATTTCCCGAAGGAAATTCCAAAGAATTTCCCGAAGGAAATTCCAAAGTTTTTTTTCCAAGGAAATTCCAATAAATTTCCCGTGGAAATATCAAAGAACTTCCCGTGAAAATTCCAGAGAATTTCCCTGAAAATTTCAAAGAATTTCCCGTGAAAATTCCAAAGAATTTCTCGTGGAAATTCCGAATAATTTTCCTTGGAAAGTCCGGATGATTTTCCTTGGAAAGTCCGGATGTTTTTCCTTGGAAATTCCGGATGATTTTCACTGAAAATTTCCAAGAATTTCGTTTGAAAATTTCGAAAACTCTGCCATGAAAATAAATAATGAATGTTTAGTTATGCAGTTTAAAAATTCCAGTCAGTTTTCTCGTGCCACACATGTTCTCGTTGGACAGCAATCGTGCCACACACGTGTGTGCTGCGGTTGCGTTAACAAGTGTGTCTACAAACACAACGCCTGCCAGCACACAGCCTGATGACGATCGACGACAAACCTTGTCGAACCGTCGCCACCGCACCGTTATCGGGTGCTAATGCTATTATTCCATATTAGAATGTAATAATATTTGAAACTGTTCTGCCGCTTCCGCCCGGTTTTTCCCACCACAGTGCTTTAAAGTAGCAAACGCCACTGGCATCCATTCTTGCCATTCAACCGGCAAACTTTTGTCCAACAAAGTACGAGCCGGCAACGATGGAACGCACTTTCGGGTTTTGCTCGAAAATTAAAGCCAGAAGCAGAAGGAAAACTTTGCCGTATGTGTGTGTGTATGTGCGAATCAATGAGGCAGAAGCCTGCTACGATGATGATGACGACGCGGTCGACAGAGCTCTATGTGCTGGATAAATCTCACTTTCATTTTAATGAAATAATAGTTGGCGACATCGTCGTCGTCGCAGCAAGCGTTGACTTGATACAGAAAGAGTCACTGCATTAAGGTAAAGCTTCGAGCAGTGCTCTTAGTTTTATGACTGGATGATGAAAATTCGCCGTCGTCGGCGCCCGGAAAATGACGAAAATGATGTCGTGTTGAGGGTGGCTCACGGTGGAATGACAATGACACAGAAAAATCTGCACTGAGGAAGTCGGGGACGGGGATCCTACGGAATGACACCGAAACACGCATCTTGCTTCCCGATGTATGTTTGGCGCACCCACCCATGTGTGGCGTCAAGCAGCGCCGTATAGAGAAGTTCCCATTACGTCTCCTTTAACGAGGCAAGCGTGCAAGCGATACAAGATACTACTTTAAGACCGAAAGCGGAGAGATGCTCTCTGAAACAGAACAGATACATATAATTAACATTAAGTTTTATGACGAAAGTATTTCAGAGCTTCGCATACTGCGCCGGTTGTAGAATTCTGAGGCCTGGGGTGCCAATCAAGAGGACGGACGGACGGAGGCAGAGGCATTCCATACACATGTTACGAGAGGCAACGTCATACTGCATCGACATGGTGCGCTCATCCGCATCTACAAGAAACGTAATCGACAGGTGTAGTGTTCCCCTCCTGCTGCTGCTGCTGCTGCTCGCTCACTCGCTTACACACGATCTTTTCTTCACACGAATCAATGATCCGTTCTGTAAAGGCGCCGGCTCGGCCAAGAAGGCAGCGAAGAAGTTCACTAATTAATGGAAATTTATTTTCACTCAAGGTTTTTATCAACGGTCCGATCGACCGCGTGCAGGTGACCACTATCGATATCCATCGTTTTCGAATTCGCGTGCCCGTAAGGAACTAACCGATCGGATCGAAGCAAGCCATTAGGGAACAACCACACTGTAAATAATAAACTGTCAAATACTTTTGATAATATTAAAAAAAAATTCTAAGGGGATTCTTGAGCCTTATAGACAACATAACAATAATTTTAAATAAAGTTAGACTTAGAAAACCGTCGCAACGCTCGCCAGTTGTGTTCAATGTCTCGGGCCAACCATGTCGCGATTTTGACCATTTCGACGTACATATATTCGACAATTTATCGACGACGCAAGTCGTTGCCCGCGATCTGACTTCTTACCATTAAATTTTATTCATTCATCCCGAAGCGTACCGCGCAGTCCGCACGCACCGGGGACCTCCACCGCGCTCCGTTGAACAACGTCGCTAATCCACTTGCGCCCGTTGTCAATATCATCTGCTTTCAATTTGGAAATTTATTGCTCAATTTCGGAGCCCCAGAAATAGGCCACTCGGGACGAATTGCCCCCGGTAGAGCGACTGGTGACAACATTTATAAATTAAGTAGGAGCTAAAAGAACGGCCGAAGGAAAAAAAAGTCATTCGAACTTCGAAGCGATCGCGTTCGAAAGAACTTTGTGGTGAAACGATTCAGAAACTCATAAAAACAAGTCGCTCGCACTCACAAAAACCGAAAAGAACCTGACGGCGAACGACTGAACCTGGCACCGAAACATATCGTCGATCGATTTATTGCTTATTCGGTTTGACAGGAAAAAGTAGGCGAAAGACGCTATTAGGGCGAGGGTGGGAGATGTGAATTGTCATAAAAACCGAAAATATAGATGTCGACCGCCCCGGCGAGCAGCGGCAGGCCCTCACTTTGATTTGTGCGTATCGCATCGCAGGGGTGGAACTCCTGCCCAGTCAGCAGTAGCGGGCGATCATAAAATCTAGAAATTTATATTTATTTCCAATAAATATTAGAGGCAATATTTACGACTGGCTACCAGCGAGCGGCTTTCCATCCTACCTACACGATTTACTTTCTCACCCTCGAAGATTGTCGGGCTCGTGACGAAAGAGGTAAAGCAGCGAGGGACGGACTGGTAGAATGGAAATTTATTGGGAAACAATTGACGAGCGCCCGAATTGGGAACGCGGGCCAGTCATCCGTCAAAAATGAACAAAAATCACGCGATCCGGTCGTATTACGGAGTCCGGTTGGTGGATGTTGTGGTGTGGTGAGGGGGGGAAACGGACGACCCATATCAAGCAGTCATCATCCCAGCGTGAGAGGCTTGCCCGAGGGAATCACCGCCGCCGCCACATTACCCTTCGTATTCGGCGGCAGTATTGAACCACATCGACAACCAAACCACCACAATAAATACCAACAACAATGCATTGCGCAGCATCGATCGTTTATTGGTTTTTAATGGGCACTTTGGAGTTGACCGCGAGGTCGTTCTTCAAAGTATAGACAAGCACTTGGCTGCAGCTTAGCATCGCAGTAGGCGGCGTAGTCAGGGACCGTATGATGGTGCAACGTTTCGCGTCGTGTGACTGACAAATAACCGAATGCAGGATTGGAACCTATTGGAAAAAGCAAAATTGTTCAAAAAATCTACAAAGTTTCAATGCACTAAGTAAATAACGGTGCCGCTCCTAACGCCCTAAAATTTCCTCCTTTTTGCATATTTTCAAGAATAAATTAACAATGCAGGAAATCAATTTTCGAAGAGTTTTTGACTTGATTTTGATGAACAAATTATTACAACAGAGATTCATTCTCAAATAAAACGTTTTAAAAAAAAAATCAATGTAAATAGCGAACATCCAATAAGTGAATTGGAAGATATCAAAAGAATCTAGAGCAAATCGATTTGAAACAATCGTTTGATATTTTTCGGATTTGTTAGAACAGTATACATTCCCTTGAATATAAGAGGCGAAAATCAGCCGATATGGATGCCATCTTTGAAACTTTTCTAGCTTCGTGATATCATCACGTCTGTTCCAAAATGGTTTAGAGAAATCTAAAAAATGTGTCAGAATGGATTTCAGCAGTAAATTAAAGTTAAATTCTTATATTCAGAAACTCATACTTACAGTTGGTGGAGGATTTGTTTTGGAAACTATGTTTTAGTAAACAGGGACAGAACTCAATCTTACTGCGTACTATTATCCCAGTGTACAAACCATTACAAACAGAAAATTTAAACAACAAATATGGGATCAAACAAAACGTTCCAAAATTACATCAAATGAAAACAAAAATAATTGTCTTTATAAATAATCTTTCTTGGACTCATAATTTTGTTCGTCTAATAGTCATCTGGATATCATGTCGTGCCTAATCTACGGAATGATTCAAAGCCACCATGAAAATCCTCTTAGTTGTAACAATTCTCAACACATTCTCGAATTACCTACTACAAACAACAATTGAAAGCGATCATGATATGTCGGTTCTCTATTACTAAATGTCAGAATTGCAGTTTTGGTTGTTAAAATTACTTGGGAAATTGCTTGAAATGCCAGCTTATTGATATCCATCATTCGTTCACTATTGATATTAAATTTAGTTGAAGCTTGCTTAATGAAATCTACTATGAAGATGGTGAGTTCGTTCTTTGTTTTTGTTCATTTTAATGAACTTGTATGTCGCATTTGCCTCGCTCAAGGAAAAAAATTACCAGTCAAATTTAGTCTGCAAAAAATCTAATAAAGTCAAACACAGGAAGTTTTGTTTCCCATGTCCTCCTTTTACAACCAAATGTCCTCCTTTTTCGCTACGATTCGGATGAACGTCCTCTTTTGGAAGAATTTAATATGGCCACCCTAGGTAAAAGTTGTGGCACAAGCCCGAGTATCCTAAAGCTTATACGAAAAATGAATCAGTAAATAACAAAAACAATATTGACATTACAATTAAAATACATTCAAGTGAAGTTCATGTTCATATTTTTGAATTTTATTTAAAACTAGTAGAACCTCCCCGATCTTGCTCGGGTTGTTTATTTTTTCGTCCCAACTGTCAATCGTTTAGTTGAACGAAATGTTCAACCTTTTCATTCATATGAACACAATTGATCCCAAGACGAATCGATTAGTGAGAAAAACTCGCAAAACGGTGCTTCCGTTCGTGAGTTATATTGACTCAAAGGAAATGCAAACTCATTTTTATATAAAGAAGATAGGAGAAGAAGAAGAAGTAGAAGTGGACTAGATTGGATTGAAATTGAGGGGGTTAGAAGCAGAGGGTTGTAAATGGAATTTTTTGTCAAATTTGAATTGACTACAAATAAAAATGCTTTAGTTCTTGTGCTTTGCGGCATTATGCTGATATAGCTTGTCATGTACGTTGTTCGTAATTAATGTAAAAAATTACAGAATTTTTTTTATTATATTGAACTATCATAAAACTTGTAATTAAGTTTTTGTCACTCGTTTGCGTTTGGCCCATTCAATTTGACTAATACTTTCGCGAGAACCACATTTATCGTTTTTCGAGGAGTTCTGCGAGTTCGGTGAACGAAATTGTCTTAATTCCATGAACTCGGCTTAAGTCTAAAATAGGGCACTGCACGGACGATGTATTCGATAAAATTTGGATAGGTCACCAAAATTTTTCCTTGAGCCTGATTCTTTTCAAACCTCTTGGAAATAAAGTACTACTGAATGGTTAAGTTTTGACATCATTGACCCCTTTCATCAGATTTTGGGAAATGATAGGACCGACTTGCTTACTTACTGTTAACCACACTTTCTTTAGTTCAAGTTCATTTTCTATCAGTTTTGGAGTTTTAATGAGCTTTGCCTTCATGATTGCCAAAAATTTTCAATTTGTACCAGTCTAAGACGGACGGGCATATTGGCAAGATGCCAAATCTGGCCTAAACAGTGTCGTGAGATCTCAAGAAAAGCAGTCGTCGTTTTTGGAGGCATTCGTCCTTTTACATTTGTCCGTTGACGGTTCCAGAGGTGATGGAGGGCTGACTCATTATGCCACATTTGCAGATCGCTTGCCAGACAAGGATTTTTTTGGATTATTTCGACTGTTTCTTCTTCCGTACACTCTCCGGAACGGCCAACTTAGAGGTGGCGACGTAGTATTCCTGTCCTGGCATTTGTTTGGTGTCGGCTTTAATGTAGCAATTATCGTCCATCACAATGCAGAACGGTTTTGTGAGCCACTTCCTGTACAGTTTTGTTGCACAAGTTTTGGCCATGTAGTCCAGAACGTTTCATTGTTTTCTGCACAAAACAAACTGAAACTTTCGCCTTTCATAACATCAATGATCGAAATGTTAGGATAACGCTTAAATTGGCATCCTAGCGGATTTGATGTGCCACGTTTTTTTGCCACTCCCTTTTTTCCGCTTGGTTGTCTTACGCTCCTTGAACGTTTTGATCACATAAGATACGGTTGAATGTGCGATTCCCAGCTGTTTTCCGATCCATTGATGAGAAGCGTTTGGGTGAGTGCCCAAAATTTGTTGGCGCACGGAGGTGAGCCAGCCAAGGGCTGAAAGCCTCCCTAATAAACGTAAAATTTGGCGCACTATTTCTTCATTCGAAGACATCACTGAAATCACTCGACCGATTTTCACGAAACTCAGCCTATGTAAACATTACACAATGAAATACATTCAGTAAAAATTTCATTAATTTTTACACACACGCTAGAAAGTTACGAACAATTGCGTATGTCCAAATGTCCACCAAAATAAAATCTCCCCCTAGAAAAAAAAAAGATTTTTTTTATAGAAGTTTGAGAAATTGCCAATTTAGAAATCAGCAAATGAATATAAAATTTCCATAAACAATAGAGAATTTAATACTAAGCAAAAATAATTCAGCGCAAAAATTGCTATTATAAAAGAAGAAAATAGCATAAAAAAAGTTCCATTGAAAAAATATTTAAAATTTCCAAGAATAAATTAAGAACTTTCCACAAAAAAAATCAATAACGAGCAATAAAAATAAATATAAAAATATAAAAATTCCCTTTTATAAATATAAAAAGCAATAAAACTGAAGATTTTTTCCGATACATACTTCAGAAGCTTTTATCGTTCATGGAACATTTAATCAATTGTATTACTTGTTTCTGTTTTTTTTGTAGAAATTTCCTCATGTTTTTTATTGCTCTTTATTGATTTTTTTGTTGATAGTTTCATTTTTATGGTGGAATTATTTTTTAATTCATCGATTTCTGAGAAGAAAATAGTTAAAATCCCTAGAAACAAGGATTACGAATTTCAAGAAGGACTGCTCCTCGTTCCGAGAAGAAAATGTCTGAGTTACGAGAAGCAAATTGTTTTTGTTCCGAATAGCAACTTGTCTAAGTTCCGGATAGCAGTTCTGTGAGTTCCAAAATGGTTTTTTTTGTGTTCCAAAATGCGAATTATCCGATTTTCGAAATACAAATTGCCTAAGTTTCGAATAGCAAACTATCGGATTTCCGAGAAGAAAACTTTTCGAGCTCCGAGGAGCAAATTGTTCAAAACCCGAATGGAAAATTATCTGAGTTCTGAAAAGCAGATTATTTTTGTGTTCCCGAAAGGAATTTTTCGAGTTCCGAGAATCAAATTGTCCGATTTTCGAGAAAACAAATTGCCTGAGCTTCGAATGGCAAACTTTGAGAATTTCGAGAAGAAAACTTCCGAGCCCCGAAAAATAAATTGTTCCAGATCCAAACTGAAGATTATCTAAGTTTTGAAATGTAAAATATTCGAGCTCCTAATCACAAACTGACTAAGCTCCAAGAAGAAATTTTGCGAATTCTGCGAAGTAAATTGTTTAACTTTCGGGAAGTATATTGTACGAGCTCCAAAATAAATTTGCTGAGTGCGAGTTCCGAATAAGAAATTGTTCGATTTCGAAACGAATGTTGTCCAAATCTCAAGTTTCAAGAAGGAATGCTCCACGTTTCAAGTAGAAATTGTCTGTGATATAATTCAGTGAGTAACGAGGGGAAATTTTATAATTTATTTAAAGCAAGATGGAATAATAAGACCACCACACCCGAGTAGTGAATTATTGGCTTCGAGAAGTGCATTTTTCAGGTTTTGAGGAGAAATTCATCGCGTTCCGAGGTGGAGCTGTCCGAGCCTCAGAAATAAATTTTCGAAGTTCTGGGACTCCTATTTCTGATAACCATTTTGTTCGAGTTCCAAAATTTAATTTTGCGAGTTCCGAGCTAGCTAGCTCCAAGTAACAAAGTATTTATGTTCCAAGAAGAAAATTGGCTGAGTTCAGAAAAGGAATTCTGCTAGCTCCAAGCAGGAATTGTCAGAGCTCCAAGAAGCACATTGTACAAATTCCGACATTGGAGAAGCAAATTGTTCGAATATAAAGAAGGAACTCCCAGCGTTATGAGAAGGATCTCCTCACATTTCGCGAAGCCAGTTGTTCTCCGTGTTCCGAGAAGGAATGTTCCGTGATTTGAGAAGGTATCCAAAAGGAAATTTGTCCGAGGAATGCTCCGCGTTCCAAGAAAGGAATGCTCCGCGTTTCGAGGCCAGAATGCTCCGCGTTTCGAGGCCAGAATGCTCCGCGTTCCGGGAACGGAATGCTTCGCGTTCCGGGAAACGGAATGCTTCGCGTTCCGGGAAACGGAATGCTTCGCGTTCCGGGAAACGGAATGCTTCGCGTTCCGGGAAACGGAATGCTTCGCGTTCCGGGAAACGGAATGCTTCGCGTTCCGGGAAACGGAATGCTTCGCGTTCCGGAAAACGGAATGCTTCGCGTTCCGGAAAACGGAATGCTTCGCGTTCCGGAAAACGGAATGCTTCGCGTTCCGGAAAACGGAATGCTTCGCGTTCCGGAAAACGGAATGCTTCGCGTTCCGGAAAACGGAATGCTCTGCGTTCTGGGAACGGAATGCTTCGCGTTCCGGAAAACGGAATGCTTCGCGTTCCGGGAAACGGAATGCTTCGCGTTCCGGGAAACGGAATGCTTCGCGTTCCGGAAAACGGAATGCTCTGCGTTCTGGGAACGGAATGCTCCGCGTTCCGGGAACGGAATGATCCGCGTTCCGGGAACGGAATGCTCCGCGTTCCGGGAACGGAATGATCCGCGTTCCGGGAACGGAATGATCCGCGTTCCGGGAACGGAATGCTCCGCGTTCCGGAAACGGAATGCTTTGCGTTCCGGAAACGGAATGCTCCGCGTTCCGGGAACGGAATGCTCCGCGTTCCGGGAACGGAATGCTCCGCGTTCCGGGAACGGAATGCTCCGCGTTCCGGGAACGGAATGCTCCGCGTTCCGGGAACGGAATGCTCCGCGTTCCGGGAACGGAATGCTCCGCGTTCCGGGAACGGAATGCTCCGCGTTCCGGGAACGGAATGCTCCGCGTTCCGGGAACGGAATGCTCCGCGTTCCGGGAACGGAATGCTCCGCGTTCCGGGAACGCCTTCGAAATATCCAAGGTCCACGTATTTCGCTTGCTCGCAACCGCTCTGAATTAGTAGAAGGAGAGGGGGGTTAATGCTGGTTCTGTAACCAGTATGGGATGCATGTTGCTGGAAACTGAATCTTTCGTTATCCTCCAAATTCTTCCGAATACGCCAGTTGACTTTGGAGAGGCAGGAAATACTTGAGATGGGTCTAAAGCAGTAAGGATTCTGGCCCGGCGACCTGTTTTTTGAGATTAGGATTTCCATAATCTTTCTCCGGTACTCCGGTCTGCTCACTCACTTGTTGATTTTTCTGAAATGTTGTTTTCCCGGTCAGAGTAATGTGCTTAAACATGGGTTAACCCACTTCATCAGGCCTGGAGAAAAAAGATGGTTACTGAAAGTTTGACGATCCGGTGGGATCTTATCTCTGGGATTAGATTTCCTGAAGCATTAGATCTTCTGGACTCAGGGGGATATATAGCCGTTTGGGTAGACGTGCGTTACAACATATTTCCCAAAGGCAGATGGGTCGGGAAGGACCTTTTCTTTCCTCTGAGTACATTAACTTTGCCCCATAGTTCCGAGGTTGTTTGTGAGGGATTAACTGTGTCGAGGAACTCTGTCTTTTTTGGCGTATCTTATAGTGATTTGACGCTGACACTGCTTCTCCGTGTAGGTTTGCAGAACACAGCCTCCTGGAAATCTTAGCGCACGGGGAGAATTTCTCATGGCTTCCACAGCTATTTGAAAGCGATAGCTGGTTTGTGCGATGGAAATTTGGACCCATGATGACAGTTAGTTTGCGGGATGGAAACATTCAGGATGGCACGAGTGAACTCGAATGAAAAGAAGACGGATTGTTGATTTTAACCGAGATACGCATGAGAATCTAGTAGGTCTCCCAGTTGGCGTTCTTGAATCGTAATCTAGGCTGCTTTTTCAAGATGAGAGCACCCTCTGTTTTTCACCAAGAACGACAGCTCAGGGGAGGGTACGCGTTGATGTCAGTGATTCCCATGCTCAGGGTTGTTACGACTACGCGGATTTCGCGATTTTCGCGGAGTTCGCTGTTTTCACGGATTTGGCGCGGATTCACATAACGATTTAAAGGTTTCGCGCGGATTTAGCTTTAGATGAAAATTTGAAAAATAAAATTTTAGATCTAAGAACGTTTATTTGAAAATTAGTTTCATATCTTGCTTGATGGGCTTTTTTTTCATTAGCAAATGTTATTGAGAACAAAACTTACTTACTTGAAGGCTATTAACATTATTTTTCGGATATGTTCAAGCCCTTATTAAACGGTTTGTATTATACTCTTAAGCATTCTTTAATCAAATTTTATGAGGAGATGGACGTCACTTTTTTTATCCATTCTGAAACATCACAAAACACGTCTATTGAAGGACATTGACATCCATTTTCACCTTGTCAATGTCTTTGTAATTCCGAGATACTTATCAGTTTCTCATTGATTATTTTTCTAACGATGAACTACTTAGCATCTAGAACGAACAATTGAAAACACAAAAAAATGTTCTTTGATTTGATGCAGATGCTTTATTTTATAGTCGTCCAAAAACTTGAAGATGATTCTCAAAAGTTTTTTACTATATTTTTCTATAACTCCAACGGTTTATTTACAAGATTATCAACCTAAAGAACTTTTTACAAGAACCATATGGGGATCCATGTATAAGTTCCTTATAAATCAATTTTCACAGCCTGATACCGTTTCTGGTACGGCCTCTTGCCCTCGAGGAACCGTCGACAGGTCCTAGAAGAGGAACCGTCCTAAACCCCTGACTACTGGTCTATAGCCAACGTTAGTCAACGGGGTGGGCACGCAAGGCCTCTTTTAGTCCTCGAGTCCCAGGGTCGATGGAGGTTATGGGGAGGTTTTTGGACTTGTTAAAAATCGGAAGCTTGGAGGTTAGGTTACAAACAGTTTACTTACGGTAAGTATGGGGGTGACAATGTCAGACTACCTACAAGGCCAACTTGCTGCTCGACGGCGTGCACGAATCGCCGATGGCGATATGGGTCTCGGCTCGATGGATTAGCCGACGGGTGGCTTGGATTGACGGTTCGGTCGACTGATGGCAGGACAGCACGTGGTGGCGGATGACGATAGTCACAAAACTGGCTTGGCTTGGCTTGCTGGTCCGGCCGTCGGAGTGGCGGACGGGTGACCTTGTCCTCGATTTGTTGTCGGATGCCCAAGATGGGTCGACGGGTGGTGGAACTTGCTGGATTGCCGATGGTTCGGCCGCCGGATAACGGATTCCGTTGTACTCGGTAGTTATGACCAAAAAGGGGTCGACGGATGGCGGAACTCGTGGATTTGCCGATGAATGGCTCGGCCGACGGATGGTGTGGCCGGTTGGAGGTCTGATGGGTGACGTTGTCCTTACAAAACTTGTGGACGGATGTCCAAAATGGGTCTACGGGTGACGGAACACTTCGAATTGCCGATGGAGGGTTCGGTCGACTGATAGCGTTATTCGCCGGAATGGCCGATGGATGACGCGATGCGTGGACTTAACCATCTTACGGCAAAACTCGCCCAATTTAGCTCAAAGCAACCAGTTTCGGAAGAAGTGCAGGCACTCTAGCCAACATAACTTTTAACACAATATTTTTTTCGGAGGGAAATCGCTAGCGAACTATCCACTTTGACTGCCGAAAATCAAGAAAAGCACCGCTCCGCATTGTTCGCTTCCCGGTACCTCATTTCGGCTATCGTCCACATTCCCGTTCGTTCCGTATGTCGTAGCGCTAGAATCAAAGGCTACCAACGAAAGCCTTCACGCTGCTACCAAGCAAAGTTGCACCCGCCAGAGCAAACAGTTTTCTGAAGCGACCCTCTTCACTTTGGCAGTTAGCAAGCAATTGAAAATCGCAATAAAAATTTCTTCTCACCCATATATTTGTTCATTTGTAACGATTGATGGTTACAAGCCTAAAGAGGATTTTTGTAGCGTTAAAAAATCCGAGAAATTTTTGGAGTAATTTCCGCGGATTTTCTTCTAATTCTAGAGCGATTTCCGCAGGAATTCGTCAAGAAATTTCCGCAAGTAGGCTCTGAAGATTTTGAAGAATTCATTTGAACTTACGTCAAAATTCCCAAATAAATTTCCGAATAATTGCCATGGGGAGCTTTTGTACAATGGATCAATCAAGGTAACTCATTTTGCACTCACCGCATCAAAACAACGGCGGCACTGTATACGCATATTTCTATTCGTGTTGTTTTGACAGAACATGTCTACGGTGGCTCGATCTGTTCGTTTCTTAGCGGCAGTTTTTGCTTATTGATTGATCCTTTATGGAGCAGAAATCTAATAATTGACCCACAATCAACCATTTCCAAAAATCCCTCGCTACGGCTCCGTCCCGGCGTCATTATGCCATTCGTCAATGTGACACCTAGGTGTCAAAATCATCCAATCGCCACCTCACTCCGGGATGGGACGTGGGATGCATTTTTACGATAGCAGCACACAGAACATCAACCCGAAACGATCGGTTGGCACCGATAAAAGGCTATTAATTTAACATTCTTAGTCGATGTGACTCGCGATCGGTCACCACCACACCGCGCATTCTCGGGACGACCGGGACTATTCATCATATCGGGAATGGCCCGCGGACGGACCACACATTTTCAATAAATATCAAAAAATCGTTAAATTGTTTAATTGAATTACGAACCGAATACCGAGGAGGGGGCACTTACTTGTAGTCTGCAGTTTTACGAGCCACCACCGCACCGCCTCCATGCCGAGCCTCATCTCCTTGCGAGAGCATTGTTTGCAAGTTGAAGAACATCACACACAGGGGAACATCCCAGAGTGTGTAGCAGAAGTCATGCGGGTGCGATCAATGAACTTCCTCGAATACCCTCACTGACTGCCAACGGTCGGGTAGGTATTGCGCACCCGATTGTTAATTAAAATTCATTTACTGCGGCCCGTCGATGTTGATGACTGACGTTGATGGGAACGCACCAAACGTCAATCGATAGGTACTTAGCTCTTGTTGTTGCGTTACTGAAGAGGGAGTAAGGGAAGCTCCCAAGTTAATTACCGATAATTCCGAAAACATTGACGAGGCGCTAATCAGCCGCGGCCGCCGCCCTTTCCACTCGGACTGTATTCAACCCGAGCTGCCCTACTGATGTTAGCCCACTGTGGACGACGACCGGTACGGTACCACGCACCAGTCAGTTCGCAGCTCATCCATCATCGAGTTTTCCTTCAGTCCAGTAGACTGCATAGAATTGGTTGTGTAATGCCTACTTCAAAGAGATTCTTATCGGTTGGCATTTTCTCCTGTGTGATATGTTTATTCAGTCCGGAGAATTAGAACGATGAGGGGCTACAACCAACGCAGGGCTTGTCAAAGGGTTTGCGTTGTTGGCAGCAATCGATTGATTAACCTTTTCAAACTGTCGTCATCGTTGTCGGGCCGGCTAAGACAAAGACCGGTGGGAGATTAAAAGTAAACAGCAGCAGCAGCAGCGGCATAAATCAGCGTTGAAGAGGGGAACCCGGCAAACACGTCATGACGAACAACAACGACAACGCAAACTGCAACCTCCCGGTCGAAGGGGGTTCAACTCAGGGATTACAGATTTTTAATTGATTCCTTCTAATCTCTTCGGCAATCTAAATTAGCTTCGAACTCTTGTGAGAGACAGCGTACGCGCGTGGGTGACTCAACAATGACCGAACGTGTGCTTGTGTATGAGTGCAAGTGGAAGTACTTACGATCGATCTACAAGGGGTCGGTCAACGCAGTCGCTCGGACGGATGCGGGCTTCCATTCAGTTACCATTCGTTTATGGAAAGGCTGCCAATGTACATTTTTTCTGGTAATCAAAATCGTTTTCAAATTGATGTTTAGAATTTGTATAAACCATATTTGGGTGATCAGTTATTACGGATTACGTCAGAAATGTTAAAGACATATCTGGCATCACTGGTCGTCGATGGGGTCTTCCCACATTAACAGACTGCAAAAAACGCGGCGGCGGCCACGGTGTTTGATGGCTGGTGCCGCTGCGGCACCACTAACCGGGTAATATTGCCCTGGCACGAAGATCATTACATTTGATGCATATTCAATCAAAAATTATTTATTTTTCTCGCTTTGGAAGGGTGGCCCGGGAGGCACCGCGGCGCAGCTGAATGAATTATAATGCACATATACGTACTTTTAATATGGGAAAATTAGTTCCATTTTTCCTCGCTCGGGGCTCCCGGGGCATGCCACTTAATGGGAAAAACAATAATAGATGAACGAAAAAAAAAACTGCCGTTTCGATCCGTCACATTGCACCGCCGCTGCCACATATTTTTTTATAACCGCCCATCATCCATATAACATGTTAGTATGTATGTGAGTGATGAAAATAAACTCCATAAAACAGTAGTGGAATGAAAGAGCGGTGGCCTCTAGAATGCTTTTCAAGTCCTCCACCCGCGGGCAAGACCCCTCGCCCACAAGGCGCGAGAAAAATCGAAATAATAAGCACACAATGGTAATACACATAAATTATTGAAACATTATTATGTTTTATCTGCTTCATTTTGAAATCGCCCTTTCCTCGCCGCCCTCAGCACCCCGCGGAGAGAACTCACATATGACCGAGGGGGCAACTGTTGCGCGCCATCGCCGCCACCCCCCATCTCCGAAGCCTACTCTGTGGCGGCTCTGAAAATTCTTCGACTTGAGAAAATTCCGTCACGCGAAAGATTTTCCCATCGAAACCGGCGCGACACCGCCCGAGCCGAACCATTCCGTGTGCGGCGCTGTCGTGGTGGTGCAATGGTTAGCTAAGCTAAGCCAACTCGCTGCAGCCGCCTGCCACTGCTGCTGGATGGATGAGCGCGTGTTGGTGGTTTTTCAATTTGGCATTGTGGTTGCAGCAGGCTTTGATCGATAAAAAATTACGACGTTCGACACTTTGTGGGAATTCGGTCGGTCGTTTGTTTGGCAGCGTCGATCGTGGCGGCTGCGAAGGGCGGTGCTGGGAACGGATTAGATGATTCCGGTGCTGGATGATGTCGATACAAAGGGGCAGTGATGAATTGTCGATTGTTTAGGCTGATTGGAATGTTGTCATTGGTGTGAAAATGGTTTGATTTTCAAGTATGAACCTGTCGTAATCGCTTAGATGTCAAACTTAAAGGACGTAGTGCGGAGGGAAAATGAACACCGAGAATTGAGTCCAATCGACAAGTTTAGTCACTTGCGAGCATCTTTGGGAAACGAAGCGCTACTTTATGTCAACCAAGTTCAGATGAGCGCTGCCACCTACAACATAATGTGGATCATTCTCGTTACGAAATATGAAAGCTATTGGCTGATACCTAACTAACAAACAGTTGAAGGAATTATTTTCTGTTAAAGTGATGAAGTCAGACTCGTTCGATGTCCTGAATAACATTTTAATGATGTTCAAGGTCATCTCCAGCTGCTGCAGAAGTTGGGAGAAAACACGCAGAACTGGAGCACAATTCTGACATTCATGTTTTCGGAGGAGACCCTTCGTCAATGGGAAACTCATCAGAGTTCGAAAAAACATCCCTCAATATATCGTTATGACTAAATTTCTAGAGAAGCAATGCGAATGTCCGAACAAACCGTTAGAGCGTAAAATAATCGACAATTGTGAAGTCCACCTTTCTTCACTTGTCAGCTCACTTCCAGACACATTCATAGTCGGCTCTGGACTGTCAATATTCGGTTAAATATTAGTCATTGAATATTTATGCACATTCTACAAATTGATAAATTATCTGAAATCTGAACACGTTTTAAATGAGTAAAGTAATTTATCACATAGAACTGAATCCGATTTTCATCCGCGAGGCACTTTCAACGGTAAACATCAATATAAACAATGCTAATTATGTTTTTTCTGCACATAGTAAGCACACTCAGTGACAGTCGAATGAATGAGTTGGTGGAGTAGTCGTCTGACTATGTCAAAATTCGGTCCGAAGTTGCTTCATGAAAATGAATATTTTATGCTCTGGTTGAAACCCATCAGGCCGAGTGCCATTTGACCAAAATGGACGGTTGAAATTGTCGTTTGGCATATCAGGTCTTTCGGCCGAAAATGTCGTTTAGTCGAATAGATCATTTTGCTGAAAAAGGCCGTTTGGCCGGAATGGTTGTTTGGCAGAAAGGGTCATTACGACCGAAAATGTCATTTAGTCGAATAGGTCGTTTGGCAGAGAAGGCCATTTGATCGAGCCCGTTTGGCCCAAAATGTCGTTTTGCTAAACACACGTCATCTGGTCGGAAAGGTAATTTTGACGAAAATGGCATTTGGCCGAACGGATCATTCGACTGTAAACGTCGTTTGGCCGAACAATAGTGAATTTGAAAAGTGTGAAATGATCCAAAATAATTAACAAGTGAGTAGAGGTGTGCGCCGATCCAAAAATCGTCGAAAGTCATTTTAGCCGGTGGTGTGAATTGGCTTGAGAATATTTTTATTCCATTTACATCCTAAAATTTTCTGGGATCTTCTTTTGGAATTCAAATAATAATATAAATCATCAACAACTTTTTGATAACTTCGATTTTTTTAGGAAATTCTTCAGCATTTCCTCGGGATTTTTTTTCCTGTATTTCCTAGGGATTTTTCTCGGAAAATTCTTCAAAAGTTAATCGAAAAAATTCTAATAGCTTCTTTAAGCAGTTCTACGCTTTTTTTGGGAAATTTAACTGTTTTTTTTTCTTGAACGTTTTTCCTGAATACGCTCGGCAATTTTCGCCGGTTATTACAAGAGAGATCCTTTATAATATCTAAGTTTTTTTTTTCATAGTCATCGTTAACCACTCTACACTTCTCACTTTCACTATTGTTCAGGCTTAAGGCTAAATGACATTTTTGGCCTTAAGATCTGTTCGCCTTGACGACTATTTCTGCCAACGCTTCGGCCAACTGGCCAGTTAAAACCTATGTCCCTTTCGGCCGTATGTCGGTTTCGGCCAAATGACATTTTCGACCAGCCCGTTTTCGGCTTAACATCCGTTTCGCCCAAACGCCCAATTCGACCAAATGGAATTCTGCTAGATGGCTTTCTGCCAAATTATATTTTCGACTAAATGAGATGTTTGGTCAGACGACATTTTCGGTTGTTTGATCCGTTCGGCCAAATAACATTTTCAGCCAAATGACTCTTTCTGTCAAACGACTACAGAGGTTAGACAAATGGATTGAGATAGGCAAATTTTTGTCGAATTTCAAATCATCATAATTTTGCTTAGAATAATCAAATTTTGATAATACTGGGACCATCGGATGCAGAAACTGTTCTGATTTCTTATTCTTATTTATTTGTTAAGTTCATCTGACTGTGTCGTCTACATGAAAACTTAAAACTAATGGTCAGTTGTTAAAAAATCTGTTTAGCCATTGACGAAATGCAGATGACCTGATGTTGAAGTCGAATTGGCCCGATCCCTCGTTGAAATGGCGGATCATGGCGACAAACTAGCTGTCAGCAGCATAATTGGTGTTTTACCTCGATCGTGGTGATGCATACAGTGGAGTTTTTTCCAACAAATCTGGCACGTCGTACTCGGACAATAAAAGTTTGGAACTAAAAAGCCACATCCAGCCCCAGCAAACGACAGCGATCAGTATACGATGGTAAATTCAACAGCTTGATATGGATTCCAGACAGCAGAAGAAAATTCGAGTGGAGAGCGTACTAATGAGCAGTATAAGGCTTGGAAGATAGAGGATCGCGGAATTCAATCGAAATCTTGAAAATGAAACCGAGCTGGCGAATCACTTTGTCAATCGTAGTTGAAATTAGTCTATCATCCAACGTCAAGATCTTTAACATGATCAACACGTTGTTAAGTAGTTCCTGCAATACTATAATCGAAAACCACGGTTTCGGCAGTGCGATGAAAGCTTATTACGTAACACTTCGGAATGGTCAGGACCATCGCAGTCCGCCAGATTTCGTACTGCGAGATAAACTTTAGCACTGGTAGCTAAGACTTCTGCACACTTCTTCAGTACTGGTGACGGTATAACACTAGGGCCTGCGGAAAAAAGACGATTTTATCCTTTATCGGCGAGACAATCATATCGGTTTCAACGGTAAAAACATCCATGCTAATGACAATGTTAGGTACGTCACTTGTTTGCATTTCTTATCAGCGACAACATTGTTAAGAAACACTTTTAACGGTAGACTGATTTCTTACCTTTTCGTATTGACGAACGACCAAGATCCCTTGGGATGACGACGAAGATTCTGCTGTTTGCGACATTACCGCTTGTTCATTTATTTATTTAGCTTACATCTAAACAGACAACACTGAATCAACAATTTGACGCCACAATACACGGTTCAAGACCGCAACTCTCCATCCTGGAATGCGCCCCACCCTTGCCAAGTCGTTCTATACCTGGTCAGCCCACCTCGCTCGCTGCGCTTCGCGCCGTCTGGTGCCTGCTGGATCCGAAGCGAACACTATCTTTGTAGGGTTGCTATCCATCATTCTTACAACATGCCTTGCCCATCGTACCTTCCGGTTTTTGCTACCTTCTGGATGCTGGGCTGGGCTGGGTGAGCTCTTGGTTCATTCTTCACCGCTATGTTTGGCCAAAAATGTGACCGCCACACATCGTCTTCTTGAACACCGCCAAGATGTTCCTAAGCACCCGTCTCTCAAATACTCCAAGTGTAAGCACGGACCTAATGCAGAACAGCACCTAGATGAGCGACAGTTACACAGCCACAAAAATAGCTCGTGTGGTTTTATTGAAGCTTGGATTTCAATATTTTCAACAGCATTTGGTTCCTTTTATGAAACAAAGGAATCTGTACAATCGTTTACATGTTGAAAAGGACCATTATCACGACCGTACGAGGCATTTTTGTGCCTGTGTTACTGACGCTCATCTAGGTGATGTTCTGCATTAGGTCCGTTTTGTGAGAAGCAAACACATCTCTGTGTTATTGATTTTAAGCGTGTGCAAATCCTCCTCTCGCTTCTTACTTACCACTCTTCATTTTTCATTTCTCACTTGTTCGTCCAAATGGCTTGTTTGGCCATATGATCCGTTCGGCCGAATGACACTTTCGGATAAACGGCTTTTTCTGCCAAATGACTATTTCGGCCAATCGGCGTTTTCGGCCAAACGGGCGCTTCGGCACAACGACATTTTCTGGCAATTGACCTATTTGGACAAACGACTTTTTGGTCAAACGACATTTTCGGCCAAATGGTATTTTCGACCAAATAAATAGTTCAAACATACGTCCCTTTCTGTCGTATCCCTAGCAGCAAACAAGCTCCACATAGCTTATTGCAACTCAAGTGTGACCAAATTTGGTCACAATAAAGTTGCTGCAACCATTTTTGTCTGACTTGTGCTGCTCGGGATGTCGCTTTCAGACAAATGACATTGTCGGCCTACCCGTTTTCGGCTTAATAACCGTTTCGGCCAAACGTCTTATTCTGCCAAATGACATTTTCGGCTAAATGAGCTGTACCAACATTTTCGGCCGTTTGACCCGTTCGACCAAATGACCTTTTCTACCAAACGAATATTTCGGCCAAATGACTTTTCAGCCAAATAGTCAGTTCAAACTTATATCTCCAATTCGGCCTAACGTGTTATTCGATCAATTGGCATTCGTTCGTATGACTTTTGACCAAACTATCCTTCCCCCATGTCAAACGAAGAGTTGTCACTCAATCGAAGAATCTACGTTTCCAAGCAAAAGCTGATGGAAAATTTGAAGTGGTGCTGCCAAAGGAACAGTTCTCGATGGAGCATTCAGGGAAGTCAAAAGCGATAGTAACCAAGCGGTTTAACGGCTTAGAGTGCAATCTGACTGTAAATCTGAAGGTTCTCTAACTCTATACAGAATTCATAAACGAAGAATCGACTCACAGTTATTATTTTCCATACCATACAGTCTTGAAACCAGACAGTACCAAAACGATGATTAGAGTGGTATTTAATGCGTCATGTGCTACAGATTTTGAAATCTCTCTGAACGACACACTGATAGTAAGACTGATGGCTCAAGACGATTTGCTGTCAATTTGGCTTCGATTCAGCCTCCAGAAGTTACAGTTACCGTGTTGCCGAAAATGGTACCAACGGACAAACATAGGCACAGTTGCATACCGTTAAAATTATAGGGAATAATTTCGAGGCATTTGGCCTACTTTGCTATTTAAAGTGCAAATCTGTCCTATCCCCCTTCCCACTTTTCGCCCGATTCAAAAAGAAAAAAGGCAACATCATATCCGCTGCCGAAGCCGAACAACGAATAGGGTAGAAGAGAATAGAAAAAGCCGGGGATCCGAAGAGGTACACAGTAAAATATTCTGAAAATTAGCCTCGACGGAAATCCTTACTGAATGTAAAATTTGGTAACAGAATGTGTACTAGATCATAATTTTCAATTTCTGTGATGTATACGATAAAATCGTTGATATTTCCATTCAACATGACTTAATTTTACATGCGTCTAACGGAAACCTTGTTGTGCGAGAACGTGGCTGTCAAAACAAATCAAAACAAATCCCATTCTATTTCATGCAAACCGCAGCTGGCGCTTATTTTATTCATATAAGCATCAATGAAATAGAAATATTCGGATGTTTGTACAAAGTGGCCCTCATAACGCAGCATTTCATCGCTGTAACTCAATGATTTTATAACATCCCTTCGAGAAATCTGTGATGTATTCGGTATACTGAGTCTCAAAGATCCGCGTCCGAAGAAGTTTCCGTGTCATGTAAATTTAAGTTATCGTTCAGTCTGATGAAGAATAATCAAATCGACAGAACGCTTAACTTGATACTCTTTGGTCGGCTCGCTTTCAAGAAGTTGAAATGCACGAGTGGCTAACGAGGTGGCCTCTCACTCTGTGGATTGCAGTTCGATTCCCATGTTGCTCGCATTTTTTTATTTTCTTATTAAAATATAAACTCGTAAATTACAGCACGTGTAAATTTAAAATAACCTATAACCTTACGTTGCTTAACACGGAGGTCAATTTGTTATATCTACTTGAACGGAAATTTACAGGTTTCGTTCGAACTGTGTAGCGATGAACTGAGCGGGGAGTCGTGATCAGATAGCCGTCGAGTAAATACCTGCAAATTATTAAGATTCCCGTAGAAGTGATTGATCCATACTCACGTGGTACGGAGATCGTGTGATTTTGCCAAGTAGTGCAGACAGTGTTCGTGAGTGGATTGCAATTATCAGAGGGTTAAATTCCCGGAAAAGCTGCGGGACCGACAAAGAAACCCTTGCGCGTCGTTAAATGGTGCCGAGTTTGCCGAGAAGAAGCCTCGACAAGTAGCTAAGCCCTCACTCTCGTGTTTTACCACTACGGCCACGCCGGCTGTTCCCCTCCTCACGATCCGGTCCTGTCGACAAAATTGCAAAGCCCTCGTCCTCGTGCTTGTCCATTGCGGCCACGCCGGCTGTTTCCTTCGCAAATCTACGATCCGGTCCCGTCGAGAAGAAGCCTTGGCGAGTAGAAAGCCATCTTTCTCGAGTTTTATAACTACGGCCACGCCGACCGTTTTATCCACACACCTAAAAATATTCATGTAATTTTCGGTGTTGTGACGCTGACATATACAAGCGTCACTTTCAACGTAAAATTAGGTGATACTTTAATTTTACATCACGACTTTATTGACAAAAATAATAAAGGATTGGAACGAGAATCGAACATAAGCCCGCTGAGTGAGAGCCCAACGCGTTACCACTCAGCTATCTTCGTTTCGTGAAAGAGGGGTGATCGAAGTAAAACAGGTTCCACGATTTGCACTGAACAAGTATTTCAATGCATCAAGTCATCGACTGCTTGTGCGTTAGGTGCGTCGCATCGGGTGCTGTGTTTAGGTTCCGTGGCATGTAATTTTCAATCACCTGACAATGAAAAATATGTGATTCAGTTTATGTCATGTGGTTTTGTGTCATTTTATTGAAATACGTTACCTGTAATATTCATAATTTTTTGGTGTGCACGAGGCCACGATCCGGTCCCTTCGGCAGCAAACCCGTTGAGAAGAAGAAACCTGGGTACCGCCGAGAAGAAGCCTCGACAAGTAGCAAAGCCCTCGTCATCGTGTTCAACCTTTCGGCCACGCCGGCTGTTCACTTCGCGAAGCCGGAATCCGGCCTCGCCGGCAGCCCAACCAACGAGAAGAAGCCGCCGCCTCGAAGAATCGCAAATCTTTCGTCCTTTTGGTAAGCACCTACGGCCCCGCCGGCTGTCCACTTCGTGAAGCCGAAATCCGGTCCCGCCTGCAGACCAACCCGCTCGTCGAACCCCACCACCCTTGCCTTCGTGCCCAACTAGCAGCCCAGCCGGCTATCGGCGGTAATGAAAAGTCGTCCAAGGTACGTCACCACCCAAGTAACATTTTAAGTTTTATGATACTCTTGAAGACCATAATTTACTCTTCAAGAGTGTTATAAAACCAGTATAAAACCAAAATGTTACCAAAATGCCTAGGGCAATGTGTCCATTCCTTATCCCTGTTTACTAACCCACTCCTAGTACTATAAATTGAAAAAAAAAAAAAAAAAAAAAAAATATATATATATAAATGTATTTGAACAGTAAATTTCTTTCATACGCTATCCCTATGCATGTCTTTCTGCTATTCCCTCGTGAATCCCTTGAGCAGGTAAGGCAACCCTGAAAACCCCAACGGTGAGCTAGTTTGGGACGTATGGACGTCTACTGCATAGACGGCGGACGTCACTAGCAGTTACAACCGATGCAAGTAAAATATATCGAATGATCAGCTTTGTCAGCTATCGCAAAGGAGAGTTCGTCGATTCGTCGCATCAGTTAACAACAGGGACTGACGGTACTTCGTCAGCACCGTACCAAGCAACTTGAAGTCTGAAGAAGTGTTCCAAAGAAGCGAAATGTTTCGTAGATGACGTGGAAAAGCCGTGTAAAGATGTTTCGTCGCTGCCCAGTTCTGCTGGTTTCTATCTACGGAATTGGCACCCCACCAGCCAGCAATCTTGAAATGCATTCCCAGCTATGTGCGGTGGTTAAAAAGCCGCTCTGGAAGCAGTCTTTTCCTATCAAGCACCGCATTGTGCGCTCAGACTGCGGTCGTTTGTTTGATCCATACGGATTAGCAGGGTCAGTGATTGTGCAGGTGACGATGTTTTTCAAAAATCTTTTGATGTTGAATTTTTGGGATGATCCATTGAGCACAGATCTGCAGTCACCATGGCTATAGCTCTAGATAAATCTGGACTGAATAGATGCAGTATCCGTATCCAGATTTGACAATAATATGACGATTTGTTTTTTTTTTGAGCTTCACGGATTCTGTGAAGCTTCAGAGAAAGCATTCAGCGTTCCACACACCCTATGTTTTTATTTCTGCGTTATTAATGGCTGTTTCGACTTCATTCTAACAGTCCTCAAGAGGCTGCCTCGACATTCTGAGCATATATAGTGGCAACCTCCGGATAGTTTCGGGCGCAGTTTAACCGTCACCAGATAGTGATCAGAGAAGTGTCTTCAATCAGAACGTGGTCGATGTGTGACTTTATCTGGAGTGGTGATCTCGAGGTGTTTTGATACCAAAGGCTGTGCTGGAAGTAGGTGCTGCAAATGACCTTGTTAGATATAAAACGTTTCACTAGCCAGTAGGAAACAGGAACGGCAGAAGCCTCACTCATCACGCAAGCAATGAGTGGCAACGTTGTCCGTTGCAGGTTCTCCACCTGTCCACATCCATAACGTTTCTACGGGACGTCCCATACTACACACTTCGAAAAAGCCACACACCTAAAAATAATCATGTAATTTTAGGTGCTGTGACACCGACATATACGAGCGTCATTTTTGACGTAAAATTAGGTGGTACTTTAATTTTACATCACAACTTTATTGACAAAAAAATTGATGGTTTAAAACGAGAATCGAACATAAGTCCACTGAGTGAGAGCCCAGCACGCTACCACTCAGCTATCTCCGTTTCTTGAAAGAGGGATGATCGAAGTAAAACTGGTTCCACGATTTGCACTGAACAAGTATTTCACTGCATCAAGTGCTTGTGCTTGTGCTTGTGCGTTAGGTGCGTTGCAACGGGTGCTGTGTTTATGTTCCGTGACATGTGATTTTAAATCATCTGACATTGAAAAATATACGATTCTGTTTATGTCATGTGGTTTTGTGTCATTTTATTAAAATACATCACCTGTAATATTCCTAATTTTTTGGTGTGCATGTAACTTTAGCGAGACCGACACCCACGAGCATCATTATTGATGCGAAATTGTGTTATGATAAATGTGAAACTAAGTTCACTTAATTTACTTGGCTGTATTATTTTAACAAAAATGATAAAGTACCAGACGGGAATCGAACATTGGTTCACTGCGTGAGCGCCACTCACGCCACCACACAGCCAGCACCGCTTAATGAAGAAGGAGAGTTCAAAGTGAAACAAGTTCTACATTCTTCTGCGCATGCTCTGTTCATTACATCAACCCGTCGGCTGCTTGGCTGTTGGGTGCGTGTGTTGTCGTTTCATACGTTCATCGCACCGGTTGCTGTGCTTTGGGTTCGATGGATGTAAATTTCAGTTTGTTTTTCATTAAAACTGTGGCGATTGAACTGAAACTTTTGTGTGCATCCAAAATGACTGAAAAATACATCTCAATTCATATTACATCTTGTGGTATTGTGTCAGTTTTTTCCATTCCGTCACCTGTAACATTAATAATTTTTTGGTGTGTACGTACGAACTTTTACCACTCGGATTATGTCATCAACGTCTTCGTCAGTTGTCCTAAGTGCCACTGTAACGGAGGCAACTTGTTTTCCTACAGTAAAACCATGTTACGAATGTGCAAGTTGTCTCTTTGTTTCTCTTGTTTTATTTTTTTTCTTTTGTCTGTCTTGTTTCACTCAACAGCAAAGTATTCTGATTGAGCCATTTTTTCCAACGGCTTTTTCGCTTCGGCACAACGACATTTTCGGGCAAATGACATATTCGGAAGAACGACTTTTTGGTCAAACGACATTTTCGGTCAAATGATATTTTCGGCCAAATAAATAGTTCAAACGTACGCCCCTTTCTGTCGTATGTTGCTTTCGGCAAAATGACATTTTCGGCTAACCCGTTTTCGGCCTAATAACCGTTTCGGCCAAACGTCCAATTCGGTCAAATGATATTTTTGGCTAAATGAACTGTATGGTCAAAAGACATTTACAGCCGTTTGGCCGTTCGACCAAACGGCCTTTTCTGTCAGACGAATATTTCGGCGAAATGGCCAGCTCAAATTTATGTCTCTTTTGTCCAAACCGTTTACGGCCCAATAACTGTTTCGACCAAACATCAAATTGTTTCACTCAACAGCAAAGCATTCTGATTGAGCAATTTTTACCAATAATATAAGAGCTTGTCCCTTCACTCTTGAGTACTCCAGTGATTCTGAGATCACGATAAGCAGTTTAATCGTTGTGTATGCACTTGAGCAACGATGAATACCGTTTCCTGAAGTCCTGATGGGTACGGGGAGATTATGCAGCAAGTTCTCATGCATGACGCAGAGAGTCTGAGGCATTTGCGGTCCTCGTCAGCCTGGCTACAAGGGCAACAAGGTTGAAGTTGTTCCTTGGTCGCTGTAGTAAAAGCAACGGATTCTGGATGGTCTAAATCTCAGAATCGACGAGTGGATGAGTGGGTGAGTAAAAGTGACTGAATGAATGAGTAAGAGTGAGTGAGTGTGTGAGTAAAAGTGAGTGAGTGAGTAAGAGTGAATGAGCTAGTAAAAGAAGCGATTGAGTAGGAGTGAATCAGTAAGCAAGAGTGAGTGAGTGAGTTAGAGGGAGTGTGTAAGAGTGAGTAAGTGAGTAACAGGAAGTGTTTGAGTAAAACTGAGTGAATGAGTAAGTGAGTAAGAGTAAACGAGTGACAAAGAGTAAGGGTAAGTGAGTAAGAGTGAGTAAAAGTGAGCGAGAAAGAGCGAGCGAGTGATTAAGAGTTAATGAGTGAGTGAATAAGAGTGGGTCCATGAGTAATAATTAGTGAGGCAGAAGAAGTGAGTGAGTAAGGGGGTGTGTTTAAGAGAAAGAGAGAGAGAGAAATCTTGTTTAGTATTTTCAAAGTTATAATCGGGTAGAGAGAAAGTTAATTAGACGAAGAATCAAAAATGTTGGTTAAATAGAGTCATTAATGCATTTCTCTAAGTAACTCCAATTTATTTTAATTCTTTGCAAATATTGTCGTTTTGCGATTCATCTGTTGGTGTTAAACATAATAATGGAATACTACAGATTCGAAATGTTTTCGGGGAAATGGCCTTTCGGGGTAATGGGGTGGAGCCCAATCAAACTGCTGCATCGTGTCGTGACTTACTTCTTCTTCTTTGGCATTATTGGTGTCGTGACTTACTTTTGGCTCATTACAGTACAGAACTTTCGGAGAGCAAAATAATGATTTAAAAAAATGCGTAAACATTTCTCGCTTAACTTTTCAAAAGGACCTAAATAACATTTTTTTCCTGAATTAATTTGAATACAGCAATCAATAGCTTTCATGTTGTTCTGTTGATTGCGCTATTCAAATTAATTCATGAAAAAATGTTACTTAGGTCCTTTTAAAAAGTTAAGCGAGATTTCTTAAACAAATTTTGGATTAGCGCAGTTCTCGTTTGTTCCGGAATGGTAGTCCGAAGCACTTTCTTTCCCCGCACGAATATCCACAATTCCACATGGAAATCACCTAATCAAGTAACGGAAAACCAAATCGACCACGTTCTAATCGACGGTAAATTCTCGCTTAACTTTTCAAAAGGACCTGAGTAACATTTTTTTCATGAATTAATTTGAATAGCGCAATCAACAGAACAACATGAAAGCTATTGATTGCAGTATTCAAATTAATTCATGAAAAAAATGTTACTTAGGTCCTTTTGAAAAGTTAAGCGAGAATTCTTCTCCGACATCACGAACGTCCGCACTTACCGCAGTGCGAATATTGAATCCGACCACTACCTCGTTGCAGTATGCCTGCGCTCAAAACTCTCGACGGTGTACAACACGCGTCGAAATCGGACGCTGCGGCTTAATCTTGAGCGACTACAAGACGGTAGACTAGCCCAAGAATACGCGCAGCAGCTGGAAGTGGCACTCCCAACGGAAGAGCAGCTAGGCGCAGCGTCTCTTGAAGATGGCTGGAGAGATATTCGATCCGCCATTGGTAGCACCGCCACCGGTGCACTAGGTACGGTGCCTCCGGATTAGAAAAACGACTGGTATGACGGCGAATGGGAGCAGTTAGGAAAAGAGAAGAATGCAGCATGGGCGAGATTGCTGCAATACCACACGAGGGCGAACGAGGAACGATATAAACAGGCGCGGAACAGACAAAACTCGATTTTCCGGAGGAAAAGCGTCAGCAGGAAGATCGAGACCGTGAAGAGACGGAGCAACTGTACCGTGCTAATAACACACGAAAGTTCTATGAGAAGTTGAACCGTTCACGTAAGGGCCACGTGCCACAGCCTGATATGTGTAAGGACATAAACGGGAACCTTCTTACGAACGAGTGTGAGGTGATCCAAAGGTGGCGGCAGCACTACGAAGAGCACCTGAATGGCGATGTGGCAAGCGAAGATGGCGGTATGGTGATGGACCTGGGTGAACGCGCGCAGGACATAATTCTGGATTGTAGCAACTACCGCGCAATCACATTGCTGAACGCCGCCTACAAGGTACTCTCCCAAATTTTATGCCATCGACTAGCACCAATTGCAAGGGAGTTCATGGGGCAGTACCAGGCGGGTTTTATGTGCGAACGCTCCACCAGGTCCAGGTGTTCGCCATTCGCCAAGTACTGCAGAAATGCCGCGAATACAACGTGCCCACACCATCTATTCATCGACTTCAAAGCCGCATATGATACAATCGATCGGGACCAGCTATGGCAGCTAATGCACGAAAACGGATTTCCGGATAAACTGACACGGTTGATCAAAGCGACGATGGATCGGGTGATGTGCGTAGTTCGAGTTTCAGGGGCATTCTCGAGTCCCTTCGAAACCCGCAGAGGGTTACGGCAAGGTGATGGTCTTTCGTGTCTGCTATTCAACATCGCTTTGGAAGGGTAATACGAAGAGCAGGGATTAACACGAGTGGTACAATTTTCAATAAGTCCGTCCAGCTATTTGGCTTCGCCGACGACATAGATATTATGGCACGTAACTTTGAGAAGATGGAGGAAGCCTACATCAGACTGAAGAGGGAAGCCAAGCGGATCGGACTAGTCATAAACACGTCGAAGACGAAGTACATGATAGGAAGAGGTTCAAGAGAAGACAATGTGAGCCACCCACCGCGAGTTGGCATCGGTGGTGACGAAATCGAGGTGGTAGAAGAATTTGTGTACTTGGGCTCACTGGTGACTGCCGAAAATGATACCAGCAGAGAAATTCGGAGACGCATAATGGCTGGAAATCGTGAATACTTTGGACTCCGCAAGACGCTCCGATCGAATAGAGTTCGCCGCCGTACCAAACTGACAATCTACAAAACGCTAATTAGACCGGTAGTCCTCTACGGACACGAAACCTGGACGATGCTCGTGGAGGACCAACGCGCTCTCGGAGTTTTCGAAAGGAAAGTTCTGCGTACCATCTATGGTGGGGTGCAGATGGCGGACGGTACGTGGAGGAGGCGAATGAACCACGAGTTGCATCAGCTGATGAGAGAACCATCCATCGTTCACACCGCGAAAATCGGACGACTGCGGTGGGCCGGGCACGTAGCCAGAATGTCGGACAATAACCCGGTGAAAATGGTTCTCAACAACGATCCGACGGGTACAAGAAGGCGAGGTGCGCAGCGGGCAAGGTGGATCGATCAGGTGGAAGATGACTTGCGGGCCCTCCGTAGACTGCGTGGTTGGCGACGTGTAGCCATGGACCGAGCCGAATGGAGAAGACTCTTATATACCGCACAGGCCACTTCGGCCTTAGTCTGAATAAATGAAATGAATGGTTTCTTCCGAATAATGCACATGATTTATCCCTCATATCAAACACATTTGGTTTACGAACCTAAAACATATTTCTGTGAGGGTCAGGAATCAAATTAGCCCACTTATTGTGACTCCCTCACTTTGACTCAGAAAAAAAAAACATCAAATCAATACCTTCCGGTCGCACTCCCCCTCAACCACATTTTTTCTCACACCATTCAATTACAATCGAACACAATATCAACAAAAAAAAAGATTCTCCCCCTCGATTCTTGGTATCAATTTTTTTCACTCGATGCGCTTCACCGCCGAAGTAACGACTGCCACCACGTGGTGACAATTGACAATCGGCAATCACTGATTAATGATGATACATCGGACTGCCTAGCCGCCTGTTGCTTCTGCTTCAGCTTCTATATATGCTCGACCGACAGCTTGTTTGTTGTGCAATTTTCCCACTTATTAAGTGTCAAACCGAATTAAAATACAAACAATCGGCAGCCGGCTCGCCTCGCACTGATGATGTGGCCCAGCAGTAGCATTGCGCGATCGGCACGGCCGGCCAGGCCCGGCGGTCAAGCGTGACAGTTTCGGCTGCGGCGGCTTCCGACAGAAGATCAATAAAAACCCGATCGGGTGGTGGCGTGACGAGTCGACCACAATGAGTTCGATTCATCGTCGACTGCGGCCAGCCAGATCCAGGCGGGTTCAGTTCGGTTCGGTTGTTATTGTCATTTGCGCTTTTTCAAAAAAATAAACATAACTACACTGCCTGCCGAAGCATATGGAAATGAATCATCCTCGTCGCGCTTGACCGATTCGTTGATGGTGGAAGCACGGGAGGCTCTTAATTGGCATCAGTTCCGTTTATTAATAGGCCCTCGGTTTTATTAGCGAGTGCTTTCTTCTCCGGGAGCGTGTGTTAATTGATAAATGATGTGAGTGTTTTTTATGCTTTGTCGTGTCATACCCCTCGCAGCCGACAGTGTTTTCCAATTAGCCATCATTGGTTGGCAGGCAGGCAGCCGGCAAACAGATGTCAGCTCAGGGCTCGTCCCTAATCAAATTCCTATGCAAATATCGGTCAACCACGATGGATTCCGTCGGATCAAGTTCTTGTCCCACAATTGACCATCCCGGAGGACTTGCTGTTTATCTTTCCTATCCCTCACCACCGCAATGCGGGTGAGTGGAGGTGGGGCCTCTATTTACATTCATCACATTCTTCGGTCCGACTTTCTTAAAGAAGCGCTCTCGAAATTGTTTCCTGAAGGAATGTTTGCTCCCTTTCTGTCCGATTCCTTTGAAGACTGACCTTTTGCTCGGCCCGAAGAAAGTTCACCAACTCATACACATTCTTCATTAATTTCTCATTTGCGTCTTCCCAGCCCGACACGGAGAGGAAGTTCGGAGCCTGATGTTCTTAAAGCGATACTTTCCGATACAGAAATCCACCCCCATTTGCTTCATTTTTGTGCAAAACCGGACGGAGGAAGACAAGAAAAGTGAAAGTATTTGACCCTTCAGGCTAAGAAATAGTTTCCTATCCCCCGCCAAGCGCTTGACTTCGGCTCCCTCGCCGTGGCCTACTTTGTCATAAATTTCACTTCGAAAATTTTCGGATAGCCAGCGGCAGTCGGACTGGGGGCAGTTACACATGTATACAAACATTAAAACACTATTGCGGGGTTCTTGGGAAAAGCTACTCCAAGGAACAAAAGCAAAGGTCAGGGCTACTTAAAAGATCATCATCGGAGTTCGCTCTCACTTTTGTCCGGCTCGGCGTCATCGTCGTTGTCGTCCAGAATTGCAGCACAAATAAACCCGGCCATGTTGCCTGCTCCTTCGGCTGTCTGCCAGGGACGGCGACGATGATGAGGACATCCACAGAGCGATGGGGTGGTGGTCGGAAAACAAAAGAACGTAAGATGGCAAAGGAAGCGGTGGGGTGCTGTGGAGAGTTGTACCGACAGCAGCCAGCAGCGAGACTTCAGCCGACGACGGTGGTTGGGATGAGAGAGGGATTCTGAACCGTATTCTAGGACAGGGCACACTACTGACAAAAGAAAGTCCAGTCGGCCGGGTATGGGATCTTTTGTTCGTGCCGGTTGATGAAGAGCAGGAAGCTTAACTAGTGTTTATTTGGAAGGCCTTAGACGAAAACATGGTTTCTCATCCTTCGCCGCCGTTGGCTCCCGCAGTCTTCCTCGCAGCAGTGCCAATAGAAGCCGCCACACCGTCAGGATCTATTCCGTCGCTTTGGAAGGGTTGATTATGATTTAATTCCAAGTGATTTTGTTTGCAGTGTTTCTTAGTCGTCGGATGCCGGAAAAACACTCGACTGCTCATGGGGTCGAAGAAACAATGCGGAATGCAGGGGAACGAGACGGCTAGGCTCGCCTACTGTGCGGGGTGGGGGTAGGACTCTGCGTCTTAGCTGTCACAACAAATTGCTCCTAATTGTTTTGACACGGATTTACGCATAAATCAATAAGAGTTTAATTTAATTTATAAGGATCTCCTGTTCGAGTGGGTGTGATTTTTTCTTTGTGATGTCGTCGAAGAAAGGGGTTAAGGAACTGTCAGAGCGATGTTTGCTCATTTGATTCGGGAAACGGAGCAGTAAACGGCGAATGAACGCAAGGATAATTAACAGGGAATTAATGAAATTAATAGGAAAAGTTTTCAAGCAGTTGAGAATTCTTTTTCTGTTTTGCTTTTCGAAATTCGCCACGGAAATAGATATTCTCCCACGCTTGGATGCTCGCGCAAGTGTCTAACCCCTTGTCAATTGACAGATCATCAATCATTCAATAAGCAAACACAAATAAACAATTAAACGACACTCTCTCGTTAACGTGCCCGATAGACTGAACAGAAGGAAAAAACTTGACAGGAAAGGGGAGAATCATTTGACCGAACAGCCAGTAAACGGTCAGTAAAACACACATTTTCACGCCGTTCTGCCGAGTAAGCGAACGAACGTACAAACCGTCCCACCGAACGTCAAGGGGATAGGAAAGCGAGTGCGCTGCCTGTCGTACACCACATCACTCGCTGTGACTCGCCGTTAATTGGCTTTGATTGAATTTATTGAATTGATGATGCTCACTCGAATTGAATTGAACTTCCTTCCTGACTCAGCACTTTCTTTGCCACGCTGCTCACTCGCCGATGATGATGATGCTTCTTCCTGTTTCGGCAACAGATTGAATTAAGTCCAATTATCCGACGCTGTCGGACAAAGTGAGGAAACACTTGATCGCGAAGGTTGCAACATAAACAAAACGCTCAACTGGGACAACAAAGCCAAAGTGGAATGCGATGATACTTTCAAGGATAAACAACGGGATCGCACCGAAAGTGAGTGAGGCACAAAATGCAACAGGATTGACCTGGATTCGAGGCTAGGCATCAGGCGGGCATATGGCGTTCCTGGAAGCGCAACAGTTTGCGTATGCACGGCCCGAACCTCTTCTCGCTCAGAAACGTCAGAATAAGCCCAGATCAAAGGCAACACAGGCATCGATTATACCAATTATCCCTCGGCACCGCTGCAGAAGAAGCACGGCCTCCTTGATTGACAGCCGCGGCGCGGCACAGCGCAACACTTCTAGTTTAACCCGGATCAGCTGTCAATGTTGTGGTCGATTCCGTTAAAGGGGTTCTCCACCGCGCGGCAGCCATCGAACCCGGAAAGAACCCAAAATGCCCACCGTCACAATGTCAGGGAGACGATAAAATTTAATGGTACTGCTCCAGCAGTGCCGAAAACCTGCCGCGACCACGCCGCGGAACGATATTCAAATATGTTCAGCACGCCGCAAAATACCAGCAGGTTACGCCGCATTGTTTTTCCACGCGCTTTTCTCTCCCACAGCCGCCGCAGTCGGTACGGCGGGCGTCGGCAGGCAGCAGCCGGAAAATTATCGCCCTCTACCCCAACGCGTTGATGGTGGCGGCGAGGAGCGGCAGCGACGATAACGATATTAAAGTTTTTCATCTAACCGCGTGCGATGACGATGACGTAACGACGCGAGATTGCTACCCCTTTAAGCGACAAGTCAACATCATCGGCGCCTGAGGAGTGGAAACGGCGACACGCCACGCCAGGAGTAATTCATTAGTGACTTTTCTCCAGTTTTCTCTGATTCTGATGCCAGAAATCGATTTCAAGGACCTCTGCAGCAACAGCAGGATGGAGCACTCAAAGACGTCGTTAGAAATTTATGTTCGTTTGGTCGAGTTTCCTTGAAGTGTGTTGATAGTTTTTCCATTTCTCTTCTTTATTGCCCTTTTTAAGTGAAAATATTGGTTCCCTCTGTTGGGAAGCCCTCGTTTCAAGTGTATCTCGGTTGCGGCTGAAGTTCAGCTTTAATGAGTGTAGGGAAATTTTCCGGAGCCATTAAAACTCCCACGGAAAGGGCCGGTGCGCGGTGGTGGTAGCTACATAAAAGAGATCCATCGGTGGTGCGCGGTGGTCGGTTCCCGACCTACAACCACCGACACTGGAAGAGATGAGCATTAAGGATTCATCAGAGAGCGGTCGGTGCTGTGTGTCGTCGTACTTCGTGGTCGCCGTTCTCATCGTTGTTGGCCTAATAATTACAGAGCTGAAGAGTCACAAATTTTGAAATTTTACTCCACGCCGAAGTTTGCGATGCTTTGGGATGCTGATTTCCGGGTTGAAGCGAAGATGGAAACTTTAATCTTTTCACAAATTTGGATCGATATTCAGTTTTTATCAATTGGCTGAATAACAATATTCGAATATTTGTGGTTTTCAGTACTATCCCATTCTATTCCACCACTTGGTTGTAACTTTATAGATACGTATTTTAACCTCAACAGTCACCATCTCATGGCCGTTTTCAATGTTTCGTACTTGACTCGACTTGCAAGACAGCCTTACTGTTCAAGTCGAAATATGCATCTTTAAAGTTACAATCAAGTAGTGAATTCAATGGGATAGTACTAACTCGTCTTGTGACAAGTGAAGAAATTTTAAAAGAAACCTTATCCAATAGGGGAAGAGGCCCCTAAATACCCCCGAAGAAAAACTCCTTTTGAATGTTCCCTCGTAGATTAGGAGAAAAAAGTGTAATAGTGATAGATAGGAAGGTAGGAAAAATCAAAATTTTCCACATTTTGATGAAACATCTAACATTTCGACTGTGTGACTACCCTATAATGTACTATGCGTCTCCAAGCACTGTCCAGTGTCCATACCAGAATGCTGACTCGCCAACGCATGGTACGTTGTTCCCTAAGAACAGCTTTTCTGCCAGCTAGCCAGATAAAAGGCGTTTTGCCTCATGAGTTTTCCGACAACGAAATATCACCACATTTTAAAATGTGAATATTATCAATATGATTCAGATTTTCTACAATTTTAAGATGTTATCAGCTAGCTACATTGTTTAATTGTTGCATAAGGTAAAAATACTTGAGAATCGTTACAGCTAAGACATTAAGGCAGTCTATATTTAGGTAAGGCATATTGTCCCCTCTTCCCCTACTGAAACCGCAAAGTGAGATGAAAAAAGTGCGACTCGGTAAATAAGGGAAATTCACTCATAGTCATAAGCTAGTTATTTCCAAAGGAAAAAATCGTCTGCAGTTATACGAAGAATTCATCTCCTTTCACGGGACTGCAGCTGCGCCCGTGGATTAACCGTTGAATATCTACACCGAATATTCTACAGTCTGATTCTCGAAAAAAGTTTGCCAAGTGTTCGGTGGTGCCTGAATCCAGCAAAGCGTGACTATTAAGTCTGACCAGAACCAGAGATATCTGGGAATCCAGAGGGAGGAAGAAGCGAGGTACCTTGTATTGTAGTTATATGTTATGAATCTACGATTTTCGTTCATTTGTTTATCAACGACAGTTAGCCAACGACGATGTATTCAGATTTTTTCCAAGCAATATACGACAAAACCAGTTCAAGCGGGTCGTACTGCTTGGAAATCATAGAAAATATATTGCGTGTTGTTCAAATTCTCTTTTCGACAATGGGTGAATCCTGTTTCATAGATGTGGTCTGATTCTGTTTCCTATCCAATACCAAACGTTCTGCCTTACTCGTAAAACAAAGTTGTACCTGTGGGGTTTGAGTAAGTTACCATCAGCGTGTGATTATACATTAACACTTCAGCGTGTCGATCAGTGCGCAGCAAGCCATGACTCGGCCTCTTCTGGTCAGACCTCCGTGGCGTGCACACGCAACCACGGAGAGCTGCGGTCATAACAATTCGCTCCGGCCATTTATGGTCACACATTTTGGCGATCCTACCAGGCTATTTGTTGGATCTTGACGCTGATTTCAAAAGGTGAGTTGCATTCAATTGGTAATGTGCTAATGTGTTAAAATATTGCTACAAAGCGCGCCTGGAAGAACGTTGCAAAATGGATTGTGGTTTAGAAAATCACAAAGCGCGTCTCGAAGACCGCTGGAAAATGGATTGTGGTTTGGAAAATCACAAAGCGCGTCTGGAAGACCGCTGGAAAATGGATTGTGGTTTGGAAAATCACAAAGCGCGTCTGGAAGACCGCTGGAAAATGGATTGTGGTTTGGAAAATCACAAAACGCGTCTGGAAGACCGCTGGAAAATGGATTGTGGTTTGGAAAATCACAAAGCGCGTCTGGAAGACCGCTGGAAAATGGATTGTGATTTGGAAAATCACAAAGCGCGTCTGGAAGACCGCTGAAAAATGGATTGTGGTTTGGAAAATCACAGAGCGCGTCTGGAAGACCGCTGGAAAATGGATTGTGGTTTGAAAAATCACAAAGCATGGGAGACCGCTGGTTTGTGGTTTGCAATACCACAAGGCGTGTCCAGGAGACTGCCAAAAAAAATTGACAATCTAGAAAATCCCAAGGTCATAGAAGCATTTATTTTGGTTAAAGTAAATTTAGTTTTAAAATGTATAACTTAGCGATTTTAGTGTACATGAGACTACCAGTTAAGCTAGTTCTATTGAAATCTGAGAGATATGGAGATCTATCGTATGCTACAGGTTGTTTGGAAGGCTTAATATATTATCTTGAAGTTTATTTTGGAATTTACTGACTTAGTAGTCGTAACGGAATTACCCGTTGGATGAGATATCCAACATTCATGAAGCTCAAAAAAAACGATTCCAGCATTCACAAAGTCATAAGTTTGGAGTTATTGGCTAATAGTACTGGTTAACATAAATCTAAAGTTTAGGTATATACTTATTAGATCTGTTCACCATTTTCAAAAGTATTCCAGATTCAAAGTGCCATCCCTCCATTTCAATGAGTATCTTAAATGGAGTCTCCTGACCAATTTTCAGCCAAATCCATGGAGATTTAGAGGTGCATCAAACGAGATTTGTGTTATTTTAGACTTTTTCATAGAAATGTCGTCTGAATGCATCAATTTAACTCCACATAGTAGAAGCATTAGTCGTGAATAGCTTCTTTAGACTATTACCTACCACTTTGTCATTGATACTAGGATGTTTAGATGGCTTATTCTATAACTTTTTAGTAGATTTTGCTGAAAAAAATGGCTAAAAACCAGAAAAATAATTTTAGGTGCTTCGGGGGGTAGTAAAAATTTTCAATATGTGCCCAATTCAATTATTCCGTTTATTTCCTTCAACTGGTGCGGAAGTTTCGTCCATACATCACTTTATTCTGAAAAATAAGCTTCGGCATGTAATAATGCAGTTTTAATGAAATACTCAACATTTGAATAGGGTAGTCAAGCAAGACCATTCCCCCATGCTAAAACAAAGTTGACCATGATTTATGAGCAATGTCATCCAGTATGCTCGACCCACTGATATGGAACTAGAGTGGGCTATGTGGTAGTGTCAGGGCCTGCAGATCAAGAGGTCCACGGTTCGAGGCGCCAAGCAGTTAAAGATATTTTATTTATCAAGCCAGGTGGCTAATTCCATGTTGTCGATAATCTGTCGCGGTCGGAAACTTATTTTAAATTGAGCGTGATAAAAAAATCTAGTTTAAAGTTTAAAAAACATTCTGATTTATTGGTTATCCTCTCCTTAGTTATTGTACCACACTCATGGCACAAACAAAACCGGATCGATCCTTACTTCACAATGAATTATTGGTAGTGGCTGGTTTTCTACCCGCCGCACAGTGGGACCAATCCCAAAAAAGACGGTCAAAAATGTTAGAAGTGAATAAAATGGTCTAGCAGGCCACATATTATGATATTCCATTGAATGGGTGGTTCATCTTCTCGGCATCACCGACCCGTAAGCTAGAGATCCACTACCGGAACGAGAGGTGGGGCACCAGTCGTCGCAAGCACGCTAACGTTCTCAAAGACAACGTGCTTGCACCAAGTGGTGCCTCATCAAATATCAATGGCTGCCACCATCCAGGCGCTATCGTATATGCGCAAATAGCCAGCATGTAATTTACGTGGGTTTTCTCAAAAAGGATAATTTTATCGGGACAAATATTTGGTACCGGTTATGCAGGAAGGAATCCGCTACTACGCTTACCAAATACTTTTTCGATTAGGGTTTTTAACTTCGAGAAAATCACCTGTAGATGCCTTTCGCCATACTGATTACAGAGAGTTAACTCCTAGTGTGTCGCTGTAGGCACGCTCAAAGTAGACGATTCATTGGTGACTGCAATGATGGACATGAACTTATTATAATCTCAATAATTGAAGGTTGTTTAAAATTAGTCAGTGGCATGAGTGATGCAATAACTAGGAGAAGGGTATAGAATCAGTCACATTCAAATGTAGTTAACGACCCCGAAAGGTCATTGAAAACATAACATTTTCCATAAGACTTGACAAAAAAAATCTTTATCTACTCGGCGCCTCGAACCGTGGACCTCTTGATCTGCAGGCCCTGACACTACCACATAGCCCACTCTAGTTCCATACCAGTAGGTCAAGCATACTGGATGATATTGCTCATAAATCATGGTCAACTTTGTTTTAGCATGGGGGAATGGTCTTGCTTGACTACCCTATTCAAATGTTGAGTATTTCATGAAAACTGCATTATTACATGCCGAAGCTTATTTTTCAGAATAAACTGATGTATGGACGAAACTTCCGCAACAGTTGAAGGAAATAAACGGAATAATTGAATTGGGCACATATTGAAAATTTTTACTACCCCCAGAAGCACCTAAAATTATTTTTCTGGTTTTTAGCCATTTTTTCAGCAAAATCTACTAAAAAGTCATAGAATAAGCCCTCTAAACATCCTAGTATCAATGACAAAGTGGTAGGTAATAGTCTAAAGAAGCTATTCACGACTAATGCTTCTACTATGTGGAATTAAATTTGCATTCAGACGACATTTCTATGAAAAAGTCTAAAAAATCACAAATCTCGTTTGATGCACCTCCAAATCTCCATGGATTTGGCTGAAAATTGGTCAGGAGACTCCATTTAAGATACTCATTGAAATAGATAGGTGGCACTTTGAATCTGGAATACTTTTGAAAATGGTGAACAGGTCTAATACTTATGCTATCCCATGTAATTATGATATCTCTGCGAAATTTTAGATAAATATCATATCCTAGGCCAGATGTTCCCAAACTACTTGTACATGCGACCCACCTAGCAGAATCGCATATTGCTTGCGACCCTCCCACATTGGCTTTTAGAATTTGAAAAAAATAAGTTCGCGTTAGATTGAACAAACCATTATGAATTGCTTCATATTCCATCATTATATTACTTTGAATGGATTGGAAATGATTTGGAATTCGAAAGGATTTGGATTAGATTTTGGTTGGGTTTGATTGGAATGGATTTGAATTGGATATGGATTGGATTTGGATTAGATTATGGTTAGATTTTGATAGAATTTGATTTCGATTTGGATTTGAATTGCATTTGATTGGATTGGATTTGGAACGGATTTAGATTGGATTTGGATCGGATTTTGATTAGATTTTGATTGCAGTGCATTTAGAAAGGATTTGGAACAGATTTGGTTTAGATGTGGAATGGATTTGGATTGGATTTAGATAGGATTTGGATTAGATTTTGGTTGGATTTGGATTTGATTGGAATGGATTTGAATTGGATATGGATTGGATTTGGACTGGATTTGAATTGGATTTGATTTAGATTTGGATTAGAATTGCATTTGATTGGATTTGGATTTGGAACGGATTTAGATTGGATGTTGATTGTAATTGGATTGAATGTGGCTTGGATTTTTATTAGAATTGGATTAAATTTGGATTGGATTTGAATTGTTTGGATTTCATTGTATTTGACAAAATCTCAAAATTTATTGTTCTCCATTCACTACATAGATCCAAATCTAATGGCTGTGATAGATTTGTGGGACAAAATAATGAATCAAGATTCGTCTTTCGCAACCCATCATTGATCAGCCCACGACCTCCCTGGGAGTCGCGGCCCACAGTTTGGGAACACATGTTCTAAGCGGTTGTTAGCAAGTTCAACATCGATATGTTGAAAGTCAGCTTGCTGGTATTACTATATATGAAGCTGATAGGATTTAATGGACGCTATAAGATATTTAGAATATTGCTACAATATAAAATGTTTTTGTGAGATCAATTACCAATGATACAACCTATTGACTTGCACTTCGTTGTTCTGCGATTGAAAACCACGATGATCATACAAGTTTATTTTGGAGTTCAGTTTTCAAAGGAAATCATCGGTTTCTCAAAAGCAATATGTTCACCGTCGTTTCGCGCAAATAACTTTAAAAAAATCAATGCGTTCTATGCTAGAGGATTTTTTTTGCCTTTTTTTAATGAGAGAAGAAGGGAAATGTGGGGTTTGAGTATGTTACCATCAGCGTGTGATTATACATTAACACCTCAGCGTGTCGATCAGTGCGCAGCAAGCCATGACTCGTGCTCTTCTGGTCAGACCTCCGTGGCGTGCACACGCAACCACGGAGAGCTGCGGTCATAACAATTCGCTCCGGCCATTTGGGGTCACACAGTACCGAAAGGCTATATGATTGCTCCGAAAAAGAACTTTTGATAGAAGGCCCGGAGACCCATAGTGTTATATACCGATCGACTCAGATCAACGAACTGAGGTGATGTCTGTATGTGTGTATGTGTACAAATTTTGTAGACACACTTTTTGGAACTTAGCATCATCCGAGTTATTCGCAACAAGTTGCATTCGACGGGGAATGACCCAAGTAACACCGAAAACATCATTATTAGCGAAGATCTTATAATTATATGGAATAAAGGTCGAGAAAATGAAATACAAAACATGCTATGTTGGAGGAAAGCTATGAAAAAGCATTTGCAAAACGGCAGCTAAATAAAATTTCCATTTAAAATTAGAAATTTTCCATAAACAATTAGGAAATTGCCAATAAAAAAATCAGGGTACGAGCAATAAATAAATATGAAATTTCCTCAAATAATGCAAAATTTCCATAAACAATTTAAATTTTCCAACAAAACAACAAATAAATTGGCACTTTCAAAAGCATAAATTGCAATTATTAAAGAAAAATTTTCCAAAAAGAAACCAAAATGTTCCACGGAAAAAAATACAAAATTTTCTATAAATAAATCAATATTAGCAAAAAACAAATACAAAATTTTCTACAAAATTAATATAAAAAAAAGAAATTTCCACAAAATAATCAATATAGAGCAATAAAAAAATAGGAAAATTTCCATTAAAAAATACAAGAAAGCAATAAAGCTGATGAAATTTTACATGAACTTTAAACGCTTTAAAAGAAGGGATCGTCTATGGAAAAAAAGCACAGTTTGATTGCTTTTTTATATTTCTTTATGGAAATTTTCTTTTTTTTATTGCTTTTTATTGATCATTTCGTGGAAAATTTTTATTTTACTATGGAAAAAATATATTTATTTTGTGGAAAATTTTGTATTTGTTTATTGCTAATATTGATTTATTTATGGAAAAATTGTATTTTTTTTCGTGGAACTCCATTTCCTTCTGTATGAGTTTTGAGGAAATACTCTCCCTAGAATCTGAAGAATCTTTCCTTCAAGAAATCGAGGGAATTGATCTTCCTACTTCATATATTCTGGGAAACTCTCCATCAAGATTTTTTTTCTTTTATTCTGAGGAAAAATTCCCCCACAAGTTTTGAATTTTTTTCTCTAGGGACTGTGGGAACTTCTAGCGCGGGTCCACTGGAACGGAGTAAGAAACTGGTAAACACACCCCGCTAACATCAATAATACTATCGCCATTCGTTTCAATAGAAGCAACAACACGGACGAGATGAGAAGGTCAGTATTGAAGCTTATCGCAGAGCGCTTCCGGAACCACGAAATTTCACGTACCCGGCAAGCAAACCCATCGCGATCTTCAAAGGTTTTGCCAGCGTTATTGATGCTCTCCAGAGTAGGGATTGAACTGATTTAGTATTCAGCTAATAACTCGTTCCCGAGGCTGAATTCGGAAGTGTGTCGTATGTTAAACTTCTACCACTATGTGTTATTATAATTTATATTAAATATATCAAACGAGCTCCAGAGTAAACAATTGAACATTGAAAGCATTCCTGGATCCAGGGAATTTATTCAGGTATGGTACCAAACATAAAGTTCGCATGGATCCCCGGCCTCTGCGGCATTATGGGCAACAGCGCTGCCGATGCACTTGTCGGTATAGGACAATACGGTCTACGCTATACCAATTCCGTCCCGCTGGCCTACGTAGAACTGTGTATAGAAATGTCATCGGTCAGGAGTGGCCTTCATTACGGGATACCAGGAGTGCTCTTTTCCTAAGAAATATTAAAAGCTCCGCCGCTATTTTCCAAAAAGAGCAAAAAGTGATCTCTAGGCTCCGGACCTGGCACTCAAGGGTTTCCCAGAATTTCGATGGAGGCTCTTTCCGGTCCTCTAGTGATGTATGTGGCACCGATAATAGCGTGCGGATGACAAGGCTGCAACGGCAGCACTGATCTGTTTCCTCAAGGACGCAAAATCATTTACCTTGGGCTCATTGAACACTCTGCGTCGTGTCCCACTGCCAAGGGCAAACGGGCATTCTACGGATTTAAGTACCAAACCACCCTACCTCCACCCTGTCCACCAAGCTTGACTTTCTGCTATGTCATCTGAACTTTCTTCTGTTCCTTACAATTAGGATTTCTGATAAGGTCTTCCGTTATCCGGAATCTGAATTTTGCCACTAATAATCGGCGTTTTGATTTTTCAAGTAAAGGTGCGAATTATGATCCACCGAAACAGCAGTGCGAAAATTGTGGACATCAAATAGCAAACATGAACTAAGAACCCTTCGTGTAGAAACAGCAACAACTAACCACCGGAGAACAGCGCACAAGTCTATTTTGGATAGCAGCAGGCTTCCACGGTCGTGCAGCAGGTCCATTGACGATTCAGGACCGGACCTTCGAAGTATTTACCCCACCAATCAATAATTCTATCATCACACACACTGTTTTGGGCCTTTATAAATGGTTAGTTTTTATTGTCCTAACGTCCTTCGTATAATTTGAGAAGATCGCATCACATTTCGGTGGGATCCAAGGTTAAACCGTGAAGAGAATCCCTCTGATTACCTTTCCTTACGGCATAGCATAGCATAGCACGAACCCTTGCACAAATCGTAGATGGAGTTGCAGAGATAAACATATCCACGGTCATTGTAGATTCCGCTAAAATCTACAATTAGGCGGACTCGATTTTCTCAACACACCTGGCCACGTCCTTACAAGTCTCGGATACTTATTCAAAAGGACGTATGTGATTTTATAAACAAAGATTCAAACGTCGATTTGTCCAATCTGACGGCATTCTCAAGCAAACCAACACTACCAACAGATAGCCGAAGGCTTCCCCTAACTGTCTGTGGTGATGGTTTGCGTGGGAGTGCTATCAGATTGGACAAATCGACGTTTGAATCTTTGTTCACAAAATCACATACGTCCTTTTGAATAAGTACCCGAGAAGTGTTTTTTTTTATAAGTCCTATCTCTGCTTAAGAAAGCGCTCGGAACCGCAACAGCTTTCACAGACGTAAGAGGTGATAAAATGACGGACATCAATAATGAATATGTGTAATAGATATAAATATAAATAAAAAATGAAAATAAAAACCCAGATTAATCCACATAGCGTTGGTGGTGCCTTTCTCGCATTTAGTTAAGACACCAACCTTACATGGGGCTTAAATGGTCCGATGTACCATTTTCTTCATAACTTTTAAACGCAATGACCGATCGTTATAAAATTCAATAGTGATCAACAAGGCTTTGTCCCCTGTCGAATGAAACTTGTTGCGAGAAAATCGGTTAAGGATTACTATACGAAAAGTTGTCTAATGTTTTTATAGCTTTTGTGCACACACATACACACACATACACACGGACAGACAGACATGTGCTCAGCTCGTCGAGCTGAGTCGATTGGTATATAATACTATGGGTCTCAGAGGCTTCTATAAAAAGTTCGTTTGCGGAGTGAAATGATAGCCTTTCGGTACAACTTAGTTGTACGAGAAAGGCAAAAATGATCCCTCTGATTACTTACCTTCTTTATCTTTAAATAGTGTAGAACTTTGTAAAAACTAAAAAAAAAACACTTAAAGAGGAAAAAAACCTGGGGAGATCTTGAGAAGAGATCTGGGGGGTATTACGGACCCCTCTAGTTATTTTTTTTCTCGAATTTAAGCTAAGCTTTTTAGAAATAATTTGCTTTCAGAAATTTCATCACATGCTACATATGCCAATTGGCATTTTATAAACGTTAGTATCATTCTATGATTTTTCGGTGTTTAGTTTTTAAAAAGGTTCTCGATTAAATTGAAAATATTTAGCAAATCAGTAAAATTTGCACCATCAGTTGACGAAAAATTCAATACATATTTTCGGTTGTCAAGCTACCAAATTAGGAGAATTTCTCGCTCAATTAATTCTGTTTTTTTTTTTCATTTCCAGGAGTTTCTGCCCCAAGAGTTCTGAGAACTTATCCTTCCAGAATTCTGGAGAATTCCTCCGAGAATTCTAGACAACCCCAGCTTTCTCTCCCTTTAGATGTTCCTTTTTTCTAGCACTTATAAAATCACTCCCTCAGGAGCTCAGAAGAGTTTCTTCTCTTGAAATTTGGTGGAATTCCTCTTCCGAGGATTAAAAGGAATCGCTCGCCTCTGACTAGATATTCTGAACAAATTCTCCATCAAAAATTTTGAGGATTTATTCCCTCTTGAATTATTGTGACATCTTCTCTACGAGTTCTAAAAAATGCCCGAACTTCTGGGGAGATCTTTCTTTTAGAATTTAAATGAAATTCTTATTTACGAAGTCTGGGAAGTTTCTTCTGCTATTCTTTTAAGAAACTCACTTATCACAGTATTATTATCTAGGAATTTCGGGGATTCCTTCATCCATTTGTTCTGCGAAATCAATGAGACATTTTCCAGAAATTTGGATAGAGAAATTTCGTATAATTTTATGCCTATCTACTAGTTTTGCATTCCTTTGTCATGAGCCTAACTCGATGATGCTCGGATTCATAGGGAAGTCCATAAACTTCCTTAATCCCGCCATAAATTGAGCCCAGTAACCTTCAGTGTAAAGCATTATTTTTAGACGAATTATTGAAGGAATCTATGGTGAAACTCAATAACGAATTCCTGGGAAAATCTCTGGTCGAAATCGTGAAGAAATTTCTGGATAAATACATGTCTGAAGGAGTTCTGCAGAATGTCCGGTTAAAAAGCGTATATGAGCCAAAATGAATTCCTTCCTATTTTTCGTTTTCATACACAGCTGTGCGGCCTAAATTTTCATATTTGTCCTATATGGATAGGAAATCCAATATGGGTGCATTTATTACTTTACCTGTGTGAAAGAAAACGAAATATGCTCAAACTACACTTCCGAGAAATGCTGATATACCTTCGCCCGGTAAATTCTAATCTTTTCCGGTTTCCAGCATATCATTCTGTATTAAATTCTGTAAGAACTGAATGAGTATCATAATCCTTAATGGTAAATGGTGCCACCTTGCTCAAAATTATTGTATTTCGATGTTTCTGCATACATTTTTCCCTATTGACTTACAATGAGCTTAGAACTGCCATAGCATTAGGGCGTCAAGTAGCGGCTTATCAAAAAAATTGAAAAATTCTATACTAATTTGAGGCACCATAATTACATAGACATGGAACTGGGAAAAAAATATTGGTTGGTAGAATAATGCAGAATTTTGTAAAATTTTACCAAAATTTTTCGAATAAATGCTTTAGAAATTCTGAAGAATTCCTCGGAATTTCTAGAAAAAAATTCAGAGGTCCCAGAAACGTCAAATGTTCTTGAATAATTGAATTGGACCTTCTGGAGAATTTACTGGAGCAATTGACTATAGCCAAAATTTTCAAACAAAACTAAATATAGGAAGTTTTGGCCTCAATCACAATTGAGTCACCTTGAAAAGGAAAGTTTATTAAAACAAACAACAAAAATTATTTATTGGAATTGCCTTAAAAAGCACGTTTTCTTACCACTAAGAGAAAGATGTCTGGGTTCTTTATATCAATTAAGTAAAAAAAAATTAAACCATGATTTTCTGAAACCCATAAAGAGCCAACCCTAGCAACATTTTGGTTTTGTGCTGGTTTTAAAGAAATCATGTAGAGGAAATAATGGTTTTCAAGACCGTAATAAAACTATGAATATTATTTTCATTGATGCTTACCACAATAAGTGCACGAGAATTGCAAACAATCAAAAAGAAATGTACTTTCGGAATTGCTTTAGGGACAATTTTGATCCTCGACGATCCACAGCACTCACACCGCCGGTTAAAAGTAGATCTGCGTACGGGTCTAGAACCGACTTGTTTTAAGATTTTTTTCATCAAAGCCTGCTCGTTCTCCACCTTCTTTCAAAGCCAAAAGCTATTCAATGTGTCTCTCTTTTTTCGGGTAAAGTCGATTACGTATCTTGCTCATGTGTCATTTCCCGGAAAAAAGAATTTCAAGCAGGAAGAAGTATTTGGAGGAATTTTAGAAGGATATCCTTAACTTTTAAACTACTCACGCTTTCAGGCGAACATACATCTTCAATATCAAGTGACAGGGAATAGCGTAAAGCAGTTTTTTTGTGCCGTCAAAAACGGGAGCTAGGCTGGATATTGTGACAGCCATTTTTGGTCTATATCGTGAATGTCCTTATAGGGCTCCAAGAAATAAAATAAGAATATCCCATTCAATACAATGATTTGTTAAGGTAAATTTTTGCCATCTCATTTTAATGTGAACAGACACAAAAAAAAGCGTAATAGTGAGTAAACAACAAACGTGATAGAACAATGAACCAAGTAGCATTTTAAGTTTTATAACGCTCTTCTTCTTCTTCTTCTTCTTCTTATTGGCATTACATCCCCACACTGGGACAGAGCCGCCTCGCAGCTTAGTGTTCATTAAGCACTTCCACAGTTATTAACTGCGAGGTTTCTAAGCCAGGTTACCATTTTTGCATTCGTATATCATGAGGCTAACGTGATGATACTTTTATGCCCAGGGAAGTCGAAACAATTTCCAATCCGAAAATTGCCTGGACCGGCACCGGGAATCGAACCCAGCCACCCTCAGCATGGTCTTGCTTTGTAGCCGCGCGTCTTACCACACGGCTAAGGAGGGCCCCTTAATTTAACGCTCTTGAAGACCATAATTTACTCTACAAGGGTGTTATAAAACCAGCATAAAACCAAAATGTTACTAGGATAGTGCCGTCTTTAGTTGATTGGAAGCCTCAAGAATATGTGAGTTTAGTGATTGAATGATGAACGAATAGTAAACTCGGGGTGTTACGTCCGGTTATCTGTAGGACATTTGCTATCCATCAACTGCGTAGACATCTTTCTAATTCCGAGAAGAGGATTATCCTCTCATCCCAAAATTGCCACCTCAGCCCAACCCAGCCCATTACGAGCAATATTTACAAAGCATTGTCTCCGGCAGAGCCCGTATCGATTTTCTCGCACTCTGTTACTGTCACACTTTAGAGACCCGTAACCAAATTCCAGCAGCCATTTCACTGCTTTTACCTCCACCACCCAGTCCGCCACCGACTAGCCAGGAGCATTAAAGTCTTCTCCGGCTCCCGCTGGCTTTAATGTTTGTTATTAAACTTCCGTTCCAGCACACGCATCTTGGTTGAGTTTTCTCGGGACTGACAACGGGCACCTGTTGAGTTTGAGTTCGAGCAGCGGAGTTTCAAAATGCAAACAAACGCTCTTCAAACGTTTTTCTGTCCGCTGACGCGCGCGTTTATCGGTGCAACATGAGGGCTTTGACACTGATGCAATTAAGGCGAAACGAAAACAAAAGGATAATCAACAGTTGTTTTCCTCTTACAGAAAAGGATCTTCTCGCTAAGCACAATGCATAAGGCTGCCATAAATACTGAAGAAAATTACGCCCAAAGCGGTTTTTTTTTCTCGAACTCGTAACGTCGTCATCGTTAAATCATTTCGTAATTGAAAAACCGCGCGCTGCACAGAGTCTTCCAAATTGGTTCCATATGGGTGCGGCGGACAAACCGGGTGTGTGATTAAAGGAGAATTTCGGTTTCATGTTGCTCTATTTTTCCTGCTGGAGCATAAATTTGGACAGAACAAAAAATAGAACGCTTTCAATAACGGGATTGAGTGTGAGTGCGAGGCGCTAAGGTGACAGACTGCTCGGGCCGCTCCCATAATTTATGACAGCCATCTATCCTTTTGTGCTGCTACTACTGCGGGTGCCTTTGGCCTAAGCCGCGACGAAAAGGGGTGTAAATTGAGTGCTTCATTTCGGTCTTCGTATTTCTTTTTTTATTCGGTGCGATGAAGTTCTTTCAATTCACCTCTCAAAATCACCAGTCTTTTTATCAAACGGAGTCAAGGAGAAAAAAATGGCGGATTGTCGCTGCGACAGCAGCCAACGCCAGCGCGAGGGATAGGACATTTGCAATTTTTCACGACAATCGGATGAAAAATTGCTTTTCCTTCCAATTTATTTTCCTTGCTCGACCTCGCCGTCTTCATCGCCATCGCTTCGACGAACGTCCCAGGGAAAGCTTCAGTTAAGAAGGAAAAAAAACCTAAAATGGTTTCCTACCCCTCCGGATCGGACCCGGGCACCTTGGGTTCCATGAATCGAGCGTCATCTTGTGCGATTTTCCTTTTTTTTTGCGCTGCAAGGGCTCTCGAACTGTTGCCATTTTCTTGTCGATGATAAAAATCTCTCATTTTTCTATAATTTTTCCCTACTCTCGAAGCTTCCCCGTGCCACGGAAACCGATCCGTTATGTATGCTTTGTGGGGGGTAAGCCACCCCACTGGCAAAAGAAATAAAAAAGAAAACTCGCCCGATGGATGGATGGTTCTTCTCTTTTGGAGCTCTTTGTGCCCGTGTATGTGGCACAGCTCTGCACACGGAGAACACTTTCCATCACCCGAGAAGTATTGGAGAGTGTTATATAAGACGCTCTCCTATCCCTCGTCCATCCACCCAGGTTTCGATGGGGCGCCCCCAAGCATTCAATGCCTTCTTTGACCTCCCCCAAACCTCCGTTCAATCGACCGTCCGACCGAGGAGATAGGATAGGACACGGCACAGCAGTCTCAAGCGCAGGCACTGGTGAACGATGGAAAAAATGTATGTATAGGGAATATAGGAAAAAAGCGAAATGGAATAAAAAGAAATCAATGAGGGTGGAGCCACTGTCGTCTTATCAGAACGACGTATCGTGAATGGGGAGACGTATAAATTTTATTTTCTATACACATTTACGATCCCTTCGGCCCCATCATCGGGCCCAGATGGTTGCTCTGCGCTTCGCGTGCTATGTGCGAGGAATAGGACACGACAAACGAAGGAAATCAGATTCGATCCATTTCCCCGCTCCGTCAACCGTCTCGTTGACATCAAATTCGATTCCCTTATCACATCGGTTTCCCATCCCCGCTCCTGTCGCATCATTCTCTCCCGCAGCATTCCGATACATATTTTTCTTTATTGTGATTTTTTTTTCGCACACTGTCATACCTCAGTCCCTCGCGTTCGCTCACACGTTGGCCCGTCTCGTTTGCTCCCGTTTGTAGATTTCCGATAGGATGACAAACGACAACGAAAGTGGGCGCCAATGTGTGAGTGTATCGACAAAAAAATCCTCCAAAGTACATGGGAAAAGTGCTTTCAAACGGGCTAAATCAATACCAACCAAAGTGTGAGAACCGGTACCACCAAAGTTCGATATTCCTGGCAGCTTCCGCCTGCTTGCTGTTGCTGCTGCTGCTCTCTCGTTCTGGCGTGCTTTTCCCATCGGAGGCCCCATGTATGCCACGAACATATAGGGAAAACGGATCCAGCCGGAAGCTGCGAACGCGTCGTCGTCGTTGTCGTCAACTACATATGCGCTTTTCCGAAATCTCCACCTTCTTCTTGGAGGCATCCGGCTCCCGTGCCGTTTGCGTTTTTCTTCGCTTCGCTATATCCTTCTGTTCGATCGATATGGCCTAAGGGAACGGGTATGGAAAAGTTGACTTCTTTCTGATCCAGACGTACATCCATAAGCGGCTGGGATTGGCTTCCGATAAGAAGTTGGATACGTGTGAAATATTTCTTTCTATATATTGGCCCTGCGATAACGGTCCTTTTGTCCGTATCATGTAAGAAGCCAATGATTTTTTCGAATTTGACAGAATTGACTGATTGACTGTAGTTGACATGAAAAAAAAAATATACTTACTGCGTCGGATACGAGTAATATCAGAACTGTTGATAATACTTACCGCGTATCAAGTCCATTCTCGGCTCGTTTTCACTGTCGAAAAATTCCAGCTTAAATCCTAAAGTTTCTGCAAAAGACCATCCCACCATCCGCGGACCACCCTCGTTGTCCCGAACTGCATCACAGTCATCTTCTGCTCGTGTGCATCAAAGCAAAAACTTTCCTCCGACTTTCAACCAGCGGCAACAGCATCAGAATCGAGAAAAGTGTCGTCCGGAACGATTCTGATGAAAGAAACTTTTGCCCGTGTTCGAGAGTGCTCACACACTATCGCAAAACGGAACGAGATGGATCTCGAGTTCCTGTGAAGGAGAATCCCCCGATTCCCCCCAGTTCAATGTGACAGCAGCAGCAGCAGCAGCAGGAATAATAACATTGAAATCGACCTGAACCTGGAGGAGAGAAATCACTCAAAAAAACGCACACGGGTGGGCACGGCTCACTGCGACTGCAACCGATGAGCGATGAGCGCTACAAAAACTGCGTTAGAATGCTGGCATTTCGCATCGCCAATCCAACTAAGCGCAGATATATTTGCCCATCACATTGAACGGCGTTCGATCTCTCGCTTGTTCCGCTCGTTCGGTTTATGGCTCTCGTTTTCTTTCTCTTGCTCGGGCATCGGGAGCGGTTCGACGGCATCCCGTCATCAGCGTAGCCAGCCAGCGAGAGAGATTTGTGTATTGGTATTTCTCGCGTTCGCGTTCGTCGCCTGGCTCCTTGCATATGTATTCCTATCCTATGCTGGGAAAATGAACAGCAGGGCGCGGGCGGACGGTGCCAGGCATCGTGCAATTCACGGTGTGCCATATGCAAGCTCTATTTACATGCGGTGAGGCGAGCGAGTTTTGCACACGTACACAGTCAGGCGAAAAAGAAAACGGCAAATCGAACTTGCAGCAGCGCAGCAATCATTGGCACCACGTTGATGATCGGCGGCGGCGTTGTATTGGTACGGTGGCATGTCGGAAGCGCTATTGAAGGGTGGCCCAGGGGCGGCTAGGGGAGCTTGAGGGGGGTCTCTGTTATTGTTTGTTCGTCTCTCGATTTGTGCGATTCTGAGGAAGAAATCCGAACACACCGATACCGATCACACTCTCTGGCGCCCAACCGTGTTGAGGAAGTCTTTGTAGTGCTCCCAGTTCTAATCGTAACGAGTGGTATTGAGTGCTGACTCCTGAATGATGATTGGGGATCGGCGCAGGGGGGGCGCTGGGGAGCATCTTTAGATGGTATATAAATCGACTATCGGGAAACTCGGAATGAAATATGTACGGCTGTGTCTGTCTACCCCCAAAGTTGGGTCTGATCCTTGTGCTTCCCACTGCGAGGACCACGTGCCGTACACACGGAGCAAGCTGCTGTTGCACTCGGGATGTGTTGGTATGTGAGCGCTCCGAGACGCTCCTATGTATGCGGCGGGTTGCTTTTTTCTTTCCATTTTCCCATTTCCTTTTCTACTCGATGCGATGCCTTGCGCCACATCGTAGTTGGCACCGTCGTTCGATAGCTCTTTGGTAGTTGTCGCTGCCTGCTGCGATATACCTACTTTTGCGATGCAGTCAAAAAGAAAAGGTGTGATTTTTATTACGTTCTTTTCCAACCTGTTTTTTACGATTATCACCGGCATCGTTCGGTCTCTGTCACTCGGTCTCGTGCTCGGGATCGATGCTCGTTCCGATCACACATATATCGGTTCGCTTTCGCCTGGCTCCGCTCGCTCCGTTCTCTCGATTTCCAATTTTCTATACAGATATGTGTGTAAATACACACAATAAATATCGATACGTTTTGGCTCGCTCGTCACAGCACCGTTCGGTTTTGGGGACGACAATCATGACATGGGGGGGCGAGTGGCACGGGCGCATGTGATTGTATCGTGAGGTGTGAGGTGGACCCCCGCGGTTCCCCCCGTGCCATGCCAGCCCCCCTGCAGCACCAAGAGTGAGGCGGAGCAGTATCGTTTATTGGTAACGCCTCTCAAACATCGATATTGGACCGTTCGCTTTTCGTACATTTTTTCGTTGTCGTCACCGTAGTCTTATTCTTCATTGCCCGTCTCGTTCTCGCGCTCGCTCATCATTTTTATGTGCGCTGGCGATTACACTTTTTTTTGCTGCGAAGAAAACGTGATCGTATTTTAGAATCTTCCTAATGGCTCATTGTGCTCGAGTGCGGTTTGCGCTTCAATTATTTCCCAACTCGATAAATCAAGCCACACGTCGTCTTTTGTGCTTCTTGGGCTCGCTGGCAGGAGGCAACGGAGGGTGGTACTACAAAAGCCCAATTTGTTCTCTCGTGATTGCTGCTGCTATTGCTATACATTTGAAGTCTGGCTTCTACTGTCCTACCCCCCTTTGGGTCTCGCACTGAGAGGGTAGGTATGAATAATTTCGGAAAGAAACCCCAACCACACAGAAGTGGTCGCAGAAAATTGAGTCTAACCGGAAGAAGCGGCACTGCATTAGAAGTGGAAATGGTGGAGGAAAGTGGGGCGTCAGGCTGTACCAATTAAACGGTCTCGCGACGCGCGAAGGGGTCTCCACTAATTTTATGCGCCAGAAAGATGTTATCGCTGTGGCAGCAACAGCGGCACAGCTCCTCCATCTCCAACAGTCGTTGCTCACCGCCCCCTCCCAGCTAATGTAGTGGCAGTCAAGTGCGTCCATTTAAAAAAGCCGAGAGCGAGCGAGTGAGGGAAACTGTGCATTGTGGTCGACCACCGAAAGAGTTTCACCCTGCCGGGCGGAATCTGGACGAACGGGAGTAATTTACCTACCCCATTTAGAACTACGCAGAGCAGAGGGCATGGGGCCGTGACGAATGTCATGACTCAATCATTAAGGCGGCTCTTACGGATTTATTAACTCGCTTGAATCGATCGTCAGTGGGAAAACTTTACGGTTCTGGTGCCCAGTGTTTGAATAACAAGATGAACCAATCAGCATTATTCTAATGCCACTAACGTTCTGGGAATTTGCTTTTCTTGGTGCATAATTAAAGCATTTATACATCACAAGTCGGGGTGTTATACGTCTGATTTAGTTGGTATTATCACGGCATCCAACTGTCGCAGTATTAAAAAAAAAATCAAACAATTGGAAATGTAGAAATGCACATTCATCGTCATGAACATGTTCCTTAAACATTTTATTCTATCAATTAGAACTCATTAGTTTTAATTTTGAACAAAAATTCTCTCATCTGGTTCGGGTTTTTACCATCAGCCATTACTACATTATTTTAGATTATTTTCGACGTCTTTATAATGAAAAGGTTGACCAATTTCCCCTTAAGAGCTTTGTGAATTTTATTAAAAATAACTATCCTTCAGTATTTTAGATTGTTTTTTGCTTATAGACTATACTTCCTGAGTTTCCTGAGTTGAATCGGAATGGGTGTAAACACAATTTCCAAAGGCCTGCATTCGTTCAAAAATAAAAATAACTTCAAATTAGATAACAATCGATTGGAGTGTTCACACGCTGTAACGAAAACGATGCATCAACTTCACAGGCTTACGACCAATGAAGCTATTATCATCACCAGACCCGTGAGGCTTCAATTTGGCAAAAGACATGCACATCCTTCTGTGCCATGTTCTTCTGCGCATCGGCCATCAAAATATGTGAATTGGTAACTTAAAGATTATTATTTTCTCCTTAAGAAGTAAATTTGAACCAAACTATTTAAAAGGGAATATTCATAGTTGTTTTTTATTATTATTGATATTAACATTATTGTGATAGAAAAACACCAACCCAGATCCACCTCCGAGAACTGAAGTGGAGTAAACCATGTTTTCTCACCCACAAAGCTTCATTGAAATCTGGTACTTGTGTAATCAGTAATCAGCAGTACTGGAAATTCACAATTCAAATCAAATATGCCACGAGATGTTTACATATAACATATTAAAATCAATTTTTATTTTATTAAATGGCAGTTACACAATTAGATGTAATGTCTGGTTAATTGTTTATTAGACAGAAGGTATATTATGACTGATCGATGGATCGTGCTGCAGTAGAGCGCGTTGTTTCGATTAGAAAAAGTGTTATCTACTTCAACGTAAAGCAGCCACACCGATCGGGCAAACATTGAGTAGAGTGCGCATTCTATCGTTCTATAGCTTATCAGACGTTGCACGTATCCCGAGCAGCACAAGTAAGGTACAAATGGTTACAGCAACTTGATTATGACTAAAACTGGTCATATATGAGTTGCAGTAGCCTGTAGCCTGTGTGTTTTTTTGCTGGTTCACGAATTCATGAACGCTTTTTTGCGTGTGTTAAGTCGCTTACCAAGGCAATCCCATAAATTGAATTCTGAACTTTATCAACTCAACTTTATCGTTGAGCCATTTGGCTCCCAGCTTAGTCGCGGACTACTAAGATGAGCCCTGGAGTCTGAGTTATTTTCCTACTCCAACGAGGAGTTCCCTGGCGTTGGAATTACTCTCGGAACCTACGACCCCCTTCCATGAAAGACTTGTTGGACATCCCTCTCAACATTTATTTGTTATTTGCCAGATCGACGCAGATCTGGAGCTCCATACACACTTCAGCGAGTGACAATTCGAGTGCCGAACTGCCTATGATTTCATTTTCATAGTTGACGTAGCAACCCATGTATGTTGAATCACTTGAAGAAGACCATCGCAAATTTAGGACATTTCAACCCGTAAACACTTAAATATGGTTCGGAACATGAAACGTATCGCGTTTGACCCTAGTAAACAAGCTATGAATCAAATTTGCTGAAATATTGAATCGTTGATACGTCAACTATGGAGTCATGGGTAGCGAAGTCGGACCAGAGATTCCTGGTGGAGCAGAGCGTCCGGTTGATGCTCAGTCGCAATTAGAACAGTTCGGGCAAAGCGGGGACTCTGTGTTCGAATCTGTGCAGATACTTCCTGAAACATCCATGCCTCGACAGGAACTGTGTCAGTGAGCTTTCCTTTCGAACTCCTGTCCCAAGCCGGCTGTCACTTCCTCATCAAATCGGCTCTCGCCATCGTTCTACGTAGTCTAGAGCACTTACAGTCTTCATCCAATAGAATTTTGTTAGGAATCATTTCCGCTATGACACAATTCGCATCCATCGATTTGGTCCGATACGCACTTGCTACTCTCATGGTCATCAACCTATAGGTGTTGTTGATCCGTGGCCGATTTCTCCTCGTGATTACTCCAGCCGCCCAGACAGGAGCTCCGTATCTAAGACTACTCGTCTTACTGCTACTAATCGCAGGGCTACTTGACATGAGTCCGGTCAATGCTATGATCGCTTAGGCTGCTTTCTCGCTAGATCAATCGACGTTGCTGTTGAAATTGAGCCGCTCGTCGATCATCACCTTTAGGTGGTTTACCAATCGCTTCGAGTCGATGGTGACCTCTCCGACTGTAAACGTTCTCTGTTGCACCTTCCTTCCGATTGCCGTTCACCATGACTTTAATTTTACGATGAGCCAATGCCAGCTTTTTTTCGCATATCCGGTTCTCAATTATCTCTACAGTGAACGTTTGCTAATTGTGTTTTATCTAGTTAGGGGTTCGCTATTTGGGACGAAAACCAATTAAAAAGCAGCTAAACGTCAGAATGTGATGTCAAAAACGCGTTGACGTTTTGTTGCCGTGTTTGGTGGGATCGATATTTTCTGGCGCGTAATTCGTTTGGCGCGGAAAGGTATAGCAATCAAGGTAAAAAAAGAAAGTTGGTGGAAATAATTGAATCAATCTTTCTAAAGTGCTATTTTGACCTGATTCATTTTATAATGCACGAGAAAGGCACCATCACTGCTAGGGAGATTAAAAAGTATTTTTTTTATATTCATCGACCCGAGATTAGCGTTTCCTCTTGATAATTTTTTTTAAATAAAAATGAACAAATTATTCCTTTCTTGAGGAAGACACTAATTCAGTGTGGAAATGCCAGACGCATGCAAAAACTGTTTCAAATAGGGATCCTTTAATGAGAGATATGCAAATACTTTTTCAGCCAATTTAGCAACGCTGTCGCTGATAGCACTTGCCTGATAGCGCAAAATGTTGAAGCTTACAAAGGACTTTGCATTTGATGACAATTTGGAATATGTTTGTCTATCACAGTGTTTAAATAAGCATTGTCACTAAAACAAAAATGCAATATAAACGAAATACGATGCATAAACCAGATTACTTCTTTTCTCGAAAGTAAATCAAATTATCTATTCGATGAAACTTTTTTTTAATCTATTTCATAACAATCGCAATACCTCTCAATCTGCACACACTTTCTACAGTTCTCAATGCTCTATTGGCTCACAATGGCCGCTGTCGCATATATCTCATTGAGAGCGAGCCATTTGGCATAAAGTCATTTGGCATAACGCCATTTGGCATAAGGTCATTTGGCATAAAGGCCATTTGGCATAACGGTCATTTGGCATAACGGACATTTGGCATAATTTTTCTTTGCGTTCGCTAAATGGTGACTAAGTGGTGCGGGAAACACCCCGGCATAGTAAATATAACACCCGTCGATAACAATATTAAAAAGACATTGTCCTCTCGTGGAAAGAATGCATTTGCAATGCAATGCAAAAGTAGGCGCATGCCCGGATTAGAGCAGTGGTGGATATAATCCCCTCTTTGAAAGAAGGCGTGTTGACGGATTATGGCAATGAAGGATGTGATCCCTTCTTTAAAAGTAGGTGATTGCCCGGATTATGGCAATGGAGGATATGATCTCTTCTTTAAAACTAGGCGCTTGCCCGGATTAAGGTCATGGTGGATCCGATCCCTTCTTTAAAGGTAGGCGCTTGCATGGATTATGGCAATGGATGAAGTGATCCCTTCTTTAAAAGTAGGCACTTTCTCGGATTATGACAATGGTGGATGTGATTCCTTCTTTAAAAGTAGGCGCTTGCCCGGATTGAGGCAATGGTGGATGTGATTCCTTATTTAAAAGAAGGCGCTTGCCCGGATTGAGGCAATGGTGGATGTGATTCCTTATTTAAAAGAAGGCGCTTGCCCGGATTGAGGCAATGGTGGATGTGATCCCTTCTTAAAAAGTAGGCACTTGTCCGGATTATGACAATTGTTGACGTGATTCCTTTTTTAAAAGTAGGCGCTTTTCCGGATTATGACAATGGTGGATGTGATATCTTCTTTAAAAGAAGATGTTTGCCCGGATTAAGGCAATGGTGGAAGTGATCCTTTCTTTAAAAGTAGGCGCATGGCCGGATTAAGGCCATGGTGGATGCGATCCCTTCTTTAACTTGCAGTTTTTCTCATGATTTATGACAAACAGACAGACAAATTCATCGTAAAGACAACACTGGCAGCATCTGTTGTTTAATCTGACTTCAGCAAATCACATACCAGGTGTCGCTAGTGAGAAAACGTCGATCTCGAACAAAAAACGATGCGCGTGCTACTTGTGGTCGATTGGCCACTAATAAATATTTAATTTGATCACAAATTGTGAGATGAAATTTTCTCGAGTGTCATGTCTGTTTGTCTGTGATTGAACATTAACAGCCGACTCCACAAAATATACTGTTACCATCCTTCTATTTTCTTCTTCCTGTTTGCCTTTCTCGTGTACTAAGTATAGATAAAGGCTTTATGTTTGCTCCAAAATTATAGAATACTCGTAAACCCATAGTGTTATTTATACACCAATCGACTTCGATCGAAGAATTCTCGCTTAACTTTTCAAAAGGACCTAAGTAACATTTTTTTCATGAATTAATTTGAATAGCGCAATCAACAGAACAACATGGAAGCTTTTGATTGCAGTACTCACATTAATTCATGAAAAAAATGTTACTTAGGTCCTTTTGAAAAGTTAAGCGAGAATTTATGTGATGTCTGTGTGCATGTATGTGTGTGTGTGCAAAAACCTCACTTATTTTAATGGCATACATCCTTAATCGAATTGCTCGCGACAAGTTGAATTCGGCGGAAAATCCTGTCCCATTATTTTCTATTGAAAACTGGCCAAAATACTTATTTCAAAACCTGTATAGGGAAAATCACTTTTTTTGCGCTTATGATCATCCGATTTGCGTGGAATAAGTTGCTTTCGACAGGAAATTTTACGATGAGTATAAACAAATGTGAAAAATAAGCGCAATCCTATTGGTGTTATTTTATCCTTTTCTTATGAACATCTCAACCTTTTTGAACGAACAAGAAAGGCATCATTGTTATTAAAAAACTATTTTTTTTTCACTTTTTTCCGAGGGTCTCGGAAAAAATATAAAATCGATTATTTTAACACTGCAATGCAAATAAATGTGAAATGATTAAAAATTATTGAATCTATCTCCCTTAAGTCCAATTTTGATCTCTCTTATATGTTTTTCCCATTACACATTATAATACACGAGAAAAGCATCATCACCGCTAGGTGGATTTTTAAAGTTGTGCACTTTGTTTTTCCTTTTTTGCTTTGCTGGTATTTTCGTTTTTATCTTAATTTCACCTCTTGTCTTCTATTTTCTTTTTTTATTCCTTCTTTATTATTTCTCATTTCTTATCTTTGCTTTTTTCTCCACACTTTTTCTATTCTTTCTGCATCATTCTTTCTCATTTCTATTTCTTCTTTATCCCTGTCGTTTTCCTCTTTCTTCTTTCTTCGCTCTTTTTTCTACTTAGCCTTCTCTTCCTTCTACTTTCTCTCTTTTTTATTTCTTTTTTCTTCTCCATTTCCCTTTCTTCTTTCTTTTTTTTCCTTTCTTTTTTTTTCCTTTTTTCTTCTTCTTTCTGCTTTCGAGTGTGTGTTTGAACGTGTTTTCTATTAGATGCATAACGGTCTGGCGAAAGTCTAAATCAAACCTGCCCAACCTTTTCAGGGCACTGGCTATATTTCAGAATTAACACCTGCTGACGGGCCAGAAAATATTCGGCATTTATTTTCTTTATTTTTTCAAATCTATATTTTTTCTCATTTTTTTTAGAATGGCCAACTTTGGTTGAAAATTTTTATGAGAAACATGAAATAATTGCCGATTCTTAAATAATCGACGCATATTGTTTTCGCAATAGATGACTAAACATCGCAATCAGTTTTGTACTGCTTTCAATTCTTGAAAAGTGCTGTTCATACAGAGGATAGATTTTTCTTTTCTGAAATTTAACAGGGTGTCGACTCAAATTTGAGAATAAAATTCCCTGACTTTCCCTGACTTTCCAGACCATTAATCGAAAAATTCCAGGTATGAAAAATGTTTTTTTTTTCATTTTCTAAAAGTGTATGAAAATCTCTGCATGTGTGAATCCTTGAAGTCCATATATCTTCCTGAGCTACTGGAAGTCTAATCACTTCTAGAAATAGAACATTAGAATTTTTAGAATATCGATAGGTAATTCAAGTCGTTCGCAAAGATTTAAGTAAATGCGCAGAACTCCTGAAAAATTTTCAATATTCACATCGTTTCAAAATTAGCTGCAATTAATGTAATAAGTTTTCTGGTGCCCTCATCCACCATTTGGAATTCTCACGGACTCCCTGGAGACCTCCAAGACTACTGACGGACTTCTTCAAATCGTTGAAGTTTTTATTATCTTTGTGGAAAATTGTGTGAAATCTTGTATCTTTTGACACGACTTTTGGACTCTTTCTAAACAATCGTGAAAGCTTCTAGCGATCGTTCTAATGCCGGATAAGTTATTTTCGTGAACATCGAGAAACGTCCATGGCTCTCAAGTATACTTACTGAGCAAGAATTCTTATTCTGTAGAGTTTATGGACTTCTAAAAATAGTTACGGGCTGCTTACAGATAATCAAGAATGCAATCCCTACAAGCTCGAATAAACCTATGCAGCACTTACATTAAGCCCAGCAAAATATTATAACCACTGCAATAATTTAAATAATTTGGTCTGAATACACTCAGGTCGTTTAATTCCTGTTTAAATAAATCAATGGTCCCTTGGAAAAATATCAAAAAAGGGAATGTTTGTGAAGAAGTGGCATAACTAGTCTCAAATGCTGAGGGGAGCTTCACCTACTCTAATTATTTTATCGATTTTTAGTTGTTGTTTAATTTTTCAAAAATGGTCTTGGAGTTCCAGCATTGTTTTATTTATAGAAAGTTCAACTACTATCAACTAGATGTGAGACAACTGCAACAAGCAATGAAACTTAATAAGGAACAATCTAATAGTTCGATGAAATTGGGACCATCGGACGCGGAAACTCTTCTAGTATACTAGAACCATGCAAAACCTGAGATAGGCCCTTGGCCACCGGAGATATTCCAGGTTTTTCGAGGGTATGTTGGAAATGCATTTTTCTTCTGCTTGTCATTTCATGTGACGTTTTCTGACATCTTGTTTTATGCTTTCCCCAGAAACTAGAGCTAATTTGCTGACCAATGGTGACTGCAGATCCAAAATCCATTAGGTATACGCAGAGATATGGCCATTTTCGTGAAAACGGTACGAGATTGGCCATACACCCTGAATAAATATCACTTTTGCAGAACATCCGGAACCTATTACAAATTGGCCAGAGAGTCTTACAGTCCTCAAAATATATATTTAATAAAGATTCTATATTCATCGTCTTGAGAAACCATGAATTTTGACACCCATATAACCATGGTTCCAGATGGTGCCAAAACCGGCTCTTCCAGGAAGGACCTTGGAACCTGCTATAAGGGTGGCAGTGGACACCATAATTTTGGAAATGTTTCTGTAATAATCGTCTCGCAAAGCCATGGAGTTAGATACTCATATTTGCATTATTCCGATCTGTTATCATTTCATAATGTTCCCGGGACCGTTTTTACGGACATGGCCATATCTCTGCGTAGTTTTGATGAAGTCTCGATCTATAGCCACCATTGGTCGGCATATTAGTTCTAGTTTTTTGGACAAAGCATAAAACATGATGAAAGTAAACGTCATATAAAATGACAAGCAGTGGAAAAAATGCATCTTGAACGTACTCTCGGAAAACCCGGAACATCTCCGGTGGACAAAGACCAATCTCAGGTTTTACATAGGGATAGTATACTAGAAGAGTGTCCGCGTCCGATGGTCCCAATTTTATCAAAATCGGATCATTCTACCCAAAGTTATGCTGACTTGAAATTCGGCAAAATTTTGCCTATCTCAACCTTTTTGTTTAAACCCTGTATGTTTGAAGATTCCTTGGTATATTTTTTATATTAATCCCTTCACGAAGACATTTAGTTAAAATTTGAGTAAATACCACACAATATACAAAGTTTTTGGAGCAGAGCCATTGCAAGAAAAAATCTACTGAACTGAAATCGAGGATGTTCAGGATAAAACCTATCGAGACAGCTTTTTAAATCCCATGGGATTTTTTTTATGTTTCAGTGATAATTCTGAAGTAATTTCTGGACAAAATTCTCGAAGATCAACCTAAATATTTTCTGATGAAATTGTTTTATAATCATCTAAAGCAGCGAATGTAATACTGAAACATTACCATTGACAACAACATTATCCTCCTCTTGCATCCGAGCATGATTATGCAGTATCGAGTAACGTTTAATTGAGACCATCGTCACCTACGTACATGAGTTAGACTATATGATGCGTTTATCCACTATCATTTTCTCTACATGACCACCTAAGGACGTGAGAATCGATTTTAGAAGCCCATCATCAAATGGAAGTTCACGTAATGTTTTTAAACCTTTCCCCGCCCATGGTGTCTGTGAAATATTATCAAACTTTGCACCTTCTACCCTTCATCGTATTGTTTCAACAACAAAAAGTAATATTTGGCACATATTTATGGTTTCGTAAGACTGCAAACATAATCAATTTTGAGTACAAATAGTTGAACTATTGAAAACAATCAGTTGAATATTTATAATCAAATTTTTTTTTCGTTTTCCACCAATTTTATCTATGCCGAATAACTTTTGTTCTAGCATTTTTTTCAAAGATGATTCCTTCCTATTGAAATCTTCAAAAAATGTCGTGGGCGGAAATAGGGTTAAAACATTACCTACATAATTTTTTTTGGAGATGATGCTGATGCTGTGGAGTGCCGTCACAGGTCCACAAAGATACTATTCGGCGTTTCTTTCAGCAAACTTCCAAATATCTAGTTGTTGGTTGTAGGTTAAACATGTTTGATGATTGCTTGTTGAACAGTTTTGAACTATGGGCCATAACTCAAACTCTACTAATAAGAAAACTGCAAAAAAAAAAATCAAAACGACTCCGACACAAAACCACTCAAACTAAATAATCTAAAATATGAAAGGGGACTTAAAAAGACTATTTGGATCAGCTCTCAACAGTGACCATTTGAGCAACACGACTTTGGAACCTCTGTCATTTCTTCATGATTAATAGAAACAAACTCGATTTCCATGGAGAAAATTAAAAGGGCCCGGAGTAGACGTTTAGTCTAAAGACTGCCAACGGCCACACAAAAAATAAGCTTTATAGTAAGAAAATTATTTTGAGCTTTTTAGTGGAATGTCTTCACTTGTCCTAAGACGAGTTTATACCATCCCATTGAATTCCACCACTTAATTGTATCTGACTCGACAGATGTCGAGTTTCGACCTCAACAGTAAGACGGCCTTACTGTTGAGGTCGAAATACGTATCTGTCAAGATACAATTAAGTGGTGGAATTCAATGGGATGGTATAAACTCGTCTTAGGACAAGTGAAGCTTTATAGCTTGATAGTGGAGGTGGTTGTCAACTGTAGCTGCCTCTGAGTATTGTTTATCGGCTATGCAGTAGGGTGTCCCAAAAAAAAATCAAAGTTCGAAAAGTCATGGTGCTCAACCCTGAAATGAAAGATATACCTGTCTGGATAATTTTTGTAGAACAAACCGAATTTCTAAAAAATCGTTTAGAGGTCGCGCCAGATCGATTTTTGAAAAATGACCTTTTTTGAGGTTAAAAATCAAATATTGGGTCCTTTCACAATTTTTTTTGAGGGTCACCCATTCGTTTTATATTTTTTTATTTTTCTGTGGATCTTTGCCCATTGTCTCCATGAATTAGTTTTTGGTATTATGTGTTTTTACAGTCTGCAGAACTTTTTAAATATCGAAAAAAGCACATTTTTTTGACTAATTTTTGAAGTTATTTCAATCTCACCCAAAAAATATTTTTTTCTCATTCAGAAAAACTTACATACTACAAAGAGCTATTTATAAGGAGTATTTTCATAAGAAAAGATCCAAGAAATGTTGTTCTGGGGCTGAGATATAGCAGTTTTAGTAAATAGTCAAAAAGTGTACAAATTCGGTACTTTTTCTTTACATGTTATAATTTCATCAAGATTGCACCAATATTTTAATTTAAATTAAAAACAATTCAAAAGCAAATAAATGGGAATATTTTGTAGGTAACATAGCTTTTCTTTCCGATGGTCTTGGTTACTTGAATTACAGGATTTGGTCGGAGTATATGAATGGAGCCATTTATAAAATTATATCACACCCAACAGTTAATATGTAGCAATAGCCAAGTAATCAGGTTTACTATGATCTCTTTATTAGTTTTTATTCAATCATAGGATGCTTTACCGTTTTTCAAAAACAGGGCAGTCTCAGCACGTATGTAAACATTCAGTTTGAACGTAAACATGTGTCGTCACTACTATCTTCGCACAAGCTGAACTGAGATGATGCTCTACGGTCTCAGCATGCTTACTTCTGTACTCTAACATGTGGCGATAAAATATGCGTCACTCTTGACGTGTCACTTTTCTTACGAGCCTACCTTGTTGTCTGTATATGTCATATGACAGTCAAACAATTTTTTTCGTCGTATCAGTTCGACAGCTTTTCCATGAGTTCACTTGAGATATTGCAAAAGTAAAAATGGAATAAACTTAAAGTAAAAACGAAAAAATGACACTTCAAGTGAGACGCATATTTTATTGCCACATGTTAGAGTACAAAATTAAGCATGCTGAGACCGTAGAGCATCATCTCAGTTCAGCTTGTGCGAAGATAGTAGTGACGACACATGTTTACGTTCAAACTGAATGTTTACATACGTGCTGAGCCTGCCTTGTTTTTTATATACCGTGAAAAGCATCCTATAATTAAACCTAATTACTTGTATATTGCTACATATTAACTGTTGGGTGTGATATAATTATATAACAGACTCCATCCATATACTCCGACCAAATCCTGTAATTCAGATAACAAACTCCATCGGAAAGAAAAGCTATGTTACCTAGAAAATATTCCCATTTATTTGCTTTTGAATTGTTTTTAATTTAAATTAAAATATTGGTGCAATCTTGATGAAATTATAACATGTAAAGAAAAAGTACCGAATTTGTACACTTTTTGACTATTTACTAAAACTGCTATATCTCAGCCCCAGAACAACATTTCTTGGATCTTTTTTTATGAAAATACTCCTTATAAATAGCTCTTTGTAGTATGTAAGTTTTTCTGAATGAGAAAAAAATATTTTTTGTGTGAGAATGAAATAACTTCAAAAATTAGTCAAAAAAATGTGCTTTTTTCGATATTTAAAAAGTTCTGCAGACTGTAAAAACACATAATACCAAAAACTAATTCATGGAGACAATGGGCAAAGATCCACAGAAAAATAAAAAAATATAAAACGAATGAGTGACCCTCAAAAAAATTGTGAAAGGACCCAATATTTGATTTTTTACCAAAAAAAAGGTCATTTTTCAAAAATCGATCTAGCGAACGATATTTTAGAAATTCGGTTTGTTCTACAAAAATTATCCAGATAGGTATATCTTTCATTTCAGGGTTGAGCACCATGACTTTTCGAACATCGATTTTTTTTGGGACACCCTACTATGCAGTCTGATGACTAGATAAAACGCAATATTAATTCTGATCCAACGTTTCAGTATCTTTATTAATCGTTATAAATGGATTAGAATTGGCTCAGAGTTTTATTGCCATAAGTATCCTTGGTTTAGTATATTGCTCGAATTTAAAAAAAATCACTATAAATTTTCTTTGGATTTTTGGATTTGTGATTTTTTCCCTGACCTTAATCAAAATTCCCTGACTTTCCCTGACTTTCCAGGTCCAAAACGAAATTCCCTGACTTTCCCTGACTTTCCAGGTTTTTCCAGGTAGTCGACACCCTGTTTAAGCTCGTCGTTGTATTAGAGGTCAATTATTTCCATTTGAAACATTTCAGGTACATTTCATAACTCACATCATTGAACGGTGTTGAGAAAATGGATATTTTGTTACTATGTTCAATAATATCAGCAAAAAGGCTAGAAAACTGCTGTATTGGCAATGTAAAGTGCAGGAAAATTTTACCATACTACTGTGATAGTTTTCCTTTATATTCCTATATAATATATAAATTGTTGCTTTGATAATCCAAAAATGTGAATCATTGATGAAAATTTGAATTAAATGAGCACCTTGCCTTTAAAGCTCTTTCAACATTATTTTTCTTACTGGTTCAGTGTAAATACCATATTTCGTAGAATGCTTGATTTTGTAATGTCGTTTCAGACCACATTCCTTCAACACTTTCCGAACAAATGACGTAAAATTTATTTTTGATTCAAAATCAAATTATAGGAATTTCAAGAACACAATAATCGTAAAAGACTCGATAAACAGATTTTTTAGGCCAGTAATATTTACCAGTATTTAATAATAAATAATAATAAAAAGAAGCTTCTCGAGCCACATAGAGAAGCTTGTGGGCCGGTTATGAAGTATTTTCTGCCACGGCGCACGGGCCAAAAAATCGAGCCGAGGACCGCATCCGGCCTGCGGGGCCGTACGTTGGGCAACCCAAAAGTCTAAATGCTTGGTTTTGCCATGTGCGGGTGAAAGTTGGTGCCATCACCTAGAAAGTTGGTGCCATCAGTACGCGTTTGTTCGTGTTTTCTTGTGCACGCAGAACGATCGCGCGATCATAAAAATAATTGGCTCTGCTTGGTTCGGATCAGTAAATTTCCTTGACATATCTTCGGACTAAATAATTATTTGGTTGCTTACCAAGGCGCCTTCCTATAGATTACCTCCTCATCTAACCAACTGTCCATTTCCCGTTGCACTCACGGAGATGCAGAAGATTCCTCGGTTTATTGTAGCAATGGGTATCGAACTAATTTTCCTCTCCTAATCGTTATTGGCCTTGAATCATGGAAACACCAAAACATGTACAGTAAGAATGGGTTTCTAATCTAATTTGTTGTTTCGCGACAAATCATGACAGTAGGGTGCCAAAAAACGACATTGCTCACAGATTTCATTACTCCAAAATATGACCCCTTGAGCTCAATTGGACATGATTTACGGATGCCTAAAATTCATCAAAGTTTTAAAATTTTTACCCATGAAAATTTTCTGAAGAACCAAAGAAAAAGTCGAGAATCGAATTTTTGTTTTTGATGCCAAATGGCTTAAAAATGCATGAAACGTGGGTAAAAATTTCAAAACTTTGATAAATTTTAGGCACCCCTAAATCATGTCCGATTGAGCTCAAATTTTGCACGGGGTCATATTTTGGGGTAATGAAGCTTGTGTGCAATGTCGTTTTTTTTAAGTTTTCATCTTCCTATTTCTGTCATCTGTCATCTTTCTTCATTCCTATTCATCTTTTCCTTTCTCCTGTTTTTATATTCTTCTGCTCAATTTTCTCTTCTGCCATTTATTTTCGATCTTCGATTTGAAAGTTCGTATCGTCCACTTTCCATATCCTTCTCCTTACTTGTCGATTTAAGCTGTAGAGTATATACGCGGATTTTTCGAAAAAGTCTTTTTTTACGCGGTTTTTTAAATAGGTAGAAAAACTCGGGAAAACAACGAAAAACAGAGTTTTTCAAACCCAATTCCAGTCTAGTTAGAATTTCAATGTTTCTACATTTTTCTATCTACTCAATTTTAACGACTCGCTATTGACGAGTGGGCCTAGTGACCAATGCTTCTAATAATAAACCTATTCTATTCTCAATGACCTATAAGCAGGAGGTCATGGAGTTTGGTCCCATAGTTGCATGAATCACATCACTTTCCATGGTGAATATCGATCAACGCTTTTTTACTCACCCTATCCAACCAACTAAACTTCCACTAAACGTGCACTTCGAGAATATTTAATAAGTCTCACCCAGTTTACTTGGATCACATAATTATTTTTTCACCGGGCCTTCAAAAAATTTCAAAACTTTCGTCGAGATTTGTTTATATTTTTTGCTGAGAATTCAATGAAAGTGAAGTTTCATTGCTGATAATAGTGATAATAATTATTTATAATAATTTACTGAAAATCGGCTAACAAACGTATTTTTTACCGGAATATCAGTGTTTTATTTGCTGGGTAGACTGCTGTGCGGATATTTGTGAGCTGAATAAATTAAAACTGAGTGTGTAAACTAAGCCAATCATTTTTAACGACCCGCTGCTTGCTTTCTCATCCCATCACATCTCATTTTGAAATTCGCGTTCGATTAAATGACCCACCTTAGCAGAACAACACAGGCTGTCCAGTTTGCAGCAGCTCTAATATGACTCGATTTGGTCTTGCTCATAAGTCGAGTGTTGCTTGGGCTGTCATCCGATTCAAACCACACAGCATTCAGCAAGACATAAAATTTGGCCAAATAGCTCTACTCTACCTTGCTCAATATTGAAATTCGATAGTCAATTAGGAAGGTAAAAATTCGAAATTATTTTGAATGAACTTATCAGAGTAGCTCGGATTTGCGTCGAATAGAGAACATAACTTTTATTAAATCGATGATTTGATTATTTTGAAAATGAAAAGATGATTTTTTCAGCACGAGTTCTACGTTTATCCTACAAGCCTTGCCAAGGTTTTGAAGACGATTTAAATTTGCTTAACTTCTTTCCTCCCATTTTTCAATAAACGCAGTTCAATTCTGCGCTGATGACAACGATGCAGGCTCCTGCAAAAAAAACCAATCTATGCTCATAACTCCCCGTTTCCGGAAACATCTGCTCTCGCCTATGGCCACCAGCATTTACACCGAAGAAGCTTTTTTCGTCTCGATGTCGGAGGAGATTCGATTTTCCCAAAGCCAAATCGAATCAAAGCGCATTCGCGCGGCCCGTATCCGGCTCCGGTCCGTGGCTTGTATGTGTGCACCGATTCTACTTTTGCTGCTGCTGCTGGTGCCGTCGTCTCGGTATGTGGTGTGCGATTCTGCAACAAGCAGCATTCGATCCGAATCAGGTCCTACTGCTGCTGCTGCTGTGGTGGACTTGGCGCGTTGGCTGCACCCGAGCGCTTTGCGCCCCCAGTCCCCCCGCCGCCTTATAAGGCGGAGAAGAGCGAGATGCCGATTCGTTTGTGTGTAAATAACACTATAGATCGAGGACCAATCGATGCACAGCGGAGGATGAGAGTTTTCCGTTCTTCTTTTTTCTCGAACTCGATTCCTTTGCGGCTCCCCGACCCCACCGTTCGTTCACCATGCTCCACACCGATCAGGAGCTTAGTATATGCGCGCGCGAGATGGAATGAAATTGCACTTCTTGCGTTGTTCTCCGCTGGATACATTTGCTATGCTATGTACTACCACGCCGTCCTTCAGTAGCAGCAGGCACCAGAAGCAGCAGCATCATCTATCGGAATTGGATTTCACAGCGGACCCACCTCCCGCTCGTACACCGTGTCTGTGATTTCGAAGGAACACCACCCAAGTTGGACGGAACGAATTGCCATAAGATGAGCGACAATTCCACCGAGAAGGATGAAGCCTAGGGTGCCCCAATTAGACCGGATCGCTGTTTATATTCTCGCTTTACTAACGTTTAAAATAACCAAACTCTTGCTATGATTTTGAGTGAACCTACGGTTTTTACATTCTCAAGAAGAAACGGAATTCACACCAAAGCAAATTGTTTGTTAATGACTTCTCTTTGGAGCACCCTAGCGACTGTGGGTGCTGCTGCCAGTCAGTAGTGCTACACTGCTAATGGCGATCAGGAAATTGGATTAAAGTTGATGGCTCGCACCATGAGAGAACTGCCCGGTGCAGCGCGCTGCTGACTGGGCTTTAAATTGGGTTCGGTTGGCACGGTGGCGGCGGTTGGAGAAACCGTTGGTGTGGTTCCTATGCTGTAGTGTTGCTCTTTGGCGAGATTAGTTGGGTTGCTTTAGTTTTTGGGGTGTTGGAGCCGTAGATTCTTTTTCCGTGACGTAGGAGATCTAACGGACGGCAAATGGTTGGCTTAACTCGAGGAAGTGCGCGGAATGAAATGCCGGCTAAATGTGATTGCACAATATGTCCGATTGGGTTAGAGTTATTTCGGAGGACTTTCACGTCGCCTTCCATCAGGAAAATTAGATGGAAACTGAGAACTGTAGTTTTGGATCAATATCAACATTCTAGGAAGGCATACAGAACTTAATAAAGCGAATTAGAGTTATTTAGAAATATTATAACAACCATATTTTTTATTCTTCCAAGCAATCAATATTAAGATAAATTGATAATCTTTGTTATTATCAGTGTTTTTTGTAATTTTTAAACACCAAAGTGAATACAAACGAAGGAATACCATGAATTCCCATTACACTTAAACTTTTTTAAACTAAGCAACTCTATTCCTAAGAATAGAGTACTAAAGCTATGTCCATTTAGAATCCGGAATAATAAAATCATCTGTATCTCGGTAACGGATTGACGTACAAAGAAGGTTAATACATCAAAACAAGGGTAATTTACTGTACTTTAAGGGAAAATTATTGATACAATTAATTTCTTCTTGTTTCTAGTGAAAATTCGCACCTTCTTCTTTATTCCTCTCATTAAAAGTTGCACACCTCCGGAGTCAACTTCCTTGGCACATTTGTTCCTCATTTTGGTCATCTGAGTCGCGTCTCGAGCTGTTTTTCCACTTTTTCCACTTTTCTTAAGCTTCCGCTGCATTACTGCCCAAAATATCTCGATGGGCCGGAGCTGTGGGGAGTTGCGTGGATTTATGTTTTTATCGATGAAATCTTCGTTATTATCGCGGTACCACTGGATGACCTCCCGGCTGTAGTGGCAACTCGCCAAATCTGGCCAAAACTTCACGGGACCTTTATGAGCTTTATGGAAGGTCGACCGCGGTTTTTGAGACATTCCTCCTTGTACAACTTCGAGTCCATCGTCTTATTCGCCACAAACACTTAGGTCTTTGCCCCACAGTTGCATATCCCTTGCCAAATACATCAGTTTTTTTTGCAAGTTTGTCCAAAAATCAAGCCTTAACCTCGCAGAACTTCTCCTCGTGCCGTCACCGTGTAGAATTTTTGGCTAGGAAGCTGTCCGAAATCCATTTTGACGTAGGTTTCATCGACGATGAGCAGGATTATCAACGTGGGTGTGCAGACTTTTTTCTCTCCTGTCGGCATGCATCTGAAATAATTTTTGACATGCTGCCCGAAACTTCGTGAAATTTATACCACAGCAAGTGGGCGCCTAGGTAGACAAACCGCTGTAAAAGAATTCTTGCAGCGGTTACTTTCCGTGCCGCTGCAATACAATAAATGATTCCGGATTCTAAATGGACATGGCTTTAATACTGGTTTTAGAATAGATATAATTTCTTATAACTGGCATTTGCTCGTCTGAAACTCAGCTTTAATTTAACAAAATTCACCTCAGATAAAAATTAAGTAGAATTATGTTTCTGTTAAACACTTTATTGTTTAAAAACTGAGTACTACTTTCTCGATTTCAAAAAGGACCATGCTGGGTTCTTCTAATAAAAATAATAAAAAATTGACTCCAAGTATTTTTCGTCTACTACGTTAATAAGGAAATCTTATCTTATAGCGACTGATAAATGCCTCACAAATATTTGGATATCACCCATAGAAACTAGCTAATTAGCTAAAGAATTGAGCGCCTATTGCTTCCTGACGTTGTACTTTTTTTTTCAACGAAGCAGATTCTTGAAATTAAAAAGATCTTTTACATTAGAAAGTCGAATTTGAATGATTTTTTATGGGAAAATAATAATCACTTGAAACTATTTTGACCCTGAAAACTTCTACTACCTCGGAAGGGGGCTGTCTGAATCCAGAGTTGTTGGTCTAAAGCTAGCAACATCTCATGGAGCGTGAAGAAAACTGTGTGGCTGTGAAACAGCATGTGCCGTTTGCTATAAAGTAAATCTTCAATACGCTAGTCAAATTCAAAAAAGGAAAGGCAGAATCACGAAAAAAAACATTCCACAGCGAGATATGGGATGCAATTCTCTAAATAATTTTAAAAATTTAAATGTGATGTGTATTTGAAAATAATTGGGCGTGCTATGAAGCTCATGAAAGTTTATAATAAGCATGTGAGCAAGTAAAACAAAGTAAACGATTTCCAGGTCTTGCCACTAACCACAGCAGACATTTGAAAGAAGCAACCGAACAAATAAAAGACAACTCTACGCAATTTCGTTATCAATCCGCAGTATGTAAAACTGCCTCTTTTTTTATTATTTTTTTTTTACAAATGTCGTCTCCAATTCTAATCACATTATACCAAAACCATCATTAACATAAAATGTCATGTATGATGGCACGTCGAGGTTACTGAAAACGGAAACCATTACTAATGGGCAGAATATCGATTCTACGTCTACGTCTATTGCTTCAAGTTCGTTGAGGGACCACTTGGCATCCACCTTTCGGCTTGAACAGTTTTGCGGTTTAATTTTTCAATAATATGAACATTTTCCAGCTACGAATCCATAACATTTCGCACTTTTGCAAAATACATCCATTTATTCGAATTCCTAATCTCGTGTAATGAACCATTAAAAAGTCAGCTCGTATTTTTTAAAACTATTTTGAAGTCCATTGGCTATGAATTGCCTTGGTAAATTTCTTTGATTCTTCTTTTTCACTGATGACAGGTGATTAATTTGGCTCTCCATAGCCCATTCCTTCGAATCCATCGAATCCATGCGAACCACAACTGATAATCGCATAATTAGCAATCATAGCAATCGGGCAATGCGTCAACATCCAGATTATAGGCTGGGACGGAACTTGCAAAGAGGAAAAAATGTAACTTCATCTGCAACCAACAAGCGCTGTCACGAATTGTCAGATGCAACCAGCACCTTTTTGTGTGAAAGTATTGGTATCCCTCAAAAAGTATTCCGAATGATTTTGTTTTACGAGTACTTTTTCACTTTGAAAAGTATTCTAGAATAGCCGGACAGCTTAATATTGCACAGTTATGAATACGTGTTTTATTCCCGATAGGAAAATCTCTTTAAAAATAAGATTATAAATCCGTAAATTGCAAACATTTTTTTTGCGCTCAGAAGATTCTACCCGGGTTTTAGGTGAAACACTCAAGGAAACAGTTGAGAATCGATGATCAACTGTGATGAAAAGAAGAACAAGTGTCAAAACAAGGAAAAAGAAGCCGTCTTTGCAGGTCTCAGGCCAGATGTAGTGAGCCATCAATGGCATAAGGTGTTCCAAGTGGCTCCCACTTGACCACAGTCAGAATACACTCCACAGAAACTTTCGGCATAAGCTTCCTTCAGTAGGCGAGAATAATCAATTTGTATTGTTTTTATTTACAAAACAAAATGGACGGAAACGGACATGGCAAGGAACTAACGTATGAATTAAGCAGCAATTTGACTGGTGGCCTGTCTATATTATGACGAGTCTTGTGAGAAGTGCTCTCGATAAGACTTCCTTGTTCAGTATTTCTTTTGCTCAGTAAAATCCGCCTTCCCAGTAAAATTGAAAACAGATATTCCAGCAAAAACGACATTTGTATTTTTGTCACTATCCACGCTACTCTACACTACATCTTTGAACTCGCTCAATCCCTAACCTCCCCGTAATAGCTAAGAGAGACTCAAGAAACTATACGGACCTACTCAATCTTCTTCAACATCAAATTCGTCTAGTTTCTATGTTTCGGGATGACTGGTTTGGTCGGAGAAAGTAACACTACATCAAGGTCATGTTCTTCATAGATTTGGTTCTTTATGACTCACGGCAACCCAAGTAACAATTAAGGTACACCGGGGCAAGTTGAAATGCGGGGTAAGTTGAAACGGAAGCTGTAATTCAGATAGGAAACGACCGAATGCTCTGATAATTTTTTTCAACAAACTACTCGCCTAAACGCTCCTTCTGACTGCCATTCCCGAAAGATTGCAGCTTTCAAAAGCAATCCCTGCCATTGTTTATTTTTCGCCCTTTGCAAAATCCAAACCAACTATTTGACGTGCCAATGAAACATGTCTCAAAACGATGTTTGGAAGAGTTCTTTGAACAAATTTTCACGGTAGGTAATCATTCAATGTTGAATAAACATAATGATTATGAAAAATCGATGAAAACCCCGTTTTAATTTTTGTATTTTGGTAGTTTGATATTGCTCTGCATGTTCAACTCATCGGGGCAAATAGAAATGCGTGGTGCGGGGCAAGTTGAAACAACGATTCAAAACGCCACCCTCGCAATTATAAGTAATTTTTTTTTAGAATTCAACATGGTCCGTAAATACATACATTCAAAAAACATAAATTTATAAAAACATGCAAACTTCTAAACATAAATTTAATAAATTTCCGCCCATTCCGTCATGAATGCAACCTTCCTACAATCTCCACTAGAATGAAAAGGGGTTATGTTTAAACTGCAGTTTTGAGATTCTTAGGGTCAATGCCCACGTAGCGTTTTTTCAACGCTGCATAAACGTGGCGTTGAAAAAACGCAGGTGTGGATCGGTGCGGCCACGCTGCGTTACCGCTTTTTCCCGATGCACACATGCGTCTTTTTAACGCCGCGTGCTAGACCTCTTCATGTTTTCAAAAAGTATCAAAAATTCAACCGGTCAATCCAGAATCACAATTCATATGCAAAAATAAGCCTTCTGTCAAATTTTCAGCTAATTCGGATAAAATTTCGAGGTGGCTCAAGTCGATTTAGTGTTTTTGGTCTATTTTCTTTTTGAAAAAAATCTAACAAGGGATCTAAATAACGAAAACCATCGCAACAACCTCTATATGGAAGATTTTGGTGTGCTCTACAAGTCTTGTGAACATTGCGATTCGTTCCGTTTATGTTTTGACCATGTTAAAGTGATTTTCAAGCTTAAAAGTGCGCTACGTGGGCATCGGGCGCCTTAATCTACTGAGCACTGACTCTCAGAAAAATAAAATATAGTGTATGTAAACATTTCGTTAACTCCAGCTTTTACTTCCCCAGTTGCCTATTTCTCTAATCGAAGAGTTTATGAGAGATGTGATGGCTGGTTAATTAATGTCTATTTATGAAGATGCCACAGCCGAATTAATCAACTGCGCAATATACAAGTGAACCAAATAATGAAGCATCCTGAATAGTAATCCGAGTGGTCACCAGTAGGAGGAAATCAATTTGATAAATTTTCAGCGTAGTGCGTTCTCCAGAATTTGGTCTCTGAAAATACGCTTGTGACTTTGTTGTACACTGCCCTTATTCGCATAAGAGTCCCATGTCATTTTCGCCGACTTGAGTAATTTGCCGTTGAATTTATCAAACTTGTTTTACATGGAGAAATACAAAAAATCTATTAAATTGAAAAAAAAAAAAATGGTATCTGGTATTGACATAATATTCTTTATCCGCATTAATCCGTGTTAATTGACCCACAATTAAATGGACCATACTTCAGTTTATTTTTTGTGTAACAGAGTACTTATCAAAATCTGGAATCTGAATTTTATGAGAGTAAATATTAAGATGAGACAACAAAAGGGGTATTTGTTTTCAAATTTCTAGAACAAAGCCTACTATTTTATCAGTTTTTCTTAAACAGGAGACAATTTTAAGCTAATTACTAAAAGAAAATCAAAATCGTCAAAAACTTACATGGAACTCTTATGCGAATCCTGGCAGTATTATAGTCGCTATTACAACTTCGTGCTTCTTGAGTCTCACTGAGTACATACATTTTGTTATTAATACGGCAAAATTAGCTTACGTCTGAATATAATGCAGTGTTTCAACTTGCCCCGATTCGCGGGGCAAGTTGAAACGATGCATATAAAAAAATAATTCACATATAAAAAATATTTATAAGAAAGTTTGTTAAGGTTGCTTATTTTTTATTATGTATAATGTTTGGCCTGAACCAGCAAACACCGCAAACGGATTCAAAATATATCAAAGGGTGATTTTTTTACAGCACGTTGAATTTCAACTTTGAAAAAACCGTTTCAACTTGCTTCGGTGTACCTTATGGTTTTATAACGCTCATGAAGCATTCGATTTACTCCTCAAGTGTGCTATTCAACTAGGGGAACAGACGGCTTTGGCAGGTTTTGTTCTATTATTGGCAGGGGGGTTTTTGTCGACCGAATTTTATGAAATTTGGCCACAATATTCTTTGATATGCAAAGAATGTTTGGGCCAAATTTGAGCATAATCAGTCATAAAAAACCCCCCTGCCAATAATAGAACAAAACCTGCCAAAGCCGTCATTACCCCTACAATAATCTGTCGATGTTTCATGGCTTCGTACGGCTTGTCATCCCTAATTTGTTTCTACTATGACAGCTCTGTCTATGGTTCCAATGCGCTCTTGGATATGTCCGTTGGGCTTGCGACGTCATGGTAACAGCCTTTTAATTGACGTTCGACGGCGTGCTTGCTTCTATTTGTTTTTCTAAACAATCTTCACAGCACTTCAAAGGGCGAGCCTTGGCGATTGCATATATGCCTATAAGACTTGGATGAAACGTTCTCAAGTAACGAAAGTAGTAACACAGAAAACCTCACCTTGTTGACTCCGATCGACAACTCTCAGAATCAATACAATATTACCTTTCTTGGTACAATACACTTGCCAAAGAGTAGCGCAAATAAATGTCCTTATTTAGGTGTATGTATAATAGAGGAGGGTGCAGTCGTCCGATAAGCTTTTTCTGGATCGTTTTGACACTCCAATCAAATGTGCAAAAAAAAAGGCTGGATTGATTGCGTCTCCGCTTTCCGTATCGCGTTTGAAATTATTGTAAAGATTAGTTTGAGAGAATGTATCTTTTTTAGCGAGACTCAATACGTTAGAATACCCGATCAATAATGCGAAACAAAATAATAACAAGGGGAGTTATTTATTTCAGAAAAATATTGTAACAAAATGTGTTATAAATTTGGATGGTTTATAATGAAAAATCCCACTAGCCGTAACAAATTGACCTTTCCCGACAAAAATTAGTATTCACTCGATCGATTCTTTGGCTTATTTAAGGTTAACTTTCCCAAAAAACCCATATTTTTTGAAGTCTCTAAGATTTTTCAATAATTCCGAAATGCAATGTCCGATCGGGCCAATTTTCAATAGCAAACAATGGGACCGCATTCCCCGTCGAATGCAACTTGTTGCGAGTAAATCGGATAAAGCTAAGTTCCAAAAAGTGTGTCTGCAAAATTTGTACACATACACACATGCACACACACACATACATACACACATACAGACATCACCTCAGTTCGTCGAACTGAGTTGATCGGTATATAACACTATGGGTCTCCAGGCCTTCTATCAAAAGTTCTTTTTTGAAGCAATCATATAGCCTTTCGGTACAACTTTGTTGTACGAGAAAGGCAAAAATGTTATTTTTTGTTAAATATCTTGGCTGTGCATATGCACAGCATATGTTTCGAAATGGACAAATTGATATGAAATTTGCGAAAAAGAATCCACGTGTCTTGGAGGGACTCGAACCCTCAACCTCCTACTCTCTAGATAGGCGTGATAACCCCTACACAACAAGACCACTTAAAGGTCACGTTTGCGGAAAAGCCATCAGAATCCGAGTACCAACCTCCACCGCGGTTAGCTCTCTTTTGCAAATTGAATATCTTTCGGATGCTTGATTTGTCCAATCTCCACATGTGCTTTACCATTGTATACCCACAGCCAAGCGAGTGCACATTGTTTATTAAACGAGAGGATCGCACTCCATGCCCCCCAGGAACTGTCTGGGCGGGACGGTATAGAATGCGAATTCAATCGCACTCTGCTGTGCCAAAGGCTTGCTTGGCTAAAGCATTTGATGAGTTTGATTGCCTTAACGTAAGCGGTCGCGTGTACTCAGACGACTAATGACGGTGAAAGACCGACACTTGATTACAATTAATTGCATATGCGCAGAGTGCGATTGAATTCGCATTCTATACCGTCCCGCCCAGACAGTTCCTGGGGGGCATGGAGTGCGATCCTCTCGTTTAATAAACAATGTGCACTCGCTTGGCTGTGGGTATACAATAGTAAATCACATGTGGAGATTGGACAAATCAAGCATCCGAAAGATATTCAATTTGCAAAAAAGAGAGCTAACCGCGGTGGAGGTTGGTACTCGGATTCTGATGGCTTTTCCGCAAACGTGACCTTTAAGTGGTCTTGTTGTGTAGGGGTTATCACGCCTATCTAGAGAGTAGGAGGTTGAGGGTTCGAGTCCCTCCAAGACACGTGGATTCTTTTTCGCAAATTTCATATCAATTTGTCCATTTAGAAACATATGCTGTGCATATGCACAGCCAAGATATTTAACAAAAAAAATGGTTTTCGTACGGCCGAATTGCCGAATAATATGCAATTAATTGCAAAAATGTTACTTAAGTCCTTTTGAAAAGTTAAGTGTGAATTGATTATCACATTGCACATTGGACCAGGTAGGAGACAAAGCGGTACTAAGTTTTTCAAGCCGAAAATAGCAGAAATAGAAAAAAAAAACTTGGTTCTACAAAGTTGTTCCAAACGGTACAATTTTCCCAAGTTTGCTTAGGGTGACCCTTTAAAAAGCAAAACACATTAAATAAATCTCCAAATCAGTCAATTTAAGAGCTGTGTATCCCTGTAAATAAAAAAGTTTGCCTTTAATTTTTTTTTTAAATGTAACCCACCCTAATTTTTATGAAACCCCCGATAAGCTCCTTACTGGAACAACTTTGTAGAACAAAGTTTTTTTTTTAATCTTTGCTATATTCGGCTTGAAAAACTTATTACCACTTTGTCTGCCGCCTGGACCACTGTGCATTGGCTGGAAACTCGTTGACCAAGCCGAAACTCTGCCCCTCGAACAAGGACCAAAAATACCACGTTAACTCGTGTCAAGTGCAGGGGTATATTCAGCTTGCAGTGGACGAGTGATAGTATCATCATTTTCTCCCACTTCTCTACATTGCTATGCATTCTGGCGTGGCAGGTGCCAGTGTGACAAAACAAATGAAATAAATACATTGTTCTCTATGCAATAACAACACCTACTGGCGGGTCAATCAAGCTCAAGCTCGTTTAGGCACCTTCCTTATTTTGGAGCCATGAAGTCCGGCCCGCTTCGTTGTCTGCTGGACGAACCAGACGGAAGAATGAACCTCCTTAGCTGCGGCCCGAACTAGAACTAATCCTTCACCTTCTTTGTGTTCACGGGGTCTGTTGGGAAGGACCAGATAAACGATCTTAATCGAATGGTCATTAATCGTCCGAAAGCGTGGATAAGACACGTATCACCTGTTGGTCTACCAATAAAGGAAAGATGACAAGCTGTCTTCGATACTGCTATGCGGTTCTAACAAAGCAAAACTACCCTACAGGGATGATCTCCTCCCCCTTCCCAAAATTTCCCAAGTTTTGGTGAACTGAATTTCACTAACAGCATCCTGCTCTTTAGGGCTTCAAGATGGAATGACAAGATAGGTGAAGGAAACATTTCATACTACTCCAGTTCGGATGCATCGAAGGGTGCACATTCAATCGTTAAGGTTGAACACAGCTACAATTAGCCGAATATTAATCAGCAAGTTTGAAGAAGACGTCCGAAACGACTCTTGAACTTTAAGGTTAAGCCTTTGTAGCCAACGTACGTCTGTTCATCAATCGCATTCCGAAAAAGCTGACGCAGGAACACTATTGGAGCTACGTCAAGAGAATTCAGAATCAGAATTTCGTCGATAAGCAGCACTGATTTCATGGCAGCTCAATCACAACTGGAACACCACCAAGAATTTGGAGAACCGCCATCAGAAAAACTGCTGTAAAACAACAAAATACGTTCTGGTGGTTTAAAAGACATTTTTGATGAAAGCTCCTTACAAGTTTCCCTCATCCGTTTTCTGTCACTGGCGTGGAAGAAAGTTCAAATCACTATTTTCTTGTACATCTACACGAAGATCTCACAACTTCGACAATGCTCTCAACTGTAAGCATGCCAGCAACCATTTTCGGGAACTTCACGATCTACCACGCAGTCCAAGCAATTTCCAACGAAACTGTCCTTTTTGAAAATCCGCGTAATGAAACTATGTGAAACATCCATGTAGATTCCGAAATCCGCGTAAAAGAGTCGCATGAAAAGTGACCGATATGAAAAAACAACCCAATTTATTTTTATGCCATTGTTCCCTACATTTCTTTAAGACACTTTAGCGAACACTTTTACAGCTCGAGTTTTCTTAACAAAATAGTAGACAAACTATGGGAAAGATATGCTGAAAAGAAAGAGTGGTGGAGAGAGATAATGGAAAAAGAGACAATGCAAGAAAAGAGAAGAGAAGAAAATAATATGAAATAAGAGAAAATAGTGTAAGAGAATGGGAAGAGAGAGTTTGGAAAGAGGGATAATGAGAAGAGAGAGGATGGGAAAAGCAAGATAGCGAAAATGGAAAGAGAGATATTAAGAAGGGAGAGAAAAAGAAAAGAGATAATTTTAAAAGAGAGAAGGGGAAGAGAGAATGGGAAGAACTAATGGTGAGGGGGAGAATGGGAAATATTGGATGGGGATCGAGAGAAGAATAAAAAAAAGAGAATAGGAATAAAAAAGAATAAGACGAAACCGAATGGGGAGAGGGAAAATTGTAAGAGAGGGGATGGAAAAAGGAAATAGGAGGAAAAATAATGGGAAGAGAGAAAATGAGAAGACAGAAGAAGTGAAAGATTGAGGAGAAAGATAATGGAAAAAGATAGTAATTGAGAATAAAATAATGAGAAAAGAGATAATGGGAAAAGGGATAATGGAAGGAAGGAAGAGAGAATAGGATTAATAATAAGATAATTGAAAGATAATTAAGATAATTAAAAGAGAAAGAAAGAGAGAATAGGAAGAAAGAGACTGGTAAGAGAGGGAAGAGGAATGAGAAAAATAAAAAGAGAGAGAATGGGATGAGAGACAATGGGTAAAGCGAGAGTGGGAATAGAGTGAATGGATAGAAACAAAAAGATATTGAAAAGAATATTAAGAGTGAGAATGGGAAGAAATAGAATAGGACAAGAGAAATAATGGCAAGAGAGAGGAGTTTTTGTTCTATTTAAAACTTCGTCATAAAACCTGTCAAAAACAGGATTCAGAACAGGAATCACATAAGATCATTTTTTTTGAATGACCATTTTAACTTAAATAACGTCGTTCATCTGTATATATAAAAATGAAATGGTCTGTTTTCGTACCCGCATAACTCGAAAAAAGCTGGATGGATTTTCTTCATTTCTTCAGCAGGTACATATGTTCGTCATTCTTTTCGACGGGTTTATATGATATTCTCTCATGTGGAAATCACGAATAAAGTTGAGTAAATCGTGAAAAGCTAAAACTAAGATTCGTATGGAATTTCGCAGTTCACAACGCGCATATGCAGCACAACGTCTATCGGATCAACTAGTTCAATATAATTTTCAATGCGTTTGCTATTATAAAACTATAACTAATAAAGTAATTTTATGGATTAAAATGTAAGAGGATTTTTTTACAACTATAATCCTACGTTACCGGAACAGAATTCAGTTTGGTGATACGAGATATTTATGGGACGATAGGATAAATAGCTTGATTGTAATTTACGACGGTTTAAATATTCTTCAACGCATTAATGGAAAGCCGGACCTAGTTTTTGTGAACCAATCGGAAAAAGATAACATGAAAAGTGGTACCAGCATTCAAGGAACCTAATTTTTATAGTGTTCCACTATTATCAAAAGCTCTTTCACCCCTCCACGGAACACGCCACTGACCTTATCTTATATGTCGGTTCGATTTTTCCGGGCTCGCGTGTCCGCTCTATTCGTGCTTCACGCTCCCTGGTTCGATATCCTTTCGAAGGCAGTAGCTTTCTGTATGTATAACAACTGTGCTGGCGTTTTCCACCCAACCAACAGCTCCAAAGACCAATCCCCCTCCCTTTAGAGTCCAGATCGAAGCGAAATCGTAGAAACACAATTCCAAATATCGCTTATCTATATGTTTGTGAAAGCGATTTTACGAGCTTCAAAGTCCACCGGAACCGTAAAAGAGAACGGACTCGTCCCAACAACTCCACACGCTGCTGAGAGAATTTTCCTCTCTCCTTCGCTATGTTCTCCCTGATCTCGAAGTTTATAAACATTTTCCCCCTCATACCTCCCCCGTTGCTCACCTTCAAACCTCGCCTTTCAGCCCCCACAACCGAATCCAATCTCCATTCATTCTGCTTCTGGTCGTTCTTTTCGCTTCCTTTTTCGATTGAGTGAGTGCTTTTTTGCAATCCACCTACCCCACCTCCCCCCTGTATACCAACTTTCCGCGCAGTGCCGACCCGCATCGTGAAAGCTTTCCCACACAACCAAAGCGACGACGACGACGAGCTTTTGTATGACGACCCAACACCCCCTCCACGACCGGATCCTTTTGCCTGGTGCGATTTTCCTCCCCACCGCTGGCTGATGAACGTATTCTTCCGTTGCGCTTCTTTGCGGTTGTGTTGTACATGCACTCCGACTGACGACGACGACGACGACGACTGACTGGATGGTGGGGCTTCTTTTTATGTGCTTGGAGAGCACCAGCGTGGTAATAAAAATTGATTTTCCATCACGGAGGATCAATGGTGTGAGGGGGGTAGGGGGGTAGGTTGGATGGAGTCAGGGCCGCGGTCGCACACAGCGGGAAATTTCTCCGTCCAGGAGCGAAGTGTTTGTGTGCCAGGCAGCAGCAGAGGAGTAGCAACATTTTTGGGCAACGTGGTTGCTGCTGCGATGCGATGCTCTTCAACAGATGTTTTGGTCGGTTGGTTTGCTTTTTAAGCGTGAGTTTTGAATTTTGTTTGTCTGTTTTTTTTTCTCAGTCATCTTTTTGTGGAGCAGATTTTTATTTAAAAATTCGACGTTAAAGAGTTGGACCGAACAAGTGGTTCAGTAGGGGGACTCGTTTAATGTTTCGCATTGTCTGGTGGTTGACATGGTTCTATTTTTTTTTATCATGGGATTGTAATGAGTATGAGAAACAGGGAAGATGCTTGAAAAGAAGAATAATGGTGAGCAAACTTGATCTGAAATAAGTTATTCAGTAATATAATTGGCATCGAACTTTTTCAAAACAAAGTTTTTAATACAACACTAATTTTGTTTTATTTTCTTGTTTCCAGGTACGTCAAGGAACTCTTCTTTCGGTTAATAGTGGTCAATGAGGTAACTAAACTTATTATGAAGATTTATTCCCCCTACTTTAAAAACCATATCCAATTGATAAAAAAGTTCAGAGCTATATGTTCGAAGTAGGAAAGATCACATTGAACATTTCTCTAGATCGGATTCGGGTTTGTGAGCTGACAATTTATCCACAGTTTGCCAATCACTGTGCCTAGGAAGAAGTTTCAATATTTATTATTAGACAATATTTAATGTTGTTCAAAGAGCCATCCAACGTAGATCTATTCATTCGAATAAAAAAGGAACCTTATTATAGGGAGGTCTTAAAAAAACCCTAGAATATGAAATAAAATCTAAAGTAAAGTGGTTGCCTAGACACCTATAATAAAATATAAATACCTCAATGATAAAAATAAAAAATAAAACTGCTCGTATTTATAAGAGAAAATCCTTACAATTTTCCGGAGATTTTATAACTTTCGGGCAACGAAATCCGAATGGGGAGGCATTTTTTTTTTGAATATTTGTATCGACCATCTTCTGAATAGCACGCATTTGTCAAGTAAGAACAACAGAAGCAATGTTTTTTATGTCAAAGGATATATTTGCCCAGCTTGAGGCAAATGATGATATGGTTCCTCCTTTAAATTCATGCGTTTGATCGGTCACAGATTTAGGAAGATTTGCTCGGTATAAGACCAGGAAGGATATGTTTTCTTCTAAGGAAGGGTCGATTGGTCATTTGACCAATTTGCAACTTTTGCAACCGAATACAACGATTGGACAAATTGAACATTTGACGGAAACGGTTATTAGACAGAAAACGGTTTGGAGGAAAATGCCTTGTCATTTGACCAAAAGGGGCAGCAAAAAAAGGAGATAGTGCCAACTGACGATCTCGGTAATAATGTCATCACAACATTATCCGAGCCGTTCAAAGCATTTCAATCCAGGACGTTCGGCAAAATAAAGCTGACTTATCAATTAACTGTTGATCATATGGCCCCAGCTGAATTTTAAAAATCATCACCGGTCATGCCATAAGCAAATAAATCAGACCACCTAACTCGTCTGTCTAGAAGAAAAGGTATTTGGCCAAAAATGTCGGTTGGTCGAAAATGTCATTTGATCGAACGGGTCATATCTAAAATGACGTTTGGCCGAGGAATTGCTGTGAGCGTGACAAGTGTGAAGCAATTAATAATAATAATTGAGAAGTGAGAAAAGAAAAATGAGATGTGAGAAAGGAGACGTCTGACTTTTAAATTCTTATATGAATGAAGAAGACATTGAAACCGATGTCGAAACGTTGGACAAAATTTAAAAATTGGTTCTAATAAAACAGACTGCATAGTCGAAAAATCTCAAAAATGAACATTACAGTCGAAGTCAAAAACTTATAAACATGTTAATCACTTTTCACCTATCGCTCCTGGCTTCTCACTTCTCACGATATTAACGGTCGTATGATCCGTTCAGGCCAACGGCTAAGTGACATGTTCAGTTAAACGAGTTTTACGGTCAAATAACCTGCTCAGCTAAACGACATTCGCGACCGTATGAGTCGTTCGCCCAAATCGGCCACTGCATTTTTTGGCAAATTGATTACTTCAGCCAAACAACTTTTTCGGCCAATTCACCACATTGACTGAACTACATTTTCAGGCATATTCCCATTTCGGTCAAATGACATTTCTGGCAAGATGGGTCTAATGGTTTGTTCAGCCGAATGGTATATTCGATCAAACGATTTTCGAGCTAGTGGCCTTCAGCCTAATGGCTTGCGGCTGGATGACCCGATTATTTCTTTCAGTTAGCTTCACAAATAATCATACAGTTATCAGACAGCTCAAACAACCATTGTGCCAATCGATCATTATGCCAAATGACCAATGTATCAAATGACATAATTCCGAACAATGTTATGTCAAGCGACAGTATACCAATCCGGCTACAATCATTGGCGCCAGGGTATTTAATGTTGGGGTACCAGAAATTTTGGCCTAATTGGATCATTTTTATTTTAGAGTCAGCAGTGAGAACCATTAGGTCAGAATGAGTCCAGAACGAAAGTTAAACACTGAAATTTAGACTGCCATACCAAGAAAGCTCTCAAATTATTGATATTATAGTCCCATCGCATCCATTACCACTCATTTATTTAGCTTACATCTAAACTTATCTATTCTCAGGAATTGCTTAGAAATTTACTCCAGGAGTTCCCCCAGAAATTCCTCGCATTTTTTTAAGAATGTCCATCTAGGTTGTTTTTTATTAATTTATTTTTTGTCAAAATTATTTTTGGGAAATACCCTCAGGAGTTAATTCGGTAAGACATCCAGACATTTATTCAGGCAAACTGTCATTTTTTTTTGAAGGAATTCCTCCAGGAATTCCTTCGAAATTTTCTCCAGGAATTATTTAAAAAAATCTTCGGAAACTTCTGAAGGATTTTATTTTTCGAATTTCACAAATTTCCCACGAATTCTTTCGAAAATTTCTTTAGGAAACCTTAGCAAGTTCCTTAAGGAACTCTTCCAAAAATTCCTTCAGAAACTTCTCTATGGATTTTTTAAGAAATTCCTCCAAAAATTAATCTAGTAATGTATTCAAAAACTCCAATTCAATTATTTCATTAATTCCTAACAAAATTCCGTCGGCAGTTCCAATCTATTACACCGGAAATTTCATTCCTTAGGAAATTTATCCAGCAGTTCCTTTGAATTTTTGAATGCACCGGAATTTCTCCAAAAATTCCTTTCCAAGAACTCCTTCGGTAACTTCTTCATAATTTCCTTTGGAAAAACCTCCGTACATTACTCCGAAATTTTAATTTTAATTTTGCAGAAATTTTTTCAGATAGAGAATTCCGAGAATTCTTCTTGAATTTCCCTAAGGATTTTTTTCAGAACTTCTTTCAGGAAAACTTTTGGATATTTCTCCTGAAAATCGAAGCAAATTTCCTTAAATTTCCTTAAAACATGTTAGAATTCTTCCTGAAGCTTCTTCATAAGTTTGAGTAATTTCTTTGAAAAAACCCTTCAAGTCTATCAGAAATTTCTTTCGAAAATACTTAAGGATTTTTTTGGAATTCCTTCAGAAATAGCTTATGGAAATCCTTCGCACCCTCAGAGAAATGGTTTCTTTTTTAATGGCTCTGGAATCTGTTCGCGACATACCAATCTTCATGATTGTTTAATGCTAATAATAATAGAAGACATTTGCAGAGCATCTGGGCACATTGGCCATTTTCGAAGGTTCCCTGGCAATCTGGTGCCCCCAAGAAAGTGGTCACTCTTTGAAAGGTCCTGCAACTCACCTTGCGACTGACTGTATGATTTTGTCAGACAAGTAAAATGAAGATCATCTGGCTCTATCCGAAAGCTTCCCCTCCATTCAACGCCCTGAGACAAAAGAGGCTTTCTGTGTCCATGAGTCGGGGTCAAAAGTGTGTTTATGGTGAATTTTTAATTTATTTAGTGCAAAATGAACAGTGCAAAAATTTACAATATATAGTGAATAGTAGTTCTCTATGGTTGGTTTTGGAATTTATTTTTTTACATAGATATTGCATATTCGAGAACTTAGGCGCAGTTGCGTGATAAAAGTCTTCATCCAAATCTTCAGTGCAGAAGAACTTAAGCTGGGGTTCAGGACCACTTAAAAAGTGACCACTTACCTGGAGCACCCAGAGAACCTCCGGAAGTGGCCAAAGTGCCCAACGTCTTCTGTTGTATTTCTGTTGCAAAAACATGAAGTTTGATATGTCGTAAGGTGGGTTTCGAAACCATTCATTAAGGTTACTCCTGACAGAATCCAAGTTTCAAAGTGCTCGCGTTTTCGGAGGCACACCACTCGATACGGAGGCGGCGGACAACTGTCATTTTTGTAGATTCAGCTTTGCTGCGTCGCAGCATGCGTGGAAAAATAAAAATGACAGTTACGCGTTGCTTCCGTATCGAGTGGTGTGCCCCCGAAAACGCGAGCACTTTGAAACTTGGATTCTGTCAGGAGTGACCTTAAGGTCACTCCTGACGGAATCCAACTTTCAAAGTACTCGCGTTTTCAAGGGCACACGCATGCTGCGACGCAGCAAAGCTGAAAAAATAAAAATGACAGTTGTGCGTTGCTTCCGTATCGAATGGTGTGCCCTTGAAAACGCGAGTACTTTGAAAATTGGATTCCGTCAGGAGTGACCTTAAGTGACAACTTCCCTTGGGTCAACACTAAATCGTATATGATGATCCATGAGATGCCAAAATGGAGGCGATAAACGTACATATTGTATGGGGAAGTACCTATATGGCCTCCATTTTAGCATCTTATATACGATCTTGTGCTGACTAGGTAGGTTCCCAAGGAACCTCTGAAAGTGGCCTATGTGTCCAAATGCTCTGCAAAGGTTTTCTATTGTATTTGTTTTAGCAAATCATGAAGTTTGATGTGTCGCAAACATATGTGTCCACATGGGGCAACGCGGTCTCCGTTAGTAAAAAGGGCTTGGATGGGTCAGTTGATTCAAAAATATAATATTGCTAATGTCGTTCCTGTTTGCGTGACTAACATCTAGGCTCCTTCGACCTGGCAAACAAAGTACCGGTACTACAATTGTCAAACCGATGTTTGTGATGAAATCGAACATACACTACAACATGATGCATGAATTATGGCCAATTAAAGCTTGTTGAAGTTTAAGTTGGCAAAATAAATTAAATGACTACAATGCCACTAACGTTCTAGAGCTTATGCTTCTACTGATGGGTCGATCATTAATCATGTCACGAGTTCACCTTCCGTCAATTCCACATCTAACTTCACAATTTCATTGGCGCGTCCAAATTACTGACTTAGTCAGTCATCGACCTATGGTCGGCCAGCACAACAAAAATCCTCCGAGGTGTCCTCACCGGACGCCCCACTCCATAAAAAAGAGATCGCTTGACACACCGACTGTTGTACGCCTACCGGTACTGCTGCGCTCCTGGTAGACGGTGGAAAGGGATCGACGTTCACAGCGATGAACGGCCAATTCACCCACGTGAAGGTTTTCGGCGACTCGGCAAACGCTGACTCCTCTCAGCGGCAGTGTGTGACAATTGGCGACAACGATCGGACATAGGACCAACTGGTTGCCCCCCACCAAAGATGAATGCCGGGAATCTTTCGTCCCAACGCGTTGCAACGATGGCGGTGTGACGCAGTTGCCTGAGACAAATGTAGCAGCTGGCTACATAAAGGACAATAATTACACACAATGCATGGGAAACGCACAAAACTGATCCTAACGCACACACTACGTTTGTTAAGCAAACTTGGCACCATCTAACAAAAAGAAATAGAATTAAATAAAGAAAATCTAACACGTTGCTTAACTTACACTTCCACGTACAAAAAGGCACTTCTGCTTCAGTTGGCGGATTGGGAGAAATTAAATTTGAAGCCGTTACCCTCAGATTCGATGACCTCACCCGAACAGGGATTCGGCATTTTCCGCGAACTTTATTGAAATAGTTCGGAACGCTGAGGTGTTCGCTAATGTTTCGACGTTTTCTCTCTCGACATTTTCGACGGATTTCAATTGAACTTGACCTTCGGAGCTGTTTGCTGAGTACTTTAGCGACGCAGGTGCTTAATGACACTGCATTTTAAATGTATCATGCTAGGCTAAATTTTGGCGCGATTCTATTTTAAAAGTCTTAAATAATTAGCAATTTCCTTCATATTAATGATTTATAATCTAAGCCATGGAGCGAAGGCTACAAGTTGTTGTCCAATATTAATCACTCACCTTTTTATCTTCGGCGAATAACTCGTGAATCTTATCTGTCATCACAAGGTTTTTTTTTTTTAATTTCTTTATTATAGTGATTTTTTCGAAGGAATGAGAAGTTCATCACTTACATCACCAGGTGATATTTACTGTCCAAAGTTAGGTTTATGTTTAATCTTCCGAGCAATAAAACGCGAACAAGCTCGTTGTACATTGCGTTCTTTAGAACATTATGCACTTCATGGTAATGCAAAATTGATCTTCCTTCCAGGCGATTTTAGAGAAAATCTCGAAAGTAGCGGAACTATACAATTTATTTGAATGTACTTTTTTATTTTTCGACCGAAAAGTGTACAAACCTTTTGCTCGCCAGTAGCCACTGAGTTGGCATCAGAAATATCAGACATAAAGCTGTTAACATACATACGAGAATCTAAATCTGACCAACCCGTTCAACATTTTCCGTAACAGATTTCGGTGACGGAAAACATGGCAGAATAAGAATAACCGAGTCCCTTCGATTGTAGAAGATTGTCGAGATCGTTTTGTGGGTTGGACCCGTCCACATGAGCGGACCACAAACTGGGCACTGAGATCATCTTTCAACACATGAATCGAGTCGCTGGACCTGTTACCTACTTTCAATAGCTGTGGCACATCGACAGGTACCATTGGTTTTGTTCCGCCGTTAGATTGAGAACGACTGGTGTTTCTGCGGTCTGCATTCGTCGCAAAAGTTCCAACACTTGTTGTTTGAGAAGCATTTTCGAAACTGAAAAATATAATATTAATTGATTACACTTAGATTTAGTTATATATTTCAATTTAGTTTTTTTAATGCTCGCCTCTTTGTTAGCTCAAAAAATGGGACTTTTTTTTTCTTCAACATATGCGTTACGAAAAATGACAGCTCGTTAATCCGCCCATGAATATAGTTCACTATTCCGGAATCAAAAGTCACGTATACAGGAATTTTACTACATGACGCTGTAATTCAAATCCACAGTTGGAAAATCGTAACACTTGTTATATTCCACGAAAACATAACTCACCAAACATGGAAATGGGAACCTCGTCACGAGTTCGAGTTAATTCTTAGTTCAGATATTCATGATTATTTAATCTTATAGATGGAAACAACATCGAGATAAGGAGGGATCGATGAATGGAAAAATCATTGTAATGGACACTAGATTAAAAAGATCGCTACTATGAAAAACGTCAACAAAACCAATGTTTTTTTTTGATTCGATGTGTACGTTAGAGAGCAAATCCGGAACAAGATATGATCAGAATACATCGAGAATCTCGATTCGAGATAGAGAGAAATCGGGTTAGGAATGTTATCGAGATGTGGAAAATCTGTCGGATGATCGGATGAAGGAACTGAGAAAACCATCGACATAGGGAGAAATATCGAGATATGCAACATCGAAATATTGAGAGTTGACTGTCATTTATTAGTGCTCCTGCGCTCGATGGATAGTGCTTTTATAGTACACGACATTTCGATCGAATGAAACGCGATCCTAACCGAGCGTGCATTTCGTGGGTATTTTTGTCCTCTTCACAAAAGAGCTAACCCGAGTAACACACATGTTGTAGAGTAGTTATAGTAACTCATATAAAACCAAATTTGGTCACATTTGAGTTGCTGCAACCATATCAGTGTAAGTTGTGCTACTAGGGAAGATAATTCTCAGGTACTTATTTAAAAGGACGTATGTGCTTTTGTAAACAAAGATTCAAACGTCGATTTTTACAATCTGATAGTACTCCAACGTAAACCATCACCACAACACACACAGGTTAAGGAAGCCTTTGGCTACTTGTTTGTGCTGTTGGTTTGCGTGAGAGTGCCATCAGATTGGACAAACCCACGTTTGAATCTTTGCTTACAAACTCACATAAGTCTTTTTGAATAAGTACCCGAGAATTAGATAATTTGCGCTCAATGATGTGCGTCAATGTTGTTGAAGGAGGCACAATTTTCCTCAGTATACGGAATGTCACTGGGCGTGCATTGTATGGATGGAATACGCATTAGAATATTAGATTGTGTCGAAGCACATTTAGTGTTTTCGTGCCACTGCCTTGTCTTAGCACATTCAAAGTCAGTATTGAAAAGCATCCTGGAAATGATAACGACGTTTCGCAGTGAATTTTCTCTTACTTGATATTGCGATGGGGCCATCGAGTAAGGAATATATCGAGCTAGGGAACACATTTATTTTAGTCGAGTCGTTTCAATTTGTTTCCTTATTAAGTGAAGTGAGATGTTTAGAGTGAATAGTGAACAGCGAGAAATGAGAAGTGAGAAATGAGTACAGAGTAGTGAGAAGTGAGTACTGAGGAACGAAAGCGAGCATTGAGTAATGAGATGTGTGCAGTGACATATGGATAGTGAAAAGTGAGAAATGAGAAGTAAGGAGAGAGATGTGATAGTTGTAAAGTGAGAAATAGGTTGTGGGTAATGAGATAAACAGAAGCAAGGGGTGATCAGTGACAGATGATAATTGGGAAATGAGAAGCGAGATGTTTAGTAGTCAGAAGTGAGCAGAGATATATAAGACAGAAAGTAATATAAGACACAAGATGGAAGAAAAAAATGTGTAGCCTTGCAAATAAACGAAAGATTTAAAAAAATGGAAGAAGAAATAAAATCTCATTTCTTACTTCTCGTTCCTCGGTTCACACTTATCTCTTCTTACTATTCCCTTCTCACCTCTTATTTCTTATTATTTACTTTGTACTTCTCTCCTATCACCTCCCTCTTCCCACTATTCACTTCTCACCTCGCACTTCTTACTTTTCACTTCTCTCTATTTATTTCACACTTCTTACTTCGCACTTCTCATTTTTCACTTTTCACTTCTCACTACTACATACTGTGGGCTTCGTGACCGTGCGGTTAGCGACGTCAATCGCATGAGCGCATGTGCTGTGTAGTGTGGGTTCGATTCCCGCCCTGGTAAGGAGGAAACTTTTCGTGATCGAAAAATTCTCCACTGGTCCACTGGGTGTTATGTGTCCTGTCCGTTGTCTCATGCTAGGTGTTAAGTGTTCAGCCTGTACGACCTCTGGTCGAAGACGGTGTTCTGTCTTTTTTACTACTACATACTCTCATTTCTCACTTCTCATTTCTTCCCACTACTCTTTTCCCACTTCTCTCTTCTCATTTATTACTTCGACTTTTTCACTGCTCACTTTTAGCTATTCACTTCTCACTTCTCACTATTCATTGCTCACTTCTCATTTCACACATCTCACTTCATACTTCTCACTTCTCATTTCTGACTTTTCACTTCTCACTTTTCACTTTTCATTTCTTACTTTTCAATTCTCACTACTCACTTCGCACTTCGAAATTTCTCACTTGTCACTTCTTACTTCACACATCTTACTCCTCATTTCACACTTCTCACTTCATACATCTCATTTTTCACTTCATACTTCTCACTTCTAGCATCACTTTTTACTTCTAATTTCTTACTATATCGTGCATCTAACTGTTTCAGACAATATCGAGTTAGCGAGGTAAAAAAACATTGGAAAATTACTTCGACTTAGAAAATATCGAATAAGGGAGATATTGACTTACGGAGGGAACGCCGAATGCCTAATTCAAGGGACTTCGAGTTTCATCGAATAAGCAGAAATAACGAGTTAGGGAGAGTTCACTGTAGTTAAAATAATTATAAAGTCATAACTTTTATTTGTGGCTCCAAACAAGTGGAATGGCGTTATAATTATTTCAATCTAAAGCGTGCCGTTTCAGTAATCATGCATTCAAACAACAATCATTTCTTAAAAATTAGATCATTTTAGGTTGTGATGTGAAATATGTCCTCAATCTAATCGCCAGAAATCAACCCAAACATGACTATTTTGTAAGAAAAACATCGATCGTGTTATAATTATTTCCAGGGGAGTATTTTTGTCCTCCTTAGCCGTGCGGTAAGACGCGCGACAACAAAGCAAGACCATGCTGAGGGTGGCTGGGTTCTATTCCCGGTGCCGATCTAGGCAATTTTCGGATTGGAAATTGTCTCGACTTCCCTGGGCATAAAAGTATCATCGTGTTAGCCTCATGATATACAAATGCAAAAATGGTAACTTGGCTTAGAAACCTCGCAGTTAATAACTGTGGACTAACACTAAGCTGCGAGGCGTTGTTTTTGTATCTTTATAAGGGAGGCTTTCAGCCCTTGGCTGGCTCACCTCCGGTAAGCTGCGAGGCGGCTCTGTCCAGAAGAAGAAGAAGATTTTTGTCAAGACACAGCTCCTTCAAAGCGCTTATTTTTCTCTTCTCCTTCTTCTTCTTATTGGCATTACATCCCTCACTGTGCCATTTTCGAATACCTTCCAGTTGGTGTTTTTTTTTTTACCGAGAAAAGGCATTTCGTATCAAGTGGCTGGCTGGATGCCATTCGGACGTAACCAAAAATGAGCATATTTGATAAACAGACAGAGTTTCTGCATAAAACAGAGTTCAAAAACCTTTCAATTACTGCATCCCACACGTTGAAATCAATTTGTTCCCATCCCTTGGAGACAATTTATTCCCAATACCTCATCAATAATCCATTCCGACGAAATCACTTTCTTCCTGTATTTACCTTCCACGATCATGAGCGATCACAATCGCTCATAAATCTTCCCGTACACCAGACGCTGAAATTCAAATGAACCTCGATTGTTCCAGTCCTACAACTTGCGCCGAATTCCTATAACCAACAAGACGAAAGCGCGACAAAAATTGATCGCTGCACCTACGCAACCGCTCCGTCTGCGTTAGTTACGTCTTCCACCTACCCGCGAAGCGGAACCCAAATCTGCTCGCGGGTTTCCAATTTTCGCAGACAACAATATCCCCGCGCGCATCCCCGGACCGAAATCACTCTCCGAGGTGCAGCATGTGGAAGCACCATACACATTGACATAATTATAATTTATGTTGGCTTGACTTTGACCTGACTTCAGTTCGTTCAGTGAGCGTGCCGCGCCCGGCGTGGCGGTGCGGTTGTGTCTTTCCGCGTCATCACTTTCATCGTCGTCGTCATATCTATGTACACTAAAGTAGCGAAGCAATAGCTCGGAGTGAGTGTGTGGCGCGCGTTTCTGATCAGAACTTCATATGTTCGCTCGCGCCACGCGGGTTAGTTCCTTATAAACAGCATTCTCAGACCTCCGGTTTGGGAGTATGTTTTTGATTATGATTTCGCGAGAAGGCCAACTGACGTTCAATGGTTGGGCACATATTGCACGGTGACATTTTCTCCCAATTTTGAAGGCCGAAACTTTACATCAGCTTTACAGCACTATGAAGGTTTTTATTCCCAGTAGTAGGTTTTCATCAAAAATGCGGGCTAGGATAAAAATCTTATTCAAAAATATGTACGAAAGCATTTCCCATTGCGCATAAAATTTTAGTAAGCTTTAATTTTGGCCATCTCGGACTTGTCTGTCCTCCGCACGTCGCGAAGAAAGAGTTGAAATGACGCGTGTCTTTAATTTTCGTCGTCGGGAAAGTGAAGATGCGGCGGCGTGGCGCTGAGGGATGAGGACGCTGTCGTGCCAGTCAGTCGTCATAATCGTCATCATCATCCAATATCTAACGGTGGTTGTGGTTTCCATGGCGGTGGACGGCGGTAGTTGACTGCGGTTCTGTCAGTGACACTCCTCGGGAGATGTCATTTTCGAGGTCTTCAAGATGCTCCCCACCAAGCGCCTCCATCCGACCAGTAGTCGTGCCGATTTCAAAATAACAGGAAAGCAAGTATCAGTTCTGGCGAAATCTAACAACCACTCCCGACCGAGTCCGGGGGTGTTTATTAGTGCGCTTTTATTGTTATTGCCGCAAAATTGGTGTTTATTTAAATTTCGTCCGAAAATGCGCGTATGATTCCAAGCAGCAGCGGGAAGCTTTCAAAGGCGACCCGAACCGAAACCGAACCAGAGGCTGGGTGTCTGGTCTGGGAGTCTGGTTAATTGGCCATCGCCGTCGCCGCCGCCAGTTTCAGAAAGTCGTTAAGAATTAGGCTGCTGATGCTTTAATTGTGTATGCTTGGGGGGCTGGGGCCATCAGCAATAGCCAACAGCTGGTTTTGGATCAGAGTATTTTTTTGGCTCTCCTCTTTCTTATGTCTTGAAGGATACAACTTACTCCTTTTTCCAAGAAACTGCCGTACACAAAGCCGCACTCTTCACTCTCCGTCTCGATGTCGCCCGATGTTCGGATCGTTTGAATGAAATGACTCAGAAGATGAAATCCACGGCGGCTGACTCAGAATGGCGGTGGCAGCAATATGGCTTTTAGTTTTTGGGGGATTTTCGGTGTCTTCTTACCTGTGGTGAACGGGTGGGGCGGGAGCAGTGGCTGACTGGAGAAGGCAACAAAGGAGAATATCATTAGCAAGTTTGCTGGCTGGCTCGGGATCTTTAAATTGGGGTAGGTACGATGAATAGAAAGAGCTTTTTAAAGTGGTTTTTGAGCTTTATGTTTGTTTATATCGTTGGGTCGGATTTCGTGGGTAACGACATTGTGTATTGGCGTGGAATCGCGCGAGGAGAATGATAATGACGTTGAGATGCATTTCTCAGATCGGAATTTGATTATAAAAGCAATGTGCTATTGTACTGGCAAAATCGCGGAACAAAGTTTAACTGGATTTTGCATTTGGCAATCGTTTTTCTCTACAACAAAAAATGTAGAAAAATGTTAATGTTTTCGACATTAACTACAAAAAATCAGTCATCAAATTATACCGCGATTTGACACACAGCTAATTGAAAGATGCTACAAAGGAAAGGTTACTTATGCAAGTACTATAAAGTCTTCAATTATGAAAACGTGCTTGGTGAAAAGCTGGGTATTTACATGCTGCTGATTCCCACCACTAATGTCTTCATAATTACGAACTGAAAAAATCAAGGTTAGGTAGGCACGCAAATAAATCACTCTTCGAAGTGAAAAACGCTCTCATACATGAAGATTCAACTTTTTGGGGTAATCGATGAAGACATTTGACCGACATCCTCTACTGGAGACTGTTTAGTTTATGAAAAATGAACCTTCCCACTGTAGCATCTTCCAGTCAGTTCTGAAACGAAGAGTTGGACACTCATATTTGTAAGAAAAACTAAAGCATGCTTCCTAAAGGTTGAGAGTTTTAAAATTGCAGCCTCTATGACGTTCAACTTCTATTTGGTGAATGTTACTTGAACATACTGATGTATAAATAGATAATTTAAAATTGTTTGAGGATTCTTAGACAGATTTTTTTGTCTTTATTTGGTTGGTTACGAATATATAATATAGGCCAAACAACCAAAAATATATTTTGATCACAGATGAAGGTCCGTATAAGATCTTCCTCCGTATTTTAAGAAGCATATTGTTGCTGTTATTCCAGCGAAGCCAAGCCTCTGAATGTTGGATCTATGGGGGTGGGAGATAATTTGAATTAGGTTACTCTCATCAGACAATTCTTCTTATCCGGGTGGAAAAGGATGGAAATTTCAATAAATGAAGATCGTAACCATTTTTTTAATAAGGACTGTTTAGAACGCTAGATGCGATGTCATGAATGGTTTGATTTTCCTCCCAAGTGGAAGCTCGGCAGGTGAACCTGGATGAAATTAGTTCCCGATTCGAGATACCCGGGCGGCACGATTGACTGTCGAGGTAGTTGATCTTACATCCTGGATTCGGCTGGAGTGTCCGAGGAGCCCAGGACGCTGAGTTTGCAGTGGCTCATCATCCAGTTTAAGGTACCTTTTTTCCTTTTACAAGATGAAATTCCTCTACGCACGGACCCTACGCTTATCTTTAGGTTGCTATCCCTCCCTTTTTTTGCACTGAAGTGTGGGACTCGCCCTGACAGAAAAACCCTGCAAGGAAACACCACTACAGAGACATCTTGTGCTTCAGGATAGATCCTTCCATGACTGCCTTTCAGTACTAACTCGGAAGACAGCCTGTTTGTACATTCTTGCGCCCTTCCTAATTTAACGCACTTTTGCTTCGTACCGAATTTCCATGCCCTTCAGTCATGGCTTAATCGTGGACCTTCAGCGCTCGCAATGATAGTAGCGGATCTATCCTACTTCGAAAAAGAGTTTCCGATTCTTCAACGACCCACATAACTGGGTGGCAGGTCGAATGTCGAAGTTGATCCAAAGATTCCGGTTGGAGAAAGCGTCCGGTTCAATGATGCGGCGACGACCCGAACCGTTGCATACCCCACTGAAACTAGTCCTCGGCGGTGGATCTAACGTTCACCGATTTCCAATGCCCTAAAGGCTATTCAGATCCCGCTTCGAACACGAACGATTCGAATAGTCCCCGGTAGATGTACAATCCTACTCTGACGATAAATTCCTCAGACAGCTGGAGTTTCTCCGCTGCTCTGCGTTCAAGTACATCCAGACTGGACCACCGTTTTGCAACCCCAACGCTTGCCAGCAGCCTGATCTTGCTAGAGCACATGCTCAAACTGTTCTACTTCATCCTGTCGACGATCACTTGTATGTCTTCTGAATCTCGGCTTATTGACGATAGCTATGCCTTTCTCTGTCTCGTAAATCAAAACTGAAAGCAGATTTTCAGACTCTTGTGCAATCCTATTGGTACTTCAAGTCGAAGTAACGAGATCTCCGTTTCTGAACTTATTTTGTAAACAAACATTTTTTGATGATTCCACAGAATACTATCGTTTTACTCCAAGATTCATGTCCTTGACTGATATAGGAAACGTTGTTCTGTCGGATGCATGCCGTAGTTTTCTCAGTAAATGCTTGAATTATCAGGAATTTGCCTTCCAATGTTTGTGTACAAAACAAGTTCACAAATCACAAATCGGTCCCGAATTTTTACTGCACAGTAGCGAATACCGCTTGCATTCGATGGTGACCTCGATGTTATGGTACCTAGTGCAGATCATCCAGTTCGAAAGGCGAATTAGTCACTCGACAATTCTCCCGCGACCTCTGTGTACGGGAACAGTCTGTTTAAGTATAGCTTCCCCAGTAGATTCCCTACAGCAGCGGTTCTCAACCTGGGGTACATGTACCCCTGGGGGTACCTTCGCTGGCCCGAGGGGGTACCTCGGACCTTTGATAATTGAGTATTTTATTTATTTAATAACTATGTCTTGTATATGAGATGCACGGCAATTAGTAAATCAAAGCCTATTAAATCCTGCCCTTCAAAACCAGCACCAGTGTATGAAGGGCTGCACAATAAAAATATTAAAAGGATAAAACGTTGAATGAACAAAAATAAAAAAAAACTTAAATGCAATCTACCTATTCTAAAAAAAATATTGAATAATATGTTAACAACATGCTTCTGAACTAATCTAGAGTTTGAAAGTACGAAAGTCTCAATTTGAGAGGCATGGAGGCCGAAAAGCTCAGTTGCTTCGTTGCAAAAAGAATTGGAAGCACCGTTCTACGCTTCTCGGAAGCCTTCTTTCAAAAGGCTCAGAAGCTTCCAGCTCTTAAGAGGCTCGGAGACCTCCTTTCAAGAGACTCGGTACAAGAGGCTCGGAAGCCTCATTTTAAGAGGCTCGGAAACCTTATTTCAAAAGGGTCGGAAGCCTCCTTTCAAGAGGCTCAAAGGCTACATTTCAATAGGCTCGGAAGCCTTCTTTCAAGAGGCTCGGAAGCTTCCTTTCAAGAGGCTCAGAAGCTTCATTTCAATAGGCTCGGAAGTCTTCTTTCAAGAGGCTCGGAAGCCTCCTTTTAAGAGGCTCGGAATCCTCCCCGAGCAGCACAAATCAGACACATCTGGTTGCCACAACTTGATTGTGACTAAATCTGGTCAAATATGAGTAACTGATATGGAATATGTGTGCTGCTAGAGTCCTTTCAAGAGGCTCGGAAGCCTTATTTTAAGAGGCTCGGAAACCTTATTTCAAAAGGCTCGGAAGCCTCCTATCAAGAGGCCCGGAAGCCTTCTTCCGAAAGGCTCGGAAGTCTGCTTTCAAAAGGAAGCCTCCTTTTAAGAGGCTCGAACGTTTCCTTTCAAGGGACTCGGACGCCTCCTTTCAAGAGGCTCGGACGCCTCCTTTCAAGAGGCTCGGACGCCTCCTTTCAAGAGGCTCGGACGCCTCCTTTCAAGAGGCTCGGACGCCTCCTTTCAAGAGGCTCGGACGCCTCCTTTCAAGAGGCTCGGGCGCCTCCTTTCAAGAGGCTCGGACGCCTCCTTTCAAGAGGCTCGGACGCCTCCTTTCAAGAGGCTCGGACGCCTCCTTTCAAGAGGCTCGGACGCCTCCTTTCAAGAGGCTCGGACGCCTCCTTTCAAGAGGCTCGGACGCCTCCTTTCAAGAGGCATCTGAAGCCTCCTTTCAAGAGGCCTCTGAAACCTCCTTTCAAGAGGCCTCTGAAACCTCCTTTCAAGAGGCCTCTGAAGCCTCCTTTCAAGAGGCTCAGACGCCTCCTTTCAAGGGGCTCAGACGCCTCCTTTCAAGAGGCTCAGAAGCCTCCTTTCAAGAGGCCTGGACGCCTCCTTTCAAGAGGCTCAGACGCCTCTTTCAAGAGGCCTGGACGCCTCCTTTCAAGAGGCTCAGACGCCTCCTTTCAAGAGGCCTCAGACGCCTCCTTTCAAGAGGCTCAGACGCCTCCTTTCAAGAGGCTCAGACGCCTCCTTTCAAGAGGCTCAGACGCCTCCTTTCAAGAGGCTCAGACGCCTCCTTTCAAGAGGCTCAGACGCCTCCTTTCAAGAGGCCTCAGACGCCTCCTTTCCAGAAGGCTGCTCAGACGCCTCCTTTCAAGAGGCTGCTCAGACGCCTCCTTTCAAGAGGCTGCTCAGACGCCTCCTTTCAAGAGGCTGCTCAGACGCCTCCTTTCAAGAGGCTGCTCAGACGCCTCCTTTCAAGAGGCTGCTCAGACGCCTCCTTTCAAGAAGCTGCTCAGACGCCTCCTTTCAAGAGGCTGCTCAGACGCCTCCTTTCAAGAGGGCTGCTCGGACGCCTCCTTTCAAGAGGCTGCTCGGACGCCTCCTTTCAAGAGGCTGCTCGGACGCCTCCTTTCAAGAGGCTGCTCGGACGCCTCCTTTCAAGAGGCTGCTCGGACGCCTCCTTTCAAGAGGCTGCTCGGACGCCTCCTTTCAAGAGGCTGCTCGGACGCCTCCTTTCAAGAGGCTGCTCGGACGCCTCCTTTCAAGAGGCTCGGACGCCTCCTTTCAAGAGGCTCGGACGCCTCCTTTCAAGAGGCTCGGACGCCTCCTTTCAAGAGGCTCGGACGCCTCCATTCAAGTCGCTGTTTACCGTTTGAAATGTCTTGGTGATGATGCATAAAGAAAACGTTTAAGCATGATCAAAAAAGTACTCCTAATTTTCTCAGCAACTTCCACGCGATTTGAGGTTAAAACCGTGATTCAATTTCGTTACGCGTGTATGGAGAGTATTTTGAAATTTTTCGAACAAAACGATCCAATGAGTTCGCGATTGAACGTGTTCGTATTAGGACATGGAACAGTTGCGAAATCCGGGTTTGTGCCTTGTATGGTCGGTGCGTTAATAAATTAGTTAACGATTGGACGTGTTTCGTATCGGACGCGGATCCGAGCGTTGTTGAACCTGTTTCAAACAGACGCGTATCTGGGTATTTAGTTCTGTTTTGTGCGGTCGGAGAGTGGAGAGTGTGCGTTTGTTCGTGTTCTCTATCGGACGCAGTACAATCGCGCGATCATCGAAATGCATAGTTTTTACAAGGCGACTTCTCATTGATTACCTCTTCACCTAATCAACTATGCGCTCATGGAGATGCAGTGAACTCCTCGGTCTCTTTTAGCAATGAGTGTCGAATTAGTTTTCCTCTCCATAATTGAAACAGATTTTACGACCGCAATTGTGGTGAATGATTTGTTTATCGGCTTTATCGATAAAGCCGATAAACAAATCGTTTTCCTCTCCTTATTCAAAATCGTCTGTGACAACGTGGCCAGCATCGTTATTGGTATTGAATTATTGATATTCCAAAGCATATATACTGCCGCCAATCACAAATCGAGCACATCTGTATATGGAGGCCCATATACAGATGTGCTCGACTTACGTTTCGCGCAGTATAGTGAGAATAGTTTTTTAATCCTAAGAGCTGTGCATATTTGTTGTTTCTCGGCCTATCACGACTAGCAATTACGAAGTATACAGTTGATGAAGCTATGCGAACAAAACACTCCATGAGCATTGTGACCGTACAATTCGTAGTTGCTACTCCATGATTAAAAATTGTACAAGAATGGAGCTTGGGGTTAGCAATGTATGTGCACTAGCCATCTTCATCTTTTCAAAAAGTGTCAAAACTTCAACCGGTTAGCCCAGAATCACAATTCTTATGCTAAAATAAGCATCCTGTCAAATTTTCAGCTAATTCGGATAAAATTTCAAAGTAGCTCAAATCGATTGAGTGTTTTTGGGCTATTTTCAATTGTGAAAAAATCTAATAAGAGATATAAAAGCCAAAAACCATCGCAACAACCTCTATATGGAAGGTTTTTGTGTGCTCTACAAGTCTTGTGAACATTGCGATTCGTTCCGTTTATGTTTTTACCATGTTAAAATGATTTTTAAGTTAACAAGTGCATAAAAACACTGTTTCCACTAAAACTATTTATTATCTTTTTTTTCCTGGACATTTGAGTAATATAACGTCTAATGTCCGATTTACCGTTAAATTCTTAAAAATCAGAAGCTGAACATTAATCATAAATTTGCACGTCATTTGCACGGGATTTCGTCAAACAAGTTGTTCGAACAAAGAAGCTTCAATTTCACTTGTTACTACTACGCACTAAATGCTAGAAGCATACGGGTCATTCCATACCAAGTGACCGAACCACTAGTAATCGACTTTCACCGATTTTAATCAAATTTCGTGGATTTGTTTATCTATTGATTATATGTGAAAATCCAAATTTATTTGATGATTGGACAACCCCTCGGCAAATGGGAGCACCCCCCGTTTTTGACGATTTGTAAAAAACATATTTTTGAACAACTCATATCTCGGACAGTTTTTAGGCTACAGATAATTTCTTTTTATGCATTTTGAAGAGAATTCTTCAAACTTTTTGAGAAAAATATCGATTTGGAGTAGAAGTGTTGCCAACTCTATTGTTTTTGCGTTTTAAGTATAAAATCGTATTTTACTGCCAATGAGTATATTTTTATTTGGAAAATAACACCAGAATCGTGTTCTCCAGAAAATTTTGTACAAGAAACACTCGAAACCTCAAGGTACTATAAGCCGTTCTCGAGTTATGGAGTTCTGAATATTATATGATTCATTTGGAACTTATCCATCACATAAGATTTTGTTATGCATACCGAACCTTTGCCTTTTATGGAATTGCCAAGAATTCGAAGATATTGTTTCCTTCAAATAAATTGTAAAACATGTAGCTTGAGCCTTTGAATAGAAAATAATGTACTTGGCAACTTAGTCACTTTGGAAGGAATAGCTTTTCTGTATTGTTGTAGAGCGTACTATTAAACTATTACTCACATAGATACTATATTATTTCACCTGCTATGGAAATTTTATAAATCAATTATTAGTTTCGAAAGCTCTCGGCTCATATGCCGTTGAGCGTTACGGAGCCGAAATCTTTATACTATTTTATTCTTACAAAATAACGTTAGATTAAGTGAACCGAAAGACTCGTGCTTCAATCTGGATTAGGGAATACAGTATCACAGTAGGGAAGGAGGAAACGAATAATACTAAATTTATGACGATGATGAAAACATTGATGAAGTTCTTGTTTCATTACTGTTACGGGACATAGAAATGAAACAAGAATTTCATCACCGTTAAACAAACATTTTCTTAAAAACAACAAAGGAAAGACATACGAGAGGCAATTACGACAAAAGAAACGATATGGTTATCTGATTAATTTACCTAGCGGTAATGGTGCCTTTCTCGTGCATTATGGAAATAGTATTTTGACCATAACTTTTGAGCCCATAATTCCAACCAGTAAAATTTTAATAGGAAACAATGGGCCAGGATTTCCCGTAAAATGCAACATGGTGTGAACAAATCGATTAATGGCAAGCCCCTAAATAGTAGATGAGACTTTTTTACGCACACACACATACATACACATACACACACCGACATCACCTCAATTCGTTGAGCTGAGTCGATTGGTATTCAACACTATGGGTCTGCCACCTTCTATAAAAAGATTGTTTTTGGAGTGAACATAAAGCCTTTCGGTTCACTTAGTGTACGAGAAAGGTAAAAATAAATTAGCTCATAAGGAAGTAGTCTTTCACTATGTTATTGTGGAAAAATAATGTATGAAAAGGCAAATCATTATGTAAATGGTATTTGTACGTACAGAAGGAGAAGGTTAGTGATTTGTGACAGGTGGGAGGTTAGAGGGTTGAAAATGGCGAAAAACGTTGGATGCAATTTTTAAACGTATTTTGTAGCAATATAAAAGGGAGATGAAGACCTTAATGTCAATACTAGTCCACTAGAGCAGAATTATCCACGAATTTTTTTTATCTTACTACTACTTTATGAAACCCACACTTCACAGCACGCAAATGTGATTTGACGATAGCCATGAGCTCTCTCTAACTCACCATGTAATCAAAAATTGTCAACTGTGTGTGTTTATTATCGAAGTATGAAAATAGTAGACCAATAACAAACATCATAAAAAGGGCCTTCTTTGAGATAATGATTTTATTTGCTGAATTTTGAAAATAAATGGATAATATTTGCTGTTTAACGGCCAATATACTTTCGCTATATTTTTTACTCCTAGAGAATTCAGATTTTCGTAAACCATGTGACATATTGCTTTAATTGTTAATAGTTGACCCTAAGGATGCCGAATATCTCCAGAATCTGCAGAAGAAGGAGGCTTGCTGGAACGACGACCAAAATTGTTTATTCTACCAGAACTGCCAAACTACGTGTACCAATAATTCAACTGAGTGTTATTTCAAAAATTTTAATCATTTAGTGCTGAGGAACAAATTGTAGTTATTCAGATTAATTTTTAATGGAAAATTCTGGAAAGAGAAATGGTTTTTTCGTCTAACAAGGACAGTGGGATCAAAGCCCACCGAAGGGGCGGTTACCCTCCAATACCTTTTCTGAACTAAATCTATCACATGTTGTACATATGCATAATCGAGTTTCAGACATAGTAAGGACAGTTGATCAGATAGTGCTAGCAGAAACATTGATTTCTTGCATATGATTTCAACAATCAATCTTTAAAGCGTTGTAATATTTCCAGCAATGCTTATTCTTCAGCAAACTCTTTCAGCATCTCTCAGTATTGAGTCAGGGGATTGAATTAACGATAAAATAAACCCGTAGGAGCAAAAATGCAAAAAATACATTTTTTCATACTAATCTGCATATAAATTTCAAACGCAATGCTGTAAGTGGGGAAACAACCAATCGTGCTGTGTATGTGTGTTATGTATGTGTCAATGCGTATATGTGTGTATGTTCGGAAATTAGTAAAAATTTTCAATGTTCACAGTGAGAAAAGGACTTTTTATTTTTTAAATCCTGTATCTCAAAATAAGAACATAGTATCTCGGGGTTTTAGGCGGGGTTTAAATGGTCAAAGAACACGTCGGTGTGGTTATTTTTTGAATAAAAATGTACTCATTGGGTAAATAATGCATTTTTCGCACAAAAACCTAAAAATTATTCATTTGGCAACACTGCACATCAAAAAATTATTTTCCAATAAATTCCTTGAAAAATCTTCTTTTGAATGGTTACCTTAGATTCATTATACACCTCACAGTTCCAGAGATATGTACAAAACAATATGATGAGTTTCATACATTTGTTCAAAAAGGGGGATGGTCTTATTAATCGTGCGGAGGTCCAAACACCACGAAATTTTGGTTTTTGGGGTATAACCCATACATAAACAATTGGTCAAAATTTCATTCAATTCTAAGAAAGTCGATTGCACGTTTGCATTTTTTCTCGGTCACTTCATATGGAATGACCCATACAGACATATGGTGAAATAAACCAAATTTGGAAGTCGTTTGTTGTAAGCATCAAATATCATATGATTTGATTTATGTTTTGTTCGAATAACTTGTTTAAGGAAATCCTAGTGTGCAAATTCATGACAAATGTACAGCTTCTGATTTTTAAGAATTTAACGGTAAATCGAACATAAGCAATTATAATACTCAAATGTCCAGGGAAAATAGAGGAAAATAAATTTAATAAATTAACAATCATTTGTCATACATTCAAGAATTTTGTAGAACAACGACTTTAAGGGAGAAGAGTGTTTTTATGCACTTATTAGCTTAAAAATCACTTTAACATGGTCAAAACATTAACGGAACGAATCGCAAAATTCACAAGAATTGTAGAGCATACCAAAAGCTTCCATATAGCGGTTGTTGCGATGGTTTTCGGCGTTTATATCTCTCGTTAGATTTTTTCAAAATTGAATATAGCCCAAAAACACTAAATCGACTTGAGCCACCTCGAAATTTTATCCGAATTAGCTGAAAATTTGACAGGAGGCTTATTTTAGCATAAGAATTGTAATTCTAGGCTGACCGGTTGAATTTTTAATACTTTTTGAAAACATGAAGAGGTCTAATGTACACGTTTCGGAAGCTCAAATATTTTTAGTCAATAACGCCGGCCAAATCCATACGTCTACGTCCATATAGGAAAGGAAGGATTGTTAGTCCGACTCTCGTTGTTACTAGAGACCGAATATACCTCTGCATTTCCACGATTGTCTGAGAATAGGATATTGTGTTAGTTATAAAGGATATACTATCTAGGATATACTTCGATAAGCGATGCGATCCATGGGATAGAATATAAATACGCGCATTGAAAACACTATACTCACTTGTTTAGAAAATTATTTTGAACTTTTTAGTGAAATGTCTTCACTTGTCATAAGACGAGTTTGTACAATACCGTTTAATTCCACCATTTAATTGTTTCTTGCCAGATGCGTATTTCGACCTCAACCGTAAGCCCGTGTTCAGTGACTCGTACTTGACTCGACTAGTCGACACAGGGCGTGAACACAGGAGAACTTAGATAGAAATATAAAGTAGGAAAGCTGCTTATGAGGCAGCTACATCAATTTTTAAGTCATCGGCAATAATTGAAAATTTAAATGTTGAACTGAACCTTCGATGTGAATAAAAGTTGACGTAAATTGAATGCGACAAATAAGGATTACTCTGTCTCGAAATACGATACAGTCCGTAGTTCAATAAAGGACCAAAATTCAATACGCTCTCGACTGTCCATGGCCTGACATCGCGTCCCCCACTGCTCGTTACCGTAATGACAGATACCAATAGCTGTCAAATTTCACTCAGCACTGAAGGAATCCGCGCCCAGTCCATTTCACTTTCGATCGCAGTGGGCAAAATCAAATTAACCGTCGCAACTCACATTTCCGCTGGCTGCTGGCTGGCCTGGTCGGGGGGTGCCACTTTGTTCGTCAAGAAGCACGAAATACGAAATTTATTTGTTATTCAAAACCGCTCGATGCACCTCCGTCGCCTACTCTTTTTGGTCGCCGAATCAAGCTTGGTTGGTGACAGTTTTTTTTTGTTTTCTGCAGAGGGAACGAGGGGTATAGGAAGGAATACGCACAATGCCAACCAAAATCATACAAAAAAGAGAGACGAAGCCAAAGAAGGTACACGCTGGCAGCGCAGTGCAATGAATCGTGAAGAAGCGCGCGGTGGCACGCGTGTGTCGCGTAATGTGACAGGTAAATGCAAATTACGACTCCGGCGAGACTTCCCCAGAAAATCTCCAGCGAGAAGAAGCAACAGCAGCACTATGTCGAACAAATGGCAAGAAAATTGAACCCGAAACCTACGCAATTTTGAATGTTCATGAATAGAAGATTGTTTTCTTCCTCTCTGCTGTGGTGATTGCTTCTGGTCGAGGAGGCGATCCGAGGAGCGTCGTTTTGCTTCGTTTGGGGGCCTGGGTGTGTGAGTGTGTAAATTAAGTAAACAAATAACAATAAAACTAAAATGGATGTGAATGAAGCGAAATATGAATGGTACAAGCCGGAGGAGGCCGGGGAAGATCCGCAGCGAAGGGCACACAACATATAGCAAATCAATGAAGCGAATTCTTCTCGTTTCTCTTGGTCGCTAAGGCTGTCAAACCCTGCACAGAAGGATCTCCGGAATAATGAATTTGATTATGGCCAAAGACCAACTTTGTTGTAGGAGCTGCTGCGTCAGTCGATGGATCAGGAGGTGAAGCACCGGCCGAACTTCCAACAGTAATCATAATCATATTTTTGCTTCTGCTTTCCGTTGATCAGTGCGAGTGTTGCACGAGAGTGTCTTGCCCTGGCTGCTTCTGCTTGTTCGGACAAACGACAGTATTTCGTGATACCAACCGCCATAACATCGAGCGAGAAGCACTGGTCATTATATTTTACAGTGCCCATCATGGTGAGTCCCGTGTCCGTCCGCTTGTGCACAGTGTCGAATTGGTCGAACGAAACGAGAAACGTATTATTTTCAGGAAGGAAATCGTCGTCTACAATGATTGATAACGTATCGAAATATTGCGTGTCCGAGATTGCCCTCCGGTTCACCACCAACAATGAACCTTTATCGTCGCCGTGGTTGCCGGCCGTTCTTCGCTTTACGATCGGCCATATTTTTGGACTGATTTTAGTGGCGTTTTTTTTTCGGTCGAATGTGTCCAAGCATACGACAAGCAACAACAATTTTACGCCCACGAAGGAAGCGATAAAGACTACATTGAACGGCTAGATTCCTGCACCCCTTCTTCGCGATTTTCGATGCGATGTGACAACTGACCCTTTTATCAAATCGCAGCAAGCCGCACTGTTCTAATGGTTCTTTGTTTGGCTCGAGCGTTGTCATAGAGTTACCAGGTTTAAACAAGAGTTACCATATGGTATGACTACGAACACGTGTTATTATCAGTAGCTTGGCCAAGACAATTTTTTTCAAAGTCGTGCTTTTTACAGAGGTTTTCTTCAGAAGTTTAATGATCATACAATTTAATTACAGTATTGAATCAAATATATAATTTATTTGAGCAAGTTGATTATCAATGATCATGATATTCAAACAGTTTTACCAAAGACTCATTAGTTTTCGGTTTGACGGCAAACCTTTTCCCCGTTTGATAAAATATGATAACTGGTAACCCTACGCACCAATCGGGGTCAATTTTCGTCTCCTGCTGCGGCAGTGTTGCGCCAATTCCGTAACGGAGCACGGCGGCGACCCATGTGCCGCTGATTAATCATAATCACAACAACAATAATGAAGCGAATTTGAAAATCAAATAACACCCCAACGGTGTGGTTCCGATGCCACCATGCTGACTGGCATGGCTTGCTTCTAAAACCTGCATTTCGCACACATGCGGTTCGGCCGAAGGGTCCCCCCGTTCGTTGACGTACGAACTCCGGTGAGCGATCCGTGCCGTGAGTCAATTGCGGCCGCCGCCACCGTCATCGCTCGCAAAACTATATTAATGAGTGTGCGATTTATTATTTAAATTTAAATTAGTGCTCGGCCGCCTTTTGCACCGCACAGGAGAAATGAATCGCAGAAATAGGTGAAAAAAATCCGAGCCCACAACGCAAAACTCGAAATTTGCATGCATTTCACCAGGCAGGCAGGCAGGGGTCTCTCGTTTTAATTACGATCAAGTCGAAACAATGGGCCCTGTCAAGTGGTTGACGAAATGACAGCGCCGACGACTGAAGACCGACGGACGGTCCTCCGAAGTTCTGTTCTGCATCCCCTGATGACTCTTGCCGGAGGACGACAGTGATGGTGAAACCCGAGCCTTGATGTGGGTGCTTCTCGGGTACGGAAAGACCTTGAACGAATATAATCAAGGAAGGTACATCAGCACAACATCTGCCCTACACGTTTGGATGGGTAGAATTGTTATGATTGCTTTTGTTGATGAGGAAGTGATTGATTCTCTTAATTATTCTCTGGGGTTGTAGATTGGAGTGGCAATTGGAGGTAATTCTACATCCTGTGAAGAAAAATAAATTGGTAGCTACGGGATAATATTTGGAAGGAGTAGTGTCTAAGATCCAGGAGCATTTTATAGCCGGGTGGTAAGATGTGCGGCTACAAAGTAAGATCATGCCGAAGGTGGTTGGATTCGACGCCCGGTCCGGTCTAGGGCAGACCAGCAGAGAAATTCGGAGACGCATCGTGGCATAAAATCGTACGTGCTTTGGACTTCGCAAACGCTCCAATCGTATAGAGTTTGCCGCCGTATCAAATTGACTATCTACAATATGCTTATTAGACCGGTTGTCCCCAACGGACACGAGACCAAGACGATGCTCGCGATTGGAGTTTTTGAAACGAAAGTGCCGCGTATCAACCTAGCAAACTATCAACCAGCAAAACCAAATCTTCTACATTCAACTCTTGAACTTCTTCAAACCAATTGGCTCGACGGGCAATAATCAACCATCTACGCCATAATTTTCCGGAAAACCATTGTGCCAACTTCTAACTGCTGTGAAGCAGAAATTTTTATTCGTTCGCGGCATACGTTACTTCACCGATTCGACTACGCATCCGACGAACTCTACAAGAACTCACTTTTATTCTTTCGAACATGTTCCAAGAGTGACATTTATTACTTAAAATGTAGCAAACTATAACTTGCTACTTTTTCTTCATTCGACCCATTTACTTACAAAAGCATAATCGTCGATCGATCCAGGCCGTCTGATCATCTCAGACAAGGATCTAGCAAAGAAACGTATGGACAAACTTCGCCATGAACCTCTGGGTATGCAAATTTTGACTTTTTCGCTCCCCTGTGCTTAAACGATTACATTTGCTATTTTAATAATTATCCTAAATTTTTAGCCAATTTGGTTGTAATTTGAGTGAGCACGCGCAATATGAAATTTGTATGAAAATCAATATGAAAACAGTAACTTTTGGGCAAAACGCTCCACAACGCTTCCCAATAAGCTTCAAAAACGTATGAATACATTGGCTACATAGCAAATTTAGCAAGGAAGCAGCTCATCTTTGTTGCGAAACGATTTGATGCTTACCAGAAAAGTTATTAAGGTAACACTGATTCGTGGGAAATTCAATTTAACACGTAACAGAATAACATCAATATCAATAATGAGCATTTTTGTTTTATACATAACTTTGCTTACAAAAGTCAAATCGCTTCGCAACAACAACTGTCTTTCAGCTTAGAAAGTGTTCTATGAAGTCGACGTGTTGCTTATATTCAAATAGTTTATGAGCCACCTACCAGAACGATCTATCACATAAGTGTTGATTTCCATAGTAATTTTCATGCAAATTTCAAATGACGTGTGCACAATAAAATTCTTTCCAAATCAGCTCAAAATTTAGAAGGATTATTAGTAAAGCAAATGCAATCGTTTAAGCATTGGGGAGCAAAAAAGTCAAAATTTGAATCACTCTAATGTCCACCCTTACGTGAGGTGTGGCCAGCCCAGCCCCATTCCCGTTCCCGATTTTCAGTTGCTATCGACCTCCATTGACGGAGCTGATCTGAGACACGTGACACAACGAATTTAATATTTAAACCTTAAATTTGATTAGAATACTTCAAAATCATTCAGAAAGAAAAATAATTCCGCGTATATTGATAATCACTAAATCAGCTTCCGAAAGAATTTCTGGGGGAATTGTCAATAAATGTCAAATAAGTCAAGAATTTTTCAAAGCAATTCCTGGAGGAACTTCCGAAGTAATGTTTGGATCAATTTTTAAAGAAATTTCCTCTGGAGAGTTTTTCAAAGAAATCACTAAAGGAGTGTCCGTAGGAATTATTAGCGTAGTTTTCTAAATTATTCATGGAGGAATTCCCAAATGAGTCTCCGAAACAATTGAGGGGAAATTCCAGAATGAACTTTTTCAGTAAATCCCAAAGGAGACACTGAAGGGATTTTCGAAAAAAAAAAATCTAAAAGAATTTGTAATGGATTTTTTGAAAGGATTCCCGAAGAAAATCCGAATAGGTTTTCCAAAGGAAATCCTAGAGGAATTTTCAAAAAAATACAAAAGTTTTTCTCGAGCAAATTATAAAAGAATTTTCAAATAATTCCACAAAGGGATTTCAAAATGAATTTCCGAATAAATTTCTGATTAGATTCCCTAAGGAATTTCTAAAGCAATATCTATAGAAATTTTAAAGAAATTTTTGGAAGAGTCGCCAAACGAAATTTTACAGAAATGTCCAAAGGAATTTCCAAAGTAGTTACTGGAGGATTTTTTTTGGGTGTCCAGCTGGAGCTACCTGGTAGCTTAAATTGTCAAGACTGGACCCGAACAGAAGTTTTGCTTCTACTAGGACCAATACTTAGAAGAACTAGTCTATGTTGACCACTTGAACACTATTTGTTTTAGTATTGTGATAGCTAGCAAAATCTCAAAATTTCTGTTGTAGTATTGATTTCCCTTTTACCCTTTTCCATTGTCGTTTTCCCGTCAGTCTGTCCAGCAAATAATGAAACTTCTAATTTAAAACGTTTTAAACACACAACGAAGGTTATCTGGCGATTTGAAATGTAAAATTTGAGCAGAATTTAAATGTAAAGTTTAGTTTATAGTTTCTTGGAGCCGACAATCAGTACCTAAAGGCAGTCTATGTTGACAACGGGTGATACCGTTGCCACCTCCAAGTAACACTTCTTAAAATAGGGATTTAATTAGATGTTATGTTATTGATTATACCAACATTATTTAAATGGCGAAACATAAGTGTTACCGTTACTAGTACCAATATTTAGCACAATTAGTTTATGTTCATGCGGTGAACACTGTTTGTATTGAGTATCGCGTAGTAGCATATTGTCAAAATTTCTGTTATTGTTTATAATTTGTATTTCGTAGTAATTTTACATTCTTTCTGTCTATTGTTAATCCGGATCAATAAATAGTTACAACGAAAGCGAATTAGTTTTATGTGGAGTAGAACATAGGGTTTCTTGGATATGACATTAGATACCTAAAAGCAGTCTATGTTGACAATGGGTGGTAATACTGTCACCTCCAAGTAATCAATCTTGAAAAAAAATGTAATGAAATTTTTCAGATTGTGATCAAATCAGCGAAAATCTGCAAATTTTGTTAAAATTTTGTTTAAAATTTAGTTTAAAATTTTTATTAATTTTATTAAGTGTTTGTAGAATGAATTTAAAAATCTTAACGATAATACACTCTACTAGAAGAATATCGGTCTGAGATCATTAAGCTAATAGAGGCAGCGAATCTACTTAGTTTTTTTGCTACAAGTTACTGGTAATACTACTACACCTACTGCTATTACTACGAAAAATATATATTAACTATAAAGACAACTATTACTACTCCTAAGAGCTACAGCGGATACAGTCTTTCTTATTTGTGTATAAGGTTAGTAAAGACTCGTACTGGGCCCTGCCGGCTCCTCTAATCTTACGCATAGTCTGCTGACGATAAAGGATGTGCCTGAGTTGAATGCGCATATAAGGGGCGTGGAGCGTCAAGTTTCAAACGATTTTGTTTAGGTAATTAAGAATTGTAAATTACAATTACACACTTAACCAGGGTTCTGTTGTTCGGTAAAAAAATTTACAGATCTTGCTCAGTAATTTACGATTTTACTGAGATATCAGCAAACCTAATGTCAAAATTGATATTTTTTACCGGTGACTCAGTTTATTGGAATAAAAGTACTGAAAACCGCAAAAAAACTACTGATTGCTTCGGCAATTATTTTTTGTTCGTCTGTACGGTAAAAAAATACTGAGACTGACCGTAAAAAATGAATTCTACTGAACACCCCATCAAATATACTTCCAAAATTACCGAACACAACTGTTAACCAGCAATTGCAACTTGATTACAAATCTATTCGCCATTTGCAATATGTTTCGGTTTTATTCCTAGCGTGGTTTTGCTTGAGTTTACATATTTATGATATTTTCAAAAGTATTTTCATCTTTGATTCAGAATAAAATAATGTTGGAACATTGTGGAAGGATGGAGGAACATAATAGAATAACTATAAATATTTAGCAACATTTAAATAATGTTTTCCGGCATTTTTAATGAAAAAGTGAATCGTAAATTCTTAAACTTTGCGATTCAAAGATCGCAATTCCTTCTTCCTTTTTTTCTATTCTTTCTTAATTCCTTTCCAAAGGAAAAAGACATTGCGATTCTAGAACTGCGTCATTTCCACCAAGATGTTCACATTAAATATCCCATTTGTTGTTGAACATAATACTTACTTATATTCTATTTATAATATTATTTTCTATTTTGAATTTCGATACAAAAAAAAATCATCTATTTACAGATCGATCGGTAATACATTTAAAGTTTTACCGAAAATATTGTTAAACTTTTACCGACGTCCTGTTAGGTTATTGACATTCACGGTAATGAAATTACTGAACACTTCATCGTCAATTTGTTACCGAACAAATTGTAATTTTTGACAGTTCATGATATTTTTTAATTACTGAGCGTTCGGTAATCCAAAAAATTACTGGGTTGATTACCGAACGTTCAGCTGTTTGAAAACCGGGTAAAATTTTACCGACCCCAGTAATCTGAGTTTACTGTGTAGTGAACAATTGTAAGTATGTTTCACAATATAAAAATATGCATGTAATTGGAAAATTGTTATGGATCTAAAATATTAAATAATGCGAACGCAATTCAAAGAACAAAATTTATTGAGAGTGAATTTAGTTTAACTCCATTAATTCATGTTATACCGAGATACTTGACGAACCACCGTCGATCCCATCATCCATGGACAGGGAGTTTCTGGAGGAATTTTCAATTAAATATCTATAATAATCTCCTTTTGGAATTCCAGGAGTAATTTCCGAAGAAAATTATTAAGATTTCCAAAGAAATTTCCGAAAAAATCTCAAAATGATTTTTGTAAGAATAACCGGAACAATTGCTTAAGGTGTAGTACGCAAGTGGCGCTGTAACCATTAAAATTATTTTGCCAAAATATGGCCGTTTATTGTTCATCATGTTGCATTATTGGTTTCATCACTAACATCGGTTTGATATTTACAGAATCGGTACTTTGGTCGGTCATGCAAAGATGTCGCTCCTAACATTAGCAATATTATACTTTTGTATCAACTGTATTTCCGAGCGAATGTCTAAAGGAACTGGTGAAGGGGTTTCCAAAAGAATTCCTTAAAATATTTCTGAGGAAATTGCTAATAGTTTCTAAAGGATCTCGTAATTGAATTTATAAAGCAATCCTCAAATGATTTTCTAATTTTAGTGAGAAGTTCTGCTGGAAACCCTGAAAAAAAATCCGGAACAATTATTTAAGAAGTTGTCTAGAGTTTCTCTATTGACCTAATTTTAAATCCAAAGGCATTTCTAAAGAAATTTCCGAGCGATTTTTTAAATAATTTTTTTTTTTTGGGATTTTAACTACTGCGACCATTACGTTGATCTATTGTGGTATACCCCTTTTTAGTGTTGCATCTACTCAGAATAGCTAGTTACCATTTAGGGTTACCGCCATTGTCTGTCGATGCGAAGAACCCCAATCTGGTACAACCGTTTCTATAAACTTCACTACCACATTGGGGTTTGCTGTCCAGATATCGATAGGACTTAATATGCCCTTCTCAAAGTACTTCTTTCTTCGCACGAATAGTGCTGAACAATCACACAGCAGATGTTGAGAGGTCTCAATCTCACAATCACAGAAGCGACAGATATCAGTTTGACTTCTGTTTATCTTTTTCAAATGATATCTTGCCGGACAATGACCTGTAAGCAAACCAATAATTATTCTCAGAGAACTTTTTTTCAGGCTCAACAATTTATTCGACATTTTCTTGTTTGGAGTGATGAACTGTTTAGCCTGTCTTAAGGCTTTCGAAGCAATCCAGCTCGACTGTATAGTATTATCTTCCCAGTTTTTAATCTCCATTTGTATAACACATGTAGAGACTCCGCAGAAAGGTTCGGGTCCTATGAACTGGACATTTGAACCTTGTCTTGCGAGTAAATCCGCTTTTTCATTTCCTTCGATGCCACAATGTCCCGGCACCCAGTACAGATGCACTTGGTTTGAAATAGCTAGTTGTTTCAACAATTTTATGCATTCCCAAACCAATTTAGATTGGCATTTGAATGATTTTAATGCATTTAGAGCGGCCTGGCTATCTGAAAATATACAAATCCGGGCATGTCTGTATTTTCTTTGCAAGCATACGAATGTGCATTCTAAGATTGCATATATTTCTGCAAGGAAAACAGTAGTCCACTTTCCCATTGGTATTGATAAGTTTAGTCCTGGGCCTGTGATTCCTGCTCCAGAACTGTCATTCATTTTTGATCCATCTGTGTAGAACTTAATCGATCCTGGTGGAATATTTGGTTCCCTAATTCCCATATTTGGCGGTCCGTTTGAACTACTTTGTATGGTTCAGGTCTCTTTTCCATCCAGTCTTCGTTCATTACTACGATTGGATTAATAGGAAAATCTCTCAGTATACTAAGATGTCCTAAAAGATTGCCATCTAAAAACTCGTTACATCTTCGTAATCTTAGTGCACATTTTTCAGCTTCCATTCTCACGTATTGATGCAATGGTAGCTTATAAAGAGCTGCTTCTAATGCTCTCGATGGTGTACTATGCATTGCACCTGTTATGGCCGTACAAGCCAAACGTTGTATTTTGTCCAATTTGTATTGTGTCGTTTTTGGTTTATCTTCGGCCACCAAACTAATGATGCGTAAATTTCCGAAAAAATCCTCAAAAAAATCTCTTGAAAAAAAATTAGAAGAAAATCTGAAGAAATCTAATTTACATTATTACCGAAAGATTTTCTCAAGAAATTTTCGAAGAAGCTCCTAAAGGAAATACGGAATGAAATCCCGAAAGACGTTCCAAAGGAATCCTTACAATTCCTTCTTTAAAGAAATTTCGGTATTCATTTTGATGGAAGATTTCCTGATAGAATTCCCGCAGGAATTCTGGATTAAATGGCTGAGCAATTCCTAGTGATATTTCCTAAAGAATTTCTCAATTGACTTGCGAGAAAAAATGTTGTGAGGTCACCAATAATTTCTTTTGATAAACGCAAACATCTTTACACATCACGTCTGTTAGTCCAACTTTTTAGAGTGGCAAATTTCGCTGAACTGTACACTCCCTGGACAAACGAATTGATGAAAGTACTTGTTTTTTATCGAAAAGTTAAACCTTGATGGTCTCGATGGTTCCTCGGGCCCAAACTCTTTAGAAAATGTTGGGCTTATTTTTTGCTTGTTAAGGCTACCTTACACCTCGGGAAATTTTTCCGGTGGATTTTGGTCCCAGTGCATTTTAAATGGGCCTGAATTTTGAAATTTGAACACGCTTGAAAAAATGAAATTAAATTAAATTAAAGTAAATTAATATCAAGTAGCCACAAACGACGTTGATGCATTAAAGTCCGTCGCAAAAGGTCGTGCTGTGAAAGGCACTTTCATCTTCGACCAGTCTTCCCCTACCTATGCTCTGGTATCCTATTGATTGCAGCAATTCTCTTCCAAATGTTAATCCATTTTCAAAGATCAAGTCTCGAGACAATAGTGCTGAAAATGTTAGAACGAATCTGCATCGTACTATTAACCCTTGTGTGGCCGGCTGGGTACCCGGGTACCTTTTTGGAATTCAATTCACGATATCTAAATGAATTTTCATAGTAGGAGGTTGAAACTCTGTCATATCCACAATAATGACGGCCAAAATCGATTGTACGGGTTAACTGAAATTTTGATTAAGGAGGGGTGGAGGGAGGGATTCCGACATTTTTTTACCCTTTAAATGGCCGGCAGGGTACCCGGGTACCCACGAAACGAAAATGCTTGCATCTTAGGCCATTTTTAACCGTTTTCAACCGTTTTGGACTCATTCGATCCAGAATTTTGTCCTTTATCATGCTGTTTTAGGATTGAATTGGTTGGGTCCCTTGGATCACCGGGAAATCCGGATTTCTAGGGACATGTCCTGCATAGATGATACTGACCGTGGATTTCGATAGGTAATCAGCAATATGAGTATCAAACTTCTTGATATTTTATCAGCAGGTTGATTTTTATTGATTTGGGTCCATCAGACGTGCAGATCTTCAATTGGCCATCTTCAATTCCAGAACAGGTTCCTCGAGGGGTCATATATGGCCATGAACAATTTTCTAGGGAACATAAACAATATGGGTATCAAACTTCTTGAAATTATTTCCAGCGTGTGTTCTTGACAAGTTGACTCCGGAGTAGCCATTTTGGAACAAGTTTTCCTGGTGGGGAAAGGGGGGGGGGTGTTTGGTCAAGGTAGGCCAAAAACATTTCTCATTGGATCCCCAACAATATGGATGTCAAAATTCTTGAAATTTCCACAGCAGACTGTTGTATATTATCTTGGTACCAACAGATGTGTGAAAATTTGAGTGGCCATTTCGGAACAGGTTCCCAGTGGGGCCAAGAATGGTCATGGGCCAATTTTCAAATGAACCTCAACAAAATGGGCATCAAACTTCATGAAATTGCCTCAGCAGATTGTTTCTGTTTGTTTTAGAGCCACCAGACGTGCTGATTTTATAGTTTCTATTCCAGGACAGGTTCCCCGTAGGGTTTTAAGTGGCCATGAATACTTGTCAATATAAATAAATATAAATAAAAAAATTGAAAGCTGCAGTTTTTTGCAATCCGTGTGTTGAGAGCAAAATCATTGCAAGGACCACCCTTTGACACCAGAAGGCAACTAAATGGACCACCGAAAGCTCCAAAACATCCGGAGAAGTTGCCGATTCTGAAAGTTTATCCTAGAAAACTGAGACTTTTTAGAATTTTAGTGTTGTAGCAATGAGGAAGCAAAATCAATACAAGGACTACTCATTCATCCCGGATGGCTACTAAGTGTTTTTTAGAAAGTGCTGGAACAAAAGATATTTTAGCTGTCGTCGCTGTCCGGATCATCTTTTGCTGGCGAGGATAGGGGATCTAAATGTCAATGAAGGAAAAATACATACGATTTGACAATTAGGTACCACACATATTTCGAACAGCAGAACAAAGGAAACCGAAGCGACAATCTTTATCTGGTAACTAAAATATCTTTTGCTGGAACACCAGATGTAGAAGATTAAATTTTGATTTATAAGTCTATTTTTTTTATAAGTCTATTGTTGGCGTAATGAAAATTCTGGAAATCCGTCCTAGAAACTATTACTTGTTGTGGCATTGTGAGAGTAAAATCATTGCATGAACAACGCATTGACCACCATTGGACATCTGGCACTGAAGGTCTGGAACACCCATAGTAAAGACAAATTATTGAAAATCGTCCTAGAATACAGTGGTTTGTTATGAATGTGAGAGCAAAACTCCGCTAAATGGTCCTCCAGGGAACCCCGGAACATTCTGAGAAAAGGGCCAATTTTTAAATTTATCCTCGTAAACCGTACTGTTTCACAAAACGATTTATGCATCAAAATGAGACCAATATCATTTCAAGAACCGAACGTTGACCCCGGGAGGCCATTAAGTGGTGCTCCAGAAGCTCCGGAATAGCCGAATCAATTCTAGAAACTCGCTCTAGTTAGCTGCGACTTTTTTTGTAGCTGTGTGCGATCAAAATCAATTCGAGAATCATTCATCGACATCGTGTGGCCGTTAGGTGAGCATCTGGAAGCTTCGAAACTTTCGAAGATGTGCCAATTTTTAAGTCGTCCTAGAAAGTTGTGAGGTTTTAGAAATCGCTTGTTGAGAAATGTGAGAGCATAATTGATGCAATCTAAACGGATAGCCACAATACATCCAATAATGCTGCGACTTTCAATAAATCGTTCGTTCACTTCAAATGATGGAATAAAATGGGATTGTACGAAATCGTCTTATGACAAGTGAAGACGCTCCACTAGAAGCTCTAAACAACCTTTGACTGACGTATTGTAGAGCTTCACAATTGTCAATCTTGGGTGATGTTCCTCCAGTTTTCATAAACGTTTAGGGTTCCCAGGTCCGATTCCACCGCGTGCAGCAGCTAGCATGTTCGTGGCCTTCCGCGAAGTCACTGGCCTCTATCCGGATCTGTGGTGAATATTGTTTTTGCTATTCTTTCTTCCGACATTCGCACTAAGTGACCGGCCCACTGGAGTTTGCCGTATTTTATACGATTCACAATATTTTCTTCTTTATACACTTGATACAGCTCGTGATCCATGCGTCTGTGCCACACATCTTTTTCTAGTTTCCTCTCGAGAATTGTACGTAGCACTTTTCGCTTGAAAACGTCAAAAGCTTTCCTGTCCGCCTCTTTTTACATTCTTACGAATCAGAGCAAATTTCGTTTCAAATATTCGAGGAAGCCCCTGTTCGCAGCAGCAATACGTCTTTTCACTTCACAGGAAACGTCATTGTCACATGTCATGTGTTCAAAGATAAACAAATTCTACAACAACTTTCCCATCAAGCACTACCTAAGCACTAACACCAATAGGTCTACTTTTATCTTTACCCGCAACCTTGGACTCCGTCTTGGTAGAGTCGATGATTTAACCTATCTTCGCCGGCTCCCTCTTCATTAGGGCAATAGCCTCCACTACTGCCCTGTGATCGAGGGTAGTCAATGTCGTCCGCAAAGATCAGGAGCATGTGTGATGGTAGTGTTATTTTTCTGCACACCAGATCCTAATCACCCTCTCGAGTGCAATATTTACAATAAATTTGAAAGCACATCACTCTGCTTCAATCTCTCCACGGTTGATACGTCGTCTGCAACCCGAATACTTTATTTCGAGTCATCTAGCGTTGCACGTATCATCGTAATCAACTTCGCCGGAGAACCATGTTTAGACATTATCTGCCACAGCTAATTTCTTTTCACTGAATCGTACGCTGCTTTGAAATCAATAGACAGATGGTGAGTCTGCAAGTTGTACTCCCGAAATTCATAAAGGATCATCTTCAGGCTAAACATCTCTCTCATCCGTCGTCGATCGGCCTTCACGGCCAGACAGGTAGATTTTGAAACTGGAACGACGAAACTGATAGGACTTGCCAGTTTCTTCATCTACTGAGGGAGCTCATCTAGTTACAGATTTTTTTTTCACACAGGTTATCAGTGGATTCAGAATGCAAGTCAATGTAGGGAAAGGGGATGAAATGAATGCAATCACTCGCCCACTGCAAGCCGAATATACCTCTGCACTTGCCACGAGTTCGTACGGAATTTATTGGAATTTTTGGGTTAAGGTTCAAGAAGCAGAGGTCCGTCTTGGTAAACGAACTGCCAATGTTATTAGATAGAAGGCAACTGATGGAATTTCCAATTGGATGAAGGGAAACGAGCTCTTTAGTTCATTTCCAATTCTAGCAGATACTGCTAGAATAGCCAAGTTGAAGGTATAGGAATAGAAATGGAAATGATATGGAAGTCCATTTCCAGTTCTAGCGATTGCTAGAGATAAATATAAAGAAAGATACAAAGTAGGAGAATGAAACGGACCTTGAATTGAACCCACGACCTTCCGCGTATGAGGCAGAAGCAGTAGCCTTATGACTACCAAGCCCGCTCTCTTCTCCTTCTCTTTTTACTTTGTTACAAAAAATTGTTCACGATTACGCAACTGTTGAAAACAAAAAGTAAGAAATGACGATTGCTTTCGGAATTCCGGTATTTCAGGAGGACTTCTTGGTGACCACTCGGGATCAATGAATGATATTCGCAATCTCGCGCTTAGAAGGGCGTAACTGTTTTGATTAATTTATCTTCGACGAGTTCATGGTTGTAATGAAGGATGATTGCATCTTCTACCTGAAGTAAATATAAAATCGAATAAGAGAAATCGATCAATACAGTTACGCCCCTATGATTCTAAGCGTGAGCAAAGACTCTGCTTATATACTGCTATTACAAACGATTTTCGAAAGTTTCTAGACCGAACTGCAATTATTGACCACTACTCTGGATGTCCCTGCACTTCTGGAGCACTATTTGGGGACCACCAGTTAGCCCTTGGCTTAGTTTTGCTCTCACAACAAATGACGAATTTCAAAAATCAATCACTGCTCCGGGTGATTCGGAGCTTCCCAAGGATAACTTAGTGTCTACTTGGAATCAATTGATGGTCCTGGACATTACTTTACAACGGATTGTTTATAAAAAAGCGGCAAATTTGTAGAACAAACTTTCGTAGTATCAGTTAGAGGCCACCTAGTATCGAAGAGTAGTGCATGCATTGGTTTTGATGTGACAATGTTAAAACAAACGGTTTATGAAAAGTCACATCTATTTAGAAGAATTTCTGGAATCGATCATATCTCCGAGTGTCCGGAATCTTATGGTGGGTCTCCTGCTGGTCACCCGGCGCAAATGAGTGGTCCTTGCATTGATTTTGCACTCACATTGCTAGATAAATTGATATAAAACAAAATGCGGCTCTGAAAATGTTTATGAACACTCTTGACTCCTCTTGACAACCTATTCCGGAATTGGCAATCCGGGGTGAACTTGTTTGATGAACCCAAATAGATCAGAAATAAACGCTTGAGACAATTTCAAGAAGTTTGATACCCATATTGTTGGGGGTCCAATGAGAAATGTTTTTGGCCAACCCCGGCTCCCGGGGAACCTGTTCCAGAATGGCCACTCCGGAGTCAACTTGTCTGGTGAGCCTAAGATCATGAAGGATATACGCAACAGTTAATTTCATGAAGTTTGATACCCATATTGTTGATGTTCCATTGAACAATGTTCATGGCCACCTATGACCCCTCGAGGAACCTGTTCTGGAATGGCCAATCGAAAGTCTGCACTTCTGATGGACCCAAATCAATAAAAATCAATCTACTGATGAAATTTTAAGAAGTTTGATACCCATATTGCTGATTATAGTTACCAAAATCCACGATCAGCATAATTTATGCAGGACAGGTTCCTGGAAATCCGAATTTTCCAGGAATCATATTGACCGGATCGGTTCATCCTGATAACAAAATTGTTGAAATCGGTTGAAAATTTCCAGAGATATAAGCATTTTAGTTTCGTGGGTACCCGGGTACCCTGCCGGCCTGTTAAGGGTGTTTTTTTTGCCGGTCACACAACGGTTAAATGTTGGAGAGGTCAACATTGTTGCGACATTTATGCCTTTACTAAAATTGGGCCCAATAGTTCATCAAATCTGATTTATTAATGTTTCGAACTCCGATTACCAACAAGACCGGTCGCTATCAAATAGCGATCAAACTATTGGAATTTGGAATTCACTTACCACTGTTTATGCCATACATTCAATACACGCTGTTTGCATCCCTCCTGCTCGCATAAATGACGAAAATCTCATCACGTGGCACATGGATTCCTTAGGCTGGGTGAAGGATCTAGACATCATCCATCATCTTGGGAAACTTCAATCCAAGCATGATCTCAAAGCAAGGCGTTATGTAGCTCCATTGTGTGCCCACTTACGGAGTACTCGTCTGTAATTTAGTCTACGATAACAACAAAAAGTGCATTGTAGCTATCCAGAGATTAATTAAATGTTTTTATTACCAGCTACTATTTAGCTCGTTCGTCCCTTTTGGGCACAGCGTGAGCGCATTTTTAAGTGACCTGATCTGACTTTACAACGCTGATGATCGAACCCATGACCATCCGCTTATCCAGTATTTTACGCTCCGTAATGGCGGCGTAAGATCCCTCCTATTTGACATTCAAGGCGTGGAAAACATTGGAACTCATCACGTTTGCCTTGATTGATAGCCCAAAAATTTATTGAATTCCATCAACCATCATTTGGTCTTAACGATCACAAATTTGGTTTGAGATTTGGGTTGCCGAAGAAGTACAACCACGTAGTTTATTGATGTTTTCCAATTACTGCTCATAATGGAAATCTATATTTTTAAAATAGGATGTTTATTAATAGATTTTCAAATATGGAAAAGATTGAAAATTAAATACACAATCGTCGCGAATGTTGTAGCTCGGGCATATAAAACTTGAATGAAGTGTGTGGGTGAATCCATTGGAAAGTAAAATTTGTAGGGGAGAACGATCCAAAATGCACCCCTGGGGCAAAATGGCCTTACTCATAAAATCACTCATATAATCTGTTGTAGGACATTTATGAACGAATATTACCATTACAATTCATAATTAGTTATCCATCATTGAGCTCCATTGGAAAAATTTAGCAAAATCCCTTCATATTCATTCAAATTTAACGATTTGCTATTCTTCCACCACATCTGTAAGATTGTAGTTCAATCCATTAAGAAAAAACAAACAACCATGTGTTCACCATCATTTTACATGCAATTGAGTCATTTTAGACCACCATTCGGGCGTTTTGCCCCAGGCCTATTTTTGAAACTTTTTTTAAATGAGTTAAAAAGTCATAAAAACTTATTGTTTTGAATTGGAGATCATTGTGAAATGTAGCTAGTTTTGTAAATTCTGCTCCTAAACGTTGAAATGGTTGGGTATTTTGTTTATATGGGCGAAAACATCGAAAAAGCTTAAGGGGAGTATTTTGGACCGTTCTCCCTTACCAGTGAAGCTAATAGATAATATTGGAGAAAGCAAGTTACAATTTTTATGTATTTTGACTTCTCTCTTGTCTATAGTCAAAGAGAAAGAATCGACTGAGTTTGTCAAACAGGAGAGATCTCACGACGTCGTTACGGAGGGAAATGTAAAAAAATGTCGTGGGATTGCTATTACTAATTTGTTAATATTTTTTTAAAGTAATTTACAATTTAGATTTTTTGAGTATCATGTAATGCTGAAAAGATCCTGGATCTTTGTCAAACAGGTCAATGTTCTAAATACAAAGTGTGAGGCATGAGAACGAAATTTTAATGTCATGACATTAATATCACCAATTCAGCCTTCACGCCGCCAATTTCAGATTTGGAGCAATGGCCTGTAGGCCTTTTCACGAGACTTTTAAAATTAGCTGATTTTACCGTTCATTGACAATTCTTCTATGAAAATGACTGCTGCGAATTTGTACGGCCATTGTAAACAAATTCAGTCTCGTCAGTGTCAAAGGAAAGGACTACATATTGGAAAAATTTGAAGGATCCTTAAGGGCTACATGTTGGTATAAATATTTCTTTGGTATTCATCGGATCATGCGCTTGTATTGCGCCTTGCTCCGGTTGAGACAAGTGCGATCTTCCATAGTTTGCAGTAGCCATCGGGCAAGTAAATACAGAGTGCTGCGCGTCATTAATATGGCATGCAAAAGAAGTATTTATGCTCGCTTCATAGACACTTCGAACGATCTTGTATCCTTGTGCTTTGTGCGGTCGAGAAGTAAATCAATTGATATGGATTTGATCGTATTCCTGCTCGGTGTTAGTTGGTTCTACCTTGTGCGGCCAAATCATAGCTAGTTAAAATCGTTGTGTAAAAATGACACCGTCTCATCGCTTATCAGAGTGAATCCAGATCCAACGATGCCTATTAGCTTTACGACTAACTGATTATCCTTCCTGTGGTTTTTCTTTCGACTAGCAAAAATTACCTACTAATCCCTAGTAACATTTTGCTTTTATGCTGGTTTTATAACACTCTTGAAGAGTAAATTTTGGTCTTCAAGAGCGTTATAAAACTTAAAATGTTACTTGGGAACTGACTACAAGGACGTGGCCGGCGCCGTTATTGATCATTTGAATATTTGAGTCACTGAAACTTGCACATTGAGAATGCTTGCACAATCCCAGTCAATCATTCAGTTGATTCATTGTGCGATTTCTGTAAGTCGAAGTAATTTTCCAATGCATTTTCACTTCGCTAACTCGATATTGCCAATATGCCCTTAATATTCGAATGCCCTTAAACGAAATTTTTCGAAATACCGCATATGCTTACCTATAGCAATTATTAAAATAGCAATCACCATAGCAAGTTGCTCAGTTTTATTGTCGCTCTTATTTCTACCAATAAACCTCTCATAAATTTGCTGAAAAAGCTTCGAACGTCAAACGCCTTCTGAGCTTATGAGCAGCTCTATTGTTGTGGTTAACCTTCCGGAACTCGCTTGGTCCTGGATCACTCACATTCCCGCCGCTCTTGTGAACGACAAGCGTGCTTTTTGCGAAAGTGTTGTTCTTCTTACAACGGTGCGAGTCCCGGAAGGTTAGGAGCGTTATAAATCCTATTTTCGTTCTAATTTTTCCATTAGCTTTCACCATAAAATCGAACGCGCACCTTATTAAAATAAAAGCACAATGAACAACAATCCTGTAAAAATATTGTTTTGTAATTACCCTCATCATTATTCTTATCAACAACTTATTTTGTTTGTTTGTTTGATTGTTTGAGAAGTTCTATGTGATAAGTTCTAGACCAACATTTGAAAAGGGCGTAACAGCCGAAAATTTATTCTTTCTGATCCGTAGTCTACATATATAGCTATATATGTGGGCAAGGAATCAGAAGGAATAAATTTTGGCTGTTACGCCCTTTTCAAATGTTGGTCTAGAGTTAGTAGTCAGCAGTGAGAAATGAGAAGTGAAAAGTGTGAAATGAGAATCCCGAGGCAAGAAGTGAAACGTAAGCGAAAAAGTGAGAAATGAGAAGTAAGTAGAAGGGGTGAAAATTAAGAAGTCAAAAGTAAGAAGTGATAAATATAAAGTGAAAAGTCAGTAGTGAGAAGTGCTAAGTGAGCTTTCTTCTTCCCTACTCCATGCTCCTCTTCCTTTACCTTTCCCTTATTTCTTCTTCATTCTTCCTAAGCGAGAAAGAAGAAAGTGAGGAGTGAGAAGTAAGATGTAAGAAATGTGAAGTGCGAATTGGAAAAGAGAAGTGAAAAGCGTTAACCCAATGTAGCAGCTCAATTCGGACCGATTTGATTGCTGCAACTCAAATGAAATCGAATTCAGTTGTATATGTTTCAGAATCATCTATTATTCATGTGTGTTGCTCGTGAAGTGAATAGTGAGTAGTAAGAAGTGAGAGTTGGAGAGTGTGAAGTGAGGGGTGAGAGGTGAGAAGTGAGAAGTAAAAAACATAACTGAGATAACTAAAGATAACTAAGAACCGAGGAGTGAGAAGTGAGATGTGACTGGTCAGAAATGAGATGGGAGAAAAGAAAATTGTGAATTTAATCCTAAATCATTCCAATTTCCTCCATTCTTCTTTTTGCACCCTTTTTCCTTCTTCTTACTTCTTCCTTTGCCTATTTCTTTCTTTCTTCTACCTTTCTTCCTCTTCTTTCTACTTTCATCCTTCTTAATTTTCCTTTATCCTTTCCTTTATTTCTTCTTCTTTCTTTTCTCTTCCTTCTACTTTTTCTCGTTTCAATCCGTCTTTCTCCTTCTATCTACCTTACTTATTCTTTCTTCTTTTTTTCGTTATTTCTTCGTCCTTATCCTCCTTCCTTCTTCTTTTTTCTTTTTTTATCTTCCTTCGTCTTTTTTCTTATTCTTTCTAATTCCTTCCTCATTCCTCTCTCTTGTCTTATATCTCACAACTCACTTCTCACTTATCAGCATCTTGCTTCTCGTATCCCAATTATCATTCCTCACTTCTCATCTTTTGGTTATGATTTTCCTCACTGCTCACATCCTATTTTGCATTTCGCAACTATCCCATCTCACTTCTCATCACTCCATTTCTCATTTATCACTTACTACACTCACTTCTCATTTGCTACTGCACGCATCTCACTACTGAGTACTCACTTCTATTTTTCAGTACCCTTTTACACTACCATCTACTTTCTTACTTCACTTATTAAGGAACAATTTTAACTATTCGGCCAAATGACCCTTTCTTCCAAAAATGACCCTTTGCTCAAATGCCCTTCAACCGTATTTCTACATGCTCCGAGAAGCATTTCATATTTTGGGGAAAACATATAAATTTGTTCCCTATCTTGATACCTCCCTAACTCGATGGTCCTTTCAATATCGAGTAAAAAAGAGTTCACTGTAGCTGAAAAATGTCAAGTCCTACATAAAAGTGCTGTAAGCGATAGTCTTATCAGTCATAGTCAAATAGTCAAAATCAGTCAATAAAAATAAAAATATTTAAAAAATTCTAAACTGAAAAATAATATTAAAATAGAAAATCGATTTGCAAAAAAACACTTTCGATTTGGACGAAATCTTGTCTGAAGACCATAGATCGCAAGCTGGGCAAGTTTAAGGAAAATACAAATTTTCAACCAAAAACTTTTTTTGTCCAAATTGAATTTTTTACAGTGTTTTTTAATCCGAAATTGAACCAGTGAAGGCAATATTTATATCAGAAACCAAAAAAATATACATCACAGAACCCGAAATTCATCTCAGAATCCCAATTGCTTACCGGAGATTCAATTTTCAATACACGCCTTGTGATTCTCATGAGGATTCGAAAACAATTTTAATGAGAAAATAGGTTAAAGTTAAAGAGGCATTATGCTGCTTCCAAAGGAGGAAGCATTTTGTATTTGAAGAAATCTTTCTGTTTCCGGCGGACTTCCAGAACCATTCCAAATCTTTTCAATGCTTAAGTAGACCCGGATGTTTTTTTTTGTTTTCAAAAAATTACAAATAATAAATGAAGCAACAATTTCAAAACAAATTCCAATTTCCACTCAATATCGAACCTCCCTTCACCTACTTATCCATTCCAATGCTGGCAATGATTAAATTTTATTATTTTTATTATCATTACACCGCCGCCACCTCCTGGCTGGGTACGCATTTCTCCGTCGCACCGACTTCGGGAACGCAGCCGATCCGTTTCCTTTTTATCTTTCCGCGGTGCGACGGCGATGAAGACGACGACAACAACCCGGGGGGCGGAAGGTGGATGATAGGAAAAACACGGAAGATTTAATCAAAAAATTCCTCCCCGCACCTCGGCCCCAGGTCGGATCACCTTCCCGCAAGCAGCAGGGCCTCCACGCCACGGAGACGATATTGTTTTATGATCTCATATAATACCAGAAAATGATTCGGAATAAGGCGCGGTTTGAAACGCACCGGAAAAGGGGACACCGGATGGCGGCGGTGAGGTTCGAGAAAATTGAAACATTTTTTCTTCGGCGAGAGATTATTACATTTTCTCGATATCATAATTTTCCGAATGGAAATTAGAGTCGCGTCGGGGGTGATAGCGAGGAAAAAAACAACGCAGTCATCAATTTTTCAGTGTCCTATCCGCCTGCCTGCGGATTGAAGGAGGAGGCAACGCCTCCTCTGGTGATTATTTTTTTCCTATTTTTATATCAAACAACCTCAATGCGAGGAATAACAATTCCTACAGCGCGAAGAAAATTTTAATTATTGCTGCGTTGGCTGCCAGGGGTGAGGCGTCGTAATTTGCACAAACACTGGATGATGGCGCAAAAGTGATCGCCGTCACGTCTAAGCGATATTCCAAAGCAGTCATTAATTGATTAACATTTTTTTCTGCGCGCACTCTTGGGGGGGTAAAAAATTTCTAATCATTGTGATCCTTTGGGATTGCTGTCTGCTCGCAGGGGTGGGGTTCCAATGGATACAAATGACTAGTCTCCCATAACGGTAGCCAGGGGGAGGAGGGTCACATGAAAATAAGGTCAACGGGCGTGTGTCTATTAATAACTTACCATCAGTCAGAGCAAAGATAGAGAACGAGAGAGGGGGCATTCACAGATCCACCCCTGCATGGTGCTGATAGCGGTCATAGGCGTAGAGTAGCACTCTTCGGTAGCAGCGTAGTCATTGCACGTTACACAAGGGCTGAGGAAAAACTCTGATAGACAGGATAATTATTGCGGGGCTCGTCGTGCTTTCCTTTCAACCAGTCGCTCTGGAGAGCAGATGGGCAGGGAAGTTTTTTCCGCTGTGCTATCCGTAGCCGAGACAAGGACTATCGGTGATGGACGTGCGGCTGTTTCACGCTTTTGAATGTTTAATGGCGCTGAGTTGTTATCAACACCGGTAATTAATTTATGATCGCTCCCTTATTCCTGGCAGCTGTTGTCGGAGCTATAGAGCCGAGTGACACACGATCCTTCGCTGTCGATTGGGGGATAGAAAAGTGATAAAGGTTAAACGCCCAGTCAAGAAGCGAACGCAGTTCGAACACTCCACTAATGATGGTCAACACGTGGCTACTTTGGTGGGGGGTTGGAAATATGCGTGGAACGACCCCGCGTAATTACGTTTTCGGTTTTGAGGCGTTAAATTTGATGAAGCAGTGATTTTACGCAGCAGACGGGACAAAACAGGTGATAAATTTTCCGCTAGAGTTTGATAACGGTTGGAGCATTCGTGAAGTCGCATAGAAATTTTTCGCTGACGACGCCGACACGGACTCCGTGAAAGCAAACAAAAAATATCCCACTCCCGCACTACGGCCGCAGGTTTTGCAACATTTGGAGCAGAAGCAGCGCCATCTATCGTTATTATTACTGGTTATTATCATCAAACATGGTCTCTCTCTCAAGCGCGAGTAGAAAGGGGTAGGCCTGGTCGTCGTTCGCGAGATTGTTTGCACTGCTTGCGGCCCACCGATGCCTGGCAGACGGAAGGACTCGCCAACCTGCTGTACGACCGGAGTATACATTCTTCCGTTTTGTTTTGTATTTTTTTTTACCGGAGCTCAGCTGACTTTTGACCGCAACGTTTCGGTTGGAAGGTAAACAATACACAGAACTCTTGTTTGAAAATATCTCCGTATATGTACGTTGGTGGCGAAAACACGGAGTGGATAAATGTACCGACCCAGCGAGTGGATTAGCGGGGTTGTCCCCAGGAGTGATAATTTATTAGTTGGAGATCAGAAACATGACACAGCAGAAGGCAAACGAAATACCACCAAGGGAGCTGATCACAGCCAGCAGTTTCAGGAAGCTGAAGACCACGGTGGCAGGAATATTGGGTAGTTTGATGGAGGGGTTCGGTTCTTCTCTAAACATTTGCGAGAACCAATCATGGTAGTGGGAAAAGTCTGTTACTTGGATGGGGCACAATGTGGTGTTGCACTCCTCCGGGATTGATGATACCAAACCTATAATGACACGTCGATGACTTTCTTGGAAAAATAACGGACTCCCTGGCAGTGTGTAGCAATTGGGTGCGATGAAGAGTTTGCCTTCATTAGTTTTCCAGAATGTCTTTGCACACACATCGCCTTCTAAGAGTGAAACCTTCTGCATACCACGCGTTGTATCCAACTGTACTTCACCGATAGACGCCTTTTTAAAATTCAAAAATTCTATTCGGGATCTGCTGGGAGGAAGTGGCAAGTCCATGTGCAACTAAAAAGGCACTTCAATCAGATCGTAAATAAACCACCACTGACTGCTCTCGATTAACTCACCATGGCCAGATCCGCAGTAGGGTCCACTGACGCATTAACGACAACCCAATCCGGAACGCCACAGGAACCTTCTATAACCAAATCAACACCGGAACGGACACAAGAAGCCACTGTCAATATTCTCCAACTGTCGATCACCACTCCGCGGCATATCTTCTTGGTAATCATCTTGTCAGTACAATTTCTTCGCTGATGCAGCGTTAGAATCCATGGCGTCTGATGGGCATCGGCCGCCACTATCGAAGCAAATACTGCCACGACCAACAGCAACAACCCTCCCACACTGCTGAGTGACACCATCCGATGCATCTTCTTCCGGTAGAATATTCAACACTCATCGATTGCTAGATTGTCAGTCTTTTTTCCGCCCATTATTGGCTGATGAAATTTTGATTCGACTAAAAACCACACATTCGCTTTTTAGCTTCTTTTTTTTCTGCCACAACCAAAACTTCGATGAAACGCTGATGCGACTAGACAGACGTGCTATCAATCCGATCCTACCTACCTGGCAGCACATAAATTTGATGGGTTTAGGTTTGATTTTGCAATGTTTATGCTTCCATTCGTTCCGTCCGTTTGTTCGAACCGTACGAATGGATGGATGCATGTTTGTTTTAACTATTTGCTGGGTTAGATTCACTGCTGCCATGTTTTGCTGCTGGAATGGGATTGGTACCATGGTGTGGAAAACATTGTAGGAATGAAAGATTTTAGATTTTTTGCCGGGTAGTGGCACTGAAGAAAATTAGCTGTGGCAAAAATACAATTATTTGTATTAGAATCTTCCAAAATTATTATACGCTAAAATTTCATACAGATTTCGTAAGGTTCTTTTGTAGAGCTGTATTGAAATCTGCCATTCGCTGTTTGGGTGCTTGATATCATTTTGCTCTATTAGTCTAGTTCAATTATCAAAAAGCTTTTCGAAAACGCTTTTAAACTCTCAGCTTATCAAAAATGCTTATCCAGAAGTATCGATTCATAGTTCGTTGAGGTTTATGGGCATGAACATCGAACATTTACAGAAGCGTTCTAGTGCATCCACTTTTTTTGTCCTTGCAAAAAAAAAAGTTTACAAATCGTCGCAAAACTTAGCACTTGTAGTATTTGTCTAACTAAGCGAGCCTCCTTCAAAAAACGTTCAACTAGTTATGTAAAAATCATGTTTATACAACTCGTTACTTTTACCGAATAATGATATCTCCGAATTGGTCATTAATTCACAATGTTCTGAAAAACTTCGATATGAATATGTACATTATGTGGAAAAATTTGGCTAAAAAAAGGTATGGGAGGTAACCACTTTCCTTCGATGGGATTCGAACCCATGACCCTCATTACGCTAGACTGGTGCTTTTAATCTATTAAGATACAGGACCCTCGTCGGCCTTCTCAATGTAGCAGCGGCTACCGATACCTAGTCAATGCGGTCGAGCCTGAGCTTGAAGACCGCTTGGCAATAGCACACACATCCTCTACTTGATCAATGCATTTGCTATCCCATGTTCGAGTCCCATCGAAGGAAAGTGGTTATGGAGTTTTTCAGAACATTGTAAAAAAGTCACACCAGTTGAACGCCATTAATTGAATAATGATTCTAACTTTATGTTAATAAATTATTTTGTTTTTTTTTCAGGTAAAATTTATTACGCCAAAATCATTTTGAATCAGATATCCAACAAACCAGAAAGTAAGTACCTTGCTTAACTGCACCTCCATTAGTTATTAAAGATGACTTAAAACTTACAGGTTTAAGGTTCCTTAAAATGATTTCTAGCAATGAATTTGATAATTAAAAATTTCACATTTCACATTTCTCCGGACTGGAATTCTGCGAATTAAAAACTGTAAGTCTGAGACTTTCGGATTGAAACTCCACACCTTTCCGACTGGAACTCTACGAATTTCGAATTTGGCGTTCTGCGAGTCTCAGGCGGAATTCTCTGAATAGTGGACAGGTTTTTTTTCTTTGAAATTCGAATTCCGAAATGGAATACTTTCCAAATTCCGAGCAAGAACTCCCGGATAGGAATTCTCCGAATTCCGGATAGGAATTCTCCGAATTCCGGATAGGAATTCTCCGAATTCCGGATAGGAATTCTCCGAATTCCGGATAGGAATTCTCCGAATTCCGGATAGGAATTCTCCGAATTCCGGATAGGAATTCTCCGAATTCCGGATAGGAATTCTCCGAATTCCGGATAGGAATTCTCCGAATTCCGAATAGGAATTCTCCGAATTCCGAATAGGAATTCTCCGAATTCCGAACAGGAATTCTCCGAATTCCGAACAGGAATTCTTCGAATTCCGAACAGGAATTCTCCAAATTCCGAACAGGAATTCTCCAAATTCCGAACAGGAATTCTCCAAATTCCGAACAGGAATTCTCCAAATTCCGAACAGGAATTCTCCAAATTCCGAACAGGAATTCTCCAAATTCCGAACAGGAATTCTCCAAATTCCGAACAGGAATTCTCCAAATTCCGAACAGGAATTCTACGAATTCCGGTTAGGAATTCTCTGAATTCCGGTTAGGAATTTTCCGAATTCCGGTTAGGAATTCTCCGAATTCCGGTTAGGAATTCTCCGAATTCCGGTTAGGAATTCTCCGAATTTCGGTTAGGAATTCTCCGAATTCCGGTTAGGAATTCTCCGAATTCCGGTTAGGAATTCTCCGAATTCCGGTTAGGAATTCTCCGAATTCAGTTAGGAATTCTCCGAATTCCGGTTAGGAATTCTCCGAATTCGGTTAGAATTCTCCGAATTCAGTTAGGAATTCTCCGAATTCGGTTAGGAATTCTCCGAATTCCAGTTAGGAATTCTCCGAATTCCGGTTAGGAATTCTCCGAATTCGGTTAGAATTCTCCGAATTCAGTTAGAATTCTCCGAATTCAGTTAGAATTCTCCGAATTCAGTTAGAATTCTCCGAATTCGGTTAGGAATTCTCCGAATTCAGTTAGGAATTCTCCGAATTTCGGATAGAATTTTCCGAATTCCGGTTAAGAATTCTCGAATTCCGGTTAAGAATTCTCCGAATTCCGGTTAGAATTCTCTGAATTCCGGTTAGAATTCTCTGAATTCGGTTAGAATTCTCCGAATTCCGGTTAGGAATTCTCCGAATTCCAGTTAGAATTCTCCGAATTCGGTTAGGAATTCTCCGAATTCCGGTTAGAATTCTCCGAATTCCGGTTAGGAATTCTCCGAATTCCGGTTAGGAATTTTCCGAATTCCGGTTAGGAATTTTCCGAATTCCGGTTAGGAATTTTCCGAATTCCGGTTAGGAATTTTCCGAATTCCGGTTAGGAATTTTCCGAATTCCGGTTAGGAATTCTCCGAATTCCGGTTAGGAATTCTCTGAATTCCGGTTAGGAATTCTCTGAATTCCGGTTAGGAATTCTCTGAATTCCGGTTAGGAATTCTCCGAATTCCGGTTAGGAATTCTCTCAATTGCGGTTAGGAATTCTCAGAATTCCGGTTAGAATTCTCCGAATTCCGGTTAGAATTCTCGAATTCCAGTTAGGAATTCTCCGAATTCGGTTAGAATTCTCCGAATTCCGGTTACGAATTCTCGAATTCGGGTTAGAATTCTCCGAATTCCGGTTAGGAATTCTCCGAATTTCGGTTAGGAATTCTCCGAATTCCGGTTAGGAATTCTCCGAATTCCGGTTAGGAATTCTCCGAATTCCGGTTAGGAATTCTCCGAATTCCGGTTAGGAATTCTCCGAATTCCGGTTAGGAATTCTCCGAATTCCGGTTAGGAATTCTCCGAATTCCGGTTAGGAATTCTCCGAATTCCGGTTAGGAATTCTCCGAATTCCGGTTAGGAATTCTCCGAATTCCGGTTAGGAATTCTTCGAATTCCGGTTAGGAATTCTCCGAATTCCGGTTAGGAATTCTCCGAATTCCGGTAAGGAATTCTCCGAATTCCGGTAAGGAATTCTCCGAATTCCGGTAAGGAATTCTCCGAATTCCGGTAAGGAATTCTCCGAATTCCGGTAAGGAATTCTCCGAATTCCGGTAAGGAATTCTCCGAATTCCGGTTAGGAATTCTCCGAATTCCGGTTAGGAATTCTCCGAATTCCGGTTAGGAATTCTCCGAATTCCGGTTAGGAATTCTCCGAATTCCGGTTAGGAATTCTCCGAATTCCGGTTAGGAATTCTCCGAATTCCGGTTAGGAATTCTCCGAATTTCGGTTAGGAATTCTCCGAATTCCGGTTAGGAATTCTCCGAATTCCGGTTAGGAATTCTCCGAATTCCGTTAGAATTCTCCGAACTCCGGTTAGAATTCTCCGAATTCCGGTTAGGAATTCTCCAAATTCCGGTTTGGAATTCTTCGAATTCCGGTTAGGAATTTTCCGAATTCCGGTTAGGAATTTTCCGAATTCCGGTTAGGAATTCTCCGAATTCCGGTTAGGAATTCTCCGAATTCCGGTTAGGAATTCTCCGAATTCCGGTTAGCAATTCTCTAAATTCCGGTAAGGAATTCTCTGAATTCCGGTAAGGAATTCTCTGAATTCCGGTTAGGAACTCTCCGAATTCCGGTTAGGAACTCTCCGAATTCCGGTTAGGAATTCTCCGAATTCAGTTAGAATTCTCCGAATTCAGTTAGGAATTCTCCGAATTCAGTTAGAATTCTCCGAATTCAGTTAGGAATTCTCCGAATTCAGTTAGGAATTCTCCGAATTCAGTTAGAATTCTCCGAACTCAGTTAGAATTCTCCGAATTCCGATTAAGAATTCTCCAAATTCCGGTTAGAATTCTTCGAATTCCGGTTAGGAATTTTCCAATTCCGGTTAAGAATTCTCCGAATTCGGTTAGAATTCTCCGAATTCGGTTAGGAATTCTCTGAATTCGGTAAGGAATTCTCTGAATTCCGGTAAGGAATTCTCTGAATTTCGGTAAGGAATTCTCTGAATTTCCGGTTAGGAATTCTCGAATTCCGGTTAGGAATTCTCGAATTCCGGCATAGAATTCTCCGAATTCCGGTTAGGAATTCTCCGAATTCCGGTTAGGAATTCTCCGAATTCCGGTTAGGAATTCTCCGAATTCCGGTTAGGAATTCTCCGAATTCCGGTTAGGAATTCTCCGAATTCCGGTTAGGAATTCTCCGAATTCCGGTTAGGAATTCTCCGAATTCCGGTTAGGAATTCTCCGAATTCCGGTTAGGAATTCTCCGAATTCAGTTAGAATTCTCCGAATTCGGTTAGGAATTCTCCGAATTCAGTTATGAATTATCCGAATTCCGGTTAGGAATTTTCCGAATTCCGGTTAGGAATTTTCCGAATTCAGTTAGGAATTCTCCGAATTCAGTTAGGAATTCTCCGAATTCAGTTAGGAATTCTCCGAATTCCAGTTAAGAATTCTCCGAATTCCGGTTAGAATTCTCGAATTCGGTTAGGAATTCTCTGAATTCCGGTAAGGAATTCTCTGAATTCCGGTAAGGAATTCTCCGAACTTCGGTGAGGAATTCTCCGAATTCCGGTTAGGAATTCTTCGAATTCCGGTTAGGAATTCTCCGAATTCCGGTTAGGAATTCTCTGAATTCCGGTAAGGAATTCTCTGAATTCCGGTAAGGAATTCTCTGAATTCCGGTAAGGAACTCTCTGAATTCCGGTTAGGAACTCTCCGAATTCCGGTTAGGAACTCTCCGAATTCCGGTTAGGAACTCTCCGAATTCCGGTTAGGAACTCTCCGAATTCCGGTTAGGAACTCTCCGAAGCCCGGTTAGGAATTCTCCGAATTCAGTTAGGAATTCTCCGAATTCAGTTAGGAATTCTCCGAATTCCGGTTAGGATTCTCCGAATTCCGGTTAGGAATTCTCCGAATTCGGTTAGAATTCTCCGAATTCCAGTTAGAATTCTCCGAATTCAGTTAGGAATTCTCCGAATTCAGTTAGAATTCTCCGAATTCGGTTAGAATTCTCCGAATTCAGTTAGAATTCTCCGAATTCGGTTAGAATTCTCCGAATTCAGTTAGAATTCTCGAATTCAGTTAGGAATTCTCCGAATTCAGTTAGGAATTCTCCGAATTCAGTTAGGAATTCTCCGAATTCGATTAGAATTCTCCGAATTCCGGTTAGGAATTCTCCGAATTCCGGTAAGGAATTCTCCGAATTCCGGTTAGGAATTCTCCGAATTCCGGTTAGGAATTCTCCGAATTCCGGTTAGGAATTCTCCAAATTCCGGTTAGGAATTCTCCGAATTCCGGTTAGGAATTTTCCGAATTCCGGTTAGGAATTCTCCGAATTCCGGTTAGGAATTCTCCGAATTCCGGTTAGGAATTCTCCGAATTCCGAATGGGAAATTCTCCGAACTCCGCGCAGGAATTCTTCGAATTCCGGACGGGAACTCTCCTAATTTCGGACAGGAATTCTCTAAATTTCGGACATGAATTCTCTAAATTCCAGACAGGAATTTTCCAAATTCCGGACAGGAATTTTCCAAATTCCGGACAGGAATTTTCCAAATTCCAAGCAGGAATTCTTCGAACAGGAATTCTCCGAATTCCGAACAGGAATTCCGAACAGGAATTCTCCGAATTCCGAAAAGGAATTCTCCGAATTCCGAAAAGGAATTCTCCGAATTCCGAAAAGGAATTCTCCGAATTCCGAAAAGAAATTCTCCGAATTCCGAAAAGGAATTCTCCGAATTACGGTTAGGAATTCTCCGAATTACGGTTAGGAATTCTCCGAATTCCGGTTAGGAATTCTCCGAATTCCGGTTAGGAATTCTCCAAATTCCGGTTAGGAATTCTCCAAATTCCGGTTAGGAATTCTCCGAATTCCGGTTAGGAATTCTCCGAATTCCAGTTAGGAATTCTCCGAATTCCAATTAGGAATTCTCCGAATTCCAGTTAGGAATTCTCCGAATTCCGGTTAGGAATTCTCCGAATTCCAGTTAGGAATTCTCCGAATTCCGGTTAGGAATTCTCCGAATTCCGGTTAAGAGTTCTCCGAATTTCGGATAGGAATTCTCCGAATTTCGGACAGAAATTTTCCGAATTCCGGTTAGGAATTCTCCGAATTCCGGTTAGGAATTCTCCGAATTCCGGTTAGGAATTCTCCGAATTCGGTTAGGAATTCTCCGAATTCCGGTTAGAATTCTCCGAATTCAGTTAGGAATTCTCCGAATTCGGTTAGGAATTCTCCGAATTCAGTTAGAATTCTCCGAATTCCGGTTAGAATTCTCCGAATTCCGGTTAGGAATTCTCCGAATTCCGGTTAGGAATTCTCCGAATTCCGTTTAGGAATTCTCCAAATTCCGGTTAGGAATTCTTCGAATTCCGGTTAGGAATTTTCCGAATTCCGGTTAGGAATTCCGAACAGGAATTCTCCGATTGATTCCGAACATGAATTCTCCGAATTCCGAACGGGAATTCTCCGAATTCCGTACAGGAATTCTCCGAATTCCGAACGGGAATTCTCCGAATTCCGAACGGGAATTCTCCGAATTCCGAACAGGAATTCTTCGAATTCCGAACAGGAATTCTCCGAATTCGAAGAATTCTCCGAATTCCAACAGGAATTCTCAGAATTCCGAATTCCGGATAGGAATTCTCCGAATTCTTGATAGGAATTCTATGAATTCCGAATATGAATTCTCCGAATTCCGAACAGGAATTCACCGAATTCCGAAAAGGAATTCAACGAATTCCGAACAGGAATTCTCCGTATTCAAACAGGAATTCTCTGAATTCCGGAGAGGAATTCTCCGAATTCGAACAGGAATTCTCGAATTCGAACAGGAATTCTCCGAATTCGAACAGGAATTTTCCGAATTCGAACAGGAATTCTCCGAATTCGAACAGGAATTCTCCGAATTCGAACAGGAATTCTCCGAATTCGAACAGGAATTCTCCGAATTCGAACAGGAATTCTCCGAATTCGAACAGGAATTCTCCGAATTCGAACAGGAATTCTCCGAATTCGAACAGGAATTCTCCGAATTCGAACAGGAATTCTCCGAATTCGAACAGGAATTCTCCGAATTCGAACAGGAATTCTCCGAATTCAAACAGGAATTCTCCGAATTCGAACAGGAATTCTCCGAATTCGAACAGGAATTCTACGAATTCCGAACAGGAATTCTACGAATTCCGAACAGGAATTCTCCGAATTCCGAACAGGAATTCTCCGAATTCCAAACAGGAATTCTCCGAATTCCGAACAGGAATTTCCCGAATTCCGAACAGGAATTCTCCAAATTCCGAACAGGAATTCTCCAAATTCCGAACAGGAATTCTCTAAATTCCGAACAGGAATTCTCCAAATTCCGAACAGGAATTCTCCAAATTCCGAACAGGAATTCTCCAAATTCCGAACAGGAATTCTCCAAATTCCGAACAGGAATTCTCCAAATTTCGAACAGGAATTCTCCAAATTTCGAACATGAATTCTCCGAATTCCGAACAGGAATTCCCCGAATTCCGAACAGGAATTCTCCAAATTCCGAACAGGAATTCTCCAAATTCCGAACAGGAATTCTCCAAATTCCGAACAGGAATTCTCCAAATTCCGAACAGGAATTCTCCAAATTCCGAACAGGAATTCTCCAAATTCCGAACAGGAATTCTCCAAATTCCGAACAGGAATTCTCCAAATTCCGAACAGGAATTCTCCAAATTCCGAACAGGAATTCTCCAAATTCCGGTTAGGAATTCTCCGAATTCCGGTTAGGAATTCTCCGAATTCCGGTTAGGAATTCTCCGAATTCCGGTTAGGAATTCTCCGAATTCCGGTTAGGAATTCTCCGAATTCCGGTTAGGAATTCTCCGAATTCCGGTTAGGAATTCTACAAATTCCGGTTAGATATTCTCCGAATTCCGGTTAAGAATTCTCCGAATTCCGGTTAGGAATTCTCCGAAATCCGGTTTGGAATTCTCCGAATTCCGGTTAGGAATTCTTCGAATTCCGGTTAGGAATTCCCCGAATTCCGGTTAGGAATTCTCCGAATTCCGGTTAGGAATTCTCCGAATTCCGGTTAGGAATTCTCCGAATTCCGCTTAGGAATTCTCCGAATTCCGGTTAGGAATTCTCCGAATTCCGGTTAGGAATTCTCCGAATTCCGCTTAGGAATTCTCCGAATTCCGGTTAGGAATTCTCCGAATTCCGGTTAGGAATTCTCCGAATTCCGGTTAGGAATAGTGTTGGTAAAAACTCAAAATCTCAAAACTCACGGATGATTCAAATCAAGCGTGAGTTGAAACGCACCCAACTCAGCACCTAAAAACTCATGGATGAGTTGAATCATCCATTTGGATCATCGTAGGTTTTCTTTTGTTCTCCTTCGTTAAAAATAGTGAATTGACGTTTGTCGCATAAAATATTAGACACTCTTTTATGTATAAGCAATGAATTGCCCCAAATTAATTTCAAATGCGTTTTTGAACCAAAATGATTTTTTGGCAAATGAGTGAAATGATGCGTTTTAGCATGAAAAATTCAAGCATGATGCATTCCATTAAAATCGCAGGCGATTTCGTTCGCACGGGAGCGCTCGTTGATTGAGATTTATGAGTGAGTTTACCAACACTGGTTAGGAATTCTCCGAATTCCGGTTAGGAATTCTCCGAATTCCGGTTAGGAATTCTCCGAATTCCGGTTAGGAATTCTCCGAATTCCGGTTAGGAATTCTCCAAATTCCGGTTAGATATTCTCCGAATTCCGGTTAAGAATTCTCCGAATTCCGGTTAGGAATTCTCCGAAATCCGGTTAGGAATTCTCCGAATTCCGGTTAGGAATTCTCCGAAATCCGGTTAGGAATTCTCCGAATTACGGTTAGGAATTCTTCGAATTCCGGTTAGGAATTCTTCGAATTCCGGTTAGGAATTCTCCAAATTCCGGACAGGAATTTTCTAAATTCCGGACAGAAACGCTTCGAATACCGGATAGAAATTCTCCGAATTTCGGACAGGAAATCTCCGAATTCCGGACAGAAAGTCTCCGAATTCCGCACAGGAATTCTCTGAATTCCGGTCAGAAGTTCTCCAAATCCCGGATAGGAATTCTCCGAACTCCGCACAGGAATTCTTTGAATTCCGGACATAAGTTCTCCAAATTCCGGACAGGAATTCTTCGAATTTCGGACAGGAATTCTCCGAATTCCGAACAGGTATTCCGAATTCCGAAAATTAAGCTGATTCCAAACAAGAATTTTGTGAATTTCGTAAAAGGTTGATTTTTTTAATTTGGTTGATAACTCTATGAATAATTTCTTTCATATTTCTCATCGTGTTTCACCGCCTGCCATCATAATTGATAGCACACCGCGCCAGAAGTGCTTCGCCAGTTTTTAAGCTCCAATGTTTACATTTCCTAATCTCATCGATCCGGACAAGCAGCACTAGCTTGGTTTGTACACTCATCCGGAATGGTCACAAGCAAGCGGCAAACATCGAGGATGCAGAAAAAAATCCACACCTCGTCTACAAACTCGTGGAGAAGTCCATGTCCTACGTGAAAATGCGATGACCCGCGATGATGGAGAGGACGGACGGATATGAAATATGGAATCTGCAACGAACTCGGCTTAGTCCTAACCGAAGGATTTGAATTCAATCGTCTCCTGCATCATCATTGCGAGTGGAGCAAAAAACGCCTAAAATCCCATTGTCTATGAGCGGGATCAGCGGAGTGTTTCCAATGCAGAAAAAAATAGCACAAACAGTTCTAGCTCAGTTCGTTTCCTATTCCCAACCGAAAGCGATTCGATAGTCAGTCAGTCCATTGAAAAATCGGAAAGGAAATAAATCATCGGATACAGATAAGCGAATGGCAGCAAAAAATTGATCCCACTAAAAGCCCATCGTTGATCCGGATCCTGCCCGGAGTTGCGAACCGCATTTTGCAACAACCTGCCTTGGCGCTGCGCTCGCCCGATAGATAGGAAACTGTTTACAGAGTGTTCGGTTGTCGTCCTGTAGTAGGTCGGCAAGCAAGCGCAGGCATCACACACGACGACACCGTTCGTTGCAGTTATCATATCCGTCGTCCTGGAAGGGTTGTTTGGAGAATGAAAGCGCGGAGAAAAATCACAGCCGCCGCCGTGCCGAAAGCCACGTGGGATGGGGGGTGGTGAAGGTTTGATATGTGTTTATGATTTTTTGCTGCAACGCTGCAAACCGCAGCGCAACGGACCTGGTGGCAGCGCAGCAACAGCAGCAGCAGCGGTTGCTGGTCGTAAGACCAGAGTCAGAGATGGTGTTTGACGATATGTGGCAACCAACAGCTTGCGGAAAACGGGAGGTTGTCGACTTGTCGATACCTTTCGGGGACCAACTGACGAAGTGCGATGCATTTACGTTCAGGGGTGCCAGGTCGTTTTCTGAACATTCTACTCAAGGTGTCCATTTCTGTTACAACTCAATTTCGATTAGCGATTTCAAGCAGTCGTTTTGGTTTTTGTACAATGTCGATGTCGTACAATTTCGTAGTTTAAGGGAAGTTTGGACTGCGTCCTATTCATATCGATTTGGTTGCAGTATTTCAAATGCGACTCAACTCGATTGTATTGAAGTTCGTTTTCTTAGGCATCATCGTCAAGAGCATCTTGGTCTGCTGGTGGTTAGTTAAAGATTACTTGAAAGATTTTTTTTCCAAATTTCTTTTGATAAACATCAATTGTTGTTCAGAGCTCCATCGCATATATCTTGACAGCCCTCGTCTTGTTAATCAGTTCAACTATTTCAATCTGGGTACTGTCGATTTTCAAAATTTGCCCAATTTTGGCATCGCTGCCCTCGCCGAAATGTGAATTGACTGATGATAGGTGGTGATGGTTGCAGCGAGTGAAGCGCAGCGAAAAAAAAATGCGGCGGCTTCGCGGGCCCACGGGCCTTTTTTCCGGCACGCTACAGGTCGTTCCTGGTCTCGTGTGTTCTTGTTCGCAGTCGTCGCATCGCATCGTCCCGAAATCGTCGGAGGGAAATTGGATAGCTGTTGATTTTCGCAGTCAACTGCAGGCGCAATTTTACGGTAAACAGTCCGGAATCGTTCCGTTTTGCAGCGCCCGCCCGCCGTACCGGTCCGTGATCTGTTGCGGACGGGCGGAAGCGCAGAGTGCCTCCGGGTGCCGCGGAATATCAGGTTATCACCCGGCGAAAATGACCGCAATTAGTATGCACCAATATGTGGGAATTTACCGTTTTTTGATTGCTTCGACCTCGCCGTCGTCGTCGTCGTCGATCTCGGCTGTTGGCCTTTCGGGCTTGGGGGGTTGCAATCTCTGGTCTCGGATGGTCTGTTTCGCCGGATGCAGGGGGTAGAATCGGTGTTGCACTTTTTTCCCTCTCTAGGCTAGTAGGTGATGACGCTGGCGACGTTCGACGATGTGGTATTCTGCCGAGCCGGAGAAATTGTGAAAGGGAGCATCTGCCGGGTTGAGCGATTGCCTCCGGTTGGATATTTTTTTATAGCAAGCCCGGGGTGAATAGAAGGTGAAATGCATCGGTTGTGTAATTGGATTTTCGGTGCAATCCGTTCCCGTTTGGTTCGCGATTTGGGGTTTTGTATGGGGGAGGGAAAGCGAGCCGGAAGGGGGCAGGCATTGAATCTGTTTGCATTCGTTGCTCAACTTGCAGTGGAGGCGCATCCGGACGATGCAACACCGACGACGATGCCGCTGAAGAGTCGTCATACGAGATGCAAAAGCTGTGAATGAGAGGCGATCAATTTGGTGGGGTTAATTTGGACAATTGGGCTTTGTTTTGCCATTTCGGGGGTGGTAATTGGATTTTTATGCCATGGGATTTGAGTGCGATGCACTTTTTCTGCAGTCAAGTGGTTTATTGGGTGCTTTTTGTGCGATTAGTTCACGGTAATTGAGTGTGAAGTTGGAATAAGGATCATACCGGACTGAATGACGTGGATGATGGCTTGATAGAGTTGGAAAATGGGGTATCTTGTTTGGTAGAGCTTAATGAGTTGGGAGATAAACGATTCAATTATTTTATTGATTCGATGTATTGTGTTTTCTAAGAAGTGATCAATATCGAAGTGCGCATTACAAAACAAACAATATTGCAACAAAGTTCTCGTTCTATAATATTTTTTCAAATTTTCCCAGATGTAGATATTTTGTGGTTTTCAAAGAGCTCCTTTTCCTTCTTCTCTTATTTTTTTTATTGATTTTACATCCCCCACTGGGACATTGCCACATCGGTAGCTTAGGTGCTTCAGACCGATTTTAAAATTAACAACCACGTAGAATATGTACTTTTGAGAACCACCGTTTCTTGTTGACAAACCCTACCTCAAATAAAACTTCCTCGAAATTGCGTCACTCGTGTTCAATTATTTATTCCAATCGGCTATTCATCGTTCTGATAGCCTCAATCCTACCAGCGAACGAATCAGAAAACCATGGAATCGCAAACTGCAATCGAAGACGCAACAGACAGCTTTCCAAACATTTTCTGTTTTTTTCGGCTACCAACCCATCATTTTCATCCAGCTGAAAGCCAGTTTTGGCCAAATCCTGCCTTCCCGAGCTGAGCCTGGACCCGCGTCCCCGCCGCCGTCTTCGGGTTAATGGAAAGCAAATATTTGCACCTCCTTGACGTCCTTCGCAGCGGCCAATAACGACAACGATGACGACGTTCCGGCTTCCTATGAATTTTCGATGAACGAGCGGGAAGCGGAGATTTTTACCAAATCAAAATCCGACTCGAAAAAAGAAAAACGAACCAAAACTTGACGTGGCGATTCTTTTCGGGTCCTCGATTTCTTCCGGGGCACAGAAGAGCGATGCAGTCATTGCGCGCACTGAATCCGACCGACCGACCAGAGCGTCGAAACGCAATCAGACCCGACCCGGACAAGTGTAACGTGCGCGTGAAGTAGGGAAGGGCCGAAATTGGATTCCGGCTCGCAACAATAGGTTCTTTTCATTAATATTTAAAGTGGATTTTAATCATAATTCGTCGTCGTGGATGGGATTTTACATGAACATGTTTTTTTCGGAGATCGGTCTCGTCGCACATGTTGTTCCGGATGGTGAATCGATGCCCTCATTCATACATACGGGCGAACTTGATTGACGGTTAGTTTTGCTCAGACAATTAGAGTATTGAATGTCCTGATCATGGTCCTTTAGAATAGGATTCATTTTTTCAGGAAGCGTGCAGTTCATGCAGTTGTTATGCAGAACAGCGAAATTGAAGCAGAGGAATTGTAGCCAGCGAATATCGAATTTTGTGTAAGCAAACATTAGCGTAGAGAATGACATGATGGAGAAGAATGCATAGGAGTGGAAGTTGAACGCGGTATAACGAACCTCTTATGAAGAGAACATTTTTTCGTTGGCGGACCATCGAAGCCGGTTGTCGGTATAGATCTCAAGAGTTCGGGAGCTCTTCATAACGAACTCGGCTTCTGGTGTTTTAGACTGAAGTTATCGTGAGTAATGTTTACAAATCGTTTTTACTGTTAGATTGTGAGCCGGTGCCATTGATACAAGCTGTCTTATTTTGGTTGATGATAGAACCGAATATATCAATTCAAATTTTTTCTGCAATCAAAGGGTTTATAACTTGTTGGGTGATCAATCAAAACCGAAAATCATTCATTGTTGCATTTCCAATATTTCAAGTTAGAAATGTTTTTCTGATGCATTCCTAATGGAATTCGGATGAATTCCGATTAATTCCAAAGAGAATTCTAATGGATTCCAAATGGAATTCCGATGGATTCCAAATGGAACTTCAATGAAATCCGCATGGGATTCTGATGAATTACGAATAAAATTCTGATGAATTCCAATAAATTCGAACGGAAATCCGATGAACCTCGAATGTAGTTCCGATCAATTCCGAATAGAATTTCGGTGAATTCCGAATGAAAAACCGATTAATTCCGATGAAATGCGATCAATTTTGTAAGGAATTTCGATGAGGTCTGAGGAATTTCGAAGAATTCCTAACGAAAATCCGGTGAATTCTGAAATGAATTCCGATGTACAGTGTCGACCCGATTTTGTCACTCCTCGATTTTGTCTACTCTTGATTTTGTTTACTCCCGATTTTATCACGTTTCGACCCGACTTCATCACGTCCTCATTTTGTAAGGTTTTCGACCCGATTTTGTCACCCAAAACGAATTTTGAAAATTTTAGTCGTTTTTTATTATAAATCATTTCTGATTACCTGTCAAGGATTTTCTCGACAAGAAATAACGAAGAATGCCGAACGGAATTCTAATAATTTCCGAACGGACTTCCGAAAAATTTCTAACGAATATGCCATAAGTTCCAATCGGATTGCTGATAAATGCCAAACAGAATTCCAACGAATTCCGAACGGAATTCCGATGAATTTTGAACAGAGCTCCGATGAACTCCGAAGCATTCTGAAGAATTCCAAATGAAATTCCGTTGAACTCCGATTGGATTTCCGATGTACTCCGAATGGAATTCCTATGAATTTTGAACAGAATTGCAATGAATTGTGAACGGAATTCCGATGAGTTCCGACCGAATTCCGATGAATTCCGATTAATTGCAATGAATTCCGATGAATTTTGAACGGATTCGGTTGATTTCCGAACGGAATTTCGATGAATTCCGATGAGTTCCGAACGGAATTCCAAAAAGTTATTATCGGAATTCCGAACGGAATTTCGGTGGATTCAGATGTATTCCGAAAGGAATTCCGATGAATTCCAATGAATTCTGAACGGAATTTCTAACGAAATTCCGGTGAATTCCGAACTGAATTCCAGTGAATTGCTAAAGGAACTCCGATGAACTTCGATGAAGTCCAATTTCAAACGGAATTCCGAATAGCATTCCGGTGAGTTCTGAACGAAATTCCGATGAGCTCAGACCGAATTCCGATGAAATCCGAACAGAATATCGATGAATTCCAAAAAGAATTCTGAACGGAATGCCGATGAATTATGAACGAAATTCCAAAGAGTTCTCAGCGGAAATCTAATGAATTCCGAACAGAATTCTGATATATTCCGAAAGAAATTCCGATGAATTTCGAACGGAATTTCGATGAAACTTGAACGGAATTCTGAATGAACGGAATTCTGAACGGTATTTGGATGATTTCCGAACATAATTTCAATGAGTTCCGAAAGGAATTCCGCTGAATTCCTAAAAGAATTTCGATGAATTTCAAACAGAATTCCGATGAGTTCCGAACGGAATTCCGAAAAGAATTTCGAAGAATTCCAAACAGTATTCCGATGAGTTCCGAACGGAATTCCTATGAAATATGAACGAAATTCCAAAAAGTTATTAACGGAATTTCGATAACGTAATAAAATTCCAAATAACGTATTCCGTTAGGAATTCCAGTGAATTCCGATGATTTCCGAGCGGAATTTTGTTGAATTCCGAACATAATTCCGAAGGATTCCTAAAAGAATTTCGATGACTTTCAAACAGAATTCCGATGCGTTCTGAATGTAATTCCGATAAATTCTGAACGAAATTCCAAAGAGTTTTTAACAAAATTCCGATGAATTCTGAACGGTTTTCCGAACGGAATTTCTATGAATTCCGAAAAGAACTCCGAACGAAATTCCGGTGAACTTCGAACGAAATTCCGGTAAATTCCGAACGGAATTCCAGTGAATTCCTAAAGGAATTCCGATGATCTTTGATAAAGTCCAATTTCAAACGGAATTCCGAGTAGCATTCCGATGAGTTCCGAAAGGAATTCTGAACGAAATTCCAAAGAATTCTGAACGGAATTCCAAACGAAATTCCGATGAATTCTGAACGTAATTCTAATGAATCCAGAACGGTATTCCGAACAGAATTTCGATGAGTTTCGATGAGTCCGATTTATTTCGAAAAAAATTTCGATTAATTTCGAACAGAATTTCGATGAGTTCCAAGCGGAAATCTGAAGAAATTTGAACAAAATTCCAAAGAGTTTTTGAATTCCGATATATTCCGAAAGGAATTCTGATGCATTTCTAAAGAAATCCCGAACGGAGCTCCCCTTCAACCCTTGCGTGGCAGCCTCCTCGGAAGCCTCCTTTCAAGAGGCTCGGAAGCCTCCTTTCAAGAGGCTCGGAAGCCTCCTTTCAAGAGGCTCGGAAGCCTCCTTTCAAGAGGCTCGGAAGCCTCCTTTCAAGAGGCTCGGAAGCCTCCTTCCAAGAGGCTTGGAAGCCTCCTTTCAAGAGCTTCGGAAGCCTCCTTTCAAGAGGCTCGAAAGCCTCCTTTCAAGAGGCTCGGAAGCCTCCTTTCAAGAGGCTCGGAAGCCTCCTTTCAAGAGGCTCGGAAGCCTCCTTTCAAGAGGCTCGGAAGCCTCCTTTCAAGAGGCTCAGGCCTCCTTTCAAGAGGCTCGGAAGCCTCCTTTCAAGAGGCTCAGAGCCTCCTTTCAAGAGGCTCAGAAGCCTCCTTTCAAGAGGCTCAGGCCTCCTTTCAAGAGGCTCAGGCCTCCTTTAAAGAGGCTCAGAAGCCTCCTTTCAAGAGGCTCAGAAGCCTCCTTTCAAGAGGCCTCAAGCCTCCTTTCAAGAGGCTCAGGAAGCCTCCTTCAAGAGGCTCAGAGCCTCCTTTCAAGAGGCTCAGAAGCCTCCTTTCAAGAGGCTCAGAAGCCTCCTTTCAAGAGGCTCAGGCCTCCTTTCAAGAGGCTCAGGCCTCCTTTCAAGAGGCTCAGAAGCCTCCTTTCAAGAGGCTCAGGCCTCCTTTCAAGAGGCTCAGGCCTCCTTTCAAGAGGCTCAGAAGCCTCCTTTCAAGAGGCCTCAGTAGCCTCCTTTCAAGAGGCCTCAGTAGCCTCCTTTCAACATGCCTGGAAGCCTCCTTTCAAGAGGCCTGGAAGCCTCCTTTCACGAGGCTCCAGGAAGCCTCCTTTCAAGAGGCTCAAGCCTCCTTTCAAGAGGCTCAGGCCTCCTTTCAAGAGTCTCAGAAGCCTCCTTTCAAGAGTCTCAAGCCTCCTTTCAAGAGGCTCAGAAGCCTCCTTCAAGAGGCTCAGAGCCTCCTTTCAAGAGGCTCAGAAGCCTCCTTTCAAGAGGCTCAGGCCTCCTTTCAAGAGGCTCAGGCCTCCTTTCAAGAGGCTCAGGCCTCCTTTCAAGAGGCTCAGAAGCCTCCTTTCAAGAGGCTCAGAAGCCTCCTTTCAAGAGGCTCAGAAGCCTCCTTTCAAGAGGCTCAGAAGCCTCCTTTCAAGAGGCTCAAGCCTCCTTTCAAGAGGCTCAGAAGCCTCCTTTCAAGAGGCTCGGAAGCCTCCTTCCAAGAGGCTCAGAGCCTCCTTCCAAGAGGCTCGGAAGCCTCCTTCCAAGAGGCTCAGAAGCCTCCTTCCAAGAGGCTCAGAAGCCTCCTTCCAAGAGGCTCAGAAGCCTCCTTCCAAGAGGCTCAGAAGCCTCCTTCCAAGAGGCTCAAAGCCTCCTTCCAAGAGGTTCAAGCCTCCTTCCAAAAGGCTCGGGAACCTCCTTCCAAAAGGCTCGGAAGCCTCCTTTCAAGAGGCTCGCAAGCCTCCTTCCAAGAGTCCCGGAAGCCTCTTTTCGAGAAGCTCTGAAGCCTTCTTTCAAGAGGCTCGGAAGCCTCCTTTCAAGAGGCTCGGAAACCTACTTACGAGAGGCTCGGAAGCCTCCTTCCAAGAGGCTCGGAAGCCTCCTTCCAAGAGGCTCGGAAGCCTCCTTCCAAGAGGCTCGGAAGCCTCCTTCCAAGAGGCCCGGAAGCCTCCTTCCAAGAGGCTCGGAAGCTTCCTTCCACGAGGCTCGGAAGCCTCATTTAAAGAGGATCGGAAGCCTCCTTTCAAGAGGCCCGGAAGACTCCTTTCAAGAGGCCCGGAAGACTCCTTTCAAGAGGCTCGGAAGCCTCCTTTCAAGAGGCTCGGAAGCCTCCTTCCAAGAGGCTCGGAAGCCTCCTTCCAAGAGGCCTCAGGAAGCCTCCTTTCAAGAGGCTCAGGCCTCCTTCCAAGAGGCTCAGAAGCCTCCTTCCAAGAGGCTCAGAAGCCTCCTTCCAAGAGGCTCAGAAGCCTCCTTCCAAGAGGCTCGGAAGCCTCCTTCCAAGAGGCTCAGCCTCCTTCCAAGAGGATCAGGCCTCCTTCAAAGAGGATCGGAAGCCTCCTTCCAAGATGCTCGGAAGCCTTTTTCCAAGAGGCCTGGAAGCCTTTTCCAAGAGGCTCGGAATCCTCCTTCCAAGAGGCTCAGAAGCCTCCTTCCAAGAGGCCTGGAAGCCTCCTTCCAAGAGGCTCGGAAGCCTCCTTCCAAGAGGCTCGGAAGCCTCCTTCCAAGAGGCTCAGGCCTCCTTCCAAGAGGCTCAGGAAGCCTCCTTCCAAGAGGCTCGGAAGCCTCCTTCCAAGAGGCTCAGAAGCCTCCTTCCAAGAGGCTCAAGCCTCCTTCCAAGAGGCTCAGAGCCTCCTTCCAAGAGGCCTCAGGCCTCCTTCCAAGAGTCCCGGAAGCCTCCTTCCAAGAGGCTCAGGAAGCCTCCTTCCAAGAGGCTCGGAAGCCTCCTTCCAAGAGGCTCGGAAGCCTCCTTCCAAGAGGCTCGGAAGCCTCCTTCCAAGAGGCTCGGAAGCCTCCTTCCAAGAGGCTCGGAAGCCTCTTTCCAAGAGGCCCGGAAGCCTCCTTCCAAGAGGCTCGGAAGCTTCCTTCCACGAGGCTTGGAGGCCTCATTTCAAGAGGCTCGGAAGCCTCCTTCAAGAGGCCCGGAAGCCTGCTTTCAAGAGGCTCGGAAGCCTCCTTTCAAGAGGCTCGGAAGCCTCCTTTCAAGAGGCTCGGAAGCCTCCTTTCAAGAGGCTCGGAAGCCTCCTTTCAAGAGGCTCGGAAGCCTCCTTCCAAGAGGCTCAAGCCTCCTTCCAAGAGGCTCAGAAGCCTCCTTCCAAGAGGCTCAAGCCTCCTTCCAAGAGGCTCAGGAAGCCTCCATCCAAGAGGCCTGGAAGCCTCCTTCCAAGAGGCCTGGAAGCCTCCTTCCAAGAGGCTCAGAGCCTCCTTCCAAGAGGCTCAGGCTTCCTTCCAAGAGGCTTGGAGGCCTCATTTCAAGAGGCTCAGAGCCTCCTTTCAAGAGGCTCAGAAGCCTCCTTTCAAGAGGCTCAGGAAGCCTCCTTTCAAGAGGCTCAGAAGCCTCCTTTCAAGAGGCTCAGGCCTCCTTTCAAGAGGCTCAGAAGCCTCCTTTCAAGAGGCTCAGCCTCCTTCCAAGAGGCTTGGAAGCCTCCTTCCAAGAGGCTCAGAGCCTCCTTCCAAGAGGCTCAGGCCTCCTTCCAAGAGGCTCAGAAGCCTCCTTCCAAGAGGCTCAGAAGCCTCCTTCAAGAGGCTCAGAGCCTCCTTTCAAGAGGCTCAGAAGCCTCCTTTCAAGAGCTCAGGCCTCCTTTCAAGAGGCTCAGAAGCCTCCTTTCAAGAGGCTCAGAAGCCTCCTTTCAAGAGGCTCAGGCCTCCTTTCAAGAGGCTCAGGCCTCCTTTCAAGAGGCTCAGAAGCCTCCTTTCAAGAAGCTCAGGCCTCCTTTCAAGAGGCTCAGGCCTCCTTTCAAGAGGCTCAGAAGCCTCCTTTCAAGAGGCTCCAAAGCCTCCTTTCAAGAGGCTCAGAAGCCTCCTTTCAAGAGGCTCCAGCCTCCTTTCAAGAGGCTCAGAAGCCTCCTTTCAAGAGGCTCGAAGCCTCCTTTCAAGAGGCTCAGAAGCCTCCTTTCAAGAGGCTCAGAAGCCTCCTTTCAAGAAGGCTCAGAAGCCTCCTTTCAAGAGGCTCAGAAGCCTCCTTTCAAGAGGCTCAGAAGCCTCCTTTCAAGAGGCCTCAGAGCCTCCTTTCAAGAGGCTCAGAAGCCTCCATTCAAGAGGCCTCAGAGCCTCCTTTCAAGAGGCTCGGAAGCCTCCATTCAAGAGGCTCGGAAGCCTCCATTCAAGAGGCTCGGAAGCCTCCATTCAAGAGGCTCGGAAGCCTCCTTTCAAGAGGCTCGGAAGCCTCCTTTCAAGAGATTCGCTTGAGGGGCGCACTACTTTCAAGAGGCTCGGAAGCCTCCTTTCAAGAGGCTCGGAAGCCTCCTTTCAAGAGGCTCGGAAGCCTCCTTTCAAGAGGCTCGGAAGCCTCCTTTCAAGAGGCTCGGAAGCCTCCTTTCAAGAGGCTCGGAAGCCTCCTTTCAAGAGGCCTCAAGCCTCCTTTCAAGAGGCTCAGGCCTCCTTTCAAGAGGCTCAGAGCCTCCTTTCAAGAGGCTCAGAAGCCTCCTTTCAAGAGGCTCAGGCCTCCTTTCAAGAGGCTCGAAGCCTCCTTTCAAGAGGCTCAGAAGCCTCCTTTCAAGAGGCCTCAGAAGCCTCCTTTCAAGAGGCTCACAGCCTCCTTTCAAGAGGCCTGGAAGCCTCCTTTCAAGAGGCTCAGAAGCCTCCTTTCAAGAGGCTCAGAAGCCTCCTTTCAAGAGGCTCAAGCCTCCTTTCAAGAGGCTCAAGCCTCCTTTCAAGAGGCTCAGAAGCCTCCTTTCAAGAGGCTCAAAGCCTCCTTTCAAGAGGCCTCAAGCCTCCTTTCAAGAGGCTCGGAAGCCTCCTTTCAAGAGGCTCGGAAGCCTCCTTTCAAGAGGCTCGGAAGCCTCCTTTCAAGAGGCTCGGAAGCCTCCTTTCAAGAGGCGCGGAAGCCTCCTTTCAAGAGGCTCGGAAGCCTCCTTTCAAAAGGCTCGGAAGCCTCCTTTCAAGAGCTTTGGAAGGCTCCTTTCAAGAGGCTCGGAAGCCTCCCTTCAAGAGGCTCGGAAGCCTGCTCGAAAATACATTATTTCGGATGATGCCATCAATAAATTAATAGATTCGCTTGAGGGGCGCACCACTATTTTTTTTTTTTCGACTGCTGGACAGATCAACAAAATAAATCAGAAAGTGTCGCATTCAAATTGAATGTCTTCAAATGAGACAGATATCAAGTCACAACAATAGATTTCTTCACTTTCAAAAACAGTCCAGTTTGAAGCGCTTCCAGATGGCAATTTTCCTTTTCCAATAGGGGATAGCGCCAGCAGGTGATTCCGCGGTGGGGCCGTGTTTATTATTATCTCTTTTTCAATAATGAGAATGGTTTGCTTGCAGGTATCCATGGTATAGTAATTCAGCAAACCGGCAATGGTGAATCCTTTCCTTTATCGGGAAACGGCATCTGTTTATCTTCCGAATCAGTTACTACGATGCTGGGGAGGGTAGGAAAGTGGCTTCATTAGTTAATTGAATTTCGACAATGGCGCAAAAGGGAAAATTCACCTTGTTCGATGGCCGTCTCCTTCCTCCGAAGAATTAATTTCCAATTTGCAGGTTTCCGGTCGCTCTTTGACGACGCGCGTCCGGATTCGAAGCCGTCTGTTTCGCATCATGGAATTAATTTCTTTCGACAGCGCGTCCAATGCAGCCGCTCGGGAAGGCTTCTTTTTATTAAATTGATGCCACCCGCAAGAAAAATCACTCCACATACTGGCAGTGACGTGAAATTAGCTCCCCGCCCGCACATATCAGACATAAATATTCATGACGCGAATCTTTACAAACTTAATTTCTACTCCGTCAAGTTTCCTACCCCTGCGGGCTACCGGCGGGTTTCGAATATTGATTGATTATGCCCTGTCAAAAGCGCTCGTTGTCTCCCTCGTATGTGCAGATAATTATTCTCCTCCAGGAAAATACGTTGGTGGCACATTCTTATCACATACTTACCCCTCTTTGCAGCACTCGAGCAACTCCCCCGACGGGGGAAAATCATTTGTTTGTTTATAAATAGGTTTCGGAAGAATGTGACATTCCTACCCCCTCACGCGCCGCAGCTCCTACGGCTTGTGTGGAGCCTCCACGCTCGCTTTGAGCAACTTGAGCTCATCAATTCCGGCGCTGTTGGCGGTGCTCGTTGGCTGCGGGACGAGATAATGATTTTGTCATTTTATAGGCAAAACTTTGCCCTACTTAGTTTGACGCAAGGAAAGGGGACACATTTTTCCATTGATTAGAGCCGAAGACGGCGACGAGGCGGTCTCACATATGTCAGGCATGTGAGTAAATTCATCAAATATGATAATGAATAGGAATTAGAGATGATGCGCGATGCGGGGATGGGATAGGACTGGGAAGGTCCTTGAAAGAAGTTTCGTACTTTGGGAGGGAAGGGGTTAATTTATAATTTTCAGCCAATGAGAGTGGCTGGGATGGAATTTGATCTGCTTTCTTTTCGGATTTCTTTGAAATCAGTTCCTTCCTCGGGTGGAAAACTAAGCATTCATGTGCGAGTGTGGGTTTAAGTTTTCGGCTGATAAGAAAGTTGAGTGGGGTGTCAATGACGTGTTCTTTTCTCGAGATATGATTAATTGAAGGATCCTTCCGGCCTACTTTGCCGAAATGTTTACTTGTTTTCGGCAAAATATCGATCCTACCCCTCTATTCATCGCCGAGGGACTTGGCAATTTATAACCTTTTCTAATTTCGTATTACACAATGAACAAGATGTGCCGAAGCGCGAGCATTTCTCTTGGGAACGCAGGTTCTATTCTTTCGACATTCCTATCCCCCGCTAGACAACCGTTCGTTGTTGCGATTGATCAAAATTTATTATTATTGCGCTGATACCGAAACGGTGAGCGGAAAGCGCGCCTTGAGGTGGGGACTAATTCGCAAACATGTACGAGTTTCGTTTCCTGCGTGCAACCGCAGCTAGCGGTGGATTAAAAATTCAAATCGATGTTTGTGCGCATTATTTTTATGTTTTCGCATATTTCCAACCACCCCATACCTATATTCGGGCGAATATATTTTCAATTAATAATTGATGATGATACATCCGAAGCGATAGCGCAATCTTGCAGGGGCAGGGGTAGGTATGCAAATTTCGGCATCACTCTCATGTGGGCTGCGGATGTTCAGTTCTGCGGAAAGGAAAAAAATATTGAGCTGCCAAATTGAGCGCAAAAAGACGCGTGTTTTGATGAACGCTTGCGGGGGGTAGGAAACAGTATGTTAATAAATGCGAAAAACGCTGCTCTTTGATGGAGAGAAAAAAACGCGGAGAAGGGGAGCGCCCGAGCAGTTTGATCTTTGATATCAATCAAAAATTCTAACCATGAGGAGCGTTATTCCCACTGAGGGGGGGTAGGGATATCAATCGTAAAGTGTGTATTTGGCGAAGGTTTTCAACTCGGGATAAGTTTTCATTTTTCACAGCTCTGATAAAAAATGCTAGCGCCCGGGAATCGAGTCAGAATCAAATTTATGCGCTGCAGCAGCAGCGCGGGTCTTCCGATCTTTCAATCCGAGCCCGAACGGGGGGAAAAAGTTTTCTATATGTCGGCCATGTTTGTTTTCCACCAGCCAGAGATACGGGAACGAGTTACGATGCGAACGGGCATATCGAAATTCATCAAGGAGCGAATGGGGAACGAGGGCAACCCCCTTAACTCATTTTTCTGGAACGGATTATCAACGACATCCATGGAGGGGGTAGGAAACAGAGAAAAATAATTTTAATGTCTAATAATATTTGCATATTATTTATGACACACCGTGTGATGTGCTACTCCGCATCGGGTCTGACGTGAGCCGAAGTATGTAAAGGAACGTCATCCTGCTTCGTGTGCGGATTCCTCCATTGTGACCAGGAGGAAAATCGTGCAAAGTGAGAGGGGTAAGACTCTCGTTGGGGATAAAGTAACGTATGTTATTCGATTAAATTTTTATGTTGCAATTTACATATTTTATGGATGCGGAAACGTATTTTTTTTTCTGCGGAGCTTCAACTCACTGATTACCTCGTCTATAGAAACAAATCAAGGGATAGGAGTCTGCACGGACGACAAATTGCAGCTCCTTCTGGTGGAACACGTACAGACGACGATTAATAATCGTAAAAATAATTCGCACAAATTTTATTTTTTATCAGCCACCATTTCCCGCGATTCTCGCAGTTTATCGATTTTTTGTAGCATTTTCCTCCTTTTTCCATTCTCAAATTTTAATCTTGCGGCAACAAAAGAAGATTTTCCGATCGAGCGAGCTTCGCCGGTCGTCATCATCTCTATCGCCGTCGCGTCGAGACGAGACAGACCGGAAAGCGTTCTCCATTGATCAAATATTAATAAGCTTACCCCTTTTTGGCGGTATCCGACGAGCGAGCGCACCCTTCCACCATTATTGTTCACCTGATTTGATGCGACGAGAACATCAGTCGAAATGAGTGGTTTCACTGGATCGCAAAAATCGATTATTGAACATTTGATCTGAAATATGGTGAACGGGGGTAGGGCAGTGCTCCTAATTTTTCGCCCGGCATTACGAGTTGAAAGGAGAAATGTATAAATTTAATTAAATTTCAATAAAATTAAATATCTAATTAGGGGGTATTGATACCGAGTGCTCTCTCTTGGTGCCGATCTGAGAAGAAAGGCGGCATCTGTTGTTATCAGTCGGAGTCGATCTAATTTACAGCTCAGCCGTAACGTTCGGTTGGTTCTGGAGCTTGTTCTACACTGGAGGCCGATATTTTCGATACACTTCGATAATTTGCATCCAAAATGCTTCAATTTAGAATGTTTTTTCTTCTTCTAATTTTATGCCAAAAACATGCCGAAATTTAAAAAAAAGTATTTGAGCGATTCCAAGCAACAGCATCAAAATTTAAGAAAATTTTCAATTCATGATTTTCTATTGAGTTGAAACTTTGCACAGTTTTTCAATTTCCTCTAAATCGTCATTTTTCGATATCAAATCTTCATATTGAGTCACGACTAACTTTTCAAAAGGGTGTATGTGAAAATGGTTCAAAAATATTTAAAAAGCTGCACAGCAAAAACGGAATGTTCGATTGTTATGATTTTTTCAGCAAAGTTAGAAAACTAAATGGTGATTATTAAGAAAATGTGCACAGTAAAAAAAAAAAATTTTTGCCTTTAAAAATATCATTTTCTGCACAAAAACACAAATATCGCAAAACTCTATCTTTTTACGAACGTATTTTTTTAGGGAAATTGGTCCATTATATTAGCTATCTACCATAAAAATTTGTTATGACAAAAAAATTATGATATTTCAAACATTTCACAATTTTCAAAATAAACAAAAAAAAATCCGTGTTATTTTTTTCGAGAATCGCAGTTTGATGCTGATTTTATTGTTAAGGGCCTTGCGTAAGTTAAACAAGTTGTTTGTATGATATTCCATATTTATGTATTCATCGATATTATGTATATTATATGTATAAATATTATATGTATAAATAAATAAAAATGAATTAATATTATCCTAAGTATTAAATTAAATGTGGCAGTTACACAATGCACATTGGTCCAGGTAGCATACAAAGCGGTAATAAGTTGTTCAAGCCGAAAATAGCAGAGATAGAAAAAAACTTTGTTCTACAAAGTTGCTCCTAACGGTGAGGGGCTTTTTGAGGTTTTCATAAAAATTAGGGTGGGCCACATTTGAAAAAAATTAAATACAAAACTTTTTCATTTGCAGAGATACGGCTATACAATGTTCCGCGAAGTTATAGTTCAGCCAGATTCCAAGAATTTTGCTAAAAAAATATTTCTCTAGCTCTTAAATTGACTGATTTAGAGCAATTTTCCCAAGTTTACTTAGGGTGACCCTCAAAAAAACAGTTTTTTTGCTCTAACTTTTTTGTTTCAAATTTCTCAGCAATGTGATGTTCAGAGCACTTTTTGTGCTTTGCAGGGCGCAACTTTTCATGGACTTAGCGTTGCCATATCTCATGCGGATCAAAAGTTATTGAGGTTTTTCTTCGAAAAAAACGTTTTCTTCTAACGGCTGTATCTATGAATGGCGCAAACATTTTTTCAATCTGTTTTCTCGACCTTATTCTACTACTTTCAGGCTTCATTTCAGGGTGTTTAAATCGAGGGGATAATTGAAAATAACCCCATATTATTACAATGAAAAATTATCGTTTTTTCCATTTTCAAGCACTCATTTGCTATTTTTAAGTGTTTTGCTTCCATGGCTTACTTCGTGATATGGCAAACGCCACACCATTTTGTTATAGAGCCTGAGCAGAAGCTAATATCTTAAAAACAGCAGTGCTTATGAACTTGATATGAATAAGAGGTAACATGACAAAAAATAATAACAAAAATTAATATCCAAAATAAATACTTTAGGCATAACATTATCAGATATTTTAATACAAAACAAAAAATAATTATGTTTTGCCTTTGATATTGTAATAACAACATATGTTATGCTTTGAATATTTTGTATATTACTTTTTGTTATTTCGTATCTTATACATGTCAGTAATTTTCGCCGAGACCGAGCCACTATTTGCACGAGGTCTTTGAAAATGCCAAAATTTATGTTTATTAGAATACTTTCGGCAAGTTTATTAGGGATCCGAGTTAAATTTTTCAGAAAGATGGACCCCTCGTTAGTTATGGACAAAATCACTTTTATGAACTCCTCGATTTTTGTCAATTCTTGATTCACCAAAACTGTCATAACTCCAACATTTCTCAACCGATCTGAGTGTATCCTCAATTTGCAATAATAACAATGGGGCAGCCATATTGGATTTGGTATTGGATTAAAGTTTTGAGCCTTCCAAATAAATTACTGCTGTAGACATGCTCTTCATTTTCAAAATATATTTGGCGTAGAATAGTGTATGAAATCAATGAACTGATGTCGTAGTCTCATATTGTTTGTATAAATAATGTTCTTTCGTCAGATGGGCCTTAAAAAATAGTTTGGTGAATCGTACAAAACTTTTGATAGAAAAAACATGCACCTGAGATTTTTGAACACAAAGCTCTATATAAGCTTAGATTTCCATCGATGTGGTGATATTCAAAATCGGTGATTGCAAATCTAGCGGAAAAATAGTTTAAAAAATAAATCCAAGATGGCAGCCAAATCAAATATGGCTGCCCCATATTCAAAGCATAACATATGTTGTTATTACAATATCAAAGGCAAAACATAATTATTTTTTGTTTTGTATTAAAATATCTGATAATGTTATGCCTAAAGTATTTATTTTGGATATTAATTTTTTTTTTTATTTTTTGTCATGTTACCTCTTATTCATATCAAGTTCAAAAACTGCTGTTTTCAAGATATTAGCTTCTGCTCAGGCTTTATAACTAAATGGTGTGGCGTTTGCCATATCACAAAGTAAGCCATGGAAGCAAAACACTTAAAAATAGCAAATGGGTGCTTGAAAATGGAAAAAACGGTAATTTTTCATTGCAATAATATGGGGTTATTTTCAATTATCCCCTCGATTTAAACACCCTGAAATGAAGCCTGAAAGTAGTAGAATAAGGTCGAGAAAACAGATTGAAAAAATGTTTGCGCCATTCATAGATACAGCCGTTAGAAGAAAACGTTTTTTTTCGAAGAAAAACCTCAATAACTTTTGATCCGCATGAGATATGGCAACGCTAAGTCCATGAAAAGTTGCGCCCTGCAAAGCACAAAAAGTGCTCTGAACATCACATTGCTGAGAGATTTGAAGCAAAAAGTTAGAGCAAAAAACTGCTTTTTTAAGGGTCACCCTAAGTAAACTTAAATTGCTCTGATTCAGTCAATGTAAGAGCTAAAGAAATAATTTTCTGAGCAAAATTCTTGGAAACTGGCTGAACTATAACTTTGCGGAACATTATGTAAGTACCCGTATCTCTGCAAATGAAAAAGTTTTATATTTAATTTTTTTCAAAAGTGGCCCACCCTAATTTTTATGAAAACCTCAAAAAGCCCCTCACCGTTAGGAGCAACTTTGTAGAACAAAGTTTTTTTCTATCTCTGCTATGTTCGGCTTGAACAACTTATTACCGCTTTGTATGCTACCTGGACCAATGTGCAATGTTGTTATAGAAACTCTAAGAGTTTTGGGTTTGAATTTTGGTATGGGTTATGATATCATGAAAACAGTTTATTAATACTTATTTTTTATTTATTTTATTCAAATTTTTAAAATATCGAATACTTTTTGAATTATTATCAGCACAGTTTGAGTATAGTTTTGCTTTAATTTTATTTTCCGACAATGGAATGAAACAGTGAAATTTTTGGGTTCCTTGGATCGTTTTCGCGTTATTAAATTGCTCGCTGAGCTCTGAAGCCTTTATTTCGTACTCTTCAGTAGTAGTAAAACAAAATGATAATTTGGTTAAATCTTTTCTTTTCTACGATTTGCCCAATCAAAAGTTCTTTCGCAGTTTTAATTGGATGCTCACGTTCTTTGGCTCAACTTGCTCTTGTGGCCATGCGCTTTATTGTTCCTCCAATAGCATCACAAGGACCTTTGCCATGTGATGTAGCAAAAATGCCATTCTGCATCAATTCCGTACATTGATTTAAATTGACATAGGCTCGAAAAATTCTTACGATTTTTGTACTGCGACGCTGCTCCATCAGACATGAAATATATCTTTTGACTTCTTTATGCTTATCAACGCGTAAAAGTTAATCATTTTTTCAATGAACAAGTTTACGGATACTGAATCGTGTCTTAAATCTTCGGAAATTATAATAAAACTTAAGTGTTCAATTTGCGTACTTCCATTAAAATAAATAACGAATGGATGAATAGTAGCTTGTTGTACGTTCCAGTGATGGGACTGCACTTCATCTTGCAATACAAAGCTGTAATTTTCAGAAAAATCACAAATGACTAAAAATTCACCATTTTGTAATGTATTTTTCGTATTATTTAAAAAGCTGGATTGTTCTGTTTTAATGAAATCGTGAGGGATTAAACTTTCTAATTTCAAGCAAAAATATGACACAAACTCATCTACAGGTTTTACAATAGTTTCTATGTCACACCTATCCGTGGTCACCCATTGCTCAAATGATAACTTATCAATATATTTTTCTTCAAACTCAGCGAATAAAGTATTTTCCAATGATGAAGAATCTGGACAATCCGAACAAGATCGTAGATAGCAATTTGATGTTGTATTTTCACACAAAAGACTACCAGTTAACATTTTAATATCCTTTGTTAAATTGATTCTTTTCAAACTATGTAAAATAAGATTAATATTCTCATGGGTTGTGCACACACACGCATTATGTGTTCCTGAATTGGAAAGAAGCTTACATTGCCTTGGCCGAAGGCTTGCAAATGAGGAAAAACCTATTTTAATATTATCGTGAATTTCCTTGAAGCGTGTGTACGCTTCTTTCAAAGTCGTCATCATTAATCGTTTTTGGATTGCTTGACGCTTTCCATCTTTTTTACTGATACATAATCTTTTTGACCAGGCATAGCTCGACTTACTTCATCATCTTCAAAATATTGAACTACTATTTCTTTTGTCTCATCTGTTAATGCAGTACTAGACCTAGTATTTTTGGTTGAAAGACAGTTATTCTTCAATTGTTTTGCCTCTTTTACTGTATTTCTATTGGTTTTGAACTCATCAATGGCATCCTGAATAGACCACGAACTTGGCAGCATCGACAAAATCAATAATTTTTCTTTCCTTGTCGTGGCTGCATTCGAGAACCTTTCCTTCATATTTATAATTACCTCATCGTAGTCTGTATTTTCCACATCATCAGGTCCTAATTTGAAGAGGTTTCTTCGTACAGCTTCGTTTATTTCACGGTATTTTTCTCCGGGTAATAAACGTAGTCCATCTTACTCCATTTAATCGGAGTCACTTTTATCCCAGCTATGCCCTCGTTAAAGCGTTCGATGTTGACCTTTTGGATACACTCATCTTCCGATTGATTTGTTGAAACAGATTTCGCTGATGGTACGGTGGCAAGGCTCTCAGCACTTAATACTTCTGGTAATTCCTCAGTTGTTGTCGATACATCTGGCAATTCCTCAGTTGCTGTCGTTTTCGAACTTCCTGCGCTCTGCTCAACCGATGATATACAGATTGCTCTTTTGTCAACGTTTAGACGGCAGGACGTGCAAATGCGTAAATTTGTATTCAATGTGGACATTTTAGCATAACCAGTCGCTTTCAGTTTATCTATGGTGCTTTCGGTGAGATTTCGTAACTCTTTTGAACACTTTTTTCCATCAAACGGCCTACAACAGTTGAGAAAGCGGCTACTCATGTTGTTCGTAATATTTCAATAAACAAAATCACTTTTAAGTTTTTACTGACTAGTTTGGTGTCATTTGCTTGACTGAAGAAAAAAATTACTATAAGATCTTTAACAACCTTAGTAGTAGTAATTATTTGCTTTTTCGTGAGCATTGTCATGGTATGTACCTATCATGCATTTGTTGTTGTTGAAGATACCCGTTTCCTCCCGATCATAAAGTCTATTCTCTAAGAGGTATATTTTTTGCAGGTAAACTATAGACGTACACGTGTATATGAATCTTTGATTTTGCAGCTTTTGTCTTAAAAATAACATTTCTGATATGTTTCTATCAACGTTATTATCAACAGGTTTCAACACTATTAAAAGAATTTTTCGCCAGTCACGTGCAATGAAAATTATGACACTATCAATACTTTTGATCACAACACTGGATCGTGTCTAAGTTTCTTATAGATGCTATGAATAATTAAATCAAAATATCATGAAAACAACTTGTTTAAATCACGTCCCTTAACAATAAAATCTGCATCAAACTGCAATTCTCGAAATAACTTACACAGAAAAAATTTTTTTACTAAATGTGAAAATTGTGAAATGTTTGAAATGTCATAACTTTTTTGTTTATTAGTTTACCATCACCAAATTTTTATGGTAGATAGCTAATATAATGGACCGTTTTCCTACGTTCGAAAAAAGATAGGGTTTTGAGATATTTGAGTTTTTGTGACAAAAATGATATTTTTCAAGGCAAAATTTTTTTTTTTTACTGTGCACATTTTATTAAGAATCACCATTTAGTTGTCTAACTTTGCTGAAAAAATCATAACAATCGAACATTCCGTTTTTGCTGTGCAGCTTTTTAAATATTTTTGAACCATTTTCACATACACCCTTTTGAAAAGTTAGTCGTGACTCAATATGAAGATTTGATATCGAAAAATGACGATTTAGATGAAATTGAAAAACTGTGCAGAGTTTCAAATATTTTCGAAATGGTCGCTCAGGATCGACTGACATGCCCCCGTGGAATGCCTCATTTTTGGAACACGACCAGGGCTTGTAAAAAGTGCAGATTTGCGAATATACTCTATGATAATTTGTTGCATGGAAATTCTCAGATTCATCGAGAGAGAGGAGATACACATATTCGATGTACTGTGTTTGTCGCACCAATACTGCACGAGAGAGTTGTCGTGCTTCATTTTTGCGTATGAAGTATTGTTGCTCGGTGTTGCAACCTACTCACAACATCATTTAGCGACAAAGCTTCTCTCTCGCTTTGCTTGTGTTGCTGGCATTATTTACTGGTTTGTTTTGCTCAGAAGTTCCATTTCTACGGGTCGGGACCGAGAAGGATTGCTTCATGCTACAACATGGCACTGAGGAGATACATGTTTAATTCGTTCAGTACTGTAGTAAGAGAGCGTATAGACACAATCAACATACGTTCACCATTCGCATGCTGGAAGCGTGCAATAAAAGAATGGTGGAGAATAGGGAATGCACCTAAATGTTGAAGTTTAAAAACAAACTCTTATTATAGTGTAGCTTCTAAAAAACGAAAATTTCAATAATTCAATTATTTTCTATGAGAACATTAGGTAATGCTTTCAGAGAAATAATACCTTATGTGAAAAAATCCATAGAATATTCAGAAAATTGTCGCCAACAAACTTTTACTCCGTTTACTCCAGCATGTTCAGTTATAAAACATGCCATCAAAACAGGAAGTACTGTGGCGCGCATTGTACAGTACTTTTAAGCGAACAAAGATTGTGGGAAAGTACATGGTGGACAATATTAAGCGTGAAAATGTTTCGAAAACTGCTAAAGTATTTTTGGTCTACTGAGCTCCATTGTATACAAACGTGATTTGAAGGCCAAAGACACGAAGCAACTCATTAATAGGATAAGAAGCAGCATCCGGAAATGGCATCCGTTAAACTACGCCGCGCAGCGGACCACGAACCATACACTATCATTCATTAATCTATGTTTAAATACTAAGGACTACTCTTTATAATTACGTCAATCAGATTGAGCTGCACTTCTTTGCAGTTTTCTTCCCGAGTCATTTTTTCCATTCCCGCTATTTAGTGGCCACCCATTAGATGTGTTATTTTCAGGGAATGTAAAACAACAACATTGCTAATGACAACAACATTTTCCTTTTTTGTAAATGTTAGGACAAACTCAACTCGCAATAAACGTTTGTCCCAAACTGCATCAGAATAGGACAATGATCGCCTGCCGCGCATTTCGAGAATTAATCGATTTTCAACGATGTGTTAGGTTAAATAAGTATCAGTTATGGGCTGAAAGTCTCCTTAATAAAGACACAAAAAAAAGTATCAGTTATCAATGTCTAGACATAAACTTAACTATCCGTTAACATGATTTGTGTTTTACTTCTGAAATATACAAGTTATTGCAGTTTGGAAAGTTCCCAACATATACCTCTCCATGCTTGTAGCAAATGTTGCAAATAAACTGGAACTCAGCGTTGTCTTTATCCTCTGCAGATGAGGGCAAAGACAAAAGATATTTCAGTTACCAGATAAAGATGGTCGCTGTCGTCGCTGTCCGGAACATCTTTTGCTGGCGAGGATAAGGGATCTAAATGTCGATGAAGGAATTTGACAGTTAGGTACCACACATGTTTCGGACAGCAGAACAAAAAGAACCGAAGGTAACTAAAATATCTTTTGCAAAGATTTATCGCTCTTCTCTTATATAACATTGCTTGGTTTTTTGCAATAGAAAATTTTGTATATATTTGTTTAGTAGGCTTGTGAGACAACCAGTTGAATTAGATATCTCGAAATCTGTAAAATTTAGAGAGTTGTGACATTCTACAAAGTTGTTCGAAAGATCAAACTCATTGTGAACAACATCTAATTAGTACGGAATTCATCCACTTGGCGGCGCTAGCGTATATGACACTACCAGTTGAATACGATATCTCGGAATCTGTGAAATTTAGAGAGTTGTGACATTCTACAAAGTTGTTCGAAAGATCAAACCCATTGTGAACAACATCTAATTAGTTCGGAATATATCCACTTGGCGGCGCTAGCGTATATGACACTACCAGTTGAATACGATATCTCGGAATCTGTGAAATTTAGAGAGTTGTGATATTCTACAAAGTTGTTCGAAAGATCAAACCCATTGTGGACAACATCTTATTAGTTCGGTATTCATCCACTTGGCGGCGCTAGCGTATATGACACTACCAGTTGAATTAGATATTTCGGAATCTGTGAAATTTAGAGAGTTGTGACATTCTACAAAGTTGTTCGAAAGATCAAACCCATTGTGAACAATATCTAATTAATTCGAATTTCATCCGCATGGTGGCTAGCGTCTATTTGAACGAAATATGCACATTCTACGAATGGTACAATGAAAGCCTATTGCAACTGAATGTAAAAAATGTAACCTTATATCATTCAGCAGAAAAAGAACAGCATCAAATCTCTCGATCAAATTGGGAAACCAGGTTGTAGAAAAATGCGATAGAATTAGGGATTTGGGAATTATCTTAGACTAACGTTCATCGACCACTACAAAACCATTATTCATAAAGCAAATAATATGATGGGTTTTATAAAACGTTTCTGCTATAACTTTCATGACCCATACACAATTAAAACATTATATATTGCTTATGTAAGGTCGATACTGGAATATTTCAGCATTGTATGGTCTCCATTTTCAATAACACACGAAGAAAGATTAGAATCAGTACAAAAACAATTCCTATTATTTGATCTTCGTAAATTATGTTGGACAACATTCCCACTTCCATCATATGAGGCACGCTGCAAGCTTATAAACATTAAATCTTTGAAAGAGTGTCGTGAAACATTTATTAACGATATAGTTTCGCAGCGTATTGATTCAACAAACATTTTATCGAAATTAAATTTCTACATACCATCTCGACAACTGCGTCATTGACATACATTTTTAATTAATCACTGCCGTACAAATTATGCAAAATTTGGACCTCTCAATCAGATGATGGCCATCTATAATCAACACTGCGAAACTATTGACTTTACAATGTCTCGGCAGAACCTAAAAAAATATTTTGTCACAATTCGAAACCTACACATCTAAATTTACATTAAATCGCAAAATTAAACACTACTTAACCAAACTATTTTTATTTTTATACACTATAATACCGTATTTATAGCATTAAGAAAATAAAGAAAAACATGTATATTGTATATGTACTAGTCTACGTCGGTTGACGAAATGAATAAATAAATAAATGAGACTACCAGTTGAATAAGATATCTCGGAATCTGTGAAATTTAGAGAGTTGTGATATTCTACAAAGTTGTTCGAATGTCAAACCCATTGCCAAAAATGTCTTATTACTTATTTCGTAATTCATCCGAAAGGTGGCACTAGCGTCTATGAGACTACCAGTTGAATTAGATATCTCGGAATCAGTGAAATTCAAAGAATTTTGATATTCCACAATGTTGTTCGAAAGATCAAACCCTTTGGAGAACATCTAATTGGCCCTGACGGCAGCGCGAAAACAAAATGGGGCTGGGTGATGCTTTTTTGTTTCACCCGGCAAAGCATATTAGAACTTTAAAACACGTTTTAGCCAAAAATAGTTAGATTTTTCGGGTTAGAAGTTTGATTTACTTTTAGATTAATAACACGAAAGTCGAATTATTTCGATTAAAAAACATGTGTTGATAAGTAGCCTAACATGTAGTTTTCCAAAATTCTAACCATACATATTCAAAAGATTTCAGTATAACTCTGTTAAACACATTTGAAAGCTTTTACAACAATAATTCCTATCTTCACCATGTCGAAATACAGTGATTTCACGCACACGTCCATCTCCGCGAGATGGCAGCAGCGCGGCTTCGTCAAGGCGAATTGATTCGGAATTCATTTGCTTGGCGGCACTGGCGCATATAGGTATACCAGAATTAGATATCTTAGATTCCTAACAATTTAGAAAGTTGTGATGGAAATCTTGGAATCTGTAGAATTTAGAGAGTTGCGATATTTTACAAAGTTGTTAAAAAGATCAAACCCATTACGCAGAACATCTAATTTGAAATTCATCCGCTTGGCAGCGCTAGCGTATATGAGATCATCAGTTGAATGAGACATCTTGCAATCTGTAGAATTTAGATAGTTGTGTTTTTTACAAAGTTTTTCGAAGGATCAAAACTATTACGGTGGACGTCTGCCTAATTCAGAATTCATCTGCTTGGTGGAGCTAGCGTATATGAGAGAATTAGATATCTCGGAACTTATAAAAAATAGATTTGTGATATTACACCAAGTTGTTATATATCAGAATCTGTTTAATTCTGAGAGTTGTGATGTTCCACAGAGTTAGAATGATCAAAACGTTACGGTGAATTAAGTCCTTAAATCGGGATTGATTTTTTAGGGGGCGGAAACGCACATGAGGCTACCAATTGAATAGATATCACAGAATATGTATCATTTAGAGAGTTATGATTCTCTATAAAGTAGTTCGGAAGGTCAGAACCATTATATTTCAAATCTCATTATTATGGTATTCATCCGCTTGGTGACGCTAGCGCACAAAAAACTAGTGGAATATGTGAAATTTATGTCGTTTTCGGTTTTAGACCTGGGTCAGGTCCGACCCCGACTCTGAATAACCGAACGAAAAACGAATCGGGATCGAGTCAGTATGATGGTGTTAGTGAGATCTCAAGCCCTATCATCTGATTTGTTTTCAGTTCGCACTTTTATCAGCTGGCAGAAATATAAATATTTTATCAGATTTTATACAGATTTTATCTTTTGCATTTTGTTATTAGTGTTATTTTGTTTCTTATTAATGGGGAAGTCAGATTTTTCTTCTGTTAATTGTTTATTTTAAAAATGACAGTTAATCCATCAATAAATTTATGTGATTAGAAGCTTGGTATGAATGGCGACGGCAATGTGGATTGCCGTGAAATAATTTTCGCGCTCTGGAACAGTTCCGGTAATTATGCCAATCCGTGTTTCCCGATAAACTGTTATACTGGTTCTGAGTGGCGTTCTGGATAACAGTGATTGTGTTACATTTGAATTATCAATTATGCCATTCAAATGCAATAGAACAAGAAAATATGGAAACACTTTGTAAAAAATCCAATAGAAAATTTATTGAGATTTGGGGCCTTTTATTTTAAAACGAAGAATCAAATCCCACAAGAGTTGACTAACATTTTTGTATTATCCTCCCAAAAGGGGAACCTTTGGGATAAACCGAGGGATAAAGCGCGATTTCGCCAAAACTGCAAAAACCAAATATACAAGAAAGGCAAATATTTTTTCTCTACATAATTTTCCGCTACATAACAAGAGATTCAACATAATAAATATCAACGGGGTAAAATATGTCTTTGTTGGTTTTTAACGAATTACAACTAAAAATCCTTCTTCCACTCTAAAATTATGCTCAATCTGTTCCTAAATTTACATTTGAATTTATTTTCTGGCCAAGTATCATCTGGAGTGTTACTAGGTAGCAAATATACGTATACCCTCTGCAAGGTGAATAATTAATAAAACTATTGTAAATAATCAGAAAAACGTATCATTTGTTGATGGCAATATAGTTATAACTGCCTTATTTAGAATTAAAATAAATTATTCACAGAGCTGCAATAACGAATAAAATAATGGTATGAACATTTTGGTATAAATAATAATCCGATACTCCGGTACGCTATTTTCCCATTGAGAGAGCAATTATACCTAAAGCATATCATCGAATACACAATGTAATAGTGAATAAATAGCAGCTACAGCTACATTCTCGTCACTGCATTTATCAATCACATTTTCATCAAAATTTTTAACCATCATTTTGTTTATAACGGAGCTACCGTCTGAAGTAATCAGCAAAAAATATATCGGTATCTGAATCCATTTCACCATCAGAGAAACTTGAAAACAACACACAATTAAAATAATCCATTTTTACGTGGAAGACAGCAACAAAATTGATAAATTCAACAAATGAAACAAAAACGATTAAAAGTCAAATACCCATCCGCACCCTTCCGTGTCTTTCATGTTTTCATTTTCCCTTAGCGTAAACATAAACACCTGTTTGACAGTTTGTGTTCGAATGTATTGGTGAACTTAGGTTCGATCTCGATAAATCGGCAGAGCGAACCTCATTCGTTTTGGGTCGGATCTGGTGCGGATCGCGATCCAACCTGAACGAATAACCGAACGTTTTGACAGCTGTTAGAGCGGATCCGGGGCAGAACTAGGTTCGACCCAGCAATAACCGAAAACGACATTAGAGAGCTGTGATGTCTTCAATCACTATCAACAACCCCCGCTGCTGCACCATCGATGATTGCCCCCAACGCCATCACTGCGGTAGCCGTTTTTGCAGACAAACAGAAATAACACTCGTCAAACCTCCAACGTTCACTGATTTACTGGTCAATTCAAATAATCATTAGTTGGCCAATTGATTACTCGTGGCATACGTATCGGATATGCTCTGGTTTGACGTTTGCTCACTACCGCCATCTGGTTCGTGATTTGCCAAATTAACTGAAATCAACAGTTGTCGTTAGTGTTTGAACGACGATGAATTTGATGAGTGAATGTTCAATATGTTATGTCTGTTTGTCTGTGCTTTAACGTAATGATTTCGACCTTTCGAACAAACTTTGTAGAAGACGGCTTCTTTCTAAATTGAATAGATTCCCACTTGTACACTAGCGCCGTTGGGTGGATGAATTCTGAACTAAACTAATCTTTAACGTGATGGTTTTGACCATTTGTTCTTTCTAAATTGAATAGCTTCCGAGACATCCTATCTATCTGCCGAAAGTACACTAGCGCCATTGAGTGGATGAATTCTGAGCTAAACTAATCTTCAACATGATGGTTTTGTCCTGCCGGCCAACTTTGTAGAAGACGGCTACCTTCTAAGTTGAATAACTTCCGAGATATCCTACCTTACCGAAGCGCCGTTCGGTGAATCAATTCTGAACTAAACTAATCTTCAATATAATGGTTTTAATCTTTCCAACAACTTTGTAGAAGACGGCTTTTTCTAGATTGAATAGCTTCCGAGATATCCTACCTTGCCGAAAATCTCTTGTACACTAGCGCCATTGAGCGGATGAATTCTGAACTAAACTAATCTTCAACATAACATAATGGTTTCGACCTTCCGAACAACTTTTTAGGAGACGGCTACTTTCTAAGTTGAATAGATTCCGAGATATTTTACCATGCTGAAAGTCTCATGTACACTAGCGCCGTTCGATGGATCAATTCAGAACTAAACTAATCTTCAACATAATGGTTTTGACCTTTTGAACAACTTTGTAGAAGACGGCTTCTTTCTAAATTGAATAGATTCCAAGATATCCTACCTTGCTGAAAGTCTTATGTACACTAGCGCCTTTGGGTGGGCGAATTCCGAACTAAACTTATCTCCAACATAATGGTTTTGACTTTTCAATAAACTTTGTAGAAGACGATGAATTTCTAAGTTAAATAGATTCCGAGATATCCTACCTTACCGAAACTCTCACGTACATTAGCGCCGTTGGGTAGAAGAATTCTGAACAAAACTAATCTTTAACATAATGGTTTTTACCATCCAAACAAATTTGTAGAATACAGCTACTTGCTAAATTGAATAGATTCTTAGATATCCTACTTTGCTGAAAATCTTATGTACACTAGCGGCCTAATTGCAGTAACTTAAACTAAATGATTGGAATTTTGTTATTATTTAGTCTAAGTTACTGAAACTATCCCAAGTAGCACACATATTATACAGAAGTTACAATAGCCCATATGCGAACAAATTTTGTTACATTTAAGTTGCTGCAACCAAATCAGTGTGAGTTGTGTTACTCGGGATAGCTATAACTCCGTTACTAAAGGAATTCAAACAACGAACCATTAGACAGAGTTGTAGAAAAGCCTTCGCACTAGAAGTCCACCATACAACACATTTTGAAACTCAGCTTTTGGGATGAGTTATTGACAAACTACTAAATGATTGATAACATCCTTGACTTTAGGTATAGATTCCGAGATATCTTATCTTATAAGTCTCATGAACAATGAATTCCGAAATAAACTAATTCTCAACAAAATAGTTTTGACCTTCCGAAGAACTTTGTAAAATACGACTACTTTCTAAATCTAACCGCTTCCATAGTAGGCAAAAATGCGCGTTGTGAACTGCCCATACGAAATATCCATATGAATCTTAATTTCAGTTTTTCACGATTTGATCATTAGACCTGTTCACCATTTTCAAAAGTATTTCAGATTCAAAGTGCCACCCCTCTATTTCAATGAGTATCTTAAATGGAGTCTCCTGACCAATTTTCAGCCAAATCCATGGAGATTTAGAGGTGCATCAAACGATATTTGTGATTTTTCAGACTTTTTCGTAAAAATATCATATGAACGCATCAATTTAACTCCACATAATAAAAGGATTAGTCGTTGATAGCTTCTTTAGACTATTATCTACCACTTTGTCATTGATACCAGGACGTTTAGAGGGCTTATTCTATGACTTTTTATTATATTTAACTGAAAAAAATGCCTGAAAACCAGAAAAATAATTTTAGGTGCTTCTGGGGGTAGTATAAATTTTCAATATGTGCCCAATTCAATTTTTCCTTTCATTTCCTTCGAGTGTTGCGGAAGTTTCGTCCATACATCACTTTATTCTGAAAAATAAGCTTCGGCATGTAATAATGTAGTTTTCATGAAATACTCAACATTTGAATAGGGTAGTCAAGCAAGACCATTTCCCCCATGTTAAAACAAAGTTGACCATGATTTATGAGCAATGTCATCCAGTATGCTCGACCCACTGGTATGGATCTAGAGCGGGCTATGTGGTAGTGTCAGGGCCTGCAGATCAAGAGGTCCACGGTTCGAAGCGCTTAGCAGTTAAAGATATTTTATTTATCAAGCCAGGTGGCTAATTCCATGTTGCTGATAATCTGTCGCGGTCGGAAACTTCCTTTAAATTGAACATGATAAAAAAAATCTTATAAAGTTTAAAAAACATCTTGATTTATTGGTTATCCTCTCCTTAGTTATTGTACCACACTCATGGCACAAACAAAACCAGATCGATCCCTCCCAATAACAAACCAGTACTTCACAATTGGTGGCTGCAATGATGGGCATGAACTTATTATAATCTCAATCATTAAAGGTTGTTTGAAATTAGTCAGTGGCATGAGTGATGCAATAACTAGGAGGAGGGTATGGAATCACATTCAAATGTAGTTAACGACCCCAAAAGGTCATTGAAAACATGGCATTTTCCATAAGGCTTGACAAGAAAAAATCTTTATCGACTCGGTGCCTCGAACCGTGGACCTCTTGATCTGCAGGCCCTGACACTACCACATGGCCCACTCTAGATCCATATCAGTGGGTCGAGCATACTGGATGACATTGCTCATAAATCATGGTCAACTTTGTTCTAGTATGGGGTGGGGGGAATGGTCTTGCTTGACTACCCTATTCAAATGTTGAGTAATTCATGAAAACTGCATTATTACATGCCGAAGCTTATTTTTCAGAATAAAGTGATATATGGACGAAACTTCCGCAACACTCGAAGGAAATGAAAGGAAAAATTGAATTGGGCACATATTGAAAATTTATACTACCCCCAGAGGCACCTAAAATTATTTTTCTGATTTTAAGGCATTTTTTTCAGCTAAATCTAATAAAAAGTCATAGAATAAGCCCTCTAAACATCCTAGTATCAATGACAAAGTGGTAGATAATAGTCTAAAGAAGCTATCAACGACTAATCCTTTTATTTTGTGGAGTTAAATTGATGCGTTCAGATGATATTTTTACGAAAAAGTCTGAAAAATCACAAATCTCGTTTGATGCACCTCTAAATCTCCATGGATTTGGCTGAAAATTGGTCAGTAGACTCCATTTAAGATACTCATTGAAATAGAGGGGTGGCACTTTGAATCTGAAATACTTTTGAAAATGGTGAACAGATCTATTGATCATCCTTACCATTGACTTTCGCATGAGGAAATATCATATAGGCTAGATGTACCAGTTGTGGCTATATCACCAGTTGTCGCACTAGTGCTTTATATGCCAAATGGCCAATCAAATCACCGCAATCCAAGTTCATATCGATAAAGCATATTCATGTGATACAAAGCAAAGCATAATTGAAAAAATTGATTTTGTTTAATTTTTGACTTCTTTTGCACCAGTTGTCGCACTAGTGGTCCCTATTTGGCCAATCCCATAAGAAAACAATGGGATTTGCCAAATAAGAAACCAAAATTAAGAATAGTGCCACAACTGGTGCATGCGTTCCTATTATGGATTAATCAATTTCGAGGATAATAACAAATTTTATAATGGTTTTCACAGCTGTTCTAAGGAGCAGGAAGTAAAACCTTTCGCTTGATATATAAAGTTCACCCACCCGCCTTTTACTTATTTAAAAAAAATAGTTGTTCTTATGTATGGCGACAATTGGTACATCCACCCTCAACCCGTCGGAAACGATAACGAACATATCTGCTGAAGGAATGAAGAAAATCCATCCAGCCGTTTTCGAGTTATGCGGATACGAACACAAACCATTTCATTTTCATTATATAGAGAAGAAGATAGAAGAAGACTAGTCGACCCAGCAGACGTTATCCTGCATTGTAGTCGAAAATGCGCGTTCTGAGCTGCCCATGCGAAATATCTTAATTTTAGTATTTCATAATTTCTCCACCCTTACTCGTGATTTTCGCATGAGAAAATAAAAATATCATATAAACCCGTTGGAAACGACAACAGATATACCTATTTGCTGAAGGAATGTAGAAAATCTATCCAGCCGTTTTCGAGTTATGCGGATACGAACACAGACCATTTAATTTTTATTAGGGGTTTGGCAGGTTTTGTTCAGGGGCGTTTTTGTTGTCCAAATTTTATGAAATTCGACCACAATATTCTTTGATATGCAAAGAATGTTTAGGCAAAATTTGAGCATAATTGGTTATAGAAAACCCCCTGACAGGGACAATAATAGAACAAAAACTGCAAAAGCCGTCATCTCCCCTATATAGAAGATAGATTATACTAAATTAGTCTCTAGCCCTTCGAAACAACCGCATTTTTTTGTTGCGCGTGTGGATCAAAACTGCTTCGTAAAAACATGTATTCAGAGAGAAGCGCTACATTTGTCTCGTATATTGCAGCCTGAGAACAGTTGCAAAATTTAGAATTGTTTTGCTTTGTTATGTATCAACTTCTCTCGTAATACAACGCAGGAGTGACATCAACACAAGAGTTCGTTACAATCGCTTCCCTCGGTAGGCGATCAAACAACGAACATGTATGATTCAGTAGCTTATGTGTGACAAGAGCATCGAAGCTTCGTGTTGCTTGCCGAATTTGTTTCCTCACTACCACTGGCTGCTTGTGAAGCAAGCAAGAGAATGAGGCATGCGTGATTTGCTCATCTTCATTGGGTTGCAAGCCCTGAACACGACCCTTGCTTATGAGGTGCTAAGTTTTTTTTATTCTTTATTAAAAAGATTTTCAGTCCAAGGCTGATTCATCTCTCGGTACATTTTTTTTCATTAATGTAGTTAGAAAAGTAAGAAAGCCAGAACAGAAAAAAAATGATAAGAGTTTGATTTTTTCTCTTTTTGCTGACAGAAAATGGTTCAAATAATATGTGCTGGAACGTGGCAAAAAATTAATACGTGAGGGGTGACAATGGGTCAAACGAGGGTGAGAATGGGTCAATGATTCAACTACTTAGAACGTTTGTACAATAGATTGGACAAGAAAACTAAACTATAAGAGACCCTTTTGAACGATTTGTTATCTCGACTTCCTTTCAAGTGTCTTGGAAGGCACCTCTCAAGAGGCTTGGAAGGTTCTTTCAAAAGCGTCGAAAGCATCTTCTCAAGATGATCAGAAACATCCTTTCAAGAGGCTCGGAAGATTCCTTTCATTAGGATTAGAAGTCTCCTTTCAAGTGGTTCGATATTATTATTTCAAGAGGCTTAGAAGCCTGCTTTCAAGAGTCTGTGAAGCCTGTTTTCAAAATGCTCAAAAGCCTCCTTTTAAGTGGCTCGGAAGCCTCCCTTTAAGAGCCTGTTCCCAAAAAGCGCGGAAGCCTATTTTCAAGAAACTTGGGAGACTCCTTTCAAGAGACTTGGAAGGCTCCTTTCAAGAGGCCTGTAAGCCTCATTTTAAGAAACTCGGAAGCTTCCCTTTAAGAGGTTCGAAATTCTTCTTTCAAGAGGCTTGGAAGCCTTCTTTCAAAAGGCTCAGAGGCTCGAAAACCTCATTTCAAAAGGGGAAGGGTTGCTTGGCCGATATCCATTCAGCCGAAAGCCATTTGGCCTAATGCCACTAGGCCGAACAAACCATTAGGCCGAAACCCATCTGGCCGAAAGTCATTGGGCCGAATAGGTTATTTTGCCAAACAGATCATTTGGCTGAATAGGTTTTTTGACCGAACATTTGGACGAGCAGCACATTTGGCCGAATAGGTTATTTGAAAAGTGAGAAATGAGGTGTGAAAAGTGAGACGTCTCATTTCTCACTTCGGGACTAATTTGCGATTTGGGCGTAACTTATTTTGTAAACAAACATTGCTTCATGAATTCCGGAGAATGCAAGCGTTTTCATCCTAAACTAATTCCCTTATCTGGTAGAGGAAAGCTTGTTCTATCGGATCCATACCGTGGTTTCCTCATGAAATGCTTGTTTTAGCAGGAATTCGCCTTTCAATGTTTGTTTACAAAATAAGTTACGCCCAAATCGCAAAGCGGTCCCGACTTCTCATATTTCACTCTTTACAGTGAAAAGTAAGAAATGAGGAGTGAGAATTGAAACGTCTCATTTCTCACTCCTCATTTATCACTTCTCACTGAAGATAGAGAGACATCTCACTACTCACTTTGCGCTTCTCAATTTTTACAGAGAGCAGTGAGAAATGAGAAGTGAGTAGTGAGACGTCTTACTTCTCACTCATCATTTCTCACTTCTCACTCTTCATTTCTTGCTTCTCACTGTGCATAATGAGAAGTGAGTAGTGAGACGACTGTCCTGTTCGGTCAAATGCCCTAATCGGCAAAATGTCCTACAGTGAACTCTCCCTTACTCGATATTGAAGGGACCATCGAGTTAGGGAGGTATCGAGATAGGGAACACATTTATATTTGGCCGAATGCCGTTAAACCGAACAGTTAAAATTTGTTTCCTTATTAAGTGAAGTGAGAAGAGAGAAGTTCGAAGTGAATGTTGAACAGCGAGAACTGAGAAGTGAGAAATAAGATTTTTTAAATGAGTACAGAACAGAGTAGTGAGAAGTGAGTTCTGAGAAACGGAAGTGAGTATTGAGTAGTGAGATGTGTGCAGTAACATGTGAGTAGTGGAAAGTGAGAAATGAGAAGTGAGAAGGAATTGATGAGAAGTGAGTTGTGATAGTTTTGAAGTGAGAAGAAGGATGTGAGTAGTGAGAAAAACAGAAGCAAGGAGTGAGAAGGAGAGAGGATAATTGTGAGGTAAGAAGCGAGATGTTAAGTAGTGAGAAGTGAGTGAAGAGATATAAGACAGGAGAAGGAAGAGAAAAAAAGAAAGGATAAAAAAAAAGAATACTGTTTCTTACTTCTTGTTCCTCGGTGCTCACTTCTCACTTCTTATTACTCCCTTCTCATAACTTACTTCTCACTCCTAATTTCTCACTTTTCACTTCTCACTACTTACTTCTTACTTATCTCTTCACACATTTGGCTTCTCATCTCCCTTTTCCCACTACTCACTTCTCACTTTGCACTTTGCACTCCTCACTATTATTTTCTCACCTCTCACTTCGCACATCTCATTTTTCGCTTCTTACTTCTCACTTATAACTTCTTATATCTAACTTCTGATTTCTCATTTCTCAGTGAAGAGTGAGAGTTTTCACTTCTAATTTATCACTTTTCACTTCTCAATATTCGCTTCGATCTTCGTACTCTAATCTTCTCACCTCTCATTTCTTACTTCCCACTTCTGACCTCTCACTTCTTTTTTCTCATTTCTCACTTTGAATTTCTTACTTCTCACTTTAAACTTTTCATTTCTCACTTCTCACTTCACGCATCTCACGTCACACATCTCACTTCTGACTTCGCACATATCACTTCTCATTTTTCACTTTTCACTTCTCACATATAACTTCTTATATCTAAATTCTGACTTCTCATTTCTCACATATCACATTTCACTTCTAACTTCTAACTTTTCACTTCTCACTTCTCCCTTCATACTTTTCACTTCTCTATTCGCACTCCGAATTTCTCACTTCTTACTCTGTATTTTCCACTTCCTACTACTTATTACTCACTTCTTACTTCAAACTTCTAACTTCTCATTTCTCACTTCTCACTTACCATCTCTCACTTTTAATTTCTCATTTCTAACTTTTCCCCTCTCTCACTTCTCATATTTCACGTATCATATCTCACATCTCTTATCTCATATCTCATATCTCACTTCTCATTTTTCACTACTAACTTTCTTTTCTCATATCTCATTTCTTACTTCTCGCTTATCACTTTTCACTTCTAACTTCGTGCATGTACTGTTTCTGGCAACATCGAGTTAGCGAGGTGAAAATGCTTTGGAAAATTACTTCGACTTAAAGAATATTGAGTAAGGGAGATATCGACTTATGGAGGGAGCGCAATATGCTATATTCAAGGGACTTTGCATTTAATCGAGTAAGAGTAAAATATCGAGTTACAGAATATCGAGTTAGGGAGAGTTCACTGTATTTGGCCTATTCGGCCAAGTGACTTATTCGACTGCACTTGTCATAAGTGTCATAAGTCAACAAGTAAAGACATTCCACTAAAAAGCTCAAAATAATTTTCTTAACAAAATTATTCGGCTGTCTAAGACGAGTTCAGTACTTTCCATTTGATTCCACTACGATTTGTTATCTTTACAGATAGGTATTTCTACCTCAACTGTGAGACACTGAAGACGGCCTTAAATGGAAAGTACTGAACTCGTCTTCGACAGTTAAATACATTCCACTGAAGAGCTTAACATTTTTTTCATGGTGCCCTATTCGGCTAAATGTCCTATTCGGTCAAATTACCTTTTCGGCCAAATATCTTATTAGGCCAAACGACCTATCGGCCAAATGGTATATTCGGCCTTGTGGCCTTCGGCCCTTCTCCTTTCAACAGGCTCGGAAGCCTCCTTTCAAGAGGCTTTTAAGCCTTATTTCAAGATGCTCAGAAGCTTCCTTTCAAGATGATCAGAAGCCTTCTTTTAAGTGGCTTGGAAGCCTACTTTCAAAAGACTCGAAAGCCTCTTGTCAAGAGGCTCGAAAGCCTCCTGTTAAGAGGCTCAGAATATTTTCCGTAGACATTTTCTTGTCTACACGCTCATAGAACTCGTCTTTCACATCATCGGGTTTGTCGTTGGTTCGTGCGTATACATTGATCAAGCTGTAGTAGAAGAACTTGCCCTTTACTCTAAACACGCAGATGCGACCACTTACCGACCTCTAACTAATAATTCGACGCTACTTCTTACCAAGCACCACGAAACCAATTCCATGCTCCGCCTTCTTGCCAGTACTGTAGTAGATGTGATACTTGTATAAGTTACCCCCGTAATTGAGTCAACTGCATGGAAATCCCATTTTCCTGGCCATCGGACCTCATGAAGCGCTGCAAAATCCATCTTTAATATTTTAAGCTGTCGAGTAAGGAGGGCAACTTCTGCAGGTTTCAACAGGGCCCTAACGTTCCAAGTACCGAGTTTCCCATCAGATTCCATAAAACATTGCCTTTGTCGATTGTTTAATCTTCTTTTTTTTACTAATTTGTTTATGGTCGGTTGTTAGTTTTTCGGCAGAAATTTTGCTGAAATGATTGTTTCAGAAAGATCCATTTGGCTGAAAAACGTCATTCGGTCATTTGGGTCATTTGGAACATTATCTCATTTGTCACTTCTCAAATCTTACTTCTCACTGTGAAAAGACAGAAGTGAGTGAGCATTGAGAAGTAAAAAGTGAAAAGTTAGACACGTCACGTCGCAAAGTGAGAATTGTGAAGTGGTAAAAGTGACGAATCATTTCCTACTCATCACTCCTCATTTCTCACTTCTCACTTTGTACAGTGTAAGGGAGAAGTGTGAAGTGATAAGTCAGAAATGGGGAGTAAGAAATGAAGAGTAAGAAGTGAGAAGTAATATATCTCACTCTTCTCATCTCATTTCTCACTGTCTTCTTCTCACTTTCACTTTTCGCTTCTCACTTCACAGTCACACTTCTAACTGTGAGAAGTGAGAAGTGGGATGTAATAAGTAAGATGTAGGAAGTGATCTGTAAGACTTTACACTTCTAACTTTTTATTTCTTACTCACTACTTCAATTTAAATTTTTCATTGTTCGGAGGGAGAAGTAAAAATGAAAAGTGAAAAGTGCGAAGTGAGAAGTAAGAAATGATAAATGAGAAGGAAGATGCCTAACTTCTCACTTTCACTCCTCTATTTCGCTCTTCTCTTTTCTTACTTTCCACTTTTTACTTCTCACTTTCCAATTCCCACATGCATTGATCAAATTCAGTATTGTTCGTCAAATGACATTCTCGGCCCTATGACTGTTTCAGCTAACGGAATTTACGGTCGAATATAGTGTTGGGAAAAGTATAGTAAAACACTGTGATTCTCTGAATGATTATGTTTAAATCTCATGTCCCGTCACCTCATGTCCCGAACAAACCGTAACTGTTTGCAAAAAAACGTACGCGGCACTGTGTCCATTCTAACTGTCCATTCTAACCCCCCACTGTCTAGTAGTGATGTTAAGAAAAACGATAACTGTGTTTTAGTCAGATTTAGTCCAGCAGCTAGAAGGTGCTAGCTCTACTGCAGCTCGAGTGCCCATTTCAGACGAATATATGACAGAAGGTCGAAGGGACTAAAGGTCGAAAGAACAAAATGTCGAAAAGACAAAACGTCGAAAGGGACAGAAGGTCGAAAGAGACAAAAGATCGAAAGGAACAAAAGGTCGAAAGGGACAAAAGGTTGACTAAGAACTCGTGTGTGATGCCTGCGCTTGCTTGCCGACCTACTACAAGTTGATAACGAGTTGGGTGTATTCCAAAGAAATTTCTGAAATGCATTTACCTTCAAGCCGGATTAATACACTTATATCATCAATCAAAGTTGAAGAATGGACAATTTTCGAAGGAGTAATTACTATGAATTTTGTTCTTTCGACCTTTTGTCACTTTAAACGTTTTGTCCTTTCGACCTTTTATCCCTTTCGACCATTTGTCTGTTCGACATTTTTGCCTTTTTCGACCATTTGTCCTTAAGACCTTTCGTCTTTCGACCTTTTGTCTAGCCTAGACTATCAATTGGATAATGATTCCATAAAAAAATTTCGGATTTATAGTTTTTAAAATGGCATCAAAGTACAAACAAACAAATCAAGACAATCCCACCAAATCACAGCAAATCCAGTGGACCACGTATCGGATTGATATTATCTTCAAAGGGCTTTTGAACTGGTAGAAATTGCGAATCCTATTCCCGTCCAAATCTAGGTGTTCTGCTGACATCAACTATAATTCCAAACAAATGGCGCGGATTTTGACAATTGACACTAGTTTATACAACGGAATCCTTCGGTCCAGACCGGCACTAAATACAAAAAAAAAATCTATGACCCGTCACGAAACTCGTAAAAATTGGAAAAATCAGGAGTACAACGCGCAGTGACAAAACATGACATGCGGTCTCATCCACGGCACACTACGATCCAATGCACGCGACACTGTGATCTTTTTATCTTCATAGGCTGCTGCTGAGAGTCTTCCACACAGTTGTAATGGATAGGCATTTTTGGCCTTATGAGCCGTTCTTCCAAATTTCCTTTTCGACTAAATGTCTTTTTCTGTCAAACAAACATTTCGGAAACGGCGTTTTCGCGAAACGGCCTAGTCGGCCAAATTACTTTTTCGGCCCAATGATCTGTTCGGCTAAACACCATTTTCGACCTTTTCTTACAATAATGCCTGAAACTCGATGTGCCTATGCACAACATGTGAAAGATTTAGTTCGAAAAATGTATTTAAGGAAACCACTTTTCGGTGGGGTTTGATCCCACGACCCCAGTACGTTCGACAGATGCTTTCCCTACTTTCGAATCTACTGCCGGTCTAATGTAATTCGGCCAAATGGCTTTTGGTCGAATGACTTTTGGATCTTCTCCTTGAGAGAATTGAGCCATGTCAGCTATTCGGGCTTATTGAGTTAAACTGTCACATCTTAAAAGTAGAAGAAATCGGTTGATTTATGCAAATTGGTCAATAAAATCATGCTCTCCTGACAATTAATCCAATGAGATGGATTGGACATATTAGCAGAATAAATGAATAGTGGAAAACTGGCTAAATCCGGTCATGTCCATTTGCATATTATTTAACAATCACAAATAAACTGTTTTACAAACCTAATTTATTTTATAATTTTCGACAAACGCATAACGCATGGATGGCCCTATATTTTCGCTTAACAGTACAGTGTTCTAAACACTAAATCTGTCATTGTACGTAATGACATTTTGCTTCTCATGTCTCACACATTTAAGCGCAAGTACAAGGAGCTAATCGTTGCAATAGAAGATTGCCTAAAATTGGAAATTATTTTGTTAGACATTTGTTGCAATGTCTCAATATTAGAAATTCTTTGAAATTCATTGGTACTATACCAAGGGGGCAACCTCAGAATCATTTTTTAAATTTTATTTTGAATCTTCTGCAGTACCTTCTTTCTGGTATTACAGCAACTAGTCCATTACCAGAGACGTTGTTTCGAAACATTCGGTCGGCACTGCCTTTCAGTGCCGATGGCAATTCGATACACCCCTTCCACTGTTCTTCCCCGTCCCACCTTCGATTCGGAAAACAGAAGTACACAAAACAAGAACACGCGCGAAATGGTGCGTGAAAATGAATTCAAACTTAACACTTTCTCACCGAATCGCACTTTGGAAAAGTTTCCACCCGGGAAGAAAAATCGCCTACTTTCAAGCGCGGGGGGGGGGGGGGGGCGGACCGAGGGAGGTAATCAATTTATAGAATACTAAATGATAACAGATAGAGATACGGTGGCAATCGAAATCGAAGGAAAAGTTCCTTCTCCAAGCTAATGCCGCCCAAATGCGATTGGTTACAGATGATGCTTTTCCTTGTGCTGCGAGCCGGAAGCTAGAAAGTGGGTGAGGGATGATAAAATTGATTTTTAATTAAAATCTACAAGCGGTATTAGGAGCCAATGTCGTTTTCTTTTCCGATTCTCGACGCTAGGAATTAGCAGAATAAATAAATTCTCCAGAGAAAGGGTTGAGACGCAGGAGACACCTGCTCGACGTGGGGGATTTTCGCTGGGAGATATTCCCAATGGATCCGAATCCCTACCGCCAGAACAGAAGGCGGTTGTCGTAGTAACGCTTTTTCCTTGGGACCAGCAGCCAGTTGTGTCTGCTGAACCCTTAATCTTTTCGCTTTGAACTCGCACGTCTGCGTCTGGTCTTCGGACGGGACATGAGGAAGCCGGAATCGCTAATTAGGTCCACTCCCGTAGCTCCGTTGGTTCTATACGGGTCGAGCACTTGTCCTCCACATGGATTCATTACTCGGAATAATGCTACACTTTATAAATACAAATTAGAGTAAATTCGGGTTGCTTCTCGTCTGTCCAGTCGGATTGAGATTCCAATCCCCCCACATATGGTCGAAGTGACTGTGGACATAGATCTCGAGATCCAGATGACGGCACTGCAGCTTATTTCACTTCATTCCAACCTGGTCGGTGCTTCGGGAAATAAAAGTGAAGGAAACACAAAACAGCGAGAACAAGGGTAGATTCGGTCTCCTTTTTTTTGCTGCGCCGGTCAATTCCAACATCGGTGGCCAATGCGATAATGATGATGGTGATTAGGGACTGGGACTGGTCCCATATTCAAGACACATGCATGCATGACGATCCCCTTCCTTCCGGAAAAAACATTATCGCTGCTATTATTTCAAGGCGGCGTACTATTTATTTAGGGAAAAATAATGTGCTCGAATCAATAGATATTTACATTTCGGCAAGTACCCGATCCGGACGTCGGATTCCGACCCAGAATCCACCCACACCCACACGGGCGTGCCGCCCGCCCACCGACGAAGGACCAAAGGTTTTCTTCACCCAATTAAATATGTATTATTCAATCTTTGTGTGCTCGCATGCTTCCCAAAGCCGAGACGTGGCGTGGGGGATTGCAACAACTGGCGCTGGCCGTCCGGAATGTTACGATTTTATTTTTTATTTTTTTCTGTTGTTCCACAAATCCATTGAATGTTGTTTGCATTTCCTCCCCGGCTAGGGCGAAAAATCGGGTGGTCCACTGTTTGGATACAGTTAGCAGAAAATTAACGAAGATCAAACATTGGAACCGGCACGGGTTAAGCGCACGAGGACGTCAGGGTGGAAGGTGCACTACGAAGGAAAAGGGAAGGTATTTTGGGTAGTAATTAGTCTGTTGTTTTACGTTTCGGAAAAGTTGAGAAGTGCACAAATATGTCGTTCCGTTAGCGTCGGACATCAAAGCGGAATGAAATCTAATGGACGAAAAAAAAAAACGACTCGCACGGAAAGTTAATATACGAAATCATTCATTTGGGATTCGTTTTTATTGTGATGCATTATAAGTTGTTCTTAGTAGGTAGATGTGTTCTAATTGGAATCATATGGACTAAATCGGTTCATATTTATTGTAATTCTAGGGTAAGATTTTTTTTTCAAAGGCACAAATCTCAACGAAGAACTGTCAACTTTATATTTTAGCTTTCCTGTGCCACAGCCAGTGTTAAATAAAAGTTAAGAGTTGTACATTGCTTCCTTGACCTACCCTAATCAGTATCTTCGTCCAATGAACAATCAGAACCGTAAACAAGATCTACAGTTGAAGTTGCAAACCAACCAAACCAACATTATTCTAGCATACTATAAATATGCTCAGCCCACGAATGGCAGATTTTAATCCAGTTTTGCATAAGAACCTTACAGAAACTTTATGATCATTCGACATATTCGGGATACAATTTCGGAAGGTTTTAAATCAGGAATGGGAGAGAACTAATTGTCATATAATTGGGGATGGACAACACTATCACGCGATAACACATCCAAATTATCAATTGATAATAACTCGCTAAGGAAAAAGAATTGTTCGATAATTGTATATCAATTCGAAGAATGTACTTTTTGAACGTATTTCTCTACATAACATCACCACAAAATGCCAAACAGCAAATTGAAGTTGATTGTTGACATTAAATTGGCATTGGTAAAGTTTACATTCAATTTAAATGATAATTTTGGGTTTATTATAAATTGATTCCAAAATTTGAAAAATTGCTTATCAAATGATATTTTTAATCATTATCTTATGATAATGATACAGCACAACCCTGAATGCAACCGTTGCAGCGTTGTATTGAAATCTCAAAATTTTGTATTATTTTAATACAGTATTTGTATAATAAAAAAAATGGTAATAAAACCTTGCAGATTTGAATACGCCAAGATTTTATACAATAGATTTTTGTTAGATTTGTTTTTTTGGTTGCAAGAGAGATGTTGCGAATAATCTGCTAGCTTTGCCTAAACTTCGACATCCATACTTATTAAATGAATAATCTGATAAACTAAGAAATTCTTTCAATGCTCATGGCAACCTCTTTTTCCAACATCTAAAACCGCATTTTTCTTCTCTTTCCCAGGTACTACAATGGTGATGCTTCTGACTGAACTTGGTTAGAATAGGACTTCGCAGACCCTTGCTTCACGCATTCTCACGGTCATAAAATAGGACCACTGGTTGCAATGCTGACATCAGATGTGAAGTTACCTCATCGCTAAAGTGATTCAATTATTTAAAAATAGCCTACATACAACTATTAAAGCACTATTCAATAGTGAAAATTACAACAACAAAAACATTAAATCAATTGAACTGATAAAAAAAAAGTAAAAATGGGAAAAAACTAATTCTATCAGCACCCAGGGAATCACTGCCACGAATTTTCAGATCATTCAGCACATTTAGGATGAAAGCATTGATATACCGTATCAAGTTTTCCGAATTATATTTGATCTCTGAAGACTTTTCCTCTTTGTAGAGTATTCCTAAACAACCGAGAAGCAACAAATTTTAATGATTCTTAATCACTGGGGTGGGTCTTTCTTAGCCAAGAACCAGGGTTTGCAGAAATCGCTCTCAATATGATGAACAACGATAAAAGAGAGGCAAAAATCTCTTCGAATCATAACAAGCCATGAAAACAAAACTAGTTGGAAAAAAAAACTGGTTCGGATAGGCTGGGGTTTGATAAAACGCTTTGTTCTCGCTCACTTTCTGTTGGGGACCATATTTTTTTCGCACAGCTGTGCAATACAAGTTGTAATGCATCATCAGAACCTTTGCAATTGGGGTTATTTAAAGAAATTTATCATGGGTTGGAGCCCCCCAAATCAGTTCATTATCGTAATAGCTACCGAAAAATCAATACCAAATTTTCAAAATGACTTATCTGCTTTTGTAAACAAAGATTAAAACGTCGATTTGATGGTATTGGTTTGCGTGGGAATGCTTTCTGATTCGTCAAATCGATGTTTGAATCTTTGTTTACAAAAGCAGATAAGTCGTTTTGAAAATTTGGTATTGAAATGTCTCTCACGGTATGCTACCTATCGAGAGTGTATACAGACATGATAAGTGAGAGATTTTCTCTTTCTCCTTTGGATTCAAACCTTGCCAAGGATCTTGATTTTTCCAAGCTTTATCAACGACCAGGGACCTGGGTGTAAAACTTCAGGATGTTTCGAAACATACTCAACAGAATTTTAGTGCTGTAATCCGTGACCCTGATCCTTCGGGGAAGTGATTTGCGACGTATTAAACTTCATGATTTGGCGAAATATGTCATTTGACCAAAAATGACGTTTGACAGAAAGAGTCATTTGGCCGGCAATGCCATCTGGTTGAACTGTTCAAACAGCCGAAACTATCTCTTAGCCAAACAAGTCATATGGCTGAAAATGTTATTGGGCCGAACAATAGCGAATATGAAGGGGTTATGATAACTGATGAACAGTGAGAAGTACGATTCAAGTGTCGTTTAATGTACAATTACCACACTTTAAGAGTACAACTTTTCAGCGTGGGGTCTCGGAAGGCAATCTCTGTGTTTGCGGGGCAGATTGCCAGAATATCGATCATGTCGTGGGAGCTTGCGAGGAGCATCGTGACCCCAGATCTGCCAAAGCCTATTAGGGAAGTGTTGACGGGCCTTGATCTCGAATACATGTTCCTCGTACACCAATTGTAGAATGTTACTGAAGTAAGACTGCAATCAAAGCCTGTCCATCCCCTTGTCTGTGGTACCACCTCATGAATGTCTTTCTCTTGTTGTCCATTTCAATGACTGTCGATAATCCTTTTCGTACGTTTTCCTCTCGTTGTTGCCTCCCAAAAAATGTTTGTTTGTCCCGTTACGGATGTGAAACATTGCCAAAAAAGTCACTTATGTGAACATCAGTATCGTAATTACTCATGCACCCTAAATTCCTTTTCTTTTCCATTGTATTATTGCATTTCATAACCTCGAACAAACCGCAAGCCTTTCAAATCCCTAAAACTACTTGTCATAAGACGAGTTTGTACAATCCCATTGAATTCCACCACTTAATTGTATCTTGACAGATACGTATTTCGACCTCAACAGTAAGGCCGTCTTCAGTGTCTCGTACTTGACTCGACTTATACGACGTACGAGACACTGAAGACGGCCTTACTGTTGAGGTCGAAATACTGTCTGTCAAGATACAATTAAGTGGTGGAATTCAATGGGATTGTACAAACTCGTCTTATGACAAGTGAAGACATTCCACTAAAAAGCTCAAAATAATTTTCTTAACCCTAAAACTGACTTTATTGTATAAGAATCATATAAAGAAATAATAAAATACATGATTTCGGTTCCCTAACGCTCAATGGTGGCCTTCTTAGTGAACGAAAGATTAGAAAAAGTGAGAAGTAAGAAATGAAAAGTGAGAAATGAAAATGAGAAGGGAGACGTCTCACTTCCAACTTCTCGCTACTCATTTCTTACTTTTCATTGTGATATGTAAGAAGTGAGACGTCTTACTTCTCATTTTCGCTACTCGTTTCTTACTTCTCTCTGTGGAATCGTCACTTCTTATTTCTCACTTCTCATTTTGCACAATGAAAATTAAGAAGTGAGAAAAGAGAAGCGATAAATTAAAAGTGAGACATTAAAAGAGTCTTCTTGCTTCTCCCAATTCACTTCTCAATTGTCACTGGAACGTGAAAAGAGCGATGTGACAAGTGATAAATGAGGAGAGACGAGTGAAAGTGAGACGTTTCACTTCTCACTCATCACATCTTACTTCATGATTCCCACTTGTTAATTTTCTCTTGCAACAGTATGAAGTGAGAAATGAAAAATAACCAGTAAGAACCCGAGTGGTACAAGATTTGGTCATACTTAACTCACAATAACTCTAACAAGTGTGCTGCTTGGGAAGTATTAAGTGAGAAGTGATAGACGTCTCACTTCTCGTACCGCAGTTTTTATGAGAAGTGAGACGTCTCACTCTTTTATCACTCTTCTTATTTTTCACTTCGCTCTTTTCACATTTCAGTTAGAATTAAGAAATTTAAACTGAGAAGCAAAAAAAGAAATGTCTCACATTTCACGGCTAATTTCTCTCTCTTTAAGTTGCATGTTTCACTTTTCATTTCTCACTTACTTTTTTTGTATCTTTATTAAGAAGACTTTCAGCTTTTGGCTGGCTCACCTCCGGCGCTCACTTACTTCTCACTTGTTACATTTCACTTCTTACCGTGAGAATAAGAAAATGAGAAGTTAAAAATTGAATTCAAGATGTGATAAGTGAGAAATGATGGGTTTCATTTATTACTACGCATTTGTATCTTTTCATAGTTAGAAGTGAAAAAAGAGGAATAAGAAACACCAGAAGTCTAGCTTCCCACTTCTTACTTTTCGTAATGAGAAATGAAGAGTGAGATGCGAAAAAAAGTAGTAAAAAGTAATATTTCTTATTTCGCACATCTCATTTCTTTCTGCGCACTTCTAATCACTAACTACTTACTTGACTGTGGAAAATTAAAAATGAGGAGTTAGTAGAAAGAAGTAAAAAGTAAGTTGTAATAAGTGCGAAATGATAATTTTCACTTTTCACTTCTTATTTTGCACTACATATTTCTTACTTCTCACTTGTCATTGTGAGAAGTGAAAAACGAAGAGTGAGATGCGAGAAGTAAGAAGTAGAACATCTCACTTCTTATTTCTCACATCTTATTTCTTTCTGTCAACTTCTCGCTGCTTATTTCTCTCTAAATCCCCACTTGTTACTTTTCACTTCTCACCATGGGATTTAAAAAAAAGTAGTGATAAGTAGAAAGTTGGATGTCAGATGTTGGTGAATGAGAAACGGAACGTCTAACTTCCCACTCTTTCAAAATGAGAAGTTATTTGTGAGACGGATCGGTTTCCACTTACCACTTTTCTCACTTCTCAATTCTTTCTTCCCACCTCTTAACGATCATTAATCCCTTCACACTTTTCATGAACACTTTTGTTGGCCCAAACAGTATTTTTGGCCATATGACTCGTTCAGAAGACGACATTTACGATCAATTGATCAGTTATACCGTCCCGGGCCTTCCTTAGCCGTGCGTTGAGATGCACGGCTTCAAAGCCAGACTGGTGAATAGAACTCCGGTCCAGTCTAGGAAATTTTCAGGTTGGTAATTTACTCGTCTTCCCTCGGCATAAAAGTATGCCTCATGATATAGGGTAAATGATCCCATATTAATAACTGCCCGCATATTAATCACAACTGTGAATAAACCAAATTGAAAGTCGATTTAATTACAAAATCTCACATCGAATGTACACAAAAATGAATCACATTCTTCAATGTTTGAAAAATTATTTAAAACTCCGTTCAAGACGTTCAAGTAATATTTTAATTCACAAGACTCGAATTATTTAAAACAAAATTATTATTTTATTTTCCTACCTCTGAGCTGTTGGTTTGACAGTCTTAAACAAATCCCACTCTAGGAGCTGATGGGATTTAAAAAATTAGATCGAAACTAATCTTACTCTCGCAATTGATCCTAATCATAGCAAGCATTGCTTTCCTACAAATCACAAGGGATGATTGAATCCTGGGATTCAATCCTTGTCCTCTAGCCTTATCTGTGGGAAATATAGCCTTCCGAGTGATTTGAACGTCATTGTTGTTCTACATATGGGCTTGTCAAGAAGTAAGTTCGATAGTTTTCTTCCACTTCATATAATTTCATTGGCGTAACTACAGGGGGGCTAGGGGGGACTATAGCCCCACCTAGAATCAAGTCTGCCCCCCTAGAATTCCTTCGACTTTGCATGAGTATGGCATATCTTGCAGAGCGCTATCATATCTAGGCTTAACTTCAAATAATGAATTCTTATCATCTCTCTCTACAGTTAGTTGAATATATTTTATCATGTTTTCTACCTTCGAAAAAATTATATATCTTGGATTAGGAATGCTAAACACTAAGGATATAACGCTCCCTTTATTCTCAGCCACACAAATAATTGCTTAAGGTAAATTGCGTACGAATATTTCTAAAGTAAATTACTCTTTCGGAGGCATATAACGCCAAAACGCAACTCGTTTCAGTACGCACAAAAATGTTTTTTAGAAGTGCTTGTCACCTATGCATTGAGATTTGTGCTGCCAAAATGAGAAATTAGCCAAGGTGAGAGATAGGACGGGCATGGTTACAGTCATTTTGGGACTCTGTCGAAATAAATGTTGGAGTTGGAACAATATTTTATGCTGATTGAATAAATAATAGAAGTAACAGACCAACAGAACAAATACTATAGAAAATTCAAGTAAAATAATAAACTGTCTGTAATATTTAGACAACATGAAAAAGACAATTGTTTAACTTGAGCAGGATGCTTAGGTTACCGAAGAATTTCTAACAAATCTTGACTTTTATTTATCAGCAAATCATCAACTCTTTAAGATTTTTATGGTTACATTGCGTTGCATTGCATTGCGAGTATTTTTTTTAAAGTGTGCCTATGACCGACGGCTTCCATTTTTCCCGGGAAACGGGGAATAAAATCGAAATTTCCCGGGATCCCTAGAAATAAATTTAAGCGCTTTAATCAACAGAAATTTATTCAAAATTATTATCAAAAATAAATTGTTGAGCTCAGATTACCCAAGTAACCATTAGCACTGTGTTACGCCAAACCGCCATATAGGGCCTATATACGGCTATTTTAAAATTTATGAGCATTAAAGTACTATATGGCCGTGCTTGGTGGTTACTTGGTTACATTTCTCCTTAGAAATGTTTGAAAGTCTATTTTTCTGCTGCGTGTACAATGTTGAAATACATTACAAGAGTAAGTAACTTGCCAATTTATTTTTCATGTAACTTTATCTTTCCTTAATTCTTATTAGGATGAAAAAAAAATAAAGTACACCGCATACTCATTCTACATGTTGTAGCATAAAATTTAAATATTCCTATCCTTCGATAGATTCTTTTATAAGTCTGAGAAGACACAAAAAAACGCAAAATCGATTTTAGCTACCTCAAAATTATGTCCGTTTTAGCTGAAAATTTTATGAAAAGCATATCTCATCATGCGAAAGCGATTATGAGCTGACCCGTTGAATAGCAGATATTTTTCGAAAACATGAATACGTCTAATGACAATGAAATCTTTGAAATGAAATACCGACGAATTAACCCCATGACTACAGAAAAACACGAAACATAGACTTGAACGACTTTCGCAGTATATAATAGCTGAGAATAAAAATAAGGACTCACTTTCAGTGGGTATGGCATAGAAATTGTTAAAGTTTCTGAGCAAGTTTGCCGTACATGTCCAAAAGCTTTATCTCCTTTGCACCAGAGAATTTAGAGATTTCAACTTCATTTTGCAAATTCTAGATCTTGTTCAAGCATAAGGTCTGTAGTGTTCTGAAGATGAAATTTCTCTTAGGCCCATTGTTGCCTTCCGAAATATGTCGTAATGCTAATCTATATAGTACTCAAAGATCTGTGATATTGGAAACATGTCGCTCTGCGTTTTCAAAGGACATTTCTTCCGCCAATTTGAAAAACGAAGTTATATTAAGAGAACGAAAAGCAAATATTAGTAAAAATATAATTAATTAGTACCTTAGATTTAGTAAATAAGACTAAAAACCTGAGACTGAAAGACTGAATACTTCATAAATGTGATATTATTTTCGTTTTTGAAGTCACCAAATTGTTCTCAATTAAAAATTATGTGAATTGAGCATAATTATTCTCACGGTACTTGATATGGTTTTTATGTGCACATTGCCTTATTGTTATTGATATAGGAACAGATACCCTACGAATGCAAAAATGATAGCTTGATTTAGAAACCTCGCAGTGACCAAATGTGGAAGTGCTTAATGAATACTGCGCTGCGATTCAATGTCCCAGTGGGGGATGTTATGCCAATAGTGAGAAGAAGATCCGTTCTACTGAATGAAATGTTCGGCCATATGACCTGTTCGGTAAAACTTTATTGTCGACCTTTTGACCCGTTCTGCAAAATGACTCTGTCAATCGAACATCTCGGTCAAACGGCATTTTCAGCAAAATGACCTGTTAGAAGAAACGACTTTTTCGGCAAGGAAATAAGAAAGGGTCTAGAAAATTGGCAAACGATCCGAATAATCAGAAGAAAAAAAGGGGCCTGGGCAGTCTAGAGAGTCTACTAATCTATGAGAATGAAGGTGTGCGCGCCAATGCTTTTTCTTTTTTTATATATCCTTCTTTCTGGTTCACAAACTTCGAGAAACCGCGAGAGTATCAGCTCCCAAATCCAAACATGAGCCAACCCTTTCCCCACACACCTCATCGTCTGCTCTGTTTGCATAAGCATGCTTTTTCAAACAGGTCTAAGCATACACGCAAGGAGTCGACAGCACAAATCGACAGTACAGTCAACAACGATGAATTTGAAGCCACGCCCAGCCGGCTTCCATTGACGAAATCACCAGTTTTATAAGAAGTGACCTTTACGAATTTTGATTCGTTAGTTTCCGGCTATTATACAGTCCATATTGAAAAAGAAAAATATAGTTCAAGTTCAAAAAGCAACTCGCCTTCATGAAGACTTGAGTTCATTAGTTCTATTTTCTGTCCAGCTGCCGGTCGTGTACTTTCGTTCTTTCAACCGAATATTCTGGCCATTATACCGGCATTCTTCATGCGGAAGGAATATCTCGCCAACCCAGAGTACGATAATAATTGTTATAATCTATACAAATTCCATTAGTATTGAAAATCCATGAAAGTATTAAAAATAGTATGATCTGCGGAATCAGAAACATCTGAAGGAGTTCTAAAAAGACTAGTTCGTGACAATGATCTGAATCGGAAGGATCTAAGTGGGCTCAGGAAACTGAAAAAAAATTAAATCCCATTGAATTCTTTAAAACATAATTTCATCGTCTTCATTTGTTTTTATGAAACAGAGAAGTTAGCATCTACCGGTTGATAAAAACATGAGAAACAACAAGTAATTGCATATTATTCGGCAACTCGGCCGTACGAAAACCATTTTTTGTTAAATATCCTGGCGGTGCATATGCACAGCACATGGTTTGAAATGGACAAATTGCTATGAAATTTGCGAAAAAGAATCCACGTGTCTTAGAGGGACTCGAACCCTCAACCTCCTACACTCTAGATAGGCGTGATAACCCCTAACAACAAGACCACTTAAAAGTCAGGTTTGCGGAAAAGCCATCTGAATCCGAGTACCAACCTCCACCGCGGTTAGCACTTTTAAGCAAATTGAATATCTTTCGGATGCTTGATTTGTCTAATCTTCACATGTGCTTTACTGTTGTATATCCACAGTCAAGCAGGTGTACATTGTTTATTAATCGAGAGGATCACACTCTATGCCCCCAACAACGGGCTGGGCGGAGAAACTTGAGAAACGGTTTAATACGCATTTATTACGTTTGACTCAAATCCCGAACATATCTCGAACACCGACGTTAATGAGCATATCTTAAAGTATTCTATGTACAACCTACTTCTCTTGGGAATATTCAGCAATTTTGATGCAACGACGCACCAATCGTTAAGAATCCTTCTCAACCTCCTCATTGTTCTTCTTAGGTCAGGTTACTCTTCCGCGGTACTCACCTTCAATTAGCCCCCACTCTCCTCCGACAATGAACTCCGCCAGCTTCCGTGACATTGCGATTCAGCTGCCACACTCACTCGTCCCAGAACCCAGCGGTAATAATCACCATCCATCGCAACCTGCCAATTTTCCCACGCAGATCTCGCCATTCTCGTTCTTGTCGGTGTACCTTAGTCCGGAATTATAACAATGCCGTTTTCGTTCGATTTTCCGTTGCGTTGCTGTCGAAAAACCCTCGTCGAGTCATCAGCGAACATCAAGCGAGGAAAAAGAAAGCAACATCAAAATAATAAAACCAAGCTCTTCGAAAAGCGACGCAACATACAAGAACAATTTCGATTAATTCCCCCAAATTGTTTTCCTTTATCTACCCCACCGGGATCTCACTTCATCGTTGGGCTCCCTCTCTGCAACCATGGTTCGCCATCAATCGACATCACCGATTTGTCATTTTCTAGTCTTCCGAACTTCCAAACTGGTAGCTAGGCACCTCCATTGTTGTCATCGCAACAATTGGCAAGCCAGCCTGCTTCGATTCACAATTTGTTCGAACGGAGACAGATCTTGATTCGTGTGGCATTGTCAACTCGTCCCCGTCCCCCCCGACCTGCTCGGTAGATATCACTTCGAGATTCAACAAGAAGAATCCGGCAATCAGCCCTTATCAGCTCATTTTTTATTTATTTGTATGACAATCGTTTGCCTCCGTTCGCCGCCCCTTCCCACGCGCTAATGTCGATGTCGTTTGTAGGTCGGTACCTTAATTTAACTTTGCTTTTTCTTATTTTTTGACGTCCTTGCGAACGATGCGTTTGCTCTTTTACCCACTAACATAGGGCAATGTGTCATTTTCAATAAATATACTCCATTTCAAACTTTTTCATGCAAACCAACACAACAACAATCAATGATACATGTTTCTCATTTAAATTATGTAAGCTTGTGAAATTCGACATTTTAAATTTCTAATGTTTATTTGTTACAGTTTACAGTTTCTTATTGTATTTTATTGAATTTCCTACATTTTTTGCTGTGGAGAGTTTACTGTATTTGACAAAAAAGTAATCAAGTTTCAAACAATCGAACTAATCGTTCTTATCCATTGAAAGCAACACATTTAACTTCTACACTTCCAAACATATCATAAAAATGCCAATCTATAAATAAACTTAATGCTGCAGAGGACCCAAATTATTATAGATTTCAAAGCACATACATTGGCTAGTTACCCTACCATTAGAATTAAGTTGACGGGTGCACCACTCGAGCAGACAACAACAATGATTGTAAAATTTGAATACGCGAGCCGCGTTCGTCTTTTCGTTTTTCCAAATCGAAATTTCGTCTTCATCACCCCCCAGGTTTTTCACGAGCTCGCGAGATGATGACTTTTGGGGAAATTGGAAATTAAAGTATCGGAGGTATGAATGTTTTTTTCTGTTCGTTGCTTCCATGCTTGCGGTTCGTGAGGGGTGACTTTTTTTTCCCGCCTTCCACTCCGTTTGGGAGCAATAATGATAAGGCAGATTAGAAAGTGATATCAATTACAGGAGTGACGGTAGGGCAAGAAGGGCATGGAAACATGGCAAACAAGACGAGATAGATGCACCCCCCGAGAGAGGGGTCGCGTCTATTTACGGTATTTCGCGGCTGGTTGGATTTGAAATGAACATGACAGGTTAATCTGTTCCGGTATCCGGCCGAACGTTATCAAACGGCGGGTGACTTTGTACCTTCTGTCTTCATCTTAAATAAAAGAGTTTTTTTCTGTTCATCGATTTTTTCAGTGCAAATCATGCATTTTTTATTACACGAGGTTGGGCGCCAACTCCAGTTGGCCAAACCGGAGACCTGCTTTGATTAACCCATTCTCCCGATTTCGCCCGAAACGAATCAAAACGGGAAACAAACAGCATCCCTTCGGGCCAGGAATCAATTACCACATCGGCAAGTGCTCCAATAAAATGCCTCCCTTTTCCCGAACCCGATTCTGCTCAGCTTGGCAGCTCAGCGGAATGATTGTTTTGATTGCTTATTTCCGAAGGTATCATCACTCCGCCATCACCATCGTCATCAGCACCGCTTCGACGTTAGTCGCAGACCGTGGATTCAATTGCGCTACTCGCGATTCTGCCGGAACGTTCGTTTCATTGCTCTATCGGCTTCATTTTCAGGTAATATAACCCTTTTCCTGCTGGAATCGGTTCGACGGCGGCGGACCGAGCCGGAGCGGAGTCAACTTTATTGCATTTGATGAGATGCTTCGTGTTTTTATTGGAAGCTGCGGGTTTAATTCGCCAAAAAGGATGAATTGAAAAATTATTGCATCCCAGGAAAACCGCGTCAGAACCGATCCGATACTGCAACGAGCTGGTGGTACCAATTGGAGCTTCCAGGAATTTCGAATTCGAGGAAATTAAGAAATAAAGGGCGACGACGAGCGGATTCTCGCGGATCAAATGTCTCTCGTTCGAACAGCGGGCCGATTGCGGAGGCTGAGGAACCGCACGGAAACGAAAATGATGATATTAAGTATCACCCGTATATTACAATTTAATTGATCATAAAAATAATCATAAATATCCCCCGACTTCCCGGAGCAGTCCCTTCTGGAGGCTTCGCTCGCTCGCTCGCGTCCCGACCAATCTAGGCGGGCAAAAGGATGCCAAAACTCGAACCTAAGTGCCTAAAGTAATAATGATGTTAGATATCGCACCGAAACTATTAAGCACTGCTCTCCACAGTCAACGCCACGCCACCTATCGACGCAAAAGGGCATCCAACTTGTGATCAGCGTGCGGATATGGGCCCCGGAGTATGAGTGAGTGTGTTATCCTCTCGACCGGCCGACGACGACGACGATGACGACCAAACAGCAACACGCATCATTTCCCATCGAAACCGCTTCGATTCCATTAGAAGTTTCATTACATTCCATTTATTTCGAATATTAAGATGTTTTACTTGATAAAACTAGTCGACACGCACTTTGGCTGGCTGGCTGCAAGAAGAGGGGCGAGCGAACGAATGAACGCTGGTGCCAAGGGCGCCTCATTCGTTCGGATCCGGATGATGATGGCTGCTGGGCTGGGAGCTGGGACCGAGGTTGTGTTTATATGAATCTATAAATTTCATCAGTAATAACTTGTATGAGGACTTATGTCGGGCTTTCGGGGCGCGATGTTCGATGAAAAGACACTGGTTGACTCGACTCTGCACTCCCAGCCCAGTGTTGTATTAATGAGCTCCGGAGTCGTCGACGACGAGTCGGGGAGGGGGAATTATCGACGACGACGTGCCTGCGGAGATACCCTCACTCGCACTGAATTAGGCGCATCGTCATCTCGGGATGTTTTATGACCGTTTTGTAGGCTTATTAACGCGGCACCTAACATCAGTGTATCAGTTCTGGAGACGGTAGGAAGTGGACCCGAGTTGGTGGTGCCGAATTTATCACCGCTCGTAGTCCCTGATCGAAGTGCTATTTATGGCCATACCGCATGGTGGTGATGATTACACGTCAGAAGAGGTGTTTTGACACATTGGAAATTGTAAATGTTTTTGAATTCAAGAAGGTGATATTTGACCAATCAATATATTTTGAAACGGCTAATGTAATTCGACTTCAATGCCAAGAAATGTAAAACGTTATCTCTGTTGTACGACAGTGTATGGCTTAAACCCTACCTTCGTTAGAAGCAGAATCGAAAATTGAGTTTAAATTCCAACTTGATATAGTTTTATTTTGTAATAATGAGTGCAAAAATCTATCTACTTTAAACTAAAAGGTAAAGCAAAAGCAGATCGTATTTGTATTTTCGCATATCTGCATTATTGGATTATCTAACTATCAGACCTAAAAGGAAGGCATCACATCGAGTCCGTATGTGCAAATTCCGATGGATGAGAAATCTCTCCAGAAGACGCGGACCTCGAGTCACATGACAAGACAAGTTTCTTCCGACCGTGTCACGAGCATAAAAATGCAACGCAAACAAGAAGGAATTTTGTCCAATTGGAATGCTACTTAGGCATGATTAATCAATTTTTCTTCAATTTTCGGTCCAAATCCCGAGAAAGTTGTAACTGCGGAAAGAATTCCCACCCTGCTGATATGCCATTGCCACATTCAAAAAATTATTCATGTTTATCACTCCAGTGATTCTTTTCTTGAACTTATTATCGCGGAAAGGGTCGTTTGGCCGCAAGTCATTTGGCTGAATCTCGTTTGACCGAACGCCGTATGTCGTAATAACACATTAGGCCTGAAGTAATGTGGCTGAATTCCATTAGGCCGAATTGTATGTTTGGCCGGAATGGTTATTATGCAAAAAACTATTTTACCAAAAATGTCATTTGGATGAAAAAGACCTATGGCTGAGAGGGACGTACGGTCGAAAATGTCTTTCAGCCGAACATGTCATTTGGAAAAAAATGATCGTTTGGCAGAAAGGCCCTCCTGGCCGAAACGGGCTTATGTGACCGAAAATGTCTGGTGGGTGAACAATAGTGAATGTCCAAAAAAAAAAAGACATTTGATAAGGTAGAAATGAAAAAATGAGAAATGAGAAGTAAGAAATAAGGAGTGGGACGTCTCGTTTCTCGTTATTTCTTACTACTCACAGTGCGGAATGAAAATAATAGTGAGATGTCTCACAACTCACTTCTTATTTCTCACTTGTTAGTTTTCCATTTTCACAGGGAGAAATGAGAAGTGGGAAGTAAGAATATAGACGTCTCACTTCTCGCTGCTCATTCCTCACTTTTCACCTGTAGTTTCTCTCTGCTCACTTTTTACTTCTTATTGTGAGAAGTGAAAAGTGTGAATTAACGAAGTGTGACGTTTCCTGTCTCACTTCTCACTTATTATTGTTCACTTTTTATTCCTCACTTCACACTGATCACAATGAGGAATAAAAGTGAAAAGTAAGATGTCTCACTTCTCACTTTTTATTTTTCATTTCTCCCTTCTTGGTTTTTTTTTCTCACTTTGCAATTATCATTAATCACTTACAGTGTTTACGTTCAATATAATAATAGGTCATAATTCTTCGCTCATCGACATTTTCGACTAAATGTCCCCTTCTGCCAAACGATCCATTCGGCCAAATGACCTGTTTTCTCAGATGAGCTTCAGCCTACTGGTTTGTAACATATTCAAATAACATATTCAGCAAAACAACAATCGGACTAGTGGCCTTCGGCCAAATGATTTTTGATCGAACGGTCTTTCCCCGTTTTCTGCTCATTTCGAACAGTATCATTTACGAAATCTACGAAGTTTTTAAGGCATTTTCCCCTAATAAGACTGCTGTATGAAGACATTTTCGTGCTTCAGATTTTTTTAGAGAGTTCATCCCGGGACGCCCCGGAACACAAAATCTCGTGATTTAAGAAATTTCGGGATTTCCCGAATCCCGGAAAAATGTTTTGAATTCCTTAAAATCCCGAGCTACCCGACAAATCGAAGCACCTCAAGAAACCAAATAACTTTTTAATGTTTACCTTTTTAGAACGTCACGAAATATGTGCCGAAATCTGGAAATCATTGGCAATACGCTGAACATTCAAAGCGACTTCTACCAATAGCGAAGTTACTTTTGGTTTTACCAATATCTGCTTTAGAAGTCCACGTTACTTCCCGATTGAAGCACCAAGATCATTTGCAGGTTTGTTGTGGAAGCCTACAATATTTCTGCATGTATTAAAATCGGATAATTTTTGCCCGTTTTTAATTATAATCCATCAGTGCGAACGGTGAATCTATGCAACTTAACTCAATCTGCGTTGAAAGAGCAAAATAATCGCAAAAGTAAATAATTTTCAATGCAAAGATAAACACTGGTTAGCAATATAATTGCAAATATGCATCAAACAATTTGATTCAAGGAAAGAACATCTTGAAAAGAGGAAATTTCGAAATTTAGTGTTTGTCACATACGTCACTAAGAATGCTAACTTTAAAACACTATCAATTACAATGTGATCTTTGCCTCCAAGCAACGTTCTTATTTATCTATTTAAGCTGTTGCAGTGACAATATGTGAATCCATGTATCAAATGTAATAAGATCTTCAAAGATTACTACATCATATCTATTTAATTGGGGCTTGGATGAGATTTTGTTCTCAGCTATTTTTTTTAAATTTAAAATTTTCGGCTGTGGAACATTTAGTATACTGACATTTGGCCAAATGACATTTTGTCGAAAGGACGTTTAGTCGAAGGGACATTTGATCGAATGGAAATGGTTTCCTTATTCGTTTCATTGAAACTCTTTCTTTCACTCAATATTTATACAATAATTAGTTCCGAAGAAAATTGTCTTCCAACCATAATTCGTTCAAGACGAATTAAGTACTGTCCATGTTAATTCGTCTTAGACGGTTTAATACATTCCACTAAAAAAGCTTAATATATTTTTCCCATAATTCGTTAATTATTGGCCGAAAATTTAATTCCGATCAAATGGCCATGGGTCATTAATCTATTCGACGTCATGTCTAATAACAAAACATCATTCGACTGAATTTCTTTTGACCAGGTGGTATAGAGGGGTTCGCCAAACTCAATATCTAGTCAGGAATATTTTCGTATTATTCTTTTTATGAACTCATCATTCTTTGGACAATATTGGAGCAATCATTATGCGACTTTTAGAAACACCACAATAAATCATTTATTTTTTAATTGTTATTGACTAAAGCTTTTTTCTTTCGACGGAACGTCATTAAACTAAATGTACCAAGATTTTTAATTCTAAAATTCGACAAAACGCCATTCGACCAAATGTCCATTCGACGAAGTATCCTTTCGACCAAATGTCCTGCGTCTCTAGTGGATTAAAAAACATTGTTGGCTAAACGTCCATTCGACCAAATGTCCATTCGACGAAGTGTCCTTTCGACCAAAAGTCATTCGACGAACTGTCCCCAAGCTAAACAAAGAAACACAACACCAATCTCGACGCTTCCTTTGCGTGCTCACTCTAATGGAACGTACACACGGTCAAGCAGTTTGACCAACATTGACTCCACCTCTCGTTTATTCAAACATCCATAAAGTTTTACCAACAGCGGCGCGAACAATCAATTTATTCGACCAACAATATCGCACACGAACGACCGAAGCACCAACTTGAGCACCAACTGTCAAAAAATATATGGGGGTTTGTGCAACTTCACTACAAATGCTCAAACATGTTCGGCGAACCTTGACTCCACCCACGACAACTCAAACCAAAATCAAACCGTTTTAATTTTTTCCAACCGAGCCGCCAACTGTCAAATGGTTGTTCGAACAACTTCACACACGTTCAAACAAAGCAGCAACCGAAGCGTTTTCTTGGGGGCGGAGTTAATGTTCGTCAAACTGCTTGACTGGTGTGTACGTTGCATAACATGCGTACTCACTGCTGAAAAAAGTCAAAAAAAAATAAATAAAAAGAAGCAAATCAAATTCTTTCTCATTGCTTTGTTTTTTTGATGGGATGAAAATGTGAGCTATGAGATGAAGTGCTGAATCGTTCCCCTATATGATTATAAATAAAACGCCATATCCACGTATTTGCTAACTTCATTTCGATATCAAATTTTGACTTTTGAGTAGTATCGTAATCAGGATTTATTCTAATATTTCGGAAAAATCCCACGATATGGACTCTAGATTTTTCTTAAATCGACCCGACCCCGACCATGGTTCTGCCGAACCATATACAATACATTTTACACTCTATGGTGTCTCGACTGTTGAATATATGTGATGGGATTCGGCTTTACAGTCTCAAAATTGTTCAAACAATAATGTTTTAACTGCCCGACGTTTCGGCTGTGTTTGGCAGCCTTCTTCTGGGGGAAATTAGTTTTACTGTTTTCGTTGTTTTGTTACACTGTAATCTTGTGTCGTGTTGTCATTCATGTTTTCTATTTTGATTATCGTGGATTTTATCAAAAAATATTGTTTAATTTGTTCGCACTATCAATCACGGACCCTGTTAAACAGGGTCATCACATACATTTTACAAATTGTTCATCAGTTCGCCCTCTTGGAATCGATTCAGAAACAGACTTGTCGCTCATTGAATTAGAACTGTATCATATTATGCAGGAACACTGAGCAACTTTTGAAAGAATTTATGTTTAGAATGCTTCCTAGTGATATTTCCATTTTCTGCAGATTTGTCATCATTAAACAATTATTTGTATGTTTGCCCTCTTGTAAACTATTTGCCTTACTGCTTGAACTATTTTCCACCCATAGATTTTGCCATTTATGAAAATCTCTTACCAAAAGCAATAATTTTGAGGGAATTTTCGACCACTTTAAAATCAATTCCATCCTGCAGATTTGCCAACAATCAATAAGTCATGCGTTCGCTGGCCTTGGATTCAATAGTTGAAGAATTTTAAGCCCATAGATGCGATGCTATTTGTAGAAGCTTCTAACCAGGAACCAAACTTCTGTGGAATTTTCATCCACTTAAAGTACTTCTCAGAGAAAATCCATGATATGACCCTTCCTTCACAAATGTCCATATTTTTTTTTAAGGATGACCGCTCTCTAACGATGCTACTTAGAGAAGATTCCAGCTTGTTTTATGGAAATCTAACATTTTTTCCCATCCTCGTCCTTCTCGGATGCATTTCTTCATTTCTTAATAATTTTTCGCCCTCATATTTAGTGCCATTTGTAAAAACATCAAACCAAAATTAGAGCTTTTGAACAATACTTCACACATGACTTATAACATTGATTAAATGATCGCTCTCCTGGCATCCACTACTTCAATAATGTTGCACCCATAGATTCAGTACGAATTGTTGAACTTTAATACAAGCAAAAACTCATTTTAATAAAATTTCCGCCCACCAAAAATGCATATCAGAGGAATTCTACCCGGAAAATCTTCCAGAGGTTAATTATTTTTAATGTGTGGTTTATTTGAATTCATTTGTCGTTCATAAATGGGGCTCAAGAATATTAAAACACTAAATGAAGGAGGAAAATTTAAGTGTTTTGTGGCGCCTATTCAGTTATGCTAAATATTAGACTTTCCTGGTATTAAATAGGTTTTGGCTTGTGGCGCATTAAAACTTGAATGCTTCAGATCTATGGGGGCGTAGAATCACACAAACATTCTAGATGAGCAAATATATTTTGGGGGCAAATTTTAAAGTTTGGAGGGGTGCCTGCACAGTGATGTTATTTAGGGCAAAAGTTTCCAGCACTCGTACTGGACCTAGACCTGAAACATGACGCACCAAATGGCGACCGCCAGCACAAGCCTATGAAAGAACGAACTGTAAACGTGCAACAATAGCATGAAGTCCATAAAGGAATCTCTTTACCTCCACCCTAATTCTCCTAAACACTACATATTACTTTTCTACTAAGCCGGTCCATGTCCTCAGTATGACCCAATGAGTGACTCCATCCTTTGCTATCTCCTTCCTAACAGCTTTATACACATCTCATCTGCTCATATTGCTCTTCAGCGTTCCAATCGCGGTAGAGGCAGTGCTGAGAAGAACTCTAAAAATAAAATTCGAATCATCGTAGGTTTTCCTTTGTTCTCCTTTTTTGAAAACAATGAATTGACATTCGTCGCATACAACAATGGATACTGTTGCCTGTGTAAACAATTAGAGTAGAGTGGGGCAAGAGTACGCACTTAGTTTTCAATCGATCATGTGGCCCTTATGAAGCAAGCTTCTGCATATCAAATCAGTGTCGATGATTCATATACTCTTCATTTATGTTACCCAGTGGAAAAAATATTGAAATTATTGAGATTCGTTTTAGTAGAACCCTTATTGCAAGACAAGTGAAAAACGCACTCTTACCCCACCGGTGGGGTAAAAGTGCGCATCGGGTGGGGTAAGAGTACGCATTTATCCAATCATGTACTTTAAGTATATATTAACACAAATAAGAGGTAATAACATTTAATTGATGTTTAATGAGCATATATTAAGGAATGTTTAAAGATTACGTAGCTCTTAAAGGGGGAGGGGGTCCTAAAATGTGCACTTTCATACGAAAAACCATTGTTTTTTATATACACAAAAAACTACAGAGGTAAAAATATATATCAGGTTTCGCGTGGCGTATACAAAGGCATTTTCCTTAAAGAAAGTCCACTAATCACGTATCGTAAAATTTGGCTATTTAATCACCCCTCCCCCCCACCTATCTTACACCATTTGTATGAATCCTCTAAAAATTATATGGATCACACATCTCGCAACCCCTCCCAGCTAAACGTTGCGTAATTTATGAATGTTTCTTTTGATTAAATGAAATTATCATTTAGATGAAATTGTGTTTTCGTACTATGTTTAGGTGTACAACAAGTCCTAATACAATTTCATTATTTCGCTTCAGTGCTTTGTTCGCTAATTCCTTTCTAACACCAAATTACTTCAACTTATCCTAAAAACTTGTGATAATTTCAAATTCTGTCGCTTTTGGAGAAGTTTTTTTTCGGCCGGAGAAACGGGTTTGACATCATAACTTGAAGATTCATATGCGTACTCTTGCCCCACCGGTTCCTGCGTACTTTTACCCCACAGACCCAAAAATTATTCAAGTAATGGTCTTGACTTCTTGGAAAACCAACCGGATTGGTGTTCTGTACCATAAAGTACTCTATACAATAGGTTATTGAAATGGTATAATGTTCACCTGATTGAACGTATATATGGTAATGAAATACTAGTTGCGGAAATCAAATTATTTTTAGCAAAATGACCAAAAAGTTATCCAACTCCATATCTCCCTTGTTGTTTATTCAAATCGTTTACAATTACACATGATAATAGTTGGCCAGAATACCTGTCAAACTGATGCAGTGCTGCTAGTTTATCTTTTTTTATTACTTCAAAAAATCGAAAACGTACTCTTACCCCACGCGCACTCTTGCCCTCTCTACTCTAATAACAATAATAAAACATTAAGCTTTTGCTACGTTGCGTCTCGCTTCATGTAGATCAATATTGATCAGCTTTCAGCGACTGGGGTAACTTAGTAGATTAAGCGCGACACTCCACCAAAGATAACGTAAAGCGAATCGGATATATTTCCTTTGTAGAGCTTCAATTCGTTGAATTTCATTCTAGTTATGTGTGAACCAGACGTCAGACAAATATTCCAAAATAGGATAAATATTGAGCTTTCAAACGTAAACTGCTTTCCAAAACGGAACAAGAATTCTAGCTGCGATGAAGCTTTTGACATAATGTATGAAACGTCGTCTTTGAAGGTCAATTAAGTATCCATGAGTATTTCCAAGTTATTCACTATTAATTTACGCTTCAATCTATCCAATTCCGCAGACAAAATGGTAGGGCGAATGTTTGCGTCCTAACGAAATAATCGAGCATTTGGACACGTTTAATGACATTAGATTGATGTGACACCATTCAGCAAAGGATTCCAGTTATAGTTGCAGAAAGGCTACGTCATTAGTTTTTTTTTATCGAAAAATATAGAAACTTCAAAGCAAGATGGGATTGTTCATATAACACAGGAATAAGAATGGACCAAGGTAGCTGCCTTGCGGAACGCCGTGCCAAACTGAAAAGTGAAGAAACGTGGTCTCCAATTCATGCCTAGTTTGTCAAACTTGGCAACTCCAAATAATAATGAATAATTTTACCGAATGCCACCGATAAATCCTTGTAGTTAGATGGCGTCAGCCTGATGATCTATTTCAAATTAGCGTATCAAATACGAGGTGTGGCAAGTCAAATTGCTGGTTGTTGAGCGTTTAGGCATAAATCTATACCGTTCCGGTGAAATATAATTCAGGTGGCACTGAACTAGTTTATGTAGTACGATCAGCGCAAGCAGCTTAGAGGTTGTACTCAACGCGGCCCTACCACGATAATTCGAGGTCCGGTCAAAGTATTTTTGTTTACTAGTAAAACATACAAAGGCTTCCAGCAGTCTGTAAAAACTCCTGTGGTCAAAGACAGATTTAAATCTTTTGTCAGCAAGAGAAACAATGCAGCGCTTCAGAACCAACGAAGAAATATTGTCGGGTTCACATCCAGTAGACCAGCGGTTCTCAACCTTTTTCTAGAGAGGTACCCCTTCGCACTTTTGCATTAATTGAGGTACCCCTACTTTTTGCTGCAAATAAAAATAAGTGTAATTCATAAGAAAAATGGAACTGAAAATTAACGGGATGGGATATATGACTCGCCGTAAAGTTGACTGAAATTTTCATTATTCAGAGCTCTCAAAGAAAGGCTTCCGAGTCTCTTAAAAGGAGGCTTTCGAGCCACTTAAATAGAGGCTTCTGAACATCTTGAAAGGACGCCTCTGAGCCTCTTGGATGTTTCTGGGTCTTTTGAAAGGAGGCTTCCGGGCCTCTTGAAAGGAGGCTTCCGGGCCTCTTGAAAGGAGGCTTCCGGGCCTCTTGAAAGGAGGCTTCCGGGCCTCTTGAAAGGAGGCTTCCGGGCCTCTTGAAAGGAGGCTTCCGGGCCTCTTGAAAGGAGGCTTCCGGGCCTCTTGAATGGAGGCTTCCGGGCCTCTTGAAAGGAGGCTTCCGGGCCTCTTGAAAGGAGGCTTCCGGTCCTCTTGAAAGGAGGCTTCCAGGACTCTTAAAGGAGGCTTCCGGGCCTCTTGAAAGGAGGCTTCAGGACTCTTGAAAGGAGGCTTCGAGCCTCTTGAAAGGAGGCTTCGGGCCTCTTGAAAGGAGGCTTCAGGTCTCTTGAAAGGAGACTTCCGGGCCTCTTGAAAGGAGGCTTCCGGGCCTCTTGAAAGGAGGCTTCGGGCCTCTTGAAAGGAGGCTTCGGGCCTCTTGAAAGAGGCTTCTGGCCTCTTGAAAGGAGGCTTCGGGCCTCTTGAAAGGAGGCTTCCGGGCCTCTTGAAAGGAGGCTTCGGGCCTCTTGAAAGGAGGCTTCCGGGCCTCTTGAAAGGAGGCTTCCGGGCCTCTTGAAAGGAGGCTTCCGGGCCTCTTGAAAGGAGGCTTCCGGGCCTCTTGAAAGGAGGCTTCCGGGCCTCTTGAAAGGAGGCTTCCGGGCCTCTTGAAAGGAGGCTTCCGGGCCTCTTGAAGCAACTGAGGAAAAAAGCCTTCGTGTCTCTCAAATGGAGGCTACCGAACGTATAGACTCTGAATTTTTGTTCAGAACCATATTCTTAACATATGGTTCAACATTTTGTTTCGATCAGGTTGATTGCATAGAAGATTTTTTAAATTTGTTCGTTCGTCGTTCTGTCCTTTTGATCTTTTGTCCCAAAGCTTAAAATTGTGATACATCAGCCATTATGCATTTTTAACCAAGGTACCCCCTGGGCCCGGCAAAGGTACCCCCAGGGGTACATGTACCCCAGGTTGAGAACCGCTGCAGTAGACGATTCCCCTGTCACCTCGATGATTGCAATCGGCTGCTCGGAATTATGTAAACAGGAAACGGGTGCCGTGACATCTTGTGAGTTGAGCTGTTCATTATTGAAAAAGTCGATCAAACCCTTAGTCATTGTAGGCGATAATCCGGACTCTTTTCGCTTTTAGAATTAGCTTTAGACCGACGTTGCGGATAAGTATTAAACAAAGGACGTTATGTTTATTATAGTCGGTGTTAGCATTATTACTGCGATCTTGGATTCTGTTCGATGCTTGTTGAGTTGGCTCAAAGTTGTCTGCTTGAGACTTTTGAGTTTTTTTTAAGAAAACGATTAGACCACGTTGGACAGAGTCGATCCTGCCAAGTTGCAGTTCTGAAATATGCCAACCCAGTCGACATGTGATAGAAAATCATTCAACCCAACGATATCAGCCTTATTGAATTCATACAAAATGCTTTCAGAAGAGTCGCAGAAATGCTGACAAGGGTCAATATTCGAAGTTATCATGGCATGGAAGATGATGTCTGCAGATTACAAGCGGCGATGGGACTTGTTCAACAGTGCAACCCATACAAAGTTCATTGCTAACGAAGGATACACAGTTAAAAAATTTGAAAATTACACATTGAGACCAACAGTACTGAATGCATCTAGTAATTCTCGTGATGTTAGACTGATGAAGGATCGAGAAATCGTAAAAAGTGAATCATAAGAATTTCGTTTCCAAAAATCTAATTCAAATTGAAATCCCCTAAACAACGATGTTATCTCTTAAAGTAAACTCTTAAAGTAAACTACGCAGCTGTACAAGTTTTTGGCATTGATGGTAGTGGTAGCGACCCATATTTGCTCAACTTCTAAGCCGGAAGAAGGATCCAGCTTATAGAACTTAATGCTTGAACCAACAGCAAGCAGGAACGTCCGGCGCTGAAGACCAGCTGTTAATCGGTAGAAACTGGTAGTACAGCAAAACGTTTGCGAAAGTTGTTTCACCAACGACGAGCATCTTTGGTGATGCGACGTGTTGAGTTGGAGATGTGAGTGCTACTGGGTAAGGAGATGTTTTCAGGGCGGGTGGAAGGCCCCTACCACCTGACTCATTCACAGGACCAGGACAACTGTTGAACCCTGGCTGCTTTGTTTCGACTATGACGGGGGGCTCTAGGGCTTCCAAGGTGCTTTCTCTCATGCCTCCTAGGTGGTGGGAAATTTGAGCCAAATCGGAGATATTGGGGCTCTGCCTGAATATACAGACTGGAAGCTCCTTATGCCGGACCCATACGCAGGAACGGGATGACTGATGCGCGTTGGTCGGAAAGTCTCGACTGCAATGGGAGGCTCCGGTACTTCCAAAGTGCTGTTCAAAAGTTGTTCGAAAGACGTACAGTGGATCATTTTTTTTATTCAAATAGGCGGATTTTTTTTTTGAAAAAAAAAAAAGTTTTGAAAAAAAAAAATGTTTTCCAAGCTGTTATTTTGAAAGTCACGATGGAAAGATCTGCTATGTTTTTGAAGTTAACTTTGGTCCGAGCATACCAAGCGTACTGAAAATCATCGCCTTAAATCACACCACCTTTGATTCATGAGAATCGTTCGCAATGAGAATCCTCCGCTGCTAATCACCGCCACCAAATGTTGTCTCAACTCACTACTCGGTGATAACATCGTCCGTTCCGGCAATAACGTCGTCCAGATATACGCTCCGGGACGTTCCTTAACCGTGTGGTAAGGTACACGGCTACAAACCAAGGTCATGCTGAGGGTGGCTGAGTTCGGTTCCCGGTGTAGTCTAGAAAATTTTTGGACTAATAATTTTCTCGATTTTCCTGGGTATAAATGTATAATCGTGTTAGCCTCATGATATACGAATGCATAAATGGTAATTCGGCTTAGAAACCTTGCAGTTAACCGGATCTGTCAGTTCGAACTCAAATTATCTACAATCACTACGACAGTTGTAGTCTAGATAACTTGGGATATAACACACTGCGTCGATCTTCGGTGAAAATGGCTTCCATCCACGTTGTTTCCTGCTCGAAGAGTTTGAACTGATCCTCGAATTCAGTCGGTTGGGTGGTCTAATATCGGGCCCGATCAAATCCTTTGCTCAACCGGTGAAGATCCTTGATTGACTCCTTGGTGAGGGATGTCGATTCGAAGTAAGCAGAACTTGTTTCTTCCTCAAAAGTTTGCTGTTATTGTAGCGTTTTAGCAACGACTGCCAACCCGAGCAAAGCTTGAGAGCCAAACGATTACTAATTTAGTTGTTGTGAAATCGCCGATTTTCATAATCCATGTTGATATCCTTTTGGTCGTTTTAACAGCAGACATTTTTTACTGTGACAACAAATCTAAAACTATTCCTGCTGTCGATGAAAGAAAATTGAAAGCTAATTTTGATGTTGATTTTCATTAACAAAATGAGTAATAAGTTTGATGTCATATCATACGATTAAAAAATCTGCATCAAAATGAAATTAAAAGATGTAATAAATTACGACAATTAGAAATCATGATTTCTATTTGATGTTGACAACATAATATGAAAACATATTTGCTCTATTTATGAAGCTACCTGGTTGCTCTTGTGATCTTCAACGGATCGACTAGTGCCTTAACTTCGTCTACCGGGGACCCCTTGAGATAGTGGAATTTCTCCACATCGGGTAGATCTGGCTTCTCGTGGATCAAGATCCCTGAAACTGAACCAGTCGTTGATGTTGCCATTAAAACTGCAGATGGATTCGGGGCTGGCCAATGTGCTCCATCAATACCATCTCCAGGACAAGTTAACTGTTTCTGAACGGATTTGTTCTGGAAGTGTCGTTACTACCAGTGTTGGTAAAATCACTCATAAATCTCAATCAACGAGCGCTCCCGTGCGATCGAAATCGTCTGCGATTTTGAAGGAATGCATCACGCTTGAATTTTTCATGCTAAAACGCATCATTTCACTCATTTGCCAAAAAATCATTTTGGTTTAAAAACGCATTTGAAATCAATTTGGGGGCAATTTATTGCTTATACATAAAAGAGTGTCTAATATTTAATGCGACAAACGTCAATTCACTGTTTTTAATGAAGAAGAACAAAAGAAAACCTACGATGATTCAAATGGATGATTCAACTCATCCATGAGTTTTTAGGTGCTGAGTTGGGTGCGTTTCAACTCACGCTTGATTTGAATCATCCATGAGTTTTGAGATTTTGAGTGTTTACCAACACTGGTTACTACCCTAATTATTGAAAATATTTCACTTATGTACTATGAGTCTCGATAATAAAACAATCACTAAATTTTATTGTTTAAATTTCTGTTGTAATACAGAAGTTTAATCTATGTTTCTTGCATAAGTCAAGAGTATAAATGGTAAATGTATCATTTTGAACGTGTAATCATCAAAACTTCTCAAGATTATAGTCAGTCTCACCAATTCACTAATCCACCAATGAATGATAAATCATCGTCAAGCAGACCTTGATTCCCACCTGGGTCACATCCAGCCAGCTCAACCGTGCCAGGGCAAAGTTGATCCGATTTCACGGACCAACCTAATTCTTTCAGCGCGACCTTATTCATATGCAAAATCGGTCGTTCGCGGGTATTCCAACCGAACTGCCATCAATACAGAATAAGGGAACTCCGCGTCTTCCACCTAAATCCATTTCCGAAAATTAATTCATCCAAACGATCTCCTCAATACGGTCGCTTCGGTATTATTTTCCCATCATTACCATATTTTTTTCCCTCTTCCTTCCTTGCGCACAATTGCTTCAAACAGACATGGCAAATAAAGACGAACAGCTCAGGAGAGGCATCCATCGATATTTCTCACAGTCAGTCAGTCAGTCAGTCGGATTCGGAGTGGCGAAAAGACGTCGTCGTCTCCTCGTCTTCCGTAGATATGACAACCTCCGACCCGGAGTCCGGACTCCGGAGGCCCATCCGTTCATCGTCGTTCAGCGCTGATGATGACGACCGACGACGAACTCCTCAGAAGTGAGCCTACTTACTCCTCTTCCGCAGCCCAGCAAACAGCACAATAATGCATTGAATCAAACACAATGAAAAAAATGTGCTCATTTGAATAATAAGATGATCTGCTTTTCTCAACCTCCGCTCCCTCCCGACTGCGCGGGCCTAAAACCCATAAAAGGGCTCGCTCGCTCGAGCACACAATCGGTTTCTTATATTTTTGTGTGTGATTTATGATTATGTAATTTAAGATGAACATTATTGAATTCAATTTCTGGAATAAATTTTTCAATTGCGTGTATCCACACTCACATGTGCCCCGTACTACCCGACCGTGGATCGGTTCCCAGCATCAGCAGAGACAGCTTCCGCTCCAGTTTTTCCCCCTGGCTTCGCAGCAGAGGACAGTAAGAAAAAGCCAGTGAAATGTGGTCAATGCATCCCTCTGGTGAAATGGAATACGATATTCGCCTACTTCACATTATAAATATATGGGATAAATTGAATTACATGAGTCAGAGACTACAAAATGAACTTAAGAATATTGAAAATGATTTAACATTCTTGTTAATATTGTCTACGAAAAGTATTTTTCGAATAGCTAAAACAAATTAAACATGTTAATCAATTGGAGCTTCGAATTGTTCATTTAAACAAGAGCTAAAAATTTGTTTATGGATCATGATGCTTTTGCCAGTCAAAAATTCTGGACTTTCCTGAATAAATATCAATTGATCAAATTCCGGCTGTTTTGGCCACAGATATGTACGGCGCTGTCCTATTGTGCAACGACGAAAACAACAACAACGGCAGTCATCAACAGCTTAACGAACGTGATCAAAACTCTGAAAAGAAGGAAATCAGCATGCCTACCCCCCCTCGCTACGAGAGCAATCCGAAAACGAGTGCGCCGTTTCAATTCATGAATGAGCAAAATACTGAAAAAAAATATTGATGACATATTCAAACCCAATTCCATTCAAACTCCTACACGCGCACGCCAATGCAGTGAAGATGACGCGAGGTGACGGTCGTGGGTGCGGTGCGGTAGGACCAGGACAAAGCAGGAAAGGTATTCAATTTCAGAAACCGTGTGGAATTAACCTCCGCGCTCTTGTTCACCGTTTTGGCACCGTCGGGACTTGATGGGACGATTCGCGCAACTGAAGGTTCGCCACACAGGAGAGTGAGAGCAGCACAGAAATTCGAAGATTGCACGACGATTAGCGGAGTTTGCAGAAGGCAGGTTACAAGCCGAAGGAATTTGGCCCCTACTTGCCGATTTTTTTTCTATGAGATGTTTTCCCTTTGAAAAGTAAGGTGGATTAATTCATCTAGTAGATAGATCAAACTCAAACGCTTCCGTTGATTATCAACGAGCTGCAACTGACTAAGGATACTTATTCTTAGAATCACATAAAAAAATGTGTTCATGAAAGCATATTTATTTAAATATCATAACATCTTCGAACGACGCACGTAAGAAATCACGGAAGGATTGAAATTTTTATCCTTCTTCCACTTCTTCAGATTGCCAAAGCACGTTGGAAGGGGTTAAAAAGGATTCGCTTCCCATCAGCGATTGATAGCTATCTGTTTGGAATCCTTTTTTCCTCCTCTCTCGGTTCGGTTCGGTTTCTGTGGCTGCATAGCGTGGAAATCCTCCTTTTCCGCTGCCGGGATACAATCCCCGATCCGTTCTTCTATTCGGGACCAAACGGGAGGACGGCGGTTAATTAGCTAAAAAGCCGATGTACCTACCACGATTTTCGGAAAAAATCAAAAAGATGATATAATTGCGAGTAAACCCCTTTTTCGGCGGAGAGTCCGCTGTTGAGATGAATGGAAATTTTTAATCAAATTTTTCTTCCTCCCATCTTACCATGGTCGTAAACCGCAGGGTTTCCTTTCCCGGAACAGCTACAGTGCACCGCGAGGACCGAGCAGAAAAAAAACATCCATTGATGATGAGCATCTTGTAGAATCCGCTGTTCGACATCCCCACTCCCCGGTTCGGAGTTGCTTTTTGGGGGCTAATAGAACTAGACTGCGTCGTCTTGGTACGGAAAACTGATGAAGGTGGATCGAACAGCCTCAAGTGATATAATGAATGAGCAAACTGGTTTAAATCCTGGCAAAATTCTTCGTTGCGTCTCTTTCAAGCGATCGGTTTTTAAAAGTGGATCGCTTCAAAGGAAAGATTTTTAATGTTACATAATGAGAAGTAGAAGAAAGCTAAAGTAAGGAGGAACATAAGTTTAATTCTGCAACTAAGAAGCGGTAGTCGGCAAACATTATGACACTGAAGTGTTTTATTTCTACAGTCGCCTCTCCACATCTCGATATTGAAGGGACCATCGAGATAGGGAGAGATCGAGGAATGGAAGGAAAATTGAAATGGGTACTAGATCCAAAAAAGCTCGTTGCTATGAAAAACGACAACAAAACAAATGTCGTTTCCTGTTGTTGATGTGTTTGTTATTGTCCAAAGATGGTCTAGTAGCCTAAAAATTTGAGCATATCGACATAAGGAGAGCAAATCATGAACAAAATATGATCAGAGCACATCGAGATAGAGGGATATCGAGATAGGGAGGTTATCGAGATGTAGAAAGCTCAAATGTATGTAGTTTGAAGGGACTGAGGAAACCATCGACATAGAGAGAGATATCGAGATATAGAACATCGAGATGTAGAGAGTCGACTGTATTATTGAATCTATCTGCTTCAAAATCTACATGCTTTGACGGATCGAAAATATTTCTTTACTGAAGTCAGTTTTAAAAAGGTAGTAGCTTTAATATCCATAATATCGGATCGAAACTTTCACCATTTTTAATCAGTTCTTCATTAGCCATCCCCTATGAGGTAGAATGATTGTTAATTCTGCGGAGTCTGTCCATGGCGGCACGTCATCGCCAACCGCGCAATGTATGGAGTGCGGACCCTGCTCGTCTTCCACCTGTTCGATTCACTTTGCACGCTGCACATCTCGCCATCTTGTTCCGTCGATTCGTTCTGGAGCACCATTTTTTTCGGGTTACTGTTCGACATTCTGGCAACGTGCCCGACCCATCGCAGTCGTTCGACTTTTGCGATGTGAATGATGGATGATTCTCCCGATAACTGATGCAACTCGTGGTTCACTCGCCTCCTCCATGTACCGTCCACTATCTACACCCAACCAAGTTTCCTTTTGAAAACTTTCAGTGCGCATTGGTTCTCCACTAGCATTGTCCAGGTCCCGTCTCCGTAGAGGACTACCGGTCTAATGAGCTCTATTCGGTCGAAGCGTCGTGCGGAATTCAAAATTTGTACGATTTTCTGCCACGATGCGTTTCCGTCGGGGCCCTCCTTAGCCGTGTGGTTAGACGCGCGGCTACAAAACAAGACCATGCTGAGGGTGGCTGAGTTCGAATCCAGGTGCCGGTCTAGGCAATTTTCGGATCGGAAATTGTCTCGACTTCCTTGGGCATAATAGTATCATCGTGTTGGCCTCATGATATACGAATGCAAAAATGGTAACTTGGCTTAGAAACCTCGCAGTTAATAACTGTGGAAATGCTTAATGAACACTAAGCTGCGAGGCGGCTCTGTCCCAGTGTGGGGATGTAATGCCAATGAGAAGAAGATGCGTTTCCGTCATTTTTCTGCTGTTATCGTTATTGGAGGTCACCAGTGAGCCCAGGTACACGAATACTTCAACCACCTCCATTTCGTAACCATCAATACAAACTCGTGGTAGACGAGGCTTCTAGCCTCTTCCTATCATGTACTTCGTCTTCGACATTTTAACGACTAGTCCGATCCTCTTTAGCCTGATGTATGGAGGCTTTCTCAATCTTTTCATTGTTACGTGCCATAATATCAATGTCTTCGGTGAAACCAAATACCTCGACGGACCTTGTGAAAATCGTACCCTACATCCACTCCTGCGGCAGAACCTCCTCATCCCAAATCTTGGTAGTTACTCAAAGTAGCGCTTGTTAAAGTAGCTCCCTTGGCAGTTGATCAGCCTCGGAAGCTTTGTTTTTAGCTAGCCAATCTCCTGGGTTTTCTGGAGATCCAGAGCCTGAAAACGTATGTCCTGCCAATCAAGTGCTCTTCGTAGTATTGCCGCGACCTCTGGATCACGTCACATTCGTTTGCATAAAGAATGTTCCTATTTATGACCTTACACATGCCGGGATGTGGCACGTGGTCCTTACGTGAACGGAAACATGTCTCATAGAACTTTCGTGCGATTCAGTTGCTCCGTTTCTTCACGGCCTTGATCTTCCCGCTGGCGCTTCACGCTTAGCTTTGAACGCAGGCATACTGCAACCGGCTAGTAGTGGTCGGATTATGTGCCCATACTGCGGTAAGGTTAATCAGTGAACTAGCTTCACAGTGTTGTCTAATCACTTCTAATCACAATGATTCTGTTGTCAAGATAGTGTATTGAACGGATACTAGAACGTCTGGATCAAATCCGATCCCAGGAATTACCGCCAGTTTGTTTTCGTCACAGTAAGCGAAATCGAGCTGCGAAATGGCCTATAAAAATGCCATTAAGAGCAGTAATAGATCGAGTTTCGATAACCTATGCAAAGGTGCCAACCCAAATCCGTGGGGTGATGCCTACAAGATTGTGATGGCGAGGATTATCCCTGGCCTCCGGCACCGCACGGCGTTTTGGGTATGGCCGAAATGGTGGCTCCGGTGACGAATGAAGAGTTACTCGCGGTTGCTAATTCCCTGGCAACAGACAAAGTTCCAGGGCCAGATGGAGTTCCGAACTGCGCTCTCAAGGCAGCAATCATAGGGAACTCGAACATGTTCAGACTAACTATACAGTGATGCCTTGATGAGTGTAGCTTCACTGGTACAAGGAAAAGGAAGTTGGTCCTGTTCTCGAATGCCGGGAAGCCGTCGGTCGACCCCTCGGCGTACATACCAATCTGTCTAATTGAATCGACGGGCAAGTTGCTGGAGAGGATCATACTCAACAGGCTGACCTCGTACTCAGAGGGTTTGAACCGCCTGTCAAGCAATCAGCTCGGTTTTCGTAAGGGTAATCGCTGAGAAAGCGATCTAACGGAAAAGGCGAGGTATTTGACACTGTGCGTTAGTGGCACTTGATGTGAAGAATACATTCAACATCGCCAGCTAAGATACCCTCGCTCTCCCGGTACGCCTGCTTAGCCTGCCGATGGGCCTGTACCGGAATGCTACTTAAGTCCCGTAGTCTGTTCCTTTTACCGCAGGAGGTCCACAAAGATCAATACTGGGCCCGGTATTATGGAACCTTATGTATGATGGGGTTCAGAGATTCAAGTTTCCCCCTGGAGTCAAAATCGTCGGCTTCGCCGATGATGCAACCCTGGAGGTCTACGGGTAGTCAATTCCCGAGGTAGAACTGACTGCAGCACACACGATCAGCACCGCGGCGGATTGGATGAGCGCTAAAGGCCTGGAGCTCGCTCAACATAAGACGGAGGAGGTTATCGTCAAGAACCGTAAGTCAGCACAACATGCAGTGATTCATGCTGGTTTTAGTTGCAATACGTCAAAGCGGAGCCTGTAGTTCCTCGACAAGATGTCCTTTGGCAGCCACGTCGACTATGTCGAATAAGAGGACTTCGGTTGCTGTTGCGTCATTATCGAGGATGATGTCCAAAATCTCAAAGGTATGTCCCATTGAAGGCTATCCTCAAATACGGTGGCCCATCCTGGGCTCATGCTCCGGTGGTAGCTAGTTACGTGCCTCAGAGTGATATCTGTGTACCGCCTACACGACGCATCCTGTGTGATAGCGGGAATGCTTCGAGCTACAAGGCACCAGAGGAGCCCGCGAACCCAACAACAATTTTAGCTGAACAAGCTAGTTTTTTTAGTGTCATATAAGCGCTTTACACCTCCAATATTTGTTGAGAATGCATCAGGTTCACTTCGGCTCCGAGATAAACCCGTTTTTTGCATCCGAATATTAAATGACACACGCTTTTGGATCGATTTCTACAAACAACAGCGTAAGCGCTCCGATTTGCGAACAATTTAACAAAGAAGCGGCCATTTCAAGCAGGACAGTTATCGCATACTGAACTCCAGTAAGCAGATAAAAACATCTTCAGTGTGGTGAAACGTACGTGGATCGTTGCCTTGTCCAACAAAACACGGAAAGAAAACGGGAAGGTGAACATCCGGTAACAAAGCTCAAATTTTCAACTGATGTCGTGGAATATAACGATCGCCATCTCGTCATCATCCTAAGGGGAGGCATGGAGCCACGAAGTTGCTGGTGTTGGATTTTATCACATTTTTTTTCAACGGTGATGAATGAGATTCGCCAGCTCTACAATATTCCAAGACTCCAATTACAGTGATATGAATTATCTAACGTGAAACGGTGGATCGCATTGTTCAACTGGAAGTTGCGTACACATTATCAACAGAATTAGGCATTTCCTGCGTCCGACGATTCGTGGGCCGGCCACCGAGGTCCACCCACGGAGTTCTTCAGCGGCAAAGGGACAAACTTCCAAGGGACCGATTGAGTGCTGCGACATCAGAATAGCACATGTACCAATACTTAATTCCGCCGGGACCACCACATATGGGTTGAGCATGGAAACGCTAACTTCAATCAGCCATGTAGGAAGCTTGACGGCGAAGGGCTACAGACACGATAAGTAAGGTTAGTTAATTCAAGGCCACTCAATGCTGGGGAGTCAGAGTCGATCACGCCGAATCATTTTTTTGCTGCTGAGTTCGACCAACATCGTCTCGAATAAGGTGAAGCTAGCGATCACGGACATTATCGTAAACTTGTAAGACGAGAAACTTTTGCATTTTTTGTCGAAATTTTATATTTATTTATTGGTCGTACCCTGATTTAATTATTGGTAGTATCCTAATTTGTTGTGGGAAATTTTAAATTCTCCAAGGAAAATTTATTTTGCTGCCATCAAAAGCGGTCATCATGGTACCCCGAAAGAACGTTATTATGGAATAAAGTGTCCGTCAAAACCAAATACAGGGCCCGATTCATGTGCTTGTTCTGCACCTACGGGCAAATTTTTTTTAAGTCCCTAGGAGGAATTCCGAAAAATCTAGATTTGAATTTTTTTGATAAGAAATTTCAAATAATCTATAGGGTGGGTGTACCATCTATTAATCCATAATAGGAATGCATATTGTTTTCCTATGGGATTGGCCAAATAGGGACCACTAGTGCGACAACTGGTGCAAAGGACGTCAAAAATTAAGCAAAATCTATTTTTACAATTATGCTTTGCTTGTTTTGGAGGAGATCAAAGGTTTTATCGTATCATATGAATATGCTTTTTCGATATGAACTTGGTTTGCGGTGATTGCGAAATTCAAATGAACAATCGCTCATTTTTAGCGATTGGTTGTTTATTCTCGCGAAGGATAAATAATTGAATAAATCAAGGAAATGCTAATACTGTAGTATACTGCCGCTAACCGCAAGTCGAGCACATCTATATATGGGCCTCCATATACAGATGTGCTCGACTTGCGGTTAGCGGCAGTATAGAAGTTGCATAGTCACATCACTTTCCATGGTGTATCCCGATCTATGTTACTGATTACCCCACCTAAGTAACACAACTTCCTTCCCGTGGTAACTGTGGAGATGCAGAAGTATTCTCGGTCTCTAGTAGCAACAATAACCAAACACTAACATTCCTTCCCTTCCCCAACTGACTGTAAGGACTTGGCCGGCGCCGTTATTGATCAATATTTGAGAGCTGCTGAAACGTGCACTTCGAGAATAGATGGTAAACCCCAACCACTATTCGCTTGGATCGTAGTGCAATTTGCACCAGTTCTGATCAATCACGGAGTAGCAACCATTGATATGTACAGGCAGTCTAAGCTAAGCTAAGCTATTGGTTACCTGGGTATTAACAACTTAAATATTTTTTGTATTGTTTATTGATTCTAATTTAGTTTGGTTTCTATTTTCAATGGATGAAAAGGTAAACATGAATTTCAGTTCAGTGTTTCTTGGAGATATGTAAAACAAGAGTGAATATAACATATCAATAATCAGAAGCTGAAACATGTAATTACTGTTATAGTCGACCACAGCACTTAATAACCGATCGCTGTAAATGTGGGATGGTTTGGGTGCTTTGTACCGCTGCCAAATCCAAATGAACGGACTCGGAAGCTTGTTTGTTATGTAAGCCTACACCTCTACCTGTTTCCATGAAGAAAGTTTGTTAGGAAAAATCAGTTTAAGCCCTTTGCTGATCCCGATCAGGAATGCATAACAAAATTATATCTGAATTATATCAATGGTTGTTATTTAAAACAACGTGTGTTACAATTAGATAACTCGATAAAAATGTGTCTTCGGACAGTTTTATTTCATATCAAAATTATAACAACATTAGTTATGATTATTTTCACAAAATAATTGCCTACATTTTTTGTAAACATTGGAAACAAAACCGGAAGTAATCACCTTCAGTATAACTTGAACCCGGTGTATAAGCTGGAACAAAGTTAATTGCCTACATTATGGATGGAAATCCGTCGTGGTATCGTACCAGCTTTCTATCCGTGATGTAGGCAATTACCTTGAAAGTAGATTTTTGTACAGGAAAATTATATCAACGTTTGTTATAATGTTCAAATACCTCTGTTTTAATTGTGTTATGGCTAGAGGTATTTTTGATATTTTTTTTTGTTATTTTAACAACTAACCAGCAAAATTTATAACACAATTTGTAGCAATAATTTTCTGAAATAAATAACTTTCCTTGTTATAATTTTGTTATGCCTTATTTATCGGGATGCCTCACCTGTACTTGATTCACCCACAAGTATATGGCGCCTTCTTCTCCACGAACTTAAAAATCGTATTGACGACCCCAAGTGTGATGCGTAATGGCGGAGGCGGACAAAGGTTTAAGATTTTGTCTGTCATTACCGGAAGCCAGAGGGGCATGCACACAGTTCGCATAATTCTGTTTCTTGTACAATTTAGCTTGATGGAGATATCATTCGATATGCCGAGCTCACTCTTGTTTGCTCTCTTGGAGAAATATTTTTGATCTTTTCTGCGCGGTTTGGTGAAAGTGCAATGATGAAGAGTTTTTTATCACCGCCATTCTTGAACTCATGTCTCGCCCGATTTTCAGTTTACGCGTAAATCACAGATGAAGTGATCTTGAAAAAGCTTTTTTAATTCCAATATTCACAAGAAAATTATTCCAAGCTGTTAGTCTTGAACACTTTATTTTACTTATCAGCTCAGGTACATCAGAGCAATATACAACAACCTCATCCGATGAAGATCCAACCTTTCCTATGATACTGGACAACTTTACAGCTACAAGCAAATGCTTATACTGTTGATTCCTTTCCACAAATTTCTGCCGTACTCCTGGTTCGATCTTTACTCCCGATGCTCGAATACTTTTATCACATTAGCATATTGAGGTAATTACATAACGCAAAAAAAAAATGTTTTAAATACTAATTACCCTAGGTTTTCCTCATGCTCAGGTTACTCTCACCTTTAACCTTAAACAAAGAATCTGCACGTATCTTGAAAGTTTCTGGTATCCTTCTTGAAAATAGAAGGTGTCCCACGAAGAATTCAAAGAAACAGTTTGCCATCTTGATGGATCAGATAAAAATACTTTAACATTAAATGATAATTTGAAGAAAAAAGAAACATTTTACCAGGCGTATCCGGATTTGAACGCATATAGTCAGCTACTGCCGCATCCGCAGAACTCGATAGAACCCGGAGAATCCTCCTTTTTTCAACATGATTTTCAAATTTGACGTTCGATTGAATTGGTGCTTTTTTCCGTATTCGCTGTAGCATGCTTCACAAATTGTCACCGCCTTACAAGGTGGTTGTGTGGTGGTGTCTGGACTGGATCTGGGTCTTCCGTGCTTGAGTTTCTTGGATTCAAACCCATGTACCCGGCTGCGTCACAAATTTCACATTTGCACATACCCTGTGATCGCGTGACTATTGAGATTGTAATTTTGAATGTTCGGGACCCTTGTGCCTCCCGACGGATATAAGTTTTCTTTTGTTTCAATATCTTGCAGAAATGATCGGATAACATCCCTTGTAGGGGAAACTGGACACACATGATCCCCGGGGACACATGATCCCCCCCTGTTTTCTCGAAAACTAATCACATTTTTATACCAGTGATATGTGCAAACGAATCCGCTAGATAGATTATTGATTCTGAGTAACATTTGATATTAGTTACTTTATGTATATGGGTTTTAGAGAGGTTTTATTATTTAAGCATTCTCAATCCTTTTTTTCTTCAAAGGAGAAAAGTTTAATAACTTTTAATATGTCCAACCAAAACGTACCAAATTTTTACTGGACAAAGTTTTATTGTTGTAGAATTGAATAAATTCATTCAATTAACTATTGCTAATTTTCCATTGAATACAAAAAACAAAACAAGATAAATACTCAACATGGACACACTTGATCCCCCACAGTTTGGACACACTTGATCCCGTTATTGCATATATTAAGGCGTTTGTTGTATAAGATCGCATATTATTGTATTGTATGTAAATAAATTGATCTGTTCTAATTCTTTTCTAGTTAAATAGTATAAATAATTTTATTTCTCTTTAATTTTGTCAATCAGACAATACACGCGCAATTTGAATTTCTCAATAGCCTTATTTCATTAACCAGAACAAAGTGTAGTTGAACATACTTAGTTTTGATTAGTTTTATTAAATGCATTTTAACATCATTTTCAATGAAAAAGAGTGTATATTAAGCTTTGAAAATACTCAACAAATCACAGGGTTTAAAATCAGTATTGTTCGATCTGGTATTAATTTTTCCCGTTTGAACGAGGAGAAGTTTGCTTACAATCACCATTTATTTGTAAATCTCCTTAAAGAATTTTTAATAATAGGCTCATTCAACATCTTTTGGTCAGTCGTTTAAGAGAAATCGCATTTGTGTAATAATAACACGCACTACAAAAATGATGATGCGTGATAGTACCATATTGATGTATGAAATCATCATCCTCGTATGATCACGGTTGTGGTATTGGTAGTAGTCTGGCGATCTCGATGTACCGTCGTCGGGTGAGGCAATAGATCAAATAGGGGTGAGAATGGGTCACTGTTTCAGCTACCTAGAATGCTTGTAGAATAGATTGAATGCATCTGAGGGCAAGAAGACCAAAATATAAGGTCTCTTATATTGAACAATTTTGCTCTACTACCTCTAGACTGCCGGTGAGAACGATGACCCATTCTCACCCCCAGACCCATTGTCACCCCCGATGGCGGTATCACAGTCTTTTTTTGTTGGTCCCAAATCAGGTACTCAGGGATGGCCATGGCATTTGCAGTGTGGTCAATTTTCAGAGATTTAATAGAATAATTAGATTCTAAAATTACAAGAATATATTTATGTATCGATCAACCATTTCATAACGGTATCCATCACAAAGAGAGATCCTCTAGGGAACATCATGGTTGTCGTGATATGACCACTGTCTTTTAGTGGAGTGAATGGTTAGAAAGAAAAGTGGAGTTAGTGGAGAAAATGGCCAATTTTGTTGCTATAGCAGACATTCTATCTGTCACTATTACTCTATTCGAGAACTAAAATACTTGCCTTGCTTAATACCAACAATATTTAATTTTCGCACGACTGATATTACAGCAGACTATTAAGAATTATTAGGATTTGATAGACCAATTTAACCTTTCATTAGACTTGCAAGAACCTAAACATGTTCAGCTCATGAAGGGATCAATTTCCCCCTATATGGGGATCAAGTCTCCCGCAAGTTTTGAAAATTCCAAATTTTCTATCTCTCGGCAAAATCGATTTTCTGGTAACTTCATGAACAAATAATTGCTTCCAATGACGTTTTTTAATAGCTTATTAAATTCTTTATCAAGTCCATCAAGAAGCGTGAAAATCTGTGCATGTTACATCGAGAAATATCCTGAACAAAAAGTGGGGATCATGTGTGTCCAGTTTCCCCTACTTGTCACTTATTGGTCGAAAGAACGATCCCTTCGAAAAGCAGAGTATGCAAACGAGATTTTTTTTCGTAAAGATTCATTTTGAAAGCAACAATCCGCACTCTTCAATACGTGCTCTCACAGAAAAAAATACAGATGATTCAATTTGCACAAGCAATTTTTTTTATCAATTTCTCAGCCTTGTTTTTATTTTGCAAGCCTACTTTGATGCTCGTCGGTGAGGATTGAAAAAATGATTTTATGGAATTTCAACCAAAACCTTAAATATTTATAATTCAGCATTAACATTTCAAAAGGTCGAAACTGCTTTTGTAAACAAAAGCTTTTTCCGTTACGCACTGATGGGCTTAGCAACGATGTAGTACCAATGAGAAAAATAAGAAAAGTCGCTGTTTCCATAAGGGGCTGGGATTGCGCTGGTGGACTCAAATTAGCCCACCAGCGACGGGAGAAGCCTTCGTTTACAAAAGCAGTTACGCCCTTTTGAAATGTTGGTGCCGAAATAATAAAAAATCATATAGTATGCCATACAAAACATATACTTAAGTCTGTTTGGCGGGCAAATCAATTGTAATAATGGCAACAAATACAAGCTGTTTAAAAATTATTTGTACCACTTTTTGGACGATTTTTCAGTTAATTTGGGAGATATTAATCAATTTAAATATGGATTACTTTGAAATTTCTTACCCAAAAACCTTCAATCAAGATTTCGTGAAAATCCTCCTGGGTTTTTTCTTTTAATTGGACAGGTGCAGAATTAGCACAAGAATCGAGTTCTGTATTTGGTTCTGATGAACCATTTTTTATAACAACGGTCTTTCGGGCCTTGTTATTTCCCGGACATTCGATTCGTGAATATCAATAATAAATCAAGCTAGTTACTCTTATCCTACATTTTATTATCAAAGCACCATTCTTTGCAACATATTAAAATGTTCCTGGTTGGCTCATCACAATCTGTTTTTTAATTCTTCCAACACGGATACTTTGGAAGCGACTTTCCTTCACAACCATTTAAAGACACCTCGAAAAACAACCAAATTTCGTTCCCTAACAAACGACTGTTTACCATGAACCAGTCAATTTTGGTCACAAAAGAGCCCCCAAAAAGATCCTAGCCCCCGGTCCATTAATGCAGTGGCAGCAATTATTCGGATAATTAATGGTGCAATTATTTGCTTAAAACACACACATATCACTCGACACGCTCACGTTCAGAGCGTTTGCTGGCATAGCCGACGACGAACGCGACCACCGGAATTGGTGCAATTTTTTAATTGTTCACCGTTCGCCAAATACACACACACACGTCCATATCGGCCCCGTAAAAATGTCCGCAAAAGCATTACTCAAAAAAATCACCGTTCCCAGCCCATCGAAGCCGATTATTGCATTGCATGTGAAATGGCGGTGTGAGATAGGCCATTTTACATTACATTTTTCCGAAACGCCATAAAGTTGTTATTTATTTTAAAAGGCGTCGTCATCGTGGGGGCCTCCCGATGTAGCGCTTCCACTCCACCAACCAACTAGCGAACGGAACCGATGGAAATCCGGATTTTTCGGCTTCGACCAAATATTGGCAGATGGTTTCCGATCCGGAGGTCGTGGTGCGGGTGAGGTGCGGTGAAGCGACTGCTGCATATATGTGTTTATTGGAATTGTTATAAACAAACCGACCGACAACAACGGTCAGGTGGTTGGTTGATGGTGGAAAGGGTTTCGAAAACCCAACCACGTTGGGGCAGTTTTCGCGCGCGAGATCAGTTTGTGTGTGAATTTGTTTGGGGATGTCAGGGAGGAGATGCATACAAAATGAATTAGCCGAGAAGATTGTGTTGAAAATGGATGATTTCTCATGTCACTATTCAACCATAATGTAGAAAAGGTACTTGAGCAATTTTCTCGAAAACTTCATCATATACAAATGGAGGCGCATGGTCAATCTTCGAAAACGAATGACTCAATTGTTGCATTCTGCCTCACTCGCCTCAACCCGACAGAGGGAGTGCAAATGACGAGATCAGGCGAGGTGGTGCAATGTCCTAATGAAACGTTGATTACCGTTTGGTTTGGTGACGGTACGGTATGCGGTGGATTGGGGGGGACTGGCTGGAGCGAATGCGATGAGCTATGGCAATATTTCTCAATTTCGATTCAATTTTTACTTGGAGCGACGCGTGGAATTGACAAGTTTGGCGGGATGGGCTGCAGCAATGCTGCTGCTGCTGCTGGTTGGTCGATCCAGTCAATTTTGGGCGTTGAGCTGCACGTTAAACGCATATAAAATGACAATAAAAACATTGATAATTTGCGTTTTTGGGACAGTCGGATAAAAACGCATGGCACATGTGGGTGGTAGAGTGCGGGGTCAAGAGTGAGTGCGGATATCCTCTTTAAATTGCCGGTTTGGTTAATAAACAGACGCGGTATGGCACGGTCTGGTCATCCAACGGTCTGGATTGAACGGTCTTTGATGGTGAGATATGGCGTGGCGTGTGTGTGCGGCGCGCGCGCTCGAATGCGCGAGTAGGAAAGAGATGGAGGCAATTTGACACCAATTGGATGGATGCAAGTGACAACAGCCAGCGGCAGCAGGTCCGGCGAAGTGCAAACGAACGGAACGGAACGAGTTTATTGAGGCAATAATTGCTGATAAATATTATTGTGTCGCACTCATTAAACCGGTCATGCGATTGGTATTGGCAGCTCGATGGCTCGGTGCGAAGCCAGACAGATGAATATGGGTGGGTGGGTATCAGAATGCACCCGCCCTGAACTGTGGCATTCAATACGTCGACGACGACGACGACGACGTTGGTGGGGACAAGCGCATGCGTTGGCTGTAATTGTATACTAGTCGTTACGATTAGTGTGCTATTTGATGACGATTATGATGAAAATGACAATTGATATTGGAAGTGCTGTTCTAGTAGCGATGGACAATGGCAGTCAGTTGATTTTGTCGTTCTACTTTGGAGTAAGGCCAATAGTCAACCGGATGAGATCTGATTCCAAAGTATATATTTTCAAACAAGAGTGATCAATTTTAATAGTCGGTGATGGCAAGGTATTACTATGTCGGAGGTGTCAAGTTAGATTACCGGACCAGTGATGTTTTTGATTTTAGTGTGTCGAAAACATCGACTTTTTTTATAAGAACGAGTTATGGTTTTAAGATGCTGAATATTTTGAATATCCCTACCCATCCTGCCCCTTGCGAGGCCCACTTTCGTCTGAGAAACACTCATGTGGACGTACATAACCAGATTATTGTAATCATTTGGTGTTTTAACTCCTATGAACATGCAAACATGCAAATGACTTCAACGCCAAGAAAAGCGTAGAACCGCCCTATTTTGTAATCAAAAAATGTCGGAATTTCTCAATCAACTTACTAACTTCAGTAACCAGTAAATTTTGGAGGTCGAAAACTACATATGCAGCATATGAGCATCAGTAATACAATTTCACTAACGATTTTCTTGGAATCCAAAGCGTGTTTCGAAAAAATAAAACAAACATGGCATTTGTTTATTTTCTAACGCTTCTTCTTCTTCTTCTTCTTCTTCTTCTTATTGGCATTACATCCCCACACTGGGGCAGAGCCGCCTCACAGCTTAAAGTTCATTAAGCACTTCCACAGATATTAACTGCAAGGTTTCTAAGCCAGGTTACCATTTTTGCATTCGTATATCATGAGGCTAGCACGATGATACTTTTATGCCCAAGGAAGTCGAGACAAGAGGCTCGGAAGCCTCCTTTCAAGAGGCTCGGAAGCCTCCTTTCAAGAGGCTCGGAAGCCTCCTTTCAAGAGGCTCGGAAGCCTCCTTTCAAGAGGCTCGGAAGCCTCCTTTCAAGAGGCTCGGAAGCCTCCTTTCAAGAGGCTCGGAAGCCTCCTTTCAAGAGGCTCCAGCCTCCTTTCAAGAGGCCTCAGGAGCCTCCTTTCAAGAGGCTCAAGCCTCCTTTCAAGAGGCTCAGAAGCCTCCTTTCAAGAGGCTCAGAAGCCTCCTTTCAAGAGGCTCAGAAGCCTCCTTTCAAGAGGCTCAGAGCCTCCTTTCAAGAGGCCTCGGAAGCCTCCTTTCAAGAGGCTCAGAGCCTCCTTTCAAGAGGCTCAGGCCTCCTTTCAAGAGGCTCAGAAGCCTCCTTTCAAGAGGCTCAGAAGCCTCCTTTCAAGAGGCTCAGAGCCTCCTTTCAAGAGGCTCAGAAGCCTCCTTTCAAGAGGCTCAGAGCCTCCTTTCAAGAGGCTCGAAACCTCCTTTCAAAGGCTCAGGAGCCTCCTTTCAAGAGGCTCAGAAGCCTCCTTTCAAGAGGCTCAAACCTCCTTTCAAAGGCCTGGAGCCTCCTTTCAAGAGGCTCAGAAGCCTCCTTTCAAGAGCTCAGAAGCCTCCTTTCAAGAGGCTCAGAAGCCTCCTTTCAAGAGGCTCAGAAGCCTCCTTTCAAGAGGCTCAGAAGCCTCCTTTCAAGAGGCCTCAGAAGCCTCCTTTCAAGAGGCTCAGGCCTCCTTTAAAGAGGCCTCAGAAGCCTCCTTTAAAGAGGCTCCAGAAGCCTCCTTTCAAGAGGCTCAGAAGCCTCCTTTCAAGAGGCTCAGAAGCCTCCTTTCAAGAGGCTCAGGAAGCCTCCTTTCAAGAGGCTCAAAGCCTCCTTTCAAGAGGCTCAGAAGCCTCCTTTCAAGAGGCTCAGGCCTCCTTTCAAGAGGCTCAGCCCTCCTTTCAAGAGGCTCGAGCCTCCTTTCAAGAGGCTCAGAAGCGTCCTTTCAAGAGGCTCAGAAGCGTCCTTTCAAGAGGCTCGGAAGCGTCTTTTCAAGAGGCCCAGAAGCGTCCTTTCAAGAGGCGCGGAATCCTCCGTTCAAGAGGCTCAGAAGCCTCCTTTCAAGAGGCCTCAGAGCCTCCTTTCAAGAGGCTCAAGCCTCCTTTCAAGAGGCTCAGAAGCCTCCTTTCAAGAGGCCCGGAAGCCTCCTTTCAAGAGGCTCAGAAGCCTCCTTTCAAGAGGCTCAGAAGCCTCCTTTCAAGAGGCCTCAGAGCCTCCTTTCAAGAGGCCTCAAGCCTCCTTTCAAGAGGCTCAGGAAGCCTCCTTTCAAGAGGCTCAGAAGCCTCCTTTCAAGAGGCCTCAGAAGCCTCCTTTCAAGAGGCTCAAGCCTCCTTTCAAGAGGCTCAGAAGCCTCCTTTCAAGAGGCTCAGAAGCCTCCTTTCAAGAGGCTCAGAAGCCTCCTTTCAAGAGGCTCAGAAGCCTCCTTTCAAGAGGCTCAAGCCTCCTTTCAAGAGGCTCAGAAGCCTCCTTTCAAGAGGCTCAGAGCCTCCTTCAAGAGGCTCAAGCCTCCTTTCAAGAGGCTCAGAAGCCTCCTTTCAAGAGGCTCAGAAGCCTCCTTTCAAGAGGCTCAGAGCCTCCTTTCAAGAGGCTCAGAGCCTCCTTTCAAGAGGCTCAGAAGCCTCCTTTCAAGAGGCACGGAAGCCTCCTTTCAAGAGGCTCAAGCCTCCTTTCAAGAGGCTCAGAAGCCTCCTTTCAAGAGGCTCAAGCCTCCTTTCATGAGGCTAGGAAACCTCCTTTCAAGAGGCTCAGAGCCTCCTTTCAAGAGTCTCAGAAGCCTCCTTTCAAGTGGCTCAGAAGCCTCCTTTCAAGAGGCTCAGGCCTCCTTTCAAGAGGCTCAGAGCCTCCTTTCAAGAGGCTCAGAAGCCTCCTTTCAAGAGGCTCAGGCCTCCTTTCAAGAGGCTCAGGAAGCCTCCTTTCAAGAGGCTCAGAAGCCTCCTTTCAAGAGGCCTCAGGCCTCCTTTCAAGAGGCTCGAAGCCTCCTTTCAAGAGGCCTCAGGCCTCCTTTCAAGAGGCTCAGAAGCCTCCTTTCAAGAGGCTCAGAAGCCTCCTTTCAAGAGGCTCAGAAGCCTCCTTCCAATAGGCTCAGAAGCCTCCTTCCAAGAGGCGCAGAAGCCTCCGTCCAAGAGGCTCAGAAGCCTCCGTCTAAGAGGCCTCAGAAGCCTCCGTCCAAGAGGCCTCAAGCCTCCGTCCAAGAGGCTCAGAAGCCTCTTTCCAAGAGGCCTCAAAGCCTCCTTCCAAGAGGCCTCAAGCCTCCTTCCAAGAGGCCTCAAGCCTCCTTCCAAGAGGCTCAGAAGCCTCCTTCCAAGAGGCTCAGGCCTCCTTCCAAGAGGCCTCCGGAAGCCTCCTTCCAAGAGGCTCAGAAGCCTCCTTCCAAGAGGCTCAGGAAGCCTCTTTCCAAGAGGCTCAAGCCTCCTTCAAGAGGCTCAGGAAGCCTCCTTTCAAGAGGCCTCAGAAGCCTCCTTCCAATAGGCTCAAGCCTCCTTCCAAGAGGCTCAGGCCCCTTTGAGGGGCTCAGGCCTCCTTCCATGAGACTCAGAAGCCTCCTTTCAAGAGGCTCAGAAGCCTCCTTTCAAGAGGCCTCAGAGCCTCCTTTCAAGAGGCTCAGAAGCCTCCTTTCAAGAGGCTCAGAAGCCTCCTTTCAAGAGGCTCAGGCCTCCTTTCAAGAGGCTCAGAAGCCTCCTTTCAAGAGGCTCAGGCCTCCTTTCAAGAGGCTCAGAAGCCTCCTTTCAAGAGGCTCAGAAGCCTCCTTTCAAGAGGCCTCAGCCTCCCTTTCAAGAGGCTCAGAAGCCTCCTCTCAAGTGGCTCAGAAGCCTCCTTTTAAGAGGCTTAGAAGCCTCCTTTTAAGAGGCTTAGAAGCCTCCTTTTAAGAGGCTTAGAAGCCTCCTTTTAAGAGGCTTAGAAGCCTCCTTTCAAGAGGCTTAGAAGCCTCCTTTTAAGAGGCTGAGAAGCCTCCTTTTAAGAGGCTCAGAAGCCTCCTTTTAAGAGGCTCAGAAGCCTCCTTTCAAGACGCTCAGAAGCCTCCTTTCAAGAGGCTCGGAAGCCTCCTTCCAATAGGCTCGGAAGCCTCCTTCCAAGAGGCTCGGAAGCCTCCTTCCAAGAGGCTCGGAACCCTCCGTCCAAGAGGCTCGGAAGCCTCCGTCCAAGAGGCTCGGAGGCCTCCGTCCAAGAGGCTCGGAAGCCTCCGTCCAAGAGGCTCGGAAGCCTCCGTCCAAGAGGCCCGGAAGCCTCCGTCCAAGAGGCTCAGCCTCCGTCCAAGAGGCTCAAGCCTCCTTCAAGAGGCTCAGAAGCCTCCTTCCAAGAGGCTCAGAAGCCTCCTTCCAAGAGGCTCAGAAGCCTCCTTCAAGAGGCTCAGGCCTCCTTCCAAGAGGCTCAGAAGCCTCCTTCCAAGAGGCTCAGGCCTCCTTCCAAGAGGCTCAGAAGCCTCCTTCCAAGAGGCTCAGAAGCCTCCTTCCAAGAGGCTCAGGAAGCCTCCTCCTTCAAGAGGCTCAGAAGCCTCCTTTCAAGAGGCTCAGAAGCCTCCTTCCAAGAGGCTCAGAAGCCTCCTTCCAAGAGGCTCAGGCCTCCTTCCAAGAGGCTCAAGCCTCCTTCAAGAGGCTCAGGCCTCCTTTCAAGAGGCCTCAAGCCTCCTTCCAATAGGCTCAGAAGCCTCCTTCCAAGAGGCTCAGAAGCCCCCTTTTGAGGGGCTCAGGCCTCCTTCCATGAGACTCAGGAAGACTCCTTCCAAGAGGCTCAGAAGCCTCCTTCCAAGAGGCTCAGAAGCCTCCTTCCAAGAGGCTCAGAGCCTCCGTCCAAAAGGCTCAGAAGCCTCCTTCCAAGAGGCTCAGGCCTCCGTCCAAAAGGCTCAGACGCCTCCTTCCAAGAGGCCTCAAGCCTCCGTCCAAAAGGCCTCAGAAGCCTCCTTTCAAGCAGCTCAGAGCCTCCGTCCAAGCAGCTCAAGCCTCCGTCCAAGAGGCTCGGAAGCCTCCTTCCAAAGGCCTCAAGCCTCCTTCCAAGAGGCTCAGAAGCCTCCTTTCAAGAGGCTCAAGCCTCCTTCCAAGAGGCCTCAGAGCCTCCTTCCAAGAGGCCTCAAGCCTCCGTCCAAAAGGCTCAGAAGCCTCCTTCCAAGAGACTCAAGCCTCCGTCCAAAAGGCTCAGAAGCCTCCTTCCAAGCAGCTCAGAAGCCTCCGTCCCAGCGGCTCAGAAGCCTCCGTCCAAGAGGCTCAGAAGCCTCCTTCCAAGAGGCTCAGAAGCCTCCTTCAAGAGGCTCAGGAAGCCTCCTTCCAAGAGGCTCAGAAGCCTCCTTCCAAGAGGCTCAGGCCTCCTTCCAAGAGGCTCAGAAGCCTCCTTCCAAGAGGCTCAGAAGCCTCCTTCCAAGAGGCTCAAGCCTCCTTCCAAGAGGCTCAGCCTCCTTCCAAGAGGCTCAGGCCTCCTTCAAGAGGCTCAGAAGCCTCCTTCCAAGAGGCTCAGAAGCCTCCTTCCAAGAGGCTCAGAAGCCTCCTTCCAAGAGGCTCAGGAAGCCTCCTTCCAAGAGGCCTCAGAAGCCTCCTTCCAAGAGGCTCAAGCCTCCTTCCAAGAGGCTCGGAAGCCTCCTTCCAAGAGGCTCGGAAGCCTCCTTCCAAGAGGCTCGGAAGCTCCTTCCAAGAGGCTCGGAAGCCTCCTTCCAAGAGGCTCGGAAGCCTCCTTCCAAGAGGCTCGGAAGCCTCCTTCCAAGAGACTCGGAGGCCTCCTTCCAAGAGACTCGGAAGCCTCCTTTCAAGAGGCTCGGAAGCCTCCTTCCAAGAGGCTCGGAAGCCTTCTTCCAAGAGGCTCGGAAGCCTCCTTCCAAGAGGCTCGGATGTTTCCTTCCAAGAGGTTCGAAGGCTCAGATGCGTACTTTCAAGATGCTCAGAAGCCTCCTTTTAGGGTCTGAATGAAGCTCTTTCTAGGTAGAGTGCTATTTGCGAACTAAAATGTCTATAACTCGAAATTGGGCAGGAATTCCGCTTATATGAGCTGACAATCTCTTTGAAATTTATCGAGGAATGTTCCTAAAAAATTTCGTGTACCTACTATTTAGTAAATTTGAGTTAAGCTCTAAATACTGAACTATTGTACTACTGGATTTTTTGCCTCTCAGTGCCTCTCCTCGATGATTTGACGCATAAAGGAATCGAATTTTGTAAAACGAAAGTTTTGAAATTTTACAACGATTATTTTGGTGTAATAAAAAGCATATCAATACTCATAAAATTTTGAAGGAAAGTATTTTTACTTCAACCAAGTTGTCCAAATTCCATACAAAAAATATCACTGTCAATATCATTTCTCCAGGAATTCTTCCAGATTTTCCTCCAGAAACTCCTCCGGATATTGTTCCAAAATATTCCTTCAGAAAGTCCTCCGAAATTTGTCTAATATCTGAATTTACTGAAGTTGGCTTTCCATTTGGAGTTCGTTCGAAATTTTTCTACATGTCGCAGTTGGATGGATTATCGTTCTTTGGTTCAACATTTATTTTCGGCTATTTTTAATTTGCAAGAAGTTGGTCATTCTTTTGTCGCTTCTTCTATGCGATTTCCAGCTGCCCAAACATGGCCGACTTTCTCTGCTACTTCCGTATAACAATATTTATTTTGTACAAATACTTCTTATCGGTTGCCCCTACCTCGACCCATGTCGTGAAACGATGAGATCACCTTGAGGCTATATCCGGGGGACACGAACTACCTCATGATGCCTTCATTCCGAGATGGAGCCTGCGTATGGACAAATCATCCAGCGTAACATAAAAATCGATCTGTGTTCGAAGCGGCATCAAATGGACCTCGAATAATAGATAATATCAAAACACCAATTTCTTTGGCTCTACTAAGGAAACAGAAGTTTTTCTTCTCCATTGGCTCTACATTCCAACTGGAGCGTGGTCGAACGTTTCAAATTAGTATTCTATGAGCATTCCCTCAGTTATTAATTGAAAGCTTTTCCAGGGTGTCGAGAAAGTTTACAACCCGAAAACATCCTAAACCAGACCGAGAATCAAACTCGCCATCTCCGAATTGCCTACGCCTTCGCTCGCAAGGTTACTGGAGATTCCAGGAAGCGAGAACTTTTGTGTGGTCTAACTGAAAAATCTCTAGGCTGAACATTCGATATGTTAATACTTAATACATAAGCGTAGATTCCTGAAAAAACATTCATGAGCTCCGAACATTCTATCAAAATCGCGTTAGTGAATCAGTGGGATAGCAAAAATGCACCGTGATTCGAATCTTATTTTCAAGAAATACTAATAACGTTTGCGGCAACGTTACTGAAACGTGACAAAACTCGTAATTCAAATCACGTTATATTTTCGTTGGTTCGGGCCGGCACCATTGAACAAAAGGCAACGACTATAATTACATTCCCATGTCACACTGGATGCCAATATTTTCACGCTCTTACAACCCGTGATTGCTATCTGTCTAGCTGTCAAACTCGCTCGACATCTTCTCACGGACGCGGTGATCATTGTCTGCTCAACGGACGCCGTACGTCTCCAACCAACGAGAATCAGCTCGTTTCAGTTACATTACCGAATATCATTCTCATATTCGGGTCCAGCTGTCGAATGTCCATCATGTCGATCTTTTAGCCCGGCGGTCCATCGCCGTCGTTGTCGCGTTGCATACCGAATCGATTCAGTGGTCGTCGTCGTTGGCTATATTGGCTCCGTGCGTGATGAAAACAAAACCCTGTTGTTTTCCGCTCGGTATGGAAAGCGCCCTTGTCAATCAACTGCAACACGTCAGCTAACCAGTGCCAGCGCGCTGAGCAACGAAGACGGCACCGTTGCGCCACTGACTGGCATCCACAACGATCGCTATGCCCACGTGATAGATCCCGAAATTGCGGTACACTACGAGGTAACGAGAATACAGTGTTGCGTGGCATGTTGTGCACCTCTCAAAGATGGGATTAAAATATTAATTACGGCATTAATCACCGCGCCATGGCACTAATTTTGTCCCATACTGACTGGCACTATAAGCAGCCGGTTAGTCAGTCAGCCAGTCAGTGGGGTGACAAAGTGACCAAAAAGAAATCCATGATCTGCAGCTCATCACGTATATGGGACTCTGCTGGTATTTATCTAGCTAATTAGATTATGTTTCGCACACATGGTCGGATGCACCGCCGCGGTAACGCGTCAAAAATTGGCAGGCCAAATTGGTTCGGTGCTGGCTACGGGGGTTCCGACAGGAAGGAATCATTAAAGTGCGAGTTTCCGAAGAATCCCGTCACTTTAGCGCGGCACGGTTCGATCTTCAAACGATTCGAAATCCGCCTTCGGGATGGATGTATTGGGGAGCGACGACGGCTTGTGGGTAGATCTGTTTATTTATTTAGTTTTAAAAGCTGTAGATGGGTGTAGTTGGCGAGCAAACTACTTGATGGGGCTCATATTTATAGCCGCCAGTTTCGATTTCCCACTGGGAGGGATCGACTGATGGGAAGACGATGCCGAAGCAACTGTTCTACATCCGATTGCGATCGGAATTTGAAATCGTTTAATGTCGGTAACGTCGACCGCCGGGCAGCCGGCGACAACTTGTCAAAATCTCGTTTTTAATGATGTTTTCCCAGGCGGGATGTGCGGTGAATGATCGGAAAATTTGTGACTCAGACTTGTGAGATATTTATTTTAGCAGCAACAGGACGCCACAAGCATGCATTAATGATGATCAAGATTGGTGCCGATCTGCATCGATTCAGTGAATGAAATAGCAGCAGCCAGGTATGAAGCGATGCGTCTTTTAATGTCGCCCGCTCTGCGCCGCCATATTGGTTGACCCCATTGCCGTCAATTACGTTGGAAACAATAACAATTTTATTAGCCCATTTGCTATTTCGGGTGCATCTCGATAATGGATCTTGCGGGTCCATTACGTTAGATCATCGAATCATAGCCCAGTCACTGCCGCAGTTAATTAGCCTCGCACGTCTTGATTTTTTCCCTCACGTAACGAGTACAGACAGACCTGTTTCTTTTTGCTTTTAGGTTATGTTTACCTAAATGGTCGTCGCCGTGCGCACATATTTCCAATCGTAAAAATTCAATTTAACACGCCAAAAATTGAATGCCGCTTGGCCATGAAATCTGAAATGAAGCATCGGATTTATGGTTTGAGCAAAAAAAAATAAAAAATACTAACCTGTCCATTATTTGCTTCTATCTTTGCAGCAAGCCGAAAAGAAGGAGAAACTATCGCCCAACAGCACCACGATGTCCAGTATGGATGGATTGCTGAGCGGTACCACCACAGCGGCAACTGCCACTACCACGACCAACGTTTCGTCGCCTCTGGCGTCGTCCACGATCATCGAACAGAATGGCGTTACGCCACCGTCCCCATCGACGACCCCGCTGTCCGACACCGGCAGCATCAGCGGGAGACTCAAGTTGGATTCCGGTTGCAGTCCGGACAAACCACCCCAAAGCCTGGATGGCATCGATGCGCGGTTGGATATGCTGAAAGACGCCAAATCGTTCAGTATAAACAATAACAACATTAACAGCAGCAACAACAATAACAATAACATTAACAAGAGTGACAGTTGTAGCAGTAGTCTCGGTAACAGGGTCAGTCCCGCTCCGGACATGGGGAATGGGAACAACGGCAGCAGTGGGGGCGTGAACAGTAGCAGTAATCAACCCTTCGGTAACGACGATAGCGCGAATAGCAAAAGCTGTAGCAGCAACAACAATGCCCCACAGCACGGTAGCAATAGTCACAACGAGAGTAGTGGAAGCAGCGGAAACGAAGGAAAGGAAAGTAGTGAGTTGAAGGATGCGGCGGCGGCAACAGCAGCGGTGGCAACGGAAAGTCGAACAGCGCCGAAAACATTGGCGGAAGAACTGTCGGCGAAGGACAGAGAGGTGAGTAAGCTTGAATTTCGTTTATATTTGTTCGTGTAAGACTAAGAAAATAAGAAATCCATATGCCTAAGCATAACGAGCCTGGATTAAAAACAAAGAGACGCAATACTCCTACCTTTAACAACCTTGTGCTCGATTGGAACAACCGATTTGACAGCAAATGCGCTGTTCCAATTTTGACACTTCATCTCTTTGTTATGAGTGCAGCCTCTTTACCTAAGGATTTCGAAATTTATTGAGGGTGAATCAAATGATAAAGTATTTTAATAAAGTAGACTGCGCACTTCCAAGATTGCAAATTTTAATTTTAGTTCCAGTATGAGCTACAATTCGTAGTTGCTTGCGAAACCGTACAGAGAACCAAGTGCATGGGGCTTGGGAATAGCTACCCATTCTCAATGTACATGTTTGGGAGCTCCAGTTAATAACGGGACCGGCCACTTCCTTATGGGCCAAACACAATTGATACGTTTGCGTGCGTTTTGACAGTTTTCCCATGAGAAAACTGTCAAAACGCACGCAAACGTATCAATTGTGTTTGGCCCATTACTGTCAATGTCATACAGGAAGGAAAGGGTTCTTAATCCGACTCTCGAGGCCACTAGAAGTCATATAGGATGGAAAAAAGTCCAACTTTCGTCGCTACTACGATTGGGAGGCGATTCAAATATGACGTCCATTACTTTTTGAGATCTCTAGACTCCCCCTCCCTCCACTGTCACGTTTTCCATACCCCCTCGAAAATCTGTGACATCATTTTTGAACGACTCCATGGATATTGTTTTAGTTACAGAGGATTATTTATCTGGATTCAGTGATGCGATCTATGGGATGGAAATTTGCCTTATAGTAACCCCTTGAGGGGCCCATCATAGGGAATTGCTCTTCTTTAGTCGACACTCCATTTGATTTTTATGTTTTATCACGGGATGTTCTTCTTCCCTATTATGGACTCCTAAAATATTCCTGTAATGGTCACTCTCGTGTTTACTTGTTACATTTCACGATATTTCCTATGCTTGTAATCGAATCATTAGAATGTAAGTTAGATTCTCCCGATGGAATTTCATTGGTTATTATATCCTTATAGTAAGGCGCAACATTTTTTATAACCTCTTGTAGTAATGTTAAATCACAATCAATGCAAGGTCTACTCAAAGAACACAGCTGTTAAAGCCAACGCAAGTATTATCATTGAAGCATAGGAAAGCGAAAAAGTCAAAATTTAGAATCACTCTAATATTACGCATTGCAAGAAAAATTTGGAAACCTGGAAAATTCAGCTGGAAGCGCTTGCAATGAATATTTTCCTGGTTAATGATCAAAGGAAGCTAACGCTAAATTGTTTTGTTTATATCAATATTTATGACATTTCTATATCTAAATCGTCCCTAATCATTCGGTGGAGAATGAACAATTAGAAAACACATAGTCTATGACAAATAAGATGTTTGGATTTTAGGGGGCGGCAGGGATTATGTCCAAGGGATTGACAACCCGTACCCTGGCCACTGCGAGTTGTGGAGATTGCCTATAGAATGTGATGGGGTTTGACAATGAGCCTTGTTTTTTTTTTTATTATTATTATAGACTCTTTAAAATTTTATTCGAGTCTGTCAAGAGTTTACAGAGTTTATTGACACTGCTTAAATTACTACGTTGTATGACATCGTTCGTTTTCTCCTTGAGAGTTATTGCAGCGATTTCATCTTCATCAAGGTGTTTCCATCTTCTTCTTCAAGGTTTCACTTTGGGGTCAAATCGCGTCGATCAGCGATATTTCTTTAAAGAACTCCAGTACTCTTTTTGATTGACTGTTGTCGTCGGCTAGTGCTTCCCTCATGTTTGGTTGGAGTCCGATTTTCTTTCTTGCGTCGTCGTATCCAGGGCACTGAACGATAATGTGTTTAATGGTGAGTGGGTGGTTACATTTTACGCACTTTGGTGGGTCTTCCTTTTCCAGTAAGTATGCATGTGTTAGCCAGGTGTGGCCTATTCGTAGTCTGCTGAGTATGACATCTTCTTTGCGATTTCCTGTTAGCGCCTCTTTGAATGGTTTGGTAGTATTTTTATCTCTCTAAGTTTGTTGTGGGGTGTTGAATTCCATTCGGATTCCCATTTTTAGTCATACTATTTTTAATGATGGTTTTTATTTCGCGGTGATCAACTGTTTTCCGCGTAATTGTGCTCATCTCTAGCGCATTCTTTGCTTCTTTGTCCGCTTTCTCATTTCCTGGGATGCCTATGTGACTAGGGACCCACATGAATGTTACCGATGTACCTTTCTTCCCTATGTTGGTGTACAGATGAACTATCTCGTCTTTCAAGCTGGTTCTGATTTTCTTCTTTTCTAGTGATGTGACAACACTTAAAGAATCGGTGCAAATAATATATGCGCCTACTCTTTCCTGGTTTGAAATCCAGTTTAGGGCCTCTATTATTGCAAGGCTCTCCACACTATAAATACTGAGTAGACTATGGGTTCGCTTGCGTATGATTCCTTCGTCGGTTACTATGCTGTATCCCGTTTTAGAGTCGTTTTTGATCCGTCCGTGTATATCAGCTTGCAGAACTTATATTTGGTGTGGATTCTTTCAGCAAACAGTTTTTAAGTTCATTTGGGTTTTCCTGTTTCTACTAGCGGACATCATTGTTTTGTCTATTAGAATGTCTTTTCTTACCCATGGCGGAGTTTTTGGTATATTTAGGGATTTGCTTGGTGGTAGAGGAATTCCAATATTTTCGATAATACTCTTGCTTCTTGTTATGATATTGTTTGGCTCTGATGCTGGGCCTTGGGTCCACAATTCTCCTGAGCTGTTGTTATTCTCTTCGTCTGTTGCACTATTTGTGAAAGCCTGTTCATTGTTTGTTTGCTTTGTTGCGAAGCTGGCGAGTCTTTGACTGAAGAAACTTCTAAGACTTGGTATACCCGATTCGGCTTGTAGGCTTTCTATTGGGCTGGTTTGAAAAGCTCCTGTTATTATTCGCAGTCCTTGGTTATGTATGCTCTCTAGCTGCTTCATTGTAGATTCACAGGTTGAGGAGATGATTGGCGCGCCGTACAGCATTTTCTCTAGTACAGCTGATTTGTATATTTTTGATAAAGTTTGCCGGTCTGCACCCCATTGTTTGGTGGTTGTGCAACGTAAAAACTGTATTCTTTGCTGGCATGCTGCCTTTATTTCTTCGATGTGTATTTTGAATGTTAGGTGTTGGTCTAGTGTTACTCCAAGACATTTATGACTGAGCTTGTACGGTATTATGTCGTTGTTAATTTTAAGGTTTACGTTGGCTTTGTTTTTGATCTCGCTTTTTTGAATACTACTGTTGCACATTTTTCGGCAGAGATCTTGAATCCAGTTTGGGTTTCCCAAGCTTCAATTTGTGTCAAAGCAAGTTGCAGGTTTTTAGCTAATTTCTTCTGGTTGCTGTCGCTGGAGATTAAAACTACGTCATCTGCATAAAGTAAGACTTGGACGTTTGGTGGTAGGTCTGAGCATATGGTGTCTATAGCTATCAAGAACAGGGTCACGCTTATAACTGATCCTTGACACAAACCATTTTCCATTAGCGTGTCGCGGGAGTATGTGCCGTTTACCTTAACTTTGAAGCTCCTTTTCATCAGCATTTGTTGAAGATATTTGATGAGGTTTCCTCCTATTTTCCATTCGCTTATTCTATTCAGAACTAATCTGCGCCAGGTTGTGTCGTAGGCTTTTTAATATCCAGAAAAACTGCTTGTGTTAGCCGCTTTTTATGCATTGCTTCTCTCACGATGTTGTCGAAATGGCCCAGATAATCGGTAGTAGATCTACCTTTCCTAAAGGCATACTGGTGTTGATTGATTAGATTCTTTTCTTCTAAGATGAACATTAGCCTGTTGTTGATCATTCTTTCCATGAGCTTTCCAAGACAACTGTTTAGGTAAATAGGTCTATAGTTTCCAGGGTTGTTTCTTTCCCTTTTCCTTTGTAAATAGGTACTACGAATGATTTGGTCCAACTAACTGGATACATGGATTCATTCCACAACCAGTTGTATGTTTTCAGCAAGAGGTTCTTATATTCTACTGGCAAATGAGTGATCATGGCATAGTGTATGTTGTCTGGACCAGGAGATGACCCTTTTAATCCTTCCATTGCCTCCGCTAGTTCGTTTTTGGAGAATGGTGCGTTGTACTCTGCTGTATCCTCATTTCTTATTTCGAGAGGTGTTTGCTCGATCCTGTTCTTCAATGGTATAAAGTTTTGATTGTACTCTTTATCGCTTGATATTTTTCCAAAGTGGTCAGCTAGGCTGTTTGCTATTTCAATGTTTGTATTCATGCGTTGGCCGTTAAAGTTGATTTCTCTAATAGCTGATGATTGGTATTTTCCTGAATTTTCCTAAAATTGCTCCACATCTCTTTGGCCGGAGTATGAACGTTGAATTTGCTGACGAATTCTTTCCAAGAGCTAGTTTTTGCTTCTGTGATGATTTTTGTGCTCTGTCATTGGCGTCTTGATATTCGTATATTAGTTGCGGGCTTGGAGGTTTGTTCTTGTTATTTTTAAGTTTACGTAGAGCTTTTCTTCTAGTTTTCACAGCTGTGGCTACTTCTTTGCTCCACCATGGCACACGTTTTCCAGCAATTGTTGGTTTAGTTTTTGGAATTGATTGTTCTGCTGCTATTATTATTTGTTTAGTTATTTCTTCTACTTGATCGATGACATCATTTTTCGTCTCAATGTTAATGTTATTTTGGAATTTTTCCCAATCCGCATCTTCTATTTTCCATCTTGGAATACGATCACTTGCTGGCGATTTTGACGGTGTCGACATAATTAGTGGAATATGATCACTTCCGTGTGAATCCTCACAGACGGTAAGTTCCAATATTCCCGCTAGTTGATTAGAGCAGAGGCAAATGTCGATGCAAGATCCGATTCCTGTGCCGCTGTTTATGTAGGTTTTCTCACCGTTGTTCAGAACTAGCAGGTTCTTTTCGTTTATTATTGATTCTATTGTTGTACCTCTAGTGCTGATATTTTCCGATCCCCATAAGGGATGATGGGCATTTATGTCACCTACCAGGATGAAAGGTTCAGGAATTTGTTCTATTAAAGCCATAATATCCTCTTTTGTGATCTGTTCCCCCGGAGGGAGGTATACGTTTAGTAAGTTTGCGTTCAGTGGTGCTCCGATGTTAACTGTCATTGCTTCTAGATCTGTATCAATAGCTATGATTTGACTATCGATGTCGTTTTTACTGCGATTATTACACCGCCTGCTGCTCTTGCTCCATTTGTTCTTGGACGATGGTATGTTGAATATCCTCTGATTTCTGATTGGTTGTCATTTTGGCACATAGTTTCTTGAAGGCAAATAGCTATTGTATTGTAAGTGCTTGCAAGGATGTTGAGGTCAGGCCTTCTTCCTCTTAAGCCTCTTACATTCCATGAAATTATATGGTGTTCACTGCTGATTGTACTTGAGTGGTCTTGTGTTGTTTGTGCTATTTTGTAATGCTTTTTGGTTTTGCTATTATTTTCTAGGATTTCATTTTCTCGTTTCCGTCATCTGAGCTATTTTCTGGGTCTGTGGAAATATATCCTACTTCTTCGGTAACTGCTTTCATTTTGTTTCCTTTTTCCTTGGAGGTGAACTTGGCTGCTTCTCTTGACTTCTTGTGTGCTTAGTTGGGTTCTTCTGTCCGCTATGGGAGGGTGCGTACAAATTTAATGTTGCTTGTAGTTTACTGTTGTCCTTTTCAGACTTTCAAGTTCGTTCTCGGCTGCTTTCCTTCTTGTTTTCTCCTCTTTGTAGACTGATACCAGATGTTCGAATTTGTGGTTCAGTGCTTTGTATTTTTCCTCCATGGATTCCATCTTTTCTCGTTTTCATTTGTGACTTTTTGATTTCTTCTTTGTATTCCTTCAGCTTCACTTCGAACTGATTTTTGATGTCAGCTCTGATCTTTTCTTCAAGGGTATTCTTTTCTTCGTTTAATTGTTTTACTTGGTCGGCGTAAGTATTCGAGCTTTGATCTTCTATCATTTTTCTGGCTTCCCAGAAAGACAAGTTTCCACTTTGATTTTTATTATTTCCTTTTCTCTTTTTAAGACGGGGCATCCATTAAAGAACGCTCCGTGCTCGTTTCCACAATTTATACACTTTTCTCGGTTTTCACATTCTTCATGATAGTTATTTCCACATTTCCCGCACTTTTTCTCACTTGAACAGTTTCTTCCAATGTGGCCAAACTTTAGGCACTTAAAGCAACGCATCGGATTTGGATACCATATGGTTTTGTTTCCAGCATAGTGCATCCAATTTTAACTTCCTTGGGGGCGTTTTTCCTTTAAGCGTAAGTACGAAAACTCCTATCGGAGTTTTAACATTATCGCGCATTTTCATCAACTGTTTGACTTCCGTAACTCTTTGGGAGGATAGGTTTTCCAGAAGCTCGTCGTCACTCACTTCCTTCAAGTCTCGGCAGACTATCACTACTTTGCTCGAATTTAAAGTTTTGTGCTCGTACACTTTGACGGTAATTTCGTCACACAATTTTTCAATTTTAGCCAGGTTTTTGCCTGGTGTTCGTTCCTCACCGTCACTAGAATTTTTCCATCCTTCGTTTTCTTTGCGCTGGTTCCGCTTCCACAGTAACTTTGGATTGTTTTTTCCACAAGTATCGGGGAAACTCCGTGGAAATTTTTATCCTCTTCCATCCTTTCCATCACCATTATCATTTCTCTGGGGTTTCCCCCAGAGAGTCGGGGGAAATTGGATGCACTCATCCGGCAAGTTGGTGTCGCCGGTGGCGCAGGGTTTATTCAAGTTCAGAGCCCTATGTATGTTGTTTACGCTTCGGTCGACGGCACTAGTAATTGGTGATTCGACACTTTCGCGGTCTCGGTCGGGGGTAATATGATACTTTCGCGATCGCGGTAGTTGGTTTAATTAATTGCCAGTAAGCGTCTATACTCGACCGGGGCAGAACTCGGACTGATGAACCTTGTTGAACGTCCATGAAAATCTGCATATATAATCAAATATACCCTACCAAGCGAGCGTGCTCAGATCGCACTATCTCAAATCCTGGGGTTAGGTGGGTGACACGATAGACCAGACTCAACGCCCCCTGCGAGATAGAAGGTTTGCGCAGATCTCATAAGCCCTATGTAAAACCAATAATCACGGACACATGAAAGTTTGATGACATGAAACTATACGCTAACGTTCTTTCAAATCCGGCATGACATCGATAGGTTTCATTGATGGTTAGCTGCCATAAACGCTAAGCCATTGCAGATTCAATTTTTATGCACTATGACAGTTGAATTATGTTGATATTTGAAATCAAGTCATCGCACACTATGTACGATTTGTTCTATGCGGGGATTTACCTCTGCGCGTTATTTCCGCGGAGCCATCCAAATTTTTCTTTTTCTCCGTAATATTCTTGCAGCTTTCGATCCTTTTCGTGAACGATGTTGAAAATAACAACGCGGAATGCTAATCTGATCCAAACAACAAAATAAGTGTATCCGTCCACCGTATCAATTTCTCAAGCAGCCTCTCTGGATCAATCTCCCTATTTCTCCCTGTTTCCAAACACCTTATTTGTCGCTTGCTGTGATTAGAAAAAAGTAGAGGGTTATATCCGAGACACGACCGCAAATTGGAAGTAGGATTACGTAAAGTGTAAAGTATTCAAATATGAAATCTATATTAATAGAAAAAAGTTTAGGTTTCCTCCCCGACGATTTGACTAACGAACGGGTCGACCGATTTACAAAATTCCTGATCGATTTGTCTTGGGATCCGTAAGGTTTGTATATACACAAAGCTGGTGAATTTCATGAAGAAAGGAAAAAATCAGTAGAATACAACATTGGGTGATTTTCGGAGACGAGCCAGCCTAGGGCTGAAAGTCTTCTTAATAAAGACAATAAAAATAAAACTTTGGGTGAGACGTTAAGGAAATTAAAAAAACGCACTGAAATTGATCTAGAGTGTCGTGCTGCAAATAGTTCATTGTGACATTTGCAACACCCGGGCAAAGCTGGGTTTCTTTCGCTAGTGTTCAATATATGTTTACTAAGGCTGATGAAAAGCTGTTGGGACCGTTACCATGCCGAACATTTTTCTCAAATCAATTTCCTCTTGTATAAAATGGTGGCCCTGAAAAGAACCGATTTATTTTTAAGATTTTTTTTTCTCAACCACTAACAGCAACAAAACCAAAATCAGAATATTTAGAGAATTTTTATTTCACTGCTGCCGTTTTGACTGAATCCTCGAACACGAATAATATTCCGAACCCTTGCATTTAAATAGCAATTTCAAACTTATTCGCGCGCTTCTTTCCATAGGATATCGAACTTGTTCGCAATCTTGGTCCTCCGTACGAAAAACCGAAGGAAATGATAGTGTCAAGGCGCTAAAACCTGCGGCCTCATTGCGCATCTCCTTTCGACAGCTCTTTCATATGACAGTTTGCATGGTTTGCTCGTTTCGATTCGAGGTGCGCAATGTCACCCCTGAGTGTTCGGAATACGAATCATGTGCCGGACTTGAGTCAAATCGGAACTGAAGCCATCCATGCGAATATTTTTTTTTTGCAGCGTGTCAAATCAAATGGGGCGTCAACTATAGGGCGAATTTGGTCAGACTTTTAAATGTTAATTTCTACAAATAAAATCGTGTATTTCCGTGTTTTATGTATGTATCGCGCAGGGGATATGCAGTACTTGTTATCAAATAGCACTCGAAGTTAATATGTCGGAAATTTCCTCGCCTTATGGCAGAGGTGGTGCAAAATTGCAAAAAGTGTACGTAGAGCTGTGCGAGTCATTCGGGTTAATTTGCCAAAAGTCATAAAACAGCTTCGGAACATGTTTATCACGGATGTTCCCGCAAGAACACATTACCGTGGGACATCGAAATCCGTACACTTAAGCACCTTAGTTTATGAAAAAGTCATTAGAATATATAAATCGAATGTAAATAAAACGTTTTTCATTGACATAGGATCATGAAGGCTTCTACTTTTGAAGTGTTTCTCATTTACTCATTGAAAACTACGAAAAACATAATAAAATAATGAATAAAATCAACTACTCCTGACTCGAAATCCGTCCACCATGGACGGATTTCGAATCAAAGGATCAAAATCCGTACAGCTATTTTTTAACTAAATATTTAAATTGAAACAGTCTGATTGACTAAACTACCACTGTAAATAGTTCGATACGCACCTTGAGAAGCGATCCCTTCGATTTGTATTCCGCTTATCTTATGTAATGATTCGCAATTAGCAAAGAAACATAGTTACTTTTGGTGCAATAATGCTCTACTCGAAAACAAAATGGCGGCAAAAACTCCGCGTTTGGTGGGAGGCGATTTGTTTTTTGATTTTTGTTGCTTTATGTTCAAAGCCTTCTTTCCATTTCTATGTCCTGAAAGCTTACTGCCAAGTATCTGAACAAGACAAGATAAACAATTTCTACATTATTTACCTTTAACCACCTTCAATTGATTGATATCTCATGAGGTGGACGGATTTCGGTGCTGTACGGATTTCGGTCCCGCACTGTATATTGCCCTATTTTGACTTTGCTCTGCCCGTACTCGCGAACAAAGCGTTCAAAAGTAAGTTCAAAAGTTCAAAAGTAAGCATGCTGAGACTGTAGAGCGTCGTTTCGATGCAAACTGATTACATACGTGCTGAGCCTACCTTGTTTTTTGTATGCCGTGGTTTTTAAGAGCCTTTATTTTCAATATCAATGTTCAAAATCTTGAGAGAAAATTTCTAACTGCTACTGACGCCATTCATGCGAATAATTTTTGCAGCGTTTAATTCCGACGAGCGTTTATGAACCAGTGCACGGCTCGGACGAGCTTCATCTCTTTCTCGCTGAATTGAAATTAGCAGTCTTCAAAAAATCACACTCTGGGAGCTGCTGAGATTCGAAAAATGGTAGAGAGATCAATCCCAATCACGCAAACGATCCCAATCCAGGCATGCATTGTATTTTACCACTTTGTATGGGAGGATTGAATCCTGGGATTTAATCCCAAAACATTTGATGCTTTTTGTACAATCCCAATCTAGTAATCTATTTGACATTATTCAGTAATTCTATTTCACTGAAGTGTCAATCAAGGTTTTTCACCCAGGTCAATTTTGTATGTGCAAAATATGTTATTGCATTTCACAATCATTATTCATGGCAGATGAGGTCGCAAGACATATAAGATAGTTTACCAGCAATCCTGCACAGTGCTGTATTCTTTAATGTTCTCCTTACCATGGGCATTTTGAGGAGCTGAATCGATCGATAATCCACAACCCAATCGACGATAACAATATCCAAAATCACTCCTCATTTAGTGATAATCCAAAAAATTAATAATACCAATCATTTGTTTTATAGAATAAATATGATAAATAATTTTGTTTTATTGACATAATTCTTTAGTTTCATTTATCACAATGCTATTATCGTAACCCATAACAAGAAGTATCAAAAAACATAGTTGAAGAACCAAAGAATGCACTGTTCTTATTTGATATCAGTTCAGTGATTAACTTTTTTTTTCAACCAACGCCAGCCGTTTGCAATAGGCCTTCTATAGCTTAACTGCTATAAGGGTGATGATATGACGTCCACTACTTTTTGAGATATTTCAACCCCTTTCCCCCCGTATGTACTGTCACTATATCTTGAACCCCTTCCCCCTTCAAACTAAGGATGTTATTTTCGAACGGCCCCTAAATCAGTTCATATGGATGGTGGCAGGATCTATGATTTTTCGATTTCTCTAAAAATAGCCATTTGCATAGCAGTTTCTTCCACACAGAGCTTAATTTCAAAATATTAAAAACTATTGAAAAAAAAATCTTCGGTATTTTTTGACAATCTTGACAATTTTGAAAATTTTTGTCAACATTTCGTTTCTGGCTAAATGAAAGAAAAACAGAAGCCCTTCCACGGGGAGTTGAGCTTCAGTACAGTGGACGATTAGATGGTTCAGTTCAGTCACGCCCAACCAACATTTAATACGTTCTCTCCCAGAAATACCATGATGTTGATGGTTCCACTAATCCTTCTTGAACGGTTTTTTATATCATTGTTAGGTTTTACAAAGTATTATCAGGTTCCTCATCTCTATAGAGCTCTGCATCCTTTGAATTCCACCATGGAATATAGATACAGATTTCTCGTCTTCTTCAGTATTTTAATAAAATCATCAAAGATATCTTTCAAATTCCGACTTCACTACTTATATAAACCATACCTATAATGTATGTGCATTTTCAGTTTATTTGGACTCTTAATTGAGCAAGACAGTTTTCCAAAGATTTATATCTAGGATTGAATCCGGGCATCAATCGTGCATGCTGAGATTAGAAAAAATAAGGATTTGAAATAATTTTGAAAATAAGGATTATTTCAAAGCATGCTTGTTTCAATCTGAGAGTAAAAGGATGCTCTTGAAACACTGGAAATTAGAAAACAAAATGGACATTAACTGTCGAAACTGACTCTGCTTTTCACGAATAACGATAAAGATACGTCCATGCAGTGCCCTACTGCTGCCAGATTTTCACTTTGAAGAAAACTCGTCTCTGCTGAAACTTATCTTGAGTTAAATGCGCCTTTCTAATTACTGACAGCATTCATGAGAAACAATCAAATAAAATTATCAAACCTTTTATTTTCATTAAATGCTGGTCATGCAAAACAAAACGATTTTGATGTCTGTGTTTGGGAAACACTTACGGGATTGGCTGATTTACCGACTTTCAACAGTGCCTGGCGATATTCAATTTTTAATAGTTTGGCGCCTTTGTTCTATTGTTTTAGGCCCACCGACCACTTTTAGCACTACTTGCTCATAAACCAGCGAATTCTCCATCCCATCGTATAAGAATGCGTACACAGAAAAAGGTTCCTTTTTCATACAACGTCACTGGAAGAGTACTGGCAACTTCCTTCATATTCCTTGCTAGTTGCAACATGCTGTTCTGTCTATCCTGAACGTATCGTATCCTCCGTAAGTACCTTCAGAAATTCCTTCAAAAGTTCATCGAATCATTGATCCGGAAGTTCTTCTAGAAATTCTTCCAGAAGATCCCCCAGTTCCCCAGAGGTTCATTCCCTAGTACATACATTTGTGGTTTTATACTGGTTTTATCGAATTCTTATAGAGCAAAAATGGTTTTTATGAATGTTATAGAACTAAAAATGTTACTTGGAGTGAAGTTCCTGCCGGAATCCTTTGAAGTTCCTTTAGGTATTCATCCGGGAAATCGACCCGATATTCTTTCGAAAGATCTTCAATGAAATTCTCGGGAAGTTATTTTAGGAATTCAACTAAAACTTCCTCAACCCATCACCCATCCACCCTCTGAGAATTCTTCTGGGAATTCCTTCAGATTTTTTTCCAGAAATTTTTACTGAAATTCATTTGCGAATTCAATCACAAAATCTCATGCACATTCCCTCAGAAATGAACACGGACACTCCTTGAAGTGTTTTTTTTTTCCAAAATTTCCGCAAGAAGTCCTTCCAAAAATGGTTCAGGAATTCTTTGAAAGTTCCTTCAGGAATCCTTCCCAAAGAAATTCCACTGAATTTCGATTTTAAGGACCACTATGCAGTCTTGAATGATTGAAACAAGATGTATATTTATCCGAACTAGGAACAAACACCGTATTTTCCCCCTAATGAAGACACCGTCCCCGTGTCGAAACGTCGGATAAATATACATCTTATTTCAATAATTCAAGACTGCGTAGCTGTCCTTAAAATCGAAATAAAAATGTACAGTCGATTTCTCAATAGTTCATTCCACCGAACATTAATTTAATTATTCTTCCAGAAGTTTTCAAATTTCAAATTCAAATTTGAAAAAGTCCGCAGAATTTTCCTGGAATTTCCGGTAAACCGTTTGATTGTCCTAATTGATATCCCAAAGCATTCCAAACTCAAAAGAGTTTTTCGTGGAAATGCCAAAGGTTTGCCTTGAAATTTCTCGTTGAAATTTCGAAAAGATTTCCGTAAGAACTAAGAAGAGCTGTCAGTGGAAACTCCAAAGACGTTCTCGTTGAAATCCGAAAAAAACCCTTCGCAGCTCCGAAAATATACCCATTGAGATCCCGATTAAATTTCCGTGAAAAATTTGAAACAATTTTCGGTGGAAACTACAAATAATTTAATTGATTATTCCGGAAAATTTCCTAAGGAATTTCCGAAGAACTATTTGGAATAACTTCATGTAGAAAAACTATAGAATTCCCGAAGAAGTTTCCGAAATATTTACCGTTGAAGGAAGGAAAGTTTCGTTGAAATAAAATGTTCAACTTGGAAAGACCGTTTGGCTGAAAATTATTTGACATATTTGTCATATGACCGAAAAAAAAATGCTATGCCGATATTCATTGGCCTGAAATGGACATACGGACGAAAATGTCGTTCAATCGAACCTAGTCATTCAGCCGAATAGGTTATTTGGCCGAAAATGCCGTTCATGCCGAAACTCTGCTACTTACTGGATGTTCAAAGGATGGTCGTGAAATCATGGGGAACGCTCGCTTCAAAAATACCTTGAATTCGATGAATTTCGCTACCAAAGAAGCTAATGATGTGTACCAAAAACTTATTGACGATTTGAAGACAGTGGTCAAGGATAGCATGATAGCCTGATCACTGAACTGCGGATTGAAATTCAAGGCGGGTTCAATATGCTTTATCCGGCAATCATGTCACCTGAGTTGCGTGCTCTTGCCGCAATGCGGTCGGGTCTGAGCTTGACGACCGACTGGAAAATAGCTCACACAACCTCACTTGGTCGGGGTTCAGCCAAACCGCACCAAGCGGCTTTTTGACTGACTTGTGATATTTTGATCGTACAAGGACAACGGAAATAGTTTCATATCAATTTAAGCGTAAATTTGCAAAAGGATATCCTCAGTTATGGCGTTAAGGGATATCCGATACGATTTGCGATCAATTAAATCTGCTAAATGAAAGTTTTAGCCGAAAAATCGGTAATTTTTCTTTGGCGCTTGGTGCGATTTGGCTGAACCCCGACCACTTGATCGTACAGTTGCTGATGAAGAATGTGTGTAGCCGCCAGACATTCTAAATACTCACGCTCCTCTAATGTGAACGTGTACTATACACATGTGGAAGTGTTGGTTTGAGAAATAGATTGCGAGTGATTTGACTATGCGTCCAATTTGGAAATCTGGAGCTCATTCAGTAGCCGCTAGATTGCGACGGCCGACGGAGGTCCTTCGTAGCTTAGTTGGTTAAAGCACCAGGCTAGCGTCGCTAATACCAAAAGGACAACCATTATCGACGTTATCGTTCATCTCCTTCAAGGTTAGTGTCAATCAAGAATAGAAATCAAAAGTGCTGCACCCTTCAGAGAATCGACCCTAGTCTAGAAGTTTCTCAACATTTGAACAGATCCAGCAATAACAACCATCACGAAAACGATTCCGTTCCCAGTGATTGTCTCAGACACTTCAGCCTGGGTTGCATTGCCCTCATCGGAACCGAATCGACCAGCTTCTTTTCTACTGAGAGTATGAATACCAGACCGTTTGGTGATTTGAGAGCAGAAACGAATACTCTGCTTCTGTCGTTACTCGATTGTGATCTTGACATAGTTGTTATGACAGAAACATGACTCCATTGTGACATCGCTTCCTCTGAATTGGCCAGTAATTATGCTATTTACCGATGCGATCGTAATCCTTCTACAAGTAACCCCCATAGAAGCGGCGGCGTGCTAATAGCTGTCAAGTCGGAACTGCAGTGCATTTCGGTGAACCTCGTCGATTGCGATTGTCTAGAACAAGCCCCGTCCGCATTATGCTGCCTCAATTCTTGACCTGCGTAAGCTGCATCTACATTCGCCCAAACAGTTGCCCTGATATCTATACGAAACACGCGGATTCTATTAGCCAGATACTGAATTATGCCGATCACTGTGACGTTATCGTTTATCTCGGAGATTATAATCTACCAAATCTAGTCTGGCATTTCGATGATGAAGTTAACGGATACCTGCCTATAAACGTGTCAACTGAACAGGAACTTTCCCTATCTGAGACCTTGTTATCCTCTGGATTGCACCAGATAAACGATCTTCTGAGCGTGAACTGTAAACTTCTTGACTTGGTGTTCGTAAGTGATTCATATATCATTGATCTCTTCGAGTCTCCATCTGCTCTTCTTAAAATTGACCCCCATCATAGGTCGATTACCCGTCGACGTCCATTTTCGCGATAAAAGATCTGTACCTACTGTACCTAGAGTCGACTACAACTTCCACAGCTGTGATTACCAAAATCGTCAATGCACGGATTGCTGCCCTGGACTGGAATCAGGTTATGAATCATGACTCAATCGACCCGACTCAAATGACCCGATCGCTTACCGCCCACCTTCATCAAACAATGTGCTTCATCACTGGCATTGCCCGTTGCTTCAATTTTCAATCGATCTATAAGCGATTGTGTTTTCCCGGATGCTTGGAAGCTTGCTTCAATCGTTCCCGTCTACAAATCCGGCAACATACATAGTGTAGAGAACTACCGTCCGATATCCACCTTGAACTGTTTTGCCAAAGTTTTGAAAGTCTTTTGCATGGCGTGTTATACCCAGCAGTACAGTCCATCATTTCCGAACATCAACATGGGTTCATGACGATATTCAACTCGCTCGACGCTCGACGACATCCAACCTAATGGTGTTTACGCACACAGTTCTAAGCGAATTGGAGAATCGTAGCCAGGTCGATGCTTTTTGTTTCGACTTTTCAAAAGCGTTTGACAAGGTGTCTCATGCACTAGCGATCGAAAAACTTGACCGACTGGGCGCACCTACCTGGATCATTCGGTAGACACACTTTTTTGGGACTTACCATTATCCGACTTACTCGCAACAAGTTGCATTCGACGGGGAATGCTATTGAAAATTGGCCTGATCGGACATTGCATTTCGGAATTATTCAAAAATCATTATTTCAAAACCATTTTTTTTCGAAAATAGTAGCAATCAAGGAATGTAATTGTAGCTGAAAAATGTAAAAAAAAGCAACAAAAGAGAATAGCGATAACTCTTTGTCCCCATCTGCAGAGGATAAAGACATTGTTGCGTTCCATTTTATTTGCAACAAACATGGAGAGGTAATTGTTGTGAACTTTTCAAACTGCGATAACTTGTTTATTTTAGAAGTAAAACGCAAATCATGTCAACAGATGGTTAAGTTTATATCTAATCTATGATAACCGATACTAATGTAACCAAAAACATCATCGGAAACCGACTACTTCTCAAAATGCGTGGCAGGCGATAATTGTCCTATTCTGTTGCAGTTTGGGACAAACGCTTATTGCGAGTTGAGTTTGTCCCAACATTTGCAAGAGAGGATAATGTCGTTGTCACTGGCAATGTTGTTATTTTACATTCCTTGGTAGCAATGCATTTTAATTTATGCAAAAAAAATGCAAAATTATCGAAAAGATCTTATCTGTTCCCCTGAAGAGCTTTTTTGACCTTTTTAATGTGATTTTTTCAATATATTTTATGATACACGAAAAAGGCATCATCACTGCTTATTCCTTTCTTTATTACGCACTGTGCCAAAATCAACTGTGGTATTGTGCTGTAAAGAATCCACACCGAATTTATTTTCAGATTTCCATTGCTCATTATTTTTGTCGTTGCCAGTCCAACTCATCGTGAGTCTGGGAATCATTCGTGACAAGGGGCTGGGAATCGACCCCATGACCATCCGCTTGTGAGGCGAACCTGTTTCCAACTACGCAACGGTACCTCCCATCTAGACGATTTTAGGCTCAACGTTTTATTCAGCCAATTAATATCAAATATTTAATTTATTTTTTTTAAATAAATTTAATAAATTAAGGCCTAATACATAATTGGGCTGACACCCATCTCGCCGAAAATGTCATTTGGCCGAAATGAGAATATGGCCGTAAAAGTAGTTCAGTCAGTTCCATTCGGTCGAAGAAAAATCCAAAAAATTATTTGATCGAAAATGTTATTCGGCTGCAATGTTCGTTTGGCAGGAAGGTTCTTTTTTGCCGAGAATGTTGTTTGACTAAATGAGTTGACATTATTGATCATATTACCTGATCAGCAAATGGATTTTTCGGCCGTATGACTTATTCGGCCAAATGGCCCTTTCTGCCAGACGACCATTTTGGCCAAAAAAAAATATCAGTAAACTCTTCGGATTTTCTATGGAATTTTCTCTTGTTCAATTGTTTAGAGAATTTAAAATTTTCCTCAGAAATTACTTCGAATTTTTTTCAAAATTATTCAGAGTTTCCACGAGAAAATCTTCAGAATTTTCTTTCGGAAAAACGCTTAAAAATCTCCCAGAGAACTCTTTGGAATTTATTCTGGAATCTTCGCGCTATATCCTCGGTAAACGCTTCAACTTCAGTCTCCCGTGGAAACTTTTAGGAATGTCCCCAGGAAACGCTGTGAAATTTCTTATGGAAAGTCCTTTGTATTTCCTCGGAAAAAGCGGGTGTACGGAATCAAACTTTCAAAAGTCGGTAACATTTCGCCTTCTGGGCTAATTTTAACGAAATTTTGTGGAAAACGGCTTCCCAAGCAGCACGCGCAACATCTTTCAAATAGGTGTTTGTTCCTAATAAATTGCATTGAAGACACTGGCAATACATCGAGTCACATTAAAGCCACTTCCCAGTTTCAGATAATCACAATGTTTCATTTCCGTTTAAGTGGCGTCGCAATATTCTATCCATCTGACTTCTTGGGTGGTTTAAAATTCGATGTGTTTCATATCAGAAACAAAACAGATAAGTTTGCGAATTAATAACAGTTCGGTTCATTGCTGTTACGACAATGTTTCTGATATGTTGCAAAACACTTTGAGCTCAGCTGAGCAGTATTTTATTTTTGATAGTCCCCTGCATGTTCCGTATAAGGTACAATGAAGTTACAAATGACTTTGTTGTTTATGTAGTGCACTTGTAGCAGAATCTCCAAATAGAATTGTTGGTGTGATGGTTATAGTAGAAGGTTGCAAATCTCAAGGTCCATGGTTCGATTCCCGGTTGATTTTTGTGTTTTTATTTTCATTGTAGCCGCAAGATGTTGCAAATAGGCTCCACCTCTTGCGCTTTTTGTGTCACAAAGGAGTTCCAAATACGACGCGTTGTGCATAAGTCAGACATTTTGTAAGTCACACCACAGTTGTTGTTACTCACTAAGAAACAAGAGGTGTTGCTTGGGTTCAGCATGTGTTATTTACACTGTGTGAGTTTCATTTCCAGTAGTTTCGAAAATACAGCCAAAAGAACAGGACGTGAGCAAATAAATCTTGCGCATTCAACTCTATATTTCACATCTTATGAAAAAATGTTAGTAATCGAATTTTGTTTCATTGACTCCACAATCACCAGATTTTGCGGCCGATCCAAATATACAGGTCTGGAATGAAAACACGAGCTTCGAAAGTCTCCAAAATTGATCATTACGGAACATAAAATACTAATTTGGCCTTTCGCGTCAACATTTCGTATTGGTTAATAACTCTTACGTCAACATTTTCGATTATCCGACTAATACAGGTAAACTATCCAATAAACTTTCTTTTTTGTCGCTTCTATAGTAGAAAACCAGATTCAAAAAATAAGAAAAGGGTTGAAATCTAATTTTGGACTGATATTCGTCAGATTGGGAGAGTATCATTCTCATTATTCAGGCCGGATCACACTGCAGCACTTTTTTGATTTTTTTCTTTCGATTTTTGTAATAGTTAGACCGTCAAAAATATGGTTTCTTTGAGAAAGTTGGCTTTAATTAAGTTAAATAATCGACTGAGACAATAAAATGAGTTAATTTTTTTGCTGGGATAGATTGCCGGCTGAAAAATGTTGGACGTGTACAAAATCTTATGAGCTCATTTAAGAATAAAGTTCCAGCATTTGGCCACACAATCAAAGCTTACATATTATAGTTCAGTTTCTGAAAATTTCATGACAATCGGCTGATAGACTAATTTTTAGCGAGTAGTTCAAAGTGATGCAATTTGATTCCAAACACCCTAAAAAGCTTAAAACTTCCCCTTGAAAGTTTTCGGAATAATCTCAGATAACTTTACAAATTTTCTTAAGGAAATTCTTCGAAAATTAGTGAGTTTCGTGGTTGTGCGGTTGGCGAAAAGATATTTTAGTTACAAGATAAAGATTGTCGCTTCGATTCCCTTTGTTCTGCGAGTAGAAGCATGAGTAATAGAACGCTAGTGGCGCTGTAGTCATTTAAATTATTTTGTCAATTTCTGCTTCAACAAGCTTCAATTGGCCATAATTTGTGCATCATGTTGTAGTGCATGTTTGGTTACATCACCAACATCGGTTTGACACGTGTAGTACCGGTACTTTGGCTGCCTAGATGTTTGTCACGCGAACAGGAACGACATTAGCAATCTTATACTTTTGGATCAACTCTTCTGCTGTCCGAAACATGTGTGGTACCTAAATGTCAAATCGTATGTATTTTTCCTTTATTGACATTTGGCACCCTATCATCGCCAGCAAAGATGTAACTAAACTAAATTTTTTTTTTGGTTGGCGACGTGATGCATGTCCTATGGAGTGTGGGTTTGATTCCTGCGCCGTTAAGGAGGAAACTTTACTTGATCGAAAAATTCTCCACTGGTCCACTGGGTGTTATGCGCCCTGTCCGTTATCTTTTTCGTTAATTCCTCGGGAAATTCTTCGAAATTTCCTCGGGAAACTTTTCGGGTTTTCCTCTTTGAAATTTCCTCCGAAAGCTCTACGGAAATTTCTTGGAAAACTCTACTAAATGCTCTCAGAATTTTTACCCGAGAAATTGTAGTTCTGCGGCTTAATAGATTTTTAACAGCGATGCGACGACGGTCCAAAAATGTCGTTGGTAATGTGACGCCTGAAACTGTCGGCGGCGTCGGCCCACATCTCTAATTGTTATGATTTGACGTTTAATTCATAAAAAGGCAAAAAAAGTACGATAATTTTGAAGTTGGTCTGTCGTATTGTGTATTTCTTCGTTTGGAATGCCATTTGACAAAAACAGCTATTCCTTGATCAAATTCTTGAAATTCGTGCACCTCCAATTATTTGTAGAAATTTAAAACAAGTGATTCTCCTCGTGTCTTCGATACTGAATCTATCTTCACTTCATCATCTCCCGTCTCCGCCAGTTGTCCACTTTCCCACTTGCCTGCCGTGGTGCAACATTTTTTTTATCGGGAAGAAAATGAACAAAATCCTTTTGATTAATTTCACCACATTTTTTAATTAAATCCTCTGTGCTATTGAGCGAGGGACAAAGTGCGTGAGAGCCCGCGAGGGTAAGATCGATGCCGGGAAAAAAAATCTTTGCGACCAAAAACAAGCTTTTGATTTATATTTACTGAAAATAATGGAAAACTTTTCTTCCCCATTGTTATCCTCCGCATCAGAAGATAAAGAGTTCCTTTTTTCACCTTCTTTCTCTCCAGATGAAGAAGCGAAAACACGATTCAAGCGAGGAAAATGTTTCAAATAACAATACAATCGCTTTTATTTTTTTATTACGTCATTTATACACAATTCAATGAATTTCGGTTTCCTTCCCCCACCGTACGCTCACGCGCTAAAAATGCGCTTGTTCCCCCAACTTGTGGCATTTTCCCGATTTTCCCGGAGAATTTTTCCTCGGTTAGGGTAACGAAACAACTTACTTTTCTGTTCCCTGAAAAGTTTTTTTTTTTTCGAAGGCATTGTCTGCCGCCAAACCGAACCTTTGATGGGCAATCTTTTGGTTTCCTATCCTCCTAACATCACGCGTCGCATGCAGCCGAAACGTCAAGTCATCATCGAAGCGGAGTAGGCACCCGCCTACCACGATTCACATTGATTGTCATTCTGTTTGTCGCTTTCGAGGTTAGAAAGGGCGGACAAGTCGATCGCTTGTTGATTCCCGTTTACTGAGCGGGCCTTTTCGCACCTTCCTACTTTTTTGCAGTCATAGAATAGAAACGATAAAAAAAACTTCAAAGGACCTCCTCGCCTCGTTGAACTCTTGAAGAATTAGCAAGATACACTCCCAAATCCACTTAGTGACCTTCTCTCCCCCACTCGAGTCAGTTTCCGAACCGAAGGCCACACCACCATCGACGTTCGAAGATGGCCCTTTCAACGACTTTCTCTTGACCTAAGACCGGGAACAACAGCTGGTGGTTGTTTACTTAGGGCTGGTCCACTTTGATTTATCATCACCTCCTCCTACGGCGAAGCTATGCGTCTTTGCTTCGACCAAGAACCTGGGACTCCGGCTCAGACTGTGAGGGATCAAAGGCATTGGGAAAATTGAAAATCGGACCGGACCGAAGACGGGAGAAGTCCCTCTCATTTGCATCCATCGTGTCTTGCAAGACGGTTCGCCCCGGCCAAGGCGTCAGAATAAATATTCCAAACAGGTTCGGGATCACTTTTCAGCTCAATTTTCCAATCACCTCCTCAGCGGAAATAAACGAGGGTGGGGAGGGTCATGGAAGCGATAAATTGTCCGACCCCTAAAGGTGTATTTTGTTTGATACACCGTATCAGGGGGTGGGGGTGAAGGTTGCCTTTATTGAGCTGAGATTTTTTTTTGCTTTTCTGTAAATAAAAGTTTGGACCTGATAGAAGAAATTAGGGTGCCCTATCCCCCGTTCAACGGTCGGCGTGGAGCAATTGGAGGGCGAAAAAGATTTCCGATCGTTGACAGCGAAGGAGGATGTTTACACAAATTCCGGTCGCTGTTTGCTTGAAGCTCTTCGAAGAAAACGACCCGACCAAATCGAAGAAAGCAAAAAAGGATTTTATTGTTATTGGTTTATGCTACACTCTTTCGCTGCGAAGCGCGACCAAAACGAGCCGGCTGCGGGGGATAGGAAAGTGGAAAAGTTTCCACTTGATTTGTTGACGGAGGAATTTTCACACCACCACCGCCACCGCCTCCGAGAGAAAGAAAAGAAAAAGGAAAAGTAAATAAACAGTATCAAATTTCCCGAAACCAAAGGGCGGAAGCCTAACCAGCACCGGCGGAAGAGTGCGAAAAGGGCGGCAGGGAATGGGAACTTCGAATTTGAGCCACTGATAGGTGATTATCTTGTTTACAACGGCTGGAACGTGATCGAATCGACCTGCTTCTTCGGTTTGGCGTTCGGTGTGGGGGGCAGCTCGCTACCTCGATGACGAGGGGCGCATCGGCGTATAAAAAATTAATAACTCTATAAGCTGTTTGTTTTTTCGCTTGTTCGGATTTATTGACGTGAGAAAGTTGCCGCTGTTGGCAGGATCAGAGGCGATTACTATTGATTTTTCGGGGGGGTGTTCTGGTCTTCTTCGACGTCAACGACGACGAAAGCAATGGAGAAACAATAACAACTTCTTTCCTCAGCGGTTAGCAAAGGGGCGTAAATCCGAAATTGATCCATAAAAAGTTATGGGAAATTTTACAGCTCAGAGTCGATTTTCGGAGCAATGATTCGATGTTCGAAATTTGATGCCTGGCATTTTGCGGGAACCATAAGCAGCTATTTACGGTTATGATATTGATTTCCTGTGATAGCAATTGCCATCAAAGACTGTAATAACGATCGGATGAGAGAATTTTCACACCTTCCCAAGGATCCAACATTTTCCACTGATTCTACCCTTTTTCTGGAGGGAAAATGCCATGAGGCCGGCATAAATAATAGAAGCCACCAGACACTGGCCGTCTGTTGTTACTACATTTACTGCTGCTGCCGCCGTCTACTGCAATCCATAATTCCCTGCTTCCCTTGGAGATGGAGGACTCCCGAAAAATTAGCGCAAAGTCCGTGTAACAACGTGGAGAAAACTTACCGTACCCGGTTCGGCTTCTGGTTCTGTGGCGCTGCAGCAGTAGTATTTTGTTTTATTTCATTAATTTTCTCCTCGAGTTCACACATTGGAAACGTGGCGGTCATGGGTGTCTCGTTCGGGGTCCTTTGGGAGGCGGGGTGGCGCTCCTCGCTTCTATGCAGGATTGCAATACAGGCGCACTCATGAGGTAGCAAGTGGGAAGTTTCTTCTTGGAGGGTGGGAAGAACAACGGCTCGGTACGGTCGTATATTGGTTATTTATTTTTTTGCTGCAGCGTGGTGGCTTCTTGGGAAGAAAGTTGGCTTGATGATTTTCACAAGGCTGGGGAACGATTGTACTAAATGTGTGGGTCTGATTGCAAAAGGGAAAATGAATTAAATCAATTTAACCCTGGGCGGATTGACCATGAAGAAGTCATATACTTGCGGAGAAACGTCGAAGAATGAGATTTCCCTTTTAAAAAATCATATAACAAATCTTACAATTTACGACAAGAATTTTTTAAAGAATCCTTTTTAAATTCACGAAACCAAAACCAAGTATGTTAAAAGATCATAGCTCAATAAGACAGCGTCTGATTTTCCGAATTTAATAAACGCTCTTAAGAGTAAGTTCAAGGAATACTTGCAACGTATTTGGCACACCATGAGATTTTTTAAACAGTGGCGATTAAACAAATGAAACAAGAAGCATAGGATTATATCTAACTTCGGATCTCACGAAAAAGATAAATGCCTTAAACTAATCTCGGAGGAGAATCACACATAGATACAGATCATGGAATCGATAAAAATCTACACTGAGATGGATTAAACGAATTATCATTCTTAAACAGTTGTTCTTACAATGATGTATTGGATCAAATGATTAAGAGCTATACATGCACTATTTTGGCTCGGAAACATGTTGCAATCCAAATGCTCGGCTCCCACAGCTACAGGTTAGTCAACCCTGGTATAAGATTCCGGCGGAGAAATTCCTATCCCAAAATAGTTGCGAATAACAACAGCAGCAGCAGCAGCAATAACAACTGAATCCAAATGAGTGCAAACAAATCGAGAAACAATTCTTTCCTGGTCTGAACAACCAACCAACAACCGCGCACACCCAGCGAATGAAAATGGATAAATCGACGACATGCGACACAGGAGTGGGTGGTTGTTTGATTACGGTTGTTGGTTAGAGAGCTCCAGAACCCTTCGCCGTGCAGTCAGTGCCGTGTGTAAGCGATCCGTTCCGCAGCCAGCCAGGCAGGCAGGCAGCCGGGCGCGGTCGCAACGGGACAACCACCTATAAATACAGCGAAAGTATGCTTTGTTTTGACACTTTCGAAATTTAGACTATTCCTGCAGTAGCACTTGTAAATGTTCTTCTACACCTATTTCGTATCGTTTGCTTGTTTTGTGGGGTCCCATTCGGAATAAATGTGCAAGTTGATATTATCTTGAGCGCATTCCCCATGTGGGAGGATAGGGTTGTCCTCTCCTATCATTTTCCAATTGTCGGACAATTTACCTATGCGGGAAATCTTGATTACTTCATCAGGTTCGAAGGAGAAATTGTTGAATCACTTTTGGCAACCCTATCCTCAAGAAAACTGTTCAGCAGTTTGGCGAAATTTTACTTACCTCGTACTGCCAGGCGTCGTCGACCTCCTTCGTAGGAATCGAACGTGGGGGTTACAGGAATTTATGATCTCGATCTACTGCAACTAGGACCGGTCGGCGGTGCGGCGCCAACCGACGACGGTTTCGTTCGGCCTGCTGAAGACGCCCTCCCGCCCGAATCGGATGGCACGCGTGACTCCCTGCTCCTTCGAATCGCATATGTGCCGGGTGAATGCGATTCGTGTACGTATGCAAATGGGTTTTCAATGTTTTATTGTTCCATTTGCAAATAAACGCGTGTTTTCCCGCTCCCTCGCATTTGCTTTGCCGAGAATGCGGCGCTGGATGACAATCTCCGTGGACTAGGTTTTTGATGGAATCGGTGGAAGCGAACGGAATTCGGGTTGTCGTTATCACTTCATCAGGGAAGATGAAGCGTTGAATTGTGGAAATATATTTCAGTAAGAAACAGTGCAGAGAATTTCTCTTTATTTCTGTGAAAATGAACTCAGTTCTTCATTTGTCATGGTATCACCAGTACTAAAAGAGCAACTGGCAGGGAAAAGGGCTGAAAGGTGCGACCCTCAGGTCCAACCTTGGGACCTACTGCATGCCGAAGGAAAAAAAATCACAGTACAGAACAATTAATGAAGCAAATTAGAACTACAAAAGAAAAAAAAAACATTCAAATTTGTTGAAAGTTAAAAATTGGACGAAAAAGGGGGACAAAGACATAGACCATGGTTGTTCGGCCGGGTGGTCATCTGTGACTGATCGTTGAAACGCACTGTTCTCTGAAATTGAATCGCTGCAGCAAGAACGAAAACCCAAACTGAGCGAATAACATCAATCCATTAACCGGCACAAAAAAGGAAATCAAGATGAAAACTTTTCAGAGCGAAGGATTTCCACAAAAAAAAAAATATCGGTTGGTGTCGATATGAGGAAACGATGTTAGTGATGTCGGTAAGGAAAACCTCTCCAGCTGACGCAGGGCATTCCTTTACGCCGCAAAAAAAATCTCTCTTAGTTTTCACAGAAAATTCTTTCAAACTCTCTTTCAAACCAGAATTTTCGCAGAGATGTCTTCTGAATTTCTCCAACAAATCCTTTAGAATTCCCATCCAAGATGTCTACCGTGTGGGCTGAGTATGCTTCATCTTCTCCCAGCCGGGAGCATTGGACAAGTAGTACTGCGAATGATTTGATCAAATCTCATGCTCCGTAATGGTGCTCTTTTTGTTATGAACGCTTGTGATGTAGAAAGGATTCACGTTTGAAGCAAGGAATTCACGTTTGAAGCAAGTCCCACACTGGGACAGAGCCGCCTCGCATCCTAGTGTTCCTTAAGCAATTCCACAGTTCTCAACTGCGAGGTTTCTAAGCCGATGATACTTTTATGCCCAGGGAAGTCGAGACAATTTCCAATCCGAAACCGGCACCGGGAATCGAACCCAGCCACCCTCAGTATGGTCTTGCTTTGTAGCCGCGCGTCTTACCGCACGGCTAAGGAGGGCCCCAATATTGGCATTACCTACTCAGGGAATAGAAGGTCAAGAATAGTCACTAAAGCGCGAACCGGATACCTGGGACTCCCACCATAGTTTCCACGACAATAGCAGAAAACGGTGCCCTGTGCGCATTTGATATTTGATATGATATTTGAGTTATTTTGTAACTTGTAAATAATTGGAACATGCTCACCAAATATGTCCCATTTTCCAATAAGCTACAGTCTTCAAAAGAACTGGACATCCGAATTTCCACAAACTTCTGCGGATGCTAACAGGAACGGGACATCCAGCACAGGGTAATTTTTTTTTTTTGCTCAGGAAGGAAGCAAATTTACTCCTCGCATTTGGTGTTTCAGGACAATCGATCGCTCTACATCATACAGCAGCTTTATGTTGAATTCTGGTACATTTCCCAAGGGACTTTTCCTTGGGACCATGAACGGGACACATTAGGAGAGGAAAAATAGTCCGACACTCGTTGCTACAGGTGACCGAAGAATCCTCTGCATCTCCGTGAGCGCCACGGGAAAGGCATATTTAGTTAGATAAGAAGGTAATCTATAGGAATTATATTGTACGAAGTTATGTCAAAGTAATTTGATCACCCGCATAAAACAATACTAAGCATTTCGATGGTCACGCAATAGTTCTGCGTTAGGTCAATCACTCACAAATAGTTTTTTTCGATCGCATAAAACAGAACTGAACATCCGAATTCGCGTCCGATACGAAACACGTTCAATCTATCACTCCGAAGTCGAAACCGAATACTTACTGCTGATAAACTAGTTTATACAAATGATGAAAAACTCCATTAAGGACATATATACAGTATGCAAAAAAAATTTATCCACCCCCTTACCAATTTGCATATTTTTTGTTTTTTTTTGTAGAAAATCAGTGTTCCTACATGATTTATCAATTTGTGTTCATTTACCACTTTGCCAATCAAAATACAGCGTTTATATCTTTTCTTGAGATTGTATATGATGAGTAATGAAAAAGGGTAAACAAATACGCAGAAAAAAGTTTATCCACCCCCAAACGGACATAACTGTAATGGTTTAGGATCTTCAGATAAGACGAATAACACACCAACAATAATTCTCTTACACACACTTAACTTCGTTTTATTAATTGCTCCGTTAGCACAACCTCACGCGACTAGTTCACACTTGATAACTGAACTCTCCGTCCTTGGCCTACTATGATAGCCTTCCTTCTTTGTCCTACTCCTATATCCTACAACCCTCTCTTACATTAATAAATTTAATAAGCAACATAATCTTTATATCTCTGTGGTTCTGTTCTAATTCTTTGCCTATGGATCATTTCTTCTGCTTGTTTTAATCTTTTTGGTTCTTTCGCTTTTTCTGCATCGGGAATATTTTCTTTCGTTTGCTCAGTACATCTCTCACTGTCGTATGCCTTCTCTACTCTGCAAGAATCTTCACACTGTTTCATTTCCTCTCGTTCATCTGATACTGTAACCGGCTGTTGAATTTTCTTCAATTGTGCCACGTTTCGTCTAAATTTCTTTCCTGAAACGCATGAACGTACAGTTGTATCTGCTCCTACTTTACAAATCACCTGGAATTCTTCTGGCGAGTAATCTGATTGCAGTTTGTGATTTTTCTTCATTCTTTTCATCACCACTTGGTCTCCGATATCGACTCCACAGTCTTGAGCAAACCTTCTCTTGTCGGTGTCTGCCTTCTGTTTTTACTTGTGCAGTTTGTCTCTATCTCTAACTTCTTCATCTTTCAATTCTGACGTTGGAACACCGGGTAGCTTGTTGCGAATCTTCCTTCCGAACATAAGTTCCGCAGGTGATTTTCCGATGACACTATGATTCGTTGAATGGTATGTAAGTAGATATTGTCGCAACCCCAATCTCCAATCCTTTCCCAAATCTTGTGCTATTCGTAGTCTTTTCAATATCGATCGATTCTGGCTTCGCCATTCATCGCTGGCCAATACGGAATGGTATTGATTATCTTGATGCCATTGCTTTCGCAAAAACTATGGAATTCTTCGCATTTTGCACTGAACTGTGGCCCGTTATCTACACGCAATGTCAGTGGAATCCCATAACGGCTGAACACGATGGCGAGTTCTTTTATGGTATCTGCTGCTGTTATTTCCTTCATTTCGCACACCTCCATATATCGGCTATAATAGTCAATGATTACCAACAAATGTTGACCCTCTGGTAATGGGCCCAGAAAATCCGCAGCTACATCTACCCAAGGTTGGTTAGGAAGTTCACGTCGTACTAATGGCTCCGGAGGATTGGGTGCAGACACTAAATTACAGCCTTTACAAAATTTTACAAATTTTTCAACATCATTATTAGGGTGTCCCAAAATTGGACCAAGTCTGGGATTTTGGGGGCTCAACCTTCAAATGAAAGCTTAGGGTATAACAAAAGAAAAATTGTTCTACGACAACTCTGGGAAATGACGTTTAGGGGTGGCCCCGACGCGTTTTATGAAAAAAGTGCATTTTTTATAGGTAACATCGAAAATACCGGTATATCGGAAAGAAATTCGATGAAACCCATCCATTTTATATTTTTTACATTTAACTTAGGGTCTATACTTTATGGTAAAACTTTTATACCGCATGTTTTAGCTCTATATACACTGGTGGAAATAAGTATAAAGACAAGCTCGGTTTCCATACAAAATGGCCATATTGGGAAGTCAATATCTCGATTCTTAGTGATTCGATTGGGCTGATTTTTTGTCAACAAGCCTAAAATGACTTGAATTTTATTCAATGATAGTTACATTTATGCATATATTCTGGTTATACGCGTTTCTGTTGGAAATAATTATAAAGACAGTTCCGTTGTATGGAGCTCCATATAAAAAAGTGGTGTCTTTATAATTATTTCCAGATTTTTAGGTCAAAATCAACAGAGATGTATACAATTTACTCAAAGATCGAAAGTTCAAGTTAAAAACAGGTGCCTAGTAAAATTTCAGCCAAATCGAATCGCTACGAATCGAGATATCGATCCTAAATCATGATGAAAATGTATGAAAATCATGCTTGTCTTTATACTTATTTCCGGCGGTATATTTTTCACTGATGCTTTAAATGCCCAAAAATGATGAATTTTTCTTAATATTTTTTTATTAATGCATCCAAAACGGGTATCCATCATAATGCTTTCGAAACTAGATATACATAGAGGTGGGGAATTTTATAACGAATATTTTGCTAAAAATAGCAACCTCCTATCTCTATCCGTTTAAAAGTTATTCACGATTTACTGCAGCTTGGAAAAAGACTTTTTGAAATTTCGGATCATAATACCTGGATCATGTTTAAGTAAAGAAACGCCTACTTTTCCATACCAACCAAATGAGTGCTTTAATAACCAATATAGCATTCATATGAGTTGCATAAAATTGATTTTAATACTTATTTGAGTGTTATAATGGAAACCCAACGATGGACCAGCAGTAACATGACTGACTACAAATTGTTCAGTTAGTCTGGGTGAGTACTCAAATAGATTGATGAATATGGTTTCAAAACTACCCATAGGTAGGTTCAGCTATCGTTTCATGGTTTGGTGAGCTGTGCAATGTTTCACGATAACATGGAAATTAATTGTTTTCTGACCAACTTGATTTTTTAACCAGCACGATCATGTGAAGCAAATCCGGCTGGATAATTTTGGTCCCGATTTATCGATGCAATCAATTTATCATTGTATTCAGTATTGGTAGGCAAAATAGTTCGTAATTAGTGTAGATTGTTCTTATTTCCAGAGATTCCGTAGATGGTAGATGCCAAATATTTCAATATGCATTATAAAATAATAATGATAATAATAATTTGTGTAACTAGTTGCAAAAAGATGATTTAATCAGCATGGTTGAACGTTTATCCAACGAGGATTGCCGAATGAGATAAATACTACGAGTGCTGATAAAATCGAGTTTTGCAATTAGTTGCACACACTATTTTTTGCAATGGCGTAAAATGAGCTTCAATATGGCGTAGAATATGAAAAATCGATATCAAAATGATCTAGTTGGATTTGCTTCACATGATCGTTCTTGCAAAAAATCAAGATGGTCACAAAACAACTAATTTCCATGTTATCGAGAAACATTGCACAGCTCGACAAACCATGACACGAAAACTGAACCTACCTATGGGTAGTTTTGAAACCATATTCATCAATCTATTTGAGCACTCACCCAGACTAACTGAACAATTTGTAGTCAGTCATGTTACTGCTGGTCCATCGTTAGGTTTCCATTATAACACTCAAATAAGTATTAAAATCAATTTTATGCAACTCATATGAATACTATATTGGTTATTAAAGCGCTCATTTGGTTGGTATGGAAAAGTAGGCGTTTTTTTACTTAAACATGATCCAGGTATTATGATCCGAAATTTCAAAAAGTCTTTTTCCAAGCTGCAGTAAATCGTGAATAACTTTTAAACGGATAGAGATAGAAGGTTGCTATTTTTAGCAAAATATTCGTTATAAAATTCCCCATCTTTCTATGTATATCTAGTTTCGAAAGCATTATGATGGATACCCGTTTTGGACGCATTAATAAAAAAATATTAAGAAAAATTCATCATTTTTGGGCATTTAAAGCATCAGTGAAAAATATATAGACCTAAAACATGCGGTATCAAAGTTTTACCATAAAGTATAGACCCTAAGTTAAATGTAAAAAATATAAAATGGATGGGTTTCATCGAATTTCTTTCCGATATACCGGTATTTTCGATGTTACCTATAAAAAATGCACTTTTTTCATAAAACGCGTCGGGGCCACCCCTAAACGTCATTTCCCAGAGTTGTCGTAGAACAATTTTTCTTTTGTTTTACCCTAAGCTTTCATTTGAAGGTTGAGCCCCCAAAATTCCAGACTTTGACCAATTTTGGGACACCCTAATCATTATCCATTTTCGGCAACCAAACATTAGTCCTTAGATGGCTTTTCATCATGTTTATTCCAGGATGTCCTTCGTGGGCAATTTCCAGAACTCTGCTTCGAAGAGCACGAGGTATGACGATACGATCAACTCTTAGCAGGACTAAATCAACAATGCAGAGTTCATTGGCTATTACACGATACAGTAAGGGTAATTCTGATTGTTTGTCATCCTGCAGCAGCATTACAACTTCTGTTATTTCTGAGTCTTGCTGACATTTGTCTTTTATTTCATCCCACTTGAGAGCAAATGTCGAGGCATCCAGCACGGCTATTTCACGAATAACGACTTCCTCCTCTGGATCAAATGCGGTCGATTTTACAGTTGCCAAACGGGATAGACAATCGGCGATATTTTGATTTCCTGGTATATGCACAACATGATAATCGAAAGCCTGCAGTCGTAGCACCCATCGCTCAATTCTGGCACAAGGTTTCGAACGGTTGTCACTAGACCGAAAGGTAAACGCTTGAACCTGAACAACCCACGGTTAGTAATGAACGTCGTTACATCCCTTGATTCCTCACTTAGCTCGACTTGATGAAAAGCTTCTCGTATATCCAGTTTGCTCCAGAACTTTCCCCTTCCTAACCGCGCAAGATATTCCTCAACCACAGGCATTGGAAAGTGTTGTCGAACCACAGCTTGGTTAACCCGTCGCAAATTCAAACAAATCCTCGGTTCTCCGGAAGCTTTGCCAACTACCACTAGTGGAGATACCCACGTGGCTGGTCCTTTCTTGATTTCAATGATATCTCGCATTAGTAGCTGCTCTAGTTTACTGTTCACTGCCACCTCCAATGGTATTGGAACTCTGCGTAATGGATGAAATACCGGCCTAACATCCGGATTCATTTCGATTGTTGCTTTCACTCCCCTTATTTTAGGAAACGGTTTGAGTTTACTCTTAACGTTGTTCACGTCCACGCCCACCTTCAAAACACCTAATTGCTTTGCTGAATAATCACCAAGAATATCCTTCTGACCACCATTCACAACAAAAAAACTCCGCAATAGTAGATTTGCGTCCAATAACAATTTCCGATTTGAATGTGCCAGCAACATCAAGTGGCTTCCCAACAAACATTGGAAGCTGATTGATCGCTTATTCGACCAAAAATAGTCTTTTTCAGCTAAAATACCAGCTTATTCAGTTTAAATTGTTTGTTGGGTTGTTGCTGCCGTATCCTTTTAGAATCCGCGAGGACCCCTTGGTTGATTTCACGATTTGCACTTGCTTTGCCTTCAACATCTTCCAAGTCTTCAACGTTATCAAATTTGCATCTGCGCCTGAATCTACTAAAACCTCAATCTGTATACCTCCGATTGTAGCTTCCAAAACATTACTCTCGTTTCCACCGTAAATTAATTGTAATTTAAATGTGATTTACAAATACTTAGTGTGTATTCCATAATTTATCGAATGTAAACATTGTGTCTAGCTGTCATTTAGTGCTCTTGAAGTTTTCGTGCTTGAAATGTCAGTGTTATATTTTAAATTGGAAGTTATTTGTTGCAAAAATTGATTGTTGATTGATTGTTGAACATTATAAAGCAGGCAAAAGCTATCGTGATATTGCCGATATTGTCCAGCTTCAGAAGGACACGGTCGCTAGGATTGTACAGATTTATAAAAAGCGTGGTTCTATCTCACCAGCTAAACGATCGGGTCGGCCTTCAAAAACAACTGGTCGGATTGATAGAATTATCGTGAAGAAGGCAGAACTGGGTCGGGGACTATCAGCTTCAAAAATTGCGAAACACATTGAAAGCGAGTTTTCTATTCAACTGACATCACAATCCGTACTAAGTCGCCTTCATAAGAAAGGTCTTAAGAGTAGCACTTAAAAAGCCATGGTTGTCCTCAAAAAATACAAAAAAAAGAAGTGGGCCAAGGACCACATTTCATGGTCGTGTTATGACTGGAGTAATTTGATTTGGTCAGACAAGAGACGAGAGTAACACTATTTGGGTCTGATGGTATAAAAAGAAAATAGCGCGAACCGGTGAAAGTTTGAAAAAGGAGTGTTTGCGGCCTACAATCAAGTATGGCGTAGGTGATACTTTACCAACATTGTTTTTTCAAGAAACTAAGCATAACTTTGATTTTTCTTCTGAAGTTAAAGTCATGGAGTGGGGATCTATGGCTGCATCCGGCGTTGGAGAACTTGAGTTCATCGATGGAATCATGACCACAGCACAGAAGCCTCAAAAGTGGTTTCGCAATGGTTCAAGGAAAAGCGTATCAAGGTTATGGAGTGGCCAGTACAGTCTCCCGACCTAAATCCAATCGAGCATATCTGGTCAATTTTGAAAATTAAGGTCCAGGAGCAAAAACCAACAAGAATCCAGCAATTGTGGCAGGTAATATCTACTGAATGGGACAAAATTTCCCCGGAAACAACTGCTAAGCTCGTCGAGCAGTCGATGCCACGACGATGCCGAGCAGTTATTGAAGCCAAAGATGGTCACACGAAGTACTAAAGCTATGTGAGTCAGAGGGGTGGATATACTTTTTTTGCGTTATTTTTTCCCCTTTTTCAACATGTCTCTAACGCAAAAAAATTTGTTTTTTTTTGTTTTGAACTCGCGTAAATTGGCTTTATTTTCACATGAATAATTATAAATTGACCAAAAATTAACCGTATCTTAATTTTCTGGTGGGTTTTTGGAAAGAAATCTATTTTTTTACTGGGGGTGGATCAGAGCGTTAATGAATAAAGCTGTCAATGAAAGATTAAATTTATTATGATTAAATCATTCAACTTTATGATTAAAGATTATGATTAATGATTTATTCATTTTTGACAATGATTAACGATTATGATTAATGAATAAATTAATTTTTGAAATTGATTAACGATTATGATTAATGAATAAAACGTTTGGAGTATGATTAACGATTACCGATCGTGATTAAATGTCGACACAATATGTGTATGATTAATGATTAACGATTATGAATAATCAAATTCAATGATTTGCATAGTGATCAATAATCAAGTAACCTTTCCACCAAATTGTGTTATTGAAAGGTATAAAAATTGTATGATTATGATTAAAGATTGATGAATAAAAGCGATGTATGCAATGATTAAAATTGATGATTAATGAATAAACTCAAAACAATCATGAATATGATTAGTGATTAATGATTAAATGTTAAAATGTATGAATAACGATTGACGAATAGTGATTGAATCGTATTTTTTGTATGATTATGATTAATGAATAATGATTAAATAACCCATTATTCATTAATCATGATTAAATCTATGATTAATCACTAATGCTCTGGGGTGGATAAACTTTTTTTGCATACTATAGCTGAAAAACTACGATTAGCATCCGTCCGCAAACAGGACTCATCTACCCCCCCCCCTCTTTCACTAACATTCGAATGAGTCGGATAGCGTCAAACAAAAGTTAAATAGAACCAAACCGTGTAGAGAAAACCTGGGTGGATTCAAATTACTAAACTGTTCATAGCTTATGAATTAACTTCCCGTCATAATGAACATATTTGAATCCTACATCGTATCAAACTTTGGCATAGAACAATTTAATATTTTTTTCCAATTTAATATCCCTTCGCGATTATCACTGCACTTCACTTCGCGAAATTGAAAACAAGCTTTTAAACACTTTGCCACACATGAGCCACTCGAAATATTGATGGGATGCTAATCAAATTTCTCATGGGTCTAGCATAGGTCTTCTCATATGTCTGGAAGGTAGCTGCGTAGTCTTCATCCGATACCGCTAACGAAACCGCCCAATTGTGTGGCAAAGGTGATGGAGAGCATGACCAATCGCTTAATGATCTGACCGGATAGAGAATAACCAACTGGATCCCAGACAGCACGTTTTCCAACCAGCCTTTGGCACATCTTGCTTCCCTTGGTCAGATTCAGAATGATGCTTTGAAAAACGGTGGACATATATAGCGCTTGCATCCCTCGACCTACCGAAAGACTACAATCTAGCATGGATTCCGGAGGTTTCTGTGAATCTTAAGAAAAGGGGCATTTCTGCGAAACTTTTTGGATGGACGAAAGAGTCAGGTACTGTTGGGAAACTATAGGTCCAAAGTAGTGCAGGAGAAAACTGGCGTACCGCAGGGGTTGGTGATCGCTGTCCTGTTATTCCTTGTGGTAATGAGTGGTGTGCTCCTGTCCGAGTAGCACACATGCTGCAATTTAGTTGCCGCAACTTATTTGTGACAGTTTTTCAGCCCCTCCACCAATCCCTCGTCAGTCGTCGGATGCGCAGCCCATGCGGTGGCGTATTGGGAGACGCGCCATCGTCATGGCTGCCTGATGACGACTGACAACTTGTTCTTCTCGGAGGCATTCCTCATACGGACGTACCCGGATAAAATGGCAAACGAACAATGCAACGATCACTGGAATGCACGACATGGACAAACGGGCACAATGGACTCACGATTAGATGGACTGGCAACGACAACAATAATGGTAATGGGAATCTAAAAATAGATTCTGTGTGGATTCCGTACAGCAGAATACCACAGTAGATCTCGGCACAGTAGCGGTTAAGTAACACAGAGTGCCTAAACAAATAAACTAAGGAATAAAAAAAACTTATTTGTGACCGATTGCAGTTATTTTGAAGTTGCTGCAATCAAATCTGTTCGAAATGTGCTGCCTGGGTGATACTTCCAAAAGGGGTGTTTATTCTAGTATATGCAGACGATATTCTCCTGATTTTCACCGGAAGGTACCAGAGGAGTAAAAAAAGCTACATGCGGCAATGCCAACAGTTGCTCATTTCGCCCGGATTGCAGGTTTTGAAATTTCAGCAGGTAGGCATGTCTAGCACATCTGTGACTCGAGGCATATTCCAACACGTGATTGCATCAAATCGGAGTAATCCGATTCCTACAAAAAACATCCTAACGGTCCTCGGAGTATCGATTGACCAGCACCTAGCATTTTGACCTCATTTCGAGAAGACCAAAAAGGCTAGAGGCTTAGGGGCCTTCCTTAGTCGTGGGATAAGGTGCGCAGCTACAAAGCAAGATCATGCTGAATTTCGGGTTCGACTCACGGTACGGTCTAGGAAATTTAATAACTCGGCACCAACATTTCAAAAGGGCGTAACTGCTTTTGTAAACAAGAGCTTCTCACGTCTCTGGTGGGCTAATTGGTGCTCATCCACGCAATCCAGCACCATTAAATGAAAGAAGAGGATTCGATGCTTCCATCAGTGGTATTGGATTGCGTGAGTGGGCTCAAATTAACCCACCAGTGACGTGAGAAGCTTTTGTTCACAAAATCAGTTACGCCCTTTTGAAATGTTGGTGCCGAACTGTGGAACCGCTGAATGAACATTAACGGCAATCAGCGGGGGATGTAATGCCATGATGAAGAAGAAAGAGGCTTGTAACTTGCTACGAGTGATACTGGTCGAATGGGTCTTTTGGCCGAAAGGATCGTTTGGCTGAAAGGGTCATTTGGCCGAAAGGGAAGTAGGAAAGGATCATTTGGCTGAAAGGGTAATTTGGCCGAAAGGATCGTTGGACCGAAAGGGTCATTTAGTCGAAAGGGTCATTGAGCCGAAAGGGTCATTTGGCCGAAAAGGTCGTTTGACCGAAAGGGTCGTTTAGCCGAAATAGTCGTTTGACCGAAAAAGTCATTTGGCTGAAAGGGTCATTAGGCTAAAAGGGTCATCAGGCCGAAAGGGTCATTTGGACGAATAAGACATTTGGCCGAATAAGTCACTAAAAAGTTCCAAATTAGGAGTAAGAAGAGACACGTCGCAATTCTCATTCCTCATTTCACACTTCTCATTGTAAAAAAATGAGAAGCGCGAAGTGAGTAGTGAGATGTCTCACTACTCACTTCACGCCCCTCGCTTTTTACAGCGGGAACTAATAAATGAGAAGTGAAAATTGAGACATCTCACTTTTCACTCCTCATTTCTCACTTCGCACTGTAAAAAAAGGAACGCGAAGGGAGTAATGAGACGTCTCACTACTCACTTCACGTTTCTCCCTTTTTTCAGCGAGAAGTAATAAATGTGGAATGAGAAGTGAGACGTCTTACTTCTCACACTTCATTTTTCTCTTCTCACTGTAAAAAATGAGAAGCGTGAAATGAGTAGTGAGACGTCTCACTACCCACTTCGCACTACTCACTTTTCACAGAGAGTTTTAGTGATGAACTTTAATTCAAAAATCACGTTAATAAAGATTAAAAAAAAATCACACTGGGAAATGAGAAATGAGGAGTGAGCAGTGAGACATCTCCCTTCTCACTCCTGATTTCTTACTTTTCGCTGTCAAAAATAAGAAGCGCGTAGTGAGTAGTGAGTCGTCATACTAATCACTTCGCGCTTCTCACTTTTTACAGTGATAAGAGAAAAATGGAGAGAGTGAAGTGAGACGTCTCACTTCTCACTCCTCATTTATCACTTTTCAAATAACCTATTCGGCCAAAAGACCTATTCGACCAAATGTCCTATTCGGCCAAATGACTCTTTCGGCCAAATGACCCTTTCGGCCAAATGACCATTTCGGCCTAATGACCTTTTCGGCCTAATTACCCTTTTGGCCAAATGACCCGTTCGGTTAAATAACCCTTTCGGCCTAATGGTTTGTTCGGCCTAGTAGCATTCGGCCAAATGGCTTTCGGTCGAATGGGTTTCGGCTAAACGAACCTTCTCCGCCTGAAGCCACCAAAATATGGATGACGGGCCGGGATGAACCGGAACGTGATATCATTTCCTGCATAGTACTCGCCCCATTCCACGGACTTGAACTGCTGTTTTAATTCTTCCCGCTTCCTACTTCCGTTACTCTTGATCCGCCCCGATTGCGTTAGTACGATGTATCTCGAGAACCCGACCGCGACAGGTGATAAAGTTTTTAATGGCATTTATAAAAACCGCGGTCGACAGGTCAGCGATGCACGGCCTTCACCATCAAATAGACGAATAACGTGACGCATACCAACAAACCCCTCGCAATCAGTGCAGCGGACGAACGAAAAACGGCCCACAATAATCCATTCCAGCATACGTAAAAGCTTGAACTAGTAGAGGTGCCATGATCTTGTTCGCTGGAATTGGATTGCACTGGAAGAACGTGATGTATTTGCGTGCAAACTCATGTGCCAAAGTCTTTACCCCGGAATGTGTGGCGTGTCTTAAGGTCTTAGCTTTGCTAATTCAGAAAACAGTTGTAATCTCTTTGACCGAATGCAGTGCAACCAAAGGGCAACCAAATGTCGACTTGGTTGTCGAAACCGCACACGGTGGCCACAGCTCCCAACTTTTCGTGAAGGATATGGCCAGCAACCATATATCTCGGGAGATGCGGTTGACAGGGTTCAGATCGATTGTTACGTGCATTTATTGCGATACTTTCGATAGGTGTTGAACCTCTGTGACGCGGTTTGATACAAATACGTTCCATGTCTTAGATCTGGATCTGGATTTGATCCAGTGCGAATGCAGTTGGCCTGACTCATCTGTTAACACAATCCCTAGTAGCACAATTCAGATCAATTTTGTTGCAGCAACTTCAATATGACTGGATTTGGTTGCATATGAGTGACAGCGACTGATATATGACAAGCAGCCCTGCCGTCCTGTTTAGTCACGCTTAGTCGACAACTAAGAAGCTTTCCCCTGAAGCAAAAATTTGTTTTGGTCTATTTTAGCTCATTAAAACTCAGATTCGCCTATATGGGTCTCAGTATGATAGTTACTATCAACTGTGTATACAAAAAATAGTAAACCAATCGGTTTACATGTTGTGCATCCGCGAGTACGGCTTCGCATTGCCGGCGCCCCCATGAGTCGCAGTTGAGCGCTAATAGTTACTATCAACTCCCCCAAAGCTAACATGTTGTGCATCCACGAGTACGGCTTCGCACTGCCGGCGCCCCCATGAGTCGCAGTTGAGCGCTGATAGTTACCATCAACTCCCCCAAAGCTAACATGTTGTGCATCCACGAGTACGGCTTCGCACTGCCGGCGCCCCCATGAGTCGCAGTTGAGCGCTGATAGTTACTATCAACTCCCCCAAAGCTAACATGTTGTGCATCCACGAGTACGGCTTCGCACTGCCGGCGTCCCCATGAGTCGCAGTTGAGCGCTGATAGTTACTATCAACTCCCCCAAAGCTAACATGTTGTGCATCCACGAGTACGGCTTCGCACTGCCGGCGTCCCCATGAGTCGCAGTTGAGCGCTGATAGTTACTATCAACTCCCCAAAGCTAACATGTTGTGCATCCACGAGTACGGCTTCGCACTGCCGGCGCCCCCATGAGTCGCAGTTGAGCGCTGATAGTTACTATCAACTCCCCAAAGCTAACATGTTGTGCATCCACGAGTACGGCTTCGCACTGCCGGCGCCCCATGAGTCGCAGTTGAGCGCTGATAGTTACTATCAACTCCCCAAAGCTAACATGTTGTGCATCCTCGAGTACGGCTTCGCACTGCCGGCGCCCCCATGAGGCGCAGTTGAGCGCTGATAGTTACGATCAACTCCCCCAAAGCTAACATGTTGTGCAGCCGCGAGTACGGCTTCGCACTGCCGGCGCCCCCATGAGTCGCAGTTGAGCGCTAATAGTTACTATCAACTCCCCAAAGCTAACATGTTGTGCATCCGCGAGTACGGCTTCGCATTGCCGGCGCCCATATGGGTCTTGATTCTGCATTGAAAGTATTCTATTGTTCATCTAAAATCGCATTCCAACATCCCCTGAAACCATATTTTATTTTGGGATACTTGAGTCATCAGCCCTGCCGTCCTGTTTAGTCACGCTTAGTCGACAACTAAGAAGCTTTCCCCTGAAGCAAAAATTTGTTTTGGTCTATTTTAGCTCATTAAAACTCAGATTCGCCTATATGGGTCTCAGTATGATAGTTACTATCAACTGTGTATACAAAAAATAGTAAACCAATCGGTTTACATGTTGTGCATCCGCGAGTACGGCTTCGCATTGCCGGCGCCCCCATGAGTCGCAGTTGAGCGCTAATAGTTACTATCAACTCCCCCAAAGCTAACATGTTGTGCATCCACGAGTACGGCTTCGCACTGCCGGCGCCCCCATGAGTCGCAGTTGAGCGCTGATAGTTACTATCAACGCCCCCCGAGCTAACATGTTGTGCACCCGCGAGCACGGCTCCGCACTGCCGGCGCCCCCATGAGTCGCAGTTGAGCGCTGATAGTTACTATCAACTCCCCCAAAGCTAACATGTTGTGCTTCCACGAGTACGGCTTCGCACTGCCGGCGCCCCCATGAGTCGCAGTTGAGCGCTGATAGTTACTATCAACTCCCCAAAGCTAACATGTTGTGCATCCACGAGTACGGCTTCGCACTGCCGGCGCCCCATGAGTCGCAGTTGAGCGCTGATAGTTACTATCAACTCCCCAAAGCTAACATGTTGTGCATCCACGAGTACGGCTTCGCACTGCCGGCGCCCCCATGAGTCGCAGTTGAGCGCTGATAGTTACTATCAACTCCCCCAAAGCTAACATGTTGTGCATCCACGAGTACGGCTTCGCACTGCCGGCGCCCCCATGAGTCGCAGTTGAGCGCTGATAGTTACTATCAACTCCCCAAAGCTAACATGTTGTGCATCCACGAGTACGGCTTCGCACTGCCGGCGCCCCCATGAGTCGCAGTTGAGCGCTGATAGTTACTATCAACTCCCCAAAGCTAACATGTTGTGCATCCACGAGTACGGCTTCGCACTGCCGGCGCCCCCGTGAGTCGCAGTTGAGCGCTAATAGTTACTATCAACTCCCCAAAGCTAACATGTTGTGCATCCGCGAGTACGGCTTCGCATTGCCGGCGCCCATATGGGTCTTGATTCTGCATTGAAAGTATTCTATTGTTCATCTAAAATCGCATTCCAACATCCCCTGAAACCATATTTTATTTTGGGATACTTGAGTCATCAGCCCTGCCGTCCTGTTTAGTCACGCTTAGTCGACAACTAAGAAGCTTTCCCTGAAGCAAAAATTTGTTTTGGTCTATTTTAGCTCATTAAAACTCAGATTCGCCTATATGGGTCTCAGTATGATAGTTACTATCAACTGTGTATACAAAAATAGTAAACCAATCGGTTTACATGTTGTGCATCCGCGAGTACGGCTTCGCATTGCCGGCGCCCCCATGAGTCGCAGTTGAGCGCTAATAGTTACTATCAACTCCCCCAAAGCTAACATGTTGTGCATCCACGAGTACGGCTTCGCACTGCCGGCGCCCCATGAGTCGCAGTTGAGCGCTGATAGTTACCATCAACTCCCCAAAGCTAACATGTTGTGCATCCACGAGTACGGCTTCGCACTGCCGGCGCCCCCATGAGTCGCAGTTGAGCGCTGATAGTTACTATCAACTCCCCAAAGCTAACATGTTGTGCATCCACGAGTACGGCTTCGCACTGCCGGCGCCCCATGAGTCGCAGTTGAGCGCTGATAGTTACTATCAACTCCCCCAAAGCTAACATGTTGTGCATCCACGAGTACGGCTTCGCACTGCCGGCGCCCCCATGAGTCGCAGTTGAGCGCTGATAGTTACTATCAACTCCCCCAAAGCTAACATGTTGTGCATCCACGAGTACGGCTTCGCACTGCCGGCGCCCCCATGAGTCGCAGTTGAGCGCTGATAGTTACTATCAACTCCCCCAAAGCTAACATGTTGTGCATCCACGAGTACGGCTTCGCACTGCCGGCGCCCCCATGAGTCGCAGTTGAGCGCTGATAGTTACTATCAACTCCCCAAAGCTAACATGTTGTGCATCCACGAGTACGGCTTCGCACTGCCGGCGCCCCATGAGTCGCAGTTGAGCGCTGATAGTTACTATCAACTCCCCAAAGCTAACATGTTGTGCATCCACGAGTACGGCTTCGCACTGCCGGCGCCCCCATGAGTCGCAGTTGAGCGCTGATAGTTACTATCAACTCCCCCAAAGCTAACATGTTGTGCATCCACGAGTACGGCTTCGCACTGCCGGCGCCCCATGAGTCGCAGTTGAGCGCTGATAGTTACTATCAACTCCCCAAAGCTAACATGTTGTGCATCCACGAGTACGGCTTCGCACTGCCGGCGCCCCCATGAGTCGCAGTTGAGCGCTGATAGTTACTATCAACTCCCCAAAGCTAACATGTTGTGCATCCACGAGTACGGCTTCGCACTGCCGGCGCCCCCATGAGTCGCAGTTGAGCGCTGATAGTTACTATCAACTCCCCCAAAGCTAACATGTTGTGCATCCACGAGTACGGCTTCGCACTGCCGGCGCCCCCATGAGTCGCAGTTGAGCGCTGATAGTTACTATCAACTCCCCAAAGCTAACATGTTGTGCATCCACGAGTACGGCTTCGCACTGCCGGCGCCCCCATGAGTCGCAGTTGAGCGCTGATAGTTACTATCAACTCCCCAAAGCTAACATGTTGTGCATCCACGAGTACGGCTTCGCACTGCCGGCGCCCCATGAGTCGCAGTTGAGCGCTGATAGTTACTATCAACTCCCCAAAGCTAACATGTTGTGCATCCACGAGTACGGCTTCGCACTGCCGGCGCCCCCGTGAGTCGCAGTTGAGCGCTAATAGTTACTATCAACTCCCCCAAAGCTAACATGTTGTGCATCCGCGAGTACGGCTTCGCATTGCCGGCGCCCATATGGGTCTTGATTCTGCATTGAAAGTATTCTATTGTTCATCTAAAATCGCATTCCAACATCCCCTGAAACCATATTTTATTTTGGGATACTTGAGTCATCAGCCCTGCCGTCCTGTTTAGTCACGCTTAGTCGACAACTAAGAAGCTTTCCCTGAAGCAAAAATTTGTTTTGGTCTATTTTAGCTCATTAAAACTCAGATTCGCCTATATGGGTCTCAGTATGATAGTTACTATCAACTGTGTATACAAAAATAGTAAACCAATCGGTTTACATGTTGTGCATCCGCGAGTACGGCTTCGCATTGCCGGCGCCCCCATGAGTCGCAGTTGAGCGCTAATAGTTACTATCAACTCCCCAAAGCTAACATGTTGTGCATCCACGAGTACGGCTTCGCACTGCCGGCGCCCCCATGAGTCGCAGTTGAGCGCTGATAGTTACCATCAACTCCCCAAAGCTAACATGTTGTGCATCCACGAGTACGGCTTCGCACTGCCGGCGCCCCCATGAGTCGCAGTTGAGCGCTGATAGTTACTATCAACTCCCCAAAGCTAACATGTTGTGCATCCACGAGTACGGCTTCGCACTGCCGGCGCCCCATGAGTCGCAGTTGAGCGCTGATAGTTACTATCAACTCCCCAAAGCTAACATGTTGTGCATCCACGAGTACGGCTTCGCACTGCCGGCGCCCCCATGAGTCGCAGTTGAGCGCTGATAGTTACTATCAACTCCCCAAAGCTAACATGTTGTGCATCCACGAGTACGGCTTCGCACTGCCGGCGCCCCCATGAGTCGCAGTTGAGCGCTGATAGTTACTATCAACTCCCCAAAGCTAACATGTTGTGCATCCACGAGTACGGCTTCGCACTGCCGGCGCCCCCATGAGTCGCAGTTGAGCGCTGATAGTTACTATCAACTCCCCAAAGCTAACATGTTGTGCATCCACGAGTACGGCTTCGCACTGCCGGCGCCCCCATGAGTCGCAGTTGAGCGCTGATAGTTACTATCAACTCCCCAAAGCTAACATGTTGTGCATCCACGAGTACGGCTTCGCACTGCCGGCGCCCCATGAGTCGCAGTTGAGCGCTGATAGTTACTATCAACTCCCCAAAGCTAACATGTTGTGCATCCACGAGTACGGCTTCGCACTGCCGGCGCCCCCATGAGTCGCAGTTGAGCGCTGATAGTTACTATCAACTCCCCAAAGCTAACATGTTGTGCATCCACGAGTACGGCTTCGCACTGCCGGCGCCCCATGAGTCGCAGTTGAGCGCTGATAGTTACTATCAACTCCCCCAAAGCTAACATGTTGTGCATCCACGAGTACGGCTTCGCACTGCCGGCGCCCCCATGAGTCGCAGTTGAGCGCTGATAGTTACTATCAACTCCCCAAAGCTAACATGTTGTGCATCCACGAGTACGGCTTCGCACTGCCGGCGCCCCCATGAGTCGCAGTTGAGCGCTGATAGTTACTATCAACTCCCCCAAAGCTAACATGTTGTGCATCCACGAGTACGGCTTCGCACTGCCGGCGCCCCCATGAGTCGCAGTTGAGCGCTGATAGTTACTATCAACTCCCCCAAAGCTAACATGTTGTGCATCCACGAGTACGGCTTCGCACTGCCGGCGCCCCCGTGAGTCGCAGTTGAGCGCTAATAGTTACTATCAACTCCCCCAAAGCTAACATGTTGTGCATCCGCGAGTACGGCTTCGCATTGCCGGCGCCCATATGGGTCTTGATTCTGCATTGAAAGTATTCTATTGTTCATCTAAAATCGCATTCCAACATCTCCTGAAACCATATTTTATTTTGGGATACTTGAGTCATCAGCCCTGCCGTCCTGTTTAGTCACGCTTAGTCGACAACTAAGAAGCTTTCCCCTGAAGCAAAAATTTGTTTTGGTCTATTTTAGCTCATTAAAACTCAGATTCGCCTATATGGGTCTCAGTATGATAGTTACTATCAACTGTGTATACAAAAAATAGTAAACCAATCGGTTTACATGTTGTGCATCCGCGAGTACGGCTTCGCATTGCCGGCGCCCCATGAGTCGCAGTTGAGCGCTAATAGTTACTATCAACTCCCCAAAGCTAACATGTTGTGCATCCACGAGTACGGCTTCGCACTGCCGGCGCCCCCATGAGTCGCAGTTGAGCGCTGATAGTTACTATCAACTCCCCAAAGCTAACATGTTGTGCATCCACGAGTACGGCTTCGCACTGCCGGCGCCCCCATGAGTCGCAGTTGAGCGCTGATAGTTACTATCAACTCCCCAAAGCTAACATGTTGTGCATCCGCGAGTACGGCTTCGCACTGCCGGCGCCCCCATGAGTCGCAGTTGAGCGCTGATAGTTACTATCAACTCCCCCAAAGCTAACATGTTGTGCATCCACAAGTACGGCTTCGCACTGCCGGCGCCCCCATGAGTCGCAGTTGAGCGCTGATAGTTACTATCAACTCCCCCAAAGCTAACATGTTGTGCATCCGCGAGTACGGCTTCGCATTGCCGGCGCCCATATGGGTCTTGATTCTGCATTGAAAGTATTCTATTGTTCATCTAAAATCGCATTCCAACATCCCCTGAAACCATATTTTATTTTGGGATACTTGAGTCATCAGCCCTGCCGTCCTGTTTAGTCACGCTTAGTCGACAACTAAGAAGCTTTCCCCTGAAGCAAAAATTTGTTTTGGTCTATTTTAGCTCATTAAAACTCAGATTCGCCTATATGGGTCTCAGTATGATAGTTACTATCAACTGTGTATACAAAAAATAGTAAACCAATCGGTTTTAAAGCCGCGATGTTGTGCATCCGCGAGTACGGCTTCGCATTGCCGGCGCCCCATGAGTCGCAGTTGAGCGCTAATAGTTACTATCAACTCCCCAAAGCTAACATGTTGTGCATCCACGAGTACGGCTTCGCACTGCCGGCGCCCCCATGAGTCGCAGTTGAGCGCTGATAGTTACCATCAACTCCCCAAAGCTAACATGTTGTGCATCCACGAGTACGGCTTCGCACTGCCGGCGCCCCATGAGTCGCAGTTGAGCGCTGATAGTTACTATCAACTCCCCCAAAGCTAACATGTTGTGCATCCACGAGTACGGCTTCGCACTGCCGGCGCCCCCATGAGTCGCAGTTGAGCGCTGATAGTTACTATCAACTCCCCAAAGCTAACATGTTGTGCATCCACGAGTACGGCTTCGCACTGCCGGCGCCCCATGAGTCGCAGTTGAGCGCTGATAGTTACTATCAACTCCCCAAAGCTAACATGTTGTGCATCCACGAGTACGGCTTCGCACTGCCGGCGCCCCCATGAGTCGCAGTTGAGCGCTGATAGTTACTATCAACTCCCCCAAAGCTAACATGTTGTGCAACCACGCGTACGCCTTGGGACGGCCGGGGCCCTACTGAGTCGCAGTCGAGCGCTGATAGTTACTATCAACTCCCCCAAAGCTAACATGTTGTGCATCCACGAGTACGGCTTCGCACTGCCGGCGCCCCCATGAGTCGCAGTTGAGCGCTGATAGTTACTATCAACTCCCCCAAAGCTAACATGTTGTGCATCCACGAGTACGGCTTCGCACTGCCGGCGCCCCCGTGAGTCGCAGTTGAGCGCTAATAGTTACTATCAACTCCCCCAAAGCTAACATGTTGTGCATCCGCGAGTACGGCTTCGCATTGCCGGCGCCCATATGGGTCTTGATTCTGCATTGAAAGTATTCTATTGTTCATCTAAAATCGCATTCCAACATCCCCTGAAACCATATTTTATTTTGGGATACTTGAGTCATCAGCCCTGCCGTCCTGTTTAGTCACGCTTAGTCGACAACTAAGAAGCTTTCCCTGAAGCAAAATTTGTTTTGGTCTATTTTAGCTCATTAAAACTCAGATTCGCCTATATGGGTCTCAGTATGATAGTTACTATCAACTGTGTATACAAAAATAGTAAACCAATCGGTTTACATGTTGTGCATCCGCGAGTACGGCTTCGCATTGCCGGCGCCCCCATGAGTCGCAGTTGAGCGCTAATAGTTACTATCAACTCCCCAAAGCTAACATGTTGTGCATCCACGAGTACGGCTTCGCACTGCCGGCGCCCCATGAGTCGCAGTTGAGCGCTGATCGTTACCATCAACTCCCCCAAAGCTAACATGTTGTGCATCCACGAGTACGGCTTCGCACTGCCGGCGCCCCATGAGTCGCAGTTGAGCGCTGATAGTTACTATCAACTCCCCAAAGCTAACATGTTGTGCATCCACGAGTACGGCTTCGCACTGCCGGCGCCCCATGAGTCGCAGTTGAGCGCTGATAGTTACTATCAACTCCCCAAAGCTAACATGTTGTGCATCCACGAGTACGGCTTCGCACTGCCGGCGCCCCCATGAGTCGCAGTTGAGCGCTGATAGTTACTATCAACTCCCCAAAGCTAACATGTTGTGCATCCACGAGTACGGCTTCGCACTGCCGGCGCCCCCATGAGTCGCAGTTGAGCGCTGATAGTTACTATCAACTCCCCAAAGCTAACATGTTGTGCATCCACGAGTACGGCTTCGCACTGCCGGCGCCCCCATGAGTCGCAGTTGAGCGCTGATAGTTACTATCAACTCCCCAAAGCTAACATGTTGTGCATCCACGAGTACGGCTTCGCACTGCCGGCCCCCCCATGAGTCGCAGTTGAGCGCTGATAGTTACTATCAACTCCCCCAAAGCTAACATGTTGTGCATCCACGAGTACGGCTTCGCACTGCCGGCGCCCCATGAGTCGCAGTTGAGCGCTGATAGTTACTATCAACTCCCCAAAGCTAACATGTTGTGCATCCACGAGTACGGCTTCGCACTGCCGGCGCCCCATGAGTCGCAGTTGAGCGCTGATAGTTACTATCAACTCCCCCAAAGCTAACATGTTGTGCATCCACGAGTACGGCTTCGCACTGCCGGCGCCCCCATGAGTCGCAGTTGAGCGCTGATAGTTACTATCAACTCCCCCAAAGCTAACATGTTGTGCATCCGCGAGTACGGCTTCACACTGCCGGCGCCCCCATGAGTCGCAGTTGAGCGCTGATAGTTACTATCAACTCCACCAAAGCTAACATGTTGTGCATCCACAAGTACGGCTTCGCACTGTCGGCGCCCCCATGAGTCGCAGTTGAGCGCTGATAGTTACTATCAACTCCCCCAAAGCTAACATGTTGTGCATCCACGAGTACGGCTTCGCACTGCCGGCGCCCCATGAGTCGCAGTTGAGCGCTGATAGTTACTATCAACTCCCCCAAAGCTAACATGTTGTGCATCCACGAGTACGGCTTCGCACTGCCGGCGCCCCGTGAGTCGCAGTTGAGCGCTAATAGTTACTATCAACTCCCCCAAAGCTAACATGTTGTGCATCCGCGAGTACGGCTTCGCATTGCCGGCGCCCATATGGGTCTTGATTCTGCATTGAAAGTATTCTATTGTTCATCTAAAATCGCATTCCAACATCCCCTGAAACCATATTTTATTTTGGGATACTTGAGTCATACAGCCCTGCCGTCCTGTTTAGTCACGCTTAGTCGACAACTAAGAAGCTTTCCCTGAAGCAAAAATTTGTTTTGGTCTATTTTAGCTCATTAAAACTCAGATTCGCCTATATGGGTCTCAGTATGATAGTTACTATCAACTGTGTATACAAAAAATAGTAAACCAATCGGTTTACATGTTGTGCATCCGCGAGTACGGCTTCGCACTGCCGGCGCCCCCATGAGTCGCGGTTGAGCGCTAATAGTTACTATCAACACCCCCAAAACTAACATGTTGTGCATCCGCGAGTACGGCTTCGCACTGCCGGCGCCCCCATGAGTCGCAGTTGAGCGCTGATAGTTACTATCAACTCCCCCAAAGCTAACATGTTGTGCATCCGCGAGTACGGCTTCGCACTGCCGGCGCCCCCATGAGTCGCAGTTGAGCGCTGATAGTTACTATCAACTCCCCCAAAACTAACATGTTGTGCATCCGCGAGTACGGCTTCGCACTGCCGGCGCCCCCATGAGTCGCAGTTGAGCGCTGATAGTTACTATCAACTCCCCAAAGCTAACATGTTGTGCATCCACGAGTACGGCTTCGCACTGCCGGCGCCCCCATGGGTCGCAGTTGAGCGCTGATTGTTACTATCAACTCCCCCAAAGCTAACATGTTGTGCATCCACGAGTACGGCTTCGCACTGCCGGCGCCCCCATGAGTCGCAGTTGAGCGCTGATAGTTACTATCAACTCCCCAAAGCTAACATGTTGTGCATCCACGAGTACGGCTTCGCACTGCCGGCGCCCCATGAGTCGCAGTTGAGCGCTGATAGTTACTATCAACTCCCCAAAGCTAACATGTTGTGCATCCACGAGTACGGCTTCGCACTGCCGGCGCCCCCATGAGTCGCAGTTGAGCGCTGATAGTTACTATCAACTCCCCCAAAGCTAACATGTTGTGCATCCGCGAGTACGGCTTCGCACTGCCGGCGCCCCCATGAGTCGCAGTTGAGCGCTAATAGTTACTATCAACTCCCCCAAAGCTAACATGTTGTGCATCCGCGAGTACGGCTTCGCATTGCCGGCGCCCATATGGGTCTTGATTCTGCATTGAAAGTATTCTATTGTTCATCTAAAATCGCATTCCAACATCCCCTGAAAACATATTTTATTTTGGGATACTTGAGTCATACAGCCCTGCCGTCCTGTTTAGTCACGCTTAGTCGACAACTAAGAAGCTTTCCCCTGAAGCAAAAATTTGTTTTGGTCTATTTTAGCTCATTAAAACTCAGATTCGCCTATATGGGTCTCAGTATGATAGTTACTATCAACTGTGTATACAAAAATAGTAAACCAATCGGTTTTAAATCCGCGATGTTGTGCATCCGCGAGTACGGCTTCGCACTGCCGGCGCCCCATGAGTCGCAGTTGAGCGCTAATAGTTACTATCAACTCCCCCAAAGCTAACATGTTGTGCATCCACGAGTACGGCTTCGCACTGCCGGCGCCCCCATGAGTCGCAGTTGAGCGCTGATAGTTACCATCAACTCCCCAAAGCTAACATGTTGTGCATCCACGAGTACGGCTTCGCACTGCCGGCGCCCCATGAGTCGCAGTTGAGCGCTGATAGTTACTATCAACTCCCCAAAGCTAACATGTTGTGCATCCACGAGTACGGCTTCGCACTGCCGGCGCCCCCATGAGTCGCAGTTGAGCGCTGATAGTTACTATCAACTCCCCCAAAGCTAACATGTTGTGCATCCACGAGTACGGCTTCGCACTGCCGGCGCCCCCATGAGTCGCAGTTGAGCGCTGATAGTTACGATCAACTCCCCCTATGCTAACATGTTGTGCATCCACGAGTACGGCTTCGCACTGCCGGCGCCCCCCCGAGGCGCTGTTGAGCCCTGATAGTTACTACCATCTCCCGAACTGCTAACATGTTGTGCATCCACGAGTACGGCTTCGCACTGCCGGCGCCCCATGAGTCGCAGTTGAGCGCTGATAGTTACTATCAACTCCCCAAAGCTAACATGTTGTGCATCCGCGAGTACGGCTTCGCATTGCCGGCGCCCATATGGGTCTTGATTCTGCATTGAAAGTATTCTATTGTTCATCTAAAATCGCATTCCAACATCCCCTGAAACCATATTTTATTTTGGGATACTTGAGTCATCAGCCCTGCCGTCCTGTTTAGTCACGCTTAGTCGACAACTAAGAAGCTTTCCCTGAAGCAAAATTTGTTTTGGTCTATTTTAGCTCATTAAAACTCAGATTCGCCTATATGGGTCTCAGTATGATAGTTACTATCAACTGTGTATACAAAAATAGTAAACCAATCGGTTTTAAATCCGCGATGTTGTGCATCCGCGAGTACGGCTTCGCATTGCCGGCGCCCCCATGAGTCGCAGTTGAGCGCTAATAGTTACTATCAACTCCCCAAAGCTAACATGTTGTGCATCCACGAGTACGGCTTCGCACTGCCGGCGCCCCATGAGTCGCAGTTGAGCGCTGATAGTTACCATCAACTCCCCCAAAGCTAACATGTTGTGCATCCACGAGTACGGCTTCGCACTGCCGGCGCCCCATGAGTCGCAGTTGAGCGCTGATAGTTACTATCAACTCCCCAAAGCTAACATGTTGTGCATCCACGAGTACGGCTTCGCACTGCCGGCGCCCCCATGAGTCGCAGTTGAGCGCTGATAGTTACTATCAACTCCCCAAAGCTAACATGTTGTGCATCCACGAGTACGGCTTCGCACTGCCGGCGCCCCCATGAGTCGCAGTTGAGCGCTGATAGTTACTATCAACTCCCCAAAGCTAACATGTTGTGCATCCACGAGTACGGCTTCGCACTGCCGGCGCCCCCATGAGTCGCAGTTGAGCGCTGATAGTTACTATCAACTCCCCAAAGCTAACATGTTGTGCATCCACGAGTACGGCTTCGCACTGCCGGCGCCCCCATGAGTCGCAGTTGAGCGCTGATAGTTACTATCAACTCCCCCAAAGCTAACATGTTGTGCATCCACGAGTACGGCTTCGCACTGCCGGCGCCCCCATGAGTCGCAGTTGAGCGCTGATAGTTACTATCAACTCCCCAAAGCTAACATGTTGTGCATCCGCAGTACGGCTTCGCACTGCCGGCGCCCCATGAGTCGCAGTTGAGCGCTGATAGTTACTATCAACTCCCCAAAGCTAACATGTTGTGCATCCGCAGTACGGCTTCGCACTGCCGGCGCCCCATGAGTCGCAGTTGAGCGCTGATAGTTACTATCAACTCCCCAAAGCTAACATGTTGTGCATCCGCAGTACGGCTTCGCACTGCCGGCGCCCCATGAGTCGCAGTTGAGCGCTGATAGTTACTATCAACGCCCCCAAAGCTAACATGTTGTGCATCCGCGGGTGCGGCTTCGCACTGCCGGCGTCCCCATGAGTCGCAGTTGAGCGCTGATAGTTACTATCAACTCCCCAAAGCTAACATGTTGTGCATCCACGAGTACGGCTTCGCACTGCCGGCGCCCCCATGAGTCGCAGTTGAGCGCTGATAGTTACTTGCAACTCCCCCAAAGCTAACATGTTGTGCATCCGCGATTACGGCTTCGCACTGCCGGCGCCCCCATGAGTCGCAGTTGAGCGCTGATAGTTACTATCAACTCCCCCAAAGCTAACATGTTGTGCATCCGCGAGTACGGCTTCGCACTGCCGGCGCCCCCATGAGTCGCAGTTGAGCGCTGATAGTTACTATCAACTCCCCCAAAGCTAACATGTTGTGCATCCGCTAGTACGGCTTCGCATTGCCGGCGCCCATATGGGTCTTGATTCTGCATTGAAAGTATTCTATTGTTCACCTAAAATCGCATTCCAACATCCCCTGAAAACATATTTTATTTTGGGATACTTGGGTCATACAGCCCTGTCGTCCTGTTTAGTCACGCTTAGTCGACAACTAAGAAGCTTTCCCCTAAACCAAAAATTTGTTTTGGTCTATTTTAGCTCATTAAAACTCAGATTCGCCTATATGGGTCTCAGTATGATAGTTACCATCAACTGTGTGTACAAAAAATAGTAAACCAATCGGTTTACATGTTGTGCATCCGCAAGTACGGCTTCGCACTGCCGGCGCCCCCATGAGTCGCAGTTGAGCGCTAATAGTTACTATCAACTCCCCCAAAGCTAACATGTTGTGCATCCGCGAGTACGGCTTCGCACTGCCGGCGCCCCCATGAGTCGCAGTTGAGCGCTGATAGTTACTATCAACTCCCCCAAAGCTAACATGTTGTGCATCCGCGAGTACGGCTTCGCACTGCCGGCGCCCCCATGAGTCGCAGTTGAGCGCTGATAGTTACTATCAACTCCCCAAAAGCTAACATGTTGTGCATCCACGAGTACGGCTTCGCACTGCCGGCGCCCCCATGAGTCGCAGTTGAGCGCTGATAGTTACTATCAACTCCTCCAAAGCTAACATGTTGTGCATCCGCGAGTACGGCTTCGCACTGCCGGCGCCCCCATGAGTCGCAGTTGAGCGCTGATAGTTACTATCAACTCCCCCAAAGCTAACATGTTGTGCATCCACGAGTACGGCTTCGCACTGCCGGCGCCCCCATGAGTCGCAGTTGAGCGCTGATAGTTACTATCAACTCCCCAAAGCTAACATGTTGTGCATCCACGAGTACGGCTTCGCACTGCCGGCGCCCCCATGAGTCGCAGTTGAGCGCTGATAGTTACTATCAACTCCCCCAAAGCTAACATGTTGTGCATCCACGAGTACGGCTTCGCACTGCCGGCGCCCCCATGAGTCGCAGTTGAGCGCTGATAGTTACTATCAACTCCCCCAAAGCTAACATGTTGTGCATCCACGAGTACGGCTTCGCACTGCCGGCGCCCCCATGAGTCGCAGTTGAGCGCTGATAGTTACTATCAACTCCCCAAAGCTAACATGTTGTGCATCCGCGAGTACGGCTTCGCAATGCCGGCGCCCATATGGGTCTTGATTCTGCATTGAAAGTATTCTATTGTTCACCTAAAATCGCATTCCAACATCTCCTGAAAACATATTTTATTTTGGGATACTTGGGTCATACAGCCCTGCCGTCCTGTTTAGTCACGCTTAGTCGACAACTAAGAAGCTTTCCCCTAAAGCAAAAATTTGTTTTGGTCTATTTTAGCTCATTAAAACTCAGATTCGCCTATATGGGTCTCAGTATGATAGTTACTATCAACTGTGTGTACAAAAAATAGTAAACCAATCGGGTTTAACATGTTGTGCATCAGCGAGTACGGCTTCGCACTGCCGGCGCCCCCATGAGTCGCAGTTGCGCGCTGATAGTTACTATCAACTCCCCCAAAGCTAACATGTTGTGCATCCGCGAGTACGGCTTCGCACTGCCGGCGCCCCCATGAGTCGCAGTTGAGCGCTGATAGTTACTATCAACTCCCCCAAAGCTAACATGTTGTGCATCCACGAGTACGGCTTCGCACTGCCGGCGCCCCATGAGTCGCAGTTGAGCGCTGATAGTTACTATCAACTCCCCAAAGCTAACATGTTGTGCATCCACGAGTACGGCTTCGCACTGCCGGCGCCCCCATGAGTCGCAGTTGAGCGCTGATAGTTACTATCAACTCCCCAAAGCTAACATGTTGTGCATCCACGAGTACGGCTTCGCACTGCCGGCGCCCCATGAGTCGCAGTTGAGCGCTGATAGTTACTATCAACTCCCCAAAGCTAACATGTTGTGCATCCACGAGTACGGCTTCGCACTGCCGGCGCCCCCATGAGTCGCAGTTGAGCGCTGATAGTTACTATCAACTCCCCAAAGCTAACATGTTGTGCATCCACGAGTACGGCTTCGCACTGCCGGCGCCCCATGAGTCGCAGTTGAGCGCTGATAGTTACTATCAACTCCCCCAAAGCTAACATGTTGTGCATCCGCGAGTACGGCTTCGCATTGCCGGCGCCCATATGGGTCTTGATTCTGCATTGAAAGTATTCTATTGTTCATCTAAAATCGCATTCCAACATCCCTGAAACCATATTTTATTTTGGGATACTTGAGTCATACAGCCCTGCCGTCCTGTTTAGTCACGCTTAGTCGACAACTAAGAAGCTTTCCCCTAAAGCAAAAATTTGTTTTGGTCTATTTTAGCTCATTAAAACTCAGAGTCGCCTATATAGGTCTCAGTATGATAGTTACTATCAACTGTGTGTACAAAAAATAGTAAACCAATCGGTTTTAAATCCGCGATGTTGTGCATCCGCGAGTACGGCTTCGCACTGCCGGCGCCCCCATGAGTCGCAGTTGAGCGCTAATAGTTACTATCAACTCCCCCAAAGCTAACATGTTGTGTATCCGCGAGTACGGCTTCGCACTGTCGGCGCCCCCATGAGTCGCAGTTGAGCGCTGATAGTTACTATCAACTCCCCAAAGCTAACATGTTGTGCATCCACGAGTACGGCTTCGCACTGCCGGCGCCCCATGAGTCGCAGTTGAGCGCTGATAGTTACTATCAACTCCCCAAAGCTAACATGTTGTGCATCCACGAGTACGGCTTCGCACTGCCGGCGCCCCATGAGTCGCAGTTGAGCGCTGATAGTTACTATCAACTCCCCAAAGCTAACATGTTGTGCATCCACGAGTACGGCTTCGCACTGCCGGCGCCCCCATGAGTCGCAGTTGAGCGCTGATAGTTACTATCAACTCCCCAAAGCTAACATGTTGTGCATCCACGAGTACGGCTTCGCACTGCCGGCGCCCCATGAGTCGCAGTTGAGCGCTGATAGTTACTATCAACTCCCCAAAGCTAACATGTTGTGCATCCACGAGTACGGCTTCGCACTGCCGGCGCCCCCATGAGTCGCAGTTGAGCGCTGATAGTTACTATCAACTCCCCAAAGCTAACATGTTGTGCATCCACGAGTACGGCTTCGCACTGCCGGCGCCCCCATGAGTCGCAGTTGAGCGCTGATAGTTACTATCAACTCCCCCAAAGCTAACATGTTGTGCATCCACGAGTACGGCTTCGCACTGCCGGCGCCCCATGAGTCGCAGTTGAGCGCTGATAGTTACTATCAACTCCCCAAAGCTAACATGTTGTGCATCCGCTAGTACGGCTTCGCATTGCCGGCGCCCATATGGGTCTTGATTCTGCATTGAAAGTATTCTATTGTTCACCTAAAATCGCATTCCAACATCCCCTGAAAACATATTTTATTTTGGGATACTTGGGTCATACAGCCCTGTCGTCCTGTTTAGTCACGCTTAGTCGACAACTAAGAAGCTTTCCCCTAAACCAAAAATTTGTTTTGGTCTATTTTAGCTCATTAAAACTCAGATTCGCCTATATGGGTCTCAGTATGATAGTTACCATCAACTGTGTGTACAAGAAATAGTAAACCAATCGGTTTACATCCGCGATGTTGTGCATCCGTGATGTACGGCTTCGCACTGCCGGCGCCCCCATGAGTCGCAGTTGAGCGCTGATAGTTACTATCAACTCCCCAAAGCTAACATGTTGTGCATCCACGAGTACGGCTTCGCACTGCCGGCGCCCCATGAGTCGCAGTTGAGCGCTGATAGTTACTATCAACTCCCCAAAGCTAACATGTTGTGCATCCACGAGTACGGCTTCGCACTGCCGGCGCCCCCATGAGTCGCAGTTGAGCGCTGATAGTTACTATCAACTCCCCAAAGCTAACATGTTGTGCATCCACGAGTACGGCTTCGCACTGCCGGCGCCCCATGAGTCGCAGTTGAGCGCTGATAGTTACTATCAACTCCCCCAAAGCTAACATGTTGTGCATCCACGAGTACGGCTTCGCACTGCCGGCGCCCCATGAGTCGCAGTTGAGCGCTGATAGTTACTATCAACTCCCCCAAAGCTAACATGTTGTGCATCCACGAGTACGGCTTCGCACTGCCGGCGCCCCATGAGTCGCAGTTGAGCGCTGATAGTTACTATCAACTCCCCAAAGCTAACATGTTGTGCATCCACGAGTACGGCTTCGCACTGCCGGCGCCCCCATGAGTCGCAGTTGAGCGCTGATAGTTACTATCAACTCCCCAAAGCTAACATGTTGTGCATCCGCGAGTACGGCTTCGCATTGCCGGCGCCCATATGGGTCTTGATTCTGCATTGAAAGTATTCTATTGTTCATCTAAAATCGCATTCCAACATCCCCTGAAACCATATTTTATTTTGGGATACTTGAGTCATACAGCCCTGCCGTCCTGTTTAGTCACGCTTAGTCGACAACTAAGAAGCTTTCCCTAAAGCAAAAATTTGTTTTGGTCTATTTTAGCTCATTAAAACTCAGATTCGCCTATATGGGTCTCAGTATGATAGTTACTATCAACTGTGTATACAAAAATAGTAAACCAATCGGTTTTAAATCCGCGATGTTGTGCATCCGCAGTACGGCTTCGCACTGCCGGCGCCCCCATGAGTCGCAGTTGAGCGCTAATAGTTACTATCAACTCCCCAAAGCTAACATGTTGTGCATCCGCGAGTACGGCTTCGCACTGCCGGCGCCCCCATGAGTCGCAGTTGAGCGCTGATAGTTACTAGCAACACCCCCCACGCTAACTCGTTGTGCGTCCACCAGTACGGCTTCCCCCTGCCGGCGCACCCATGCGTCGCGGTTGCGCGCTGATAGTTACTATCCACTCCCCCAAGGCTCACATGTTGTGCATCCACAAGTACGGCTTCGCACTGCCGGCGCCCCCATGAGTCGCAGTTGAGCGCTGATAGTTACTATCAACTCCCCCAAAGCTAACATGTTGTGCATCCACGAGTACGGCTTCGCACTGCCGGCGCCCCATGAGTCGCAGTTGAGCGCTGATAGTTACTATCAACTCCCCCAAAGCTAACATGTTGTGCATCCACGAGTACGGCTTCGCACTGCCGGCGCCCCATGAGTCGCAGTTGAGCGCTGATAGTTACTATCAACTCCCCAAAGCTAACATGTTGTGCATCCACGAGTACGGCTTCGCACTGCCGGCGCCCCATGAGTCGCAGTTGAGCGCTGATAGTTACTATCAACTCCCCCAAAGCTAACATGTTGTGCATCAACGAGTACGGCTTCGCCCTGCCGGCGCCTCCAGGAGTCGCAGTTGAGCGCTGATAGTTACTATCAACTCCCCAAAGCTAACATGTTGTGCATCCACGAGTACGGCTTCGCACTGCCGGCGCCCCCATGAGTCGCAGTTGAGCGCTAATAGTTACTATCAACTCCCCAAAGCTAACATGTTGTGCATCCGCGAGTACGGCTTCGCATTGCCGGCGCCCATATGGGTCTTGATTCTGCATTGAAAGTATTCTATTGTTCATCTAAAATCGCATTCCAACATCCCCTGAAACCATATTTTATTTTGGGATACTTGAGTCATACAGCCCTGCCGTCCTGTTTAGTCACGCTTAGTCGACAACTAAGAAGCTTTCCCTAAAGCAAAAATTTGTTTTGGTCTATTTTAGCTCATTAAAACTCAGATTCGCCTATATGGGTCTCAGTATGATAGTTACTATCAACTGTGTATACAAAAATAGTAAACCAATCGGTTTCATGTTGTGCATCCGCAGTACGGCTTCGCACTGCCGGCGCCCCCATGAGTCGCAGTTGAGCGCTAATAGTTACTATCAACTCCCCCAAAGCTAACATGTTGTGCATCCACGAGTACGGCTTCGCACTGCCGGCGCCCCATGAGTCGCAGTTGAGCGCTGATAGTTACTATCAACTCCCCCAAAGCTAACATGTTGTGCATCCACGAGTACGGCTTCGCACTGCCGGCGCCCCCATGAGTCGCAGTTGAGCGCTGATAGTTACTATCAACTCCCCAAAGCTAACATGTTGTGCATCCACGAGTACGGCTTCGCACTGCCGGCGCCCCATGAGTCGCAGTTGAGCGCTGATAGTTACTATCAACTCCCCAAAGCTAACATGTTGTGCATCCACGAGTACGGCTTCGCACTGCCGGCGCCCCATGAGTCGCAGTTGAGCGCTGATAGTTACTATCAACTCCCCAAAGCTAACATGTTGTGCATCCACGAGTACGGCTTCGCACTGCCGGCGCCCCATGAGTCGCAGTTGAGCGCTGATAGTTACTATCAACTCCCCAAAGCTAACATGTTGTGCATCCACGAGTACGGCTTCGCACTGCCGGCGCCCCCATGAGTCGCAGTTGAGCGCTGATAGTTACTATCAACTCCCCACAAGCTAACATGTTGTGCATCCACGAGTACGGCTTCGCACTGCCGGCGCCCCCATGAGTCGCAGTTGAGCGCTGATAGTTACTATCAACTCCCCAAAGCTAACATGTTGTGCATCCACGAGTACGGCTTCGCACTGCCGGCGCCCCCATGAGTCGCAGTTGAGCGCTGATAGTTACTATCAACTCCCCAAAGCTAACATGTTGTGCATCCACGAGTACGGCTTCGCACTGCCGGCGCCCCATGAGTCGCAGTTGAGCGCTGATAGTTACTATCAACTCCCCCAAAGCTAACATGTTGTGCATCCACGAGTACGGCTTCGCACTGCCGGCGCCCCCATGAGTCGCAGTTGAGCGCTGATAGTTACTATCAACTCCCCAAAGCTAACATGTTGTGCATCCACGAGTACGGCTTCGCACTGCCGGCGCCCCATGAGTCGCAGTTGAGCGCTGATAGTTACTATCAACTCCCCAAAGCTAACATGTTGTGCATCCACGAGTACGGCTTCGCACTGCCGGCGCCCCCATGAGTCGCAGTTGAGCGCTGATAGTTACTATCAACTCCCCAAAGCTAACATGTTGTGCATCCACGAGTACGGCTTCGCACTGCCGGCGCCCCCATGAGTCGCAGTTGAGCGCTGATAGTTACTATCAACTCCCCAAAGCTAACATGTTGTGCATCCACGAGTACGGCTTCGCACTGCCGGCGCCCCATGAGTCGCAGTTGAGCGCTGATAGTTACTATCAACTCCCCCAAAGCTAACATGTGGCGCATCCGCGAGTACGGCTTCGCATTGCCGGCGCCCATATGGGTCTTGATTCTGCATTGAAAGTATTCTATTGTTCATCTAAAATCGCATTCCAACATCCCCTGAAAACATATTTTATTTTGGGATACTTGAGTCATACAGCCCTGCCGTCCTGTTTAGTCACGCTTAGTCGACAAATAAGAAGCTTCCCCTAAAGCAAAAATTTGTTTTGGTCTATTTTAGCTCATTAAAACTCAGATTCGCCTATATGGGTCTCAGTATGATAGTTACTATCAACTGTGTATACAAAAATAGTAAACCAATCGGTTTTAAATCCGCGATGTTGTGCATCCGCGAGTACGGCTTCGCACTGTCGGCGCCCCGTGAGTCGCCGTTGAGCGCTAATAGTTACTATCAACTCCCCCAAAGCTAACATGTTGTGCATCCACGAGTACGGCTTCGCACTGCCGGCGCCCCCATGAGTCGCAGTTGAGCGCTGATAGTTACCATCAACTCCCCAAAGCTAACATGTTGTGCATCCACGAGTACGGCTTCGCACTGCCGGCGCCCCCATGAGTCGCAGTTGAGCGCTGATAGTTACTATCAACTCCCCAAAGCTAACATGTTGTGCATCCACGAGTACGGCTTCGCACTGCCGGCGCCCCCATGAGTCGCAGTTGAGCGCTGATAGTTACTATCAACTCCCCAAAGCTAACATGTTGTGCATCCGCGAGTACGGCTTCGCACTGCCGGCGCCCCCATGAGTCGCAGTTGAGCGCTGATAGTTACTATCAACTCCCCAAAGCTAACATGTTGTGCATCCACGAGTACGGCTTCGCACTGCCGGCGCCCCATGAGTCGCAGTTGAGCGCTGATAGTTACTATCAACTCCCCCAAAGCTAACATGTTGTGCATCCGCGAGTACGGCTTCGCACTGCCGGCGCCCCATGAGTCGCAGTTGAGCGCTGATAGTTACTATCAACTCCCCAAAGCTAACATGTTGTGCATCCACGAGTACGGCTTCGCACTGCCGGCGCCCCATGAGTCGCAGTTGAGCGCTGATAGTTACTATCAACTCCCCAAAGCTAACATGTTGTGCATCCACGAGTACGGCTTCGCACTGCCGGCGCCCCATGAGTCGCAGTTGAGCGCTAATAGTTACTATCAACTCCCCAAAGCTAACATGTTGTGCATCCGCGAGTACGGCTTCGCATTGCCGGCGCCCATATGGGTCTTGATTCTGCATTGAAAGTATTCTATTGTTCATCTAAAATCGCATTCCAACATCCCTGAAACCATATTTTATTTTGGGATACTTGAGTCATCAGCCCTGCCGTCCTGTTTAGTCACGCTTAGTCGACAACTAAGAAGCTTTCCCTGAAGCAAAAATTTGTTTTGGTCTATTTTAGCTCATTAAAACTCAGATTCGCCTATATGGGTCTCAGTATGATAGTTACTATCAACTGTGTATACAAAAATAGTAAACCAATCGGTTTACATGTTGTGCATCCGCAAGTACGGCTTCGCACTGCCGGCGCCCCCATGAGTCGCGGTTGAGCGCTAATAGTTACTATCAACTCCCCAAAGCTAACATGTTGTGCATCCACGAGTACGGCTTCGCACTGCCGGCGCCCCCATGAGTCGCAGTTGAGCGCTGATAGTTACTATCATCTCCCCCAAAGCTAACATGTTGTGCATCCGCGAGTACGGTTTCGCACTGCCGGCGCCCCCATGAGTCGCGGTTGAGCGCTAATAGTTACTATCAACTCCCCAAAGCTAACATGTTGTGCATCCACGAGTACGGCTTCGCACTGCCGGCGCCCCCATGAGTCGCAGTTGAGCGCTGATAGTTACTATCAACTCCCCAAAGCTAACATGTTGTGCATCCACGAGTACGGCTTCGCACTGCCGGCGCCCCCATGAGTCGCAGTTGAGCGCTGATAGTTACTATCAACTCCCCCAAAGCTAACATGTTGTGCATCCACGAGTACGGCTTCGCACTGCCGGCGCCCCCATGAGTCGCAGTTGAGCGCTGATAGTTACTATCAACTCCCCAAAGCTAACATGTTGTGCATCCACGAGTACGGCTTCGCACTGCCGGCGCCCCCATGAGTCGCAGTTGAGCGCTAATAGTTACTATCAACTCCCCAAAGCTAACATGTTGTGCATCCGCGAGTACGGCTTCGCATTGCCGGCGCCCATATGGGTCTTGATTCTGCATTGAAAGTATTCTATTGTTCATCTAAAATCGCATTCCAACATCCCCTGAAACCATATTTTATTTTGGGATACTTGAGTCATCAGCCCTGCCGTCCTGTTTAGTCACGCTTAGTCGACAACTAAAGCTTTCCCCTGAAGCAAAAATTTGTTTTGGTCTATTTTAGCTCATTAAAACTCAGATTCGCCTATATGGGTCTCAGTATGATAGTTACTATCAACTGTGTGTACAAAAATAGTGAACCAATCGGTTGTTATGCATCCGCGAATACGGCTTCGCACTGCCAGTGCCCAGATGAGTCGCAGTTGAGCGCTAATAGTTACTATCAACTCCCCAAAGCTAACATGTTGTGCATCCACGAGTACGGCTTCGCACTGCCGGCGCCCCATGAGTCGCAGTTGAGCGCTGATAGTTACCATCAACTCCCCAAAGCTAACATGTTGTGCATCCACGAGTACGGCTTCGCACTGCCGGCGCCCCCATGAGTCGCAGTGGAGCGGTGATGGTTACTATCAACTCGAGCAAAGCTAACAGGTTGTGCATCCACGAGTACGGCTTCGCACTGCCGGCGCCCCCATGAGTCGCAGTTGAGCGCTGATAGTTACTATCAACTCCCCAAAGCTAACATGTTGTGCATCCACGAGTACGGCTTCGCACTGCCGGCGCCCCATGAGTCGCAGTTGAGCGCTGATAGTTACTATCAACTCCCCAAAGCTAACATGTTGTGCATCCACGAGTACGGCTTCGCACTGCCGGCGCCCCATGAGTCGCAGTTGAGCGCTGATAGTTACTATCAACTCCCCCAAAGCTAACATGTTGTGCATCCACGAGTACGGCTTCGCACTGCCGGCGCCCCCATGAGTCGCAGTTGAGCGCTGATAGTTACTATCAACTCCCCAAAGCTAACATGTTGTGCATCCACGAGTACGGCTTCGCACTGCCGGCGCCCCCATGAGTCGCAGTTGAGCGCTGATAGTTACTATCAACTCCCCAAAGCTAACATGTTGTGCATCCACGAGTACGGCTTCGCACTGCCGGCGCCCCATGAGTCGCAGTTGAGCGCTAATAGTTACTATCAACTCCCCCAAAGCTAACATGTTGTGCATCCGCGAGTACGGCTTCGCATTGCCGGCGCCCATATGGGTCTTGATTCTGCATTGAAAGTATTCTATTGTTCATCTAAAATCGCATTCCAACATCCCCTGAAAACATATTTTATTTTGGGATACTTGAGTCATACAGCCCTGCCGTCCTGTTTAGTCACGCTTAGTCGACAACTAAGAAGCTTTCCCTGAAGCAAAAATTTGTTTTGGTCTATTTTAGCTCATTAAAACTCAGATTCGCCTATATGGGTCTCAGTATGATAGTTACTATCAACTGTGTATACAAAAATAGTAAACCAATCGGTTTATCCGCGATGTTGTGCATCCGCGAGTACGGCTTCGCATTGCCGGCGCCCCCATGAGTGGCAGTTGAGCGCTAATAGTTACTATCAACTCCCCCAAAGCTAACATGTTGTGCATCCACGAGTACGGCTTCGCACTGCCGGCGCCCCATGAGTCGCAGTTGAGCGCTGATAGTTACCATCAACTCCCCAAAGCTAACATGTTGTGCATCCACGAGTACGGCTTCGCACTGCCGGCGCCCCCATGAGTCGCAGTTGAGCGCTAATAGTTACTATCAACTCCCCCAAAGCTAACATGTTGTGCATCCGCGAGTACGGCTTCGCACTGCCGGCGCCCCCATGAGTCGCAGTTGAGCGCTGATAGTTACTATCAACTCCCCCAAAGCTAACATGTTGTGCATCCACGAGTACGGCTTCGCACTGCCGGCGCCCCATGAGTCGCAGTTGAGCGCTGATAGTTACTATCAACTCCCCAAAGCTAACATGTTGTGCATCCACGAGTACGGCTTCGCACTGCCGGCGCCCCATGAGTCGCAGTTGAGCGCTGATAGTTACTATCAACTCCCCAAAGCTAACATGTTGTGCATCCACGAGTACGGCTTCGCACTGCCGGCGCCCCCGTGAGTCGCAGTTGAGCGCTAATAGTTACTATCAACTCCCCAAAGCTAACATGTTGTGCATCCGCAGTACGGCTTCGCATTGCCGGCGCCCATATGGGTCTTGATTCTGCATTGAAAGTATTCTATTGTTCATCTAAAATCGCATTCCAACATCCCCTGAAACCATATTTTATTTTGGGATACTTGAGTCATCAGCCCTGCCGTCCTGTTTAGTCACGCTTAGTCGACAACTAAGAAGCTTTCCCTGAAGCAAAAATTTGTTTTGGTCTATTTTAGCTCATTAAAACTCAGATTCGCCTATATGGGTCTCAGTATGATAGTTACTATCAACTGTGTATACAAAAATAGTAAACCAATCGGTTTTAAACATGTTGTGCATCCGCGAGTACGGCTTCGCATTGCCGGCGCCCCCATGAGTCGCAGTTGAGCGCTAATAGTTACTATCAACTCCCCCAAAGCTAACATGTTGTGCATCCACGAGTACGGCTTCGCACTGCCGGCGCCCCCATGAGTCGCAGTTGAGCGCTGATAGTTACCATCAACTCCCCCAAAGCTAACATGTTGTGCATCCACGAGTACGGCTTCGCACTGCCGGCGCCCCCATGAGTCGCAGTTGAGCGCTGATAGTTACTATCAACTCCCCAAAGCTAACATGTTGTGCATCCACGAGTACGGCTTCGCACTGCCGGCGACCCCATGAGTCGCAGTTGAGCGCTGATAGTTACGATCACCTCCCCCAAAGCTAACATGTTGTGCATCCGCGAGTACGGCTTCACACTGCCGGCGCCCCCATGAGTCGCAGTTGAGCGCTGATAGTTACTATCAACTCCCCAAAGCTAACATGTTGTGCATCCACGAGTACGGCTTCGCACTGCCGGCGCCCCCATGAGTCGCAGTTGAGCGCTGATAGTTACTATCAACTCCCCAAAGCTAACATGTTGTGCATCCGCAGTACGGCTTCGCACTGCCGGCGCCCCCATGAGTCGCAGTTGAGCGCAGATAGTTACTATCAACCCCCCCAAAGCTAACATGTGGTGCATCCGCGTGTACGGCTTCGCACTGCCGGCGCCCCCATGAGTCGCAGTTGAGCGCTGATAGTTACTATCAACTCCCCAAAGCTAACATGTTGTGCATCCACGAGTACGGCTTCGCACTGCCGGCGCCCCCATGAGTCGCAGTTGAGCGCTAATAGTTACTATCAACTCCCCAAAGCTAACATGTTGTGCATCCGCGAGTACGGCTTCGCATTGCCGGCGCCCATATGGGTCTTGATTCTGCATTGAAAGTATTCTATTGTTCATCTAAAATCGCATTCCAACATCCCCTGAAACCATATTTTATTTTGGGATACTTGAGTCATCAGCCCTGCCGTCCTGTTTAGTCACGCTTAGTCGACAACTAAGAAGCTTTCCCTGAAGCAAAAATTTGTTTTGGTCTATTATAGCTCATAAATATCAGATTCCCCTACATGGGTCTCAGTATGATAGTTACTATCAACTGTGTATACAAAAATAGTAAACCAATCGGTTTTAAATCATGTTGTGCATCCGCGAGTACGGCTTCGCATTGCCGGCGCCCCCATGAGTCGCAGTTGAGCGCTAATAGTTACTATCAACTCCCCAAAGCTAACATGTTGTGCATCCACGAGTACGGCTTCGCACTGCCGGCGCCCCATGAGTCGCAGTTGAGCGCTGATAGTTACTATCAACTCCCCAAAGCTAACATGTTGTGCATCCACGAGTACGGCTTCGCACTGCCGGCGCCCCATGAGTCGCAGTTGAGCGCTGATAGTTACTATCAACTCCCCCAAAGCTAACATGTTGTGCATCCACGAGTACGGCTTCGCACTGCCGGCGCCCCCATGAGTCGCAGTTGAGCGCTGATAGTTACTATCAACTCCCCAAAGCTAACATGTTGTGCATCCACGAGTACGGCTTCGCACTGCCGGCGCCCCCATGAGTCGCAGTTGAGCGCTGATAGTTACTATCAACTCCCCAAAGCTAACATGTTGTGCATCCACGAGTACGGCTTCGCACTGCCGGCGCCCCCATGAGTCGCAGTTGAGCGCTGATAGTTACTATCAACTCCCCAAAGCTAACATGTTGTGCATCCACGAGTACGGCTTCGCACTGCCGGCGCCCCATGAGTCGCAGTTGAGCGCTAATAGTTACTATCAACTCCCCCAAAGCTAACATGTTGTGCATCCGCGAGTACGGCTTCGCATTGCCGGCGCCCATATGGGTCTTGATTCTGCATTGAAAGTATTCTATTGTTCATCTAAAATCGCATTCCAACATCCCTGAAACCATATTTTATTTTGGGATACTTGAGTCATCAGCCCTGCCGTCCTGTTTAGTCACGCTTAGTCGACAACTAGAAGCTTTCCCTGAAGCAAAAATTTGTTTTGGTCTATTTTAGCTCATTAAAACTCAGATTCGCCTATATGGGTCTCAGTATGATAGTTACTATCAACTGTGTATACAAAAATAGTAAACCAATCGGTTTACATGTTGTGCATCCGCGAGTACGGCTTCGCATTGCCGGCGCCCCCATGAGTCGCAGTTGAGCGCTAATAGTTACTATCAACTCCCCCAAAGCTAACATGTTGTGCATCCACGAGTACGGCTTCGCACTGCCGGCGCCCCCATGAGTCGCAGTTGAGCGCTGATAGTTACTATCAACTCCCCCAAAGCTAACATGTTGTGCATCCGCGAGTACGGCTCCCCACTGCCCCCGCCCCAGTGAGTCGCAGTTGAGCGCTGATAGTTACCTGCAACGCCGCCAATGGTGACCTGTCGTGCGTCCACGAGTACGGCTTCGCACTGCCGGCGCCCCCATGAGTCGCAGTTGAGCGCTGATAGTTACTATCAACTCCCCCAAAGCTAACATGTTGTGCATCCACAAGTACGGCTTCGCACTGCCGGCGCCCCCATGAGTCGCAGTTGAGCGCTGATAGTTACCATCAACACCCCAAAAGCTAACATGTTGTGCATCCACGAGTACGGCTTCGCACTGCCGGCGCCCCCATGAGTCGCAGTTGAGCGCTGATAGTTACTATCAACTCCCCAAAGCTAACATGTTGTGCATCCACGAGTACGGCTTCGCACTGCCGGCGCCCCCATGAGTCGCAGTTGAGCGCTGATAGTTACTATCAACTCCCCCAAAGCTAACATGTTGTGCATCCACGAGTACGGCTTCGCACTGCCGGCGCCCCCATGAGTCGCAGTTGAGCGCTGATAGTTACTATCAACTCCCCCAAAGCTAACATGTTGTGCATCCACGAGTACGGCTTCGCACTGCCGGCGCCCCCGTGAGTCGCAGTTGAGCGCTAATAGTTACTATCAACTCCCCCAAAGCTAACATGTTGTGCATCCGCGAGTACGGCTTCGCATTGCCGGCGCCCATATGGGTCTTGATTCTGCATTGAAAGTATTCTATTGTTCATCTAAAATCGCATTCCAACATCCCCTGAAACCATATTTTATTTTGGGATACTTGAGTCATCAGCCCTGCCGTCCTGTTTAGTCACGCTTAGTCGACAACTAAGAAGCTTTCCCCTGAAGCAAAAATTTGTGTTGGTCTATTTTAGCTCATTAAAACTCAGATTCGCCTATATGGGTCTCAGTATGCTAGTTACTATCAACTGTGTATACAAAAATAGTAAACCAATCGGTTTTAAATCATGTTGTGCATCCGCGAGTACGGCTTCGCACTGCCGGCGCCCCATGAGTCGCAGTTGAGCGCTAATAGTTACTATCAACTCCCCCAAAGCTAACATGTTGTGCATCCACGAGTACGGCTTCGCACTGCCGGCGCCCCCAAGAGCCGCAGTGGAGCGCTGAGAGATACCATCAACTCCCCAAAGCTAACATGTTGTGCATCCACGAGTACGGCTTCGCACTGCCGGCGCCCCCATGAGTCGCAGTTGAGCGCTGATAGTTACTATCAACTCCCCCAAAGCTAACATGTTGTGCATCCACGAGTACGGCTTCGCACTGCCGGCGCCCCCATGAGTCGCAGTTGAGCGCTGATAGTTACTATCAACTCCCCAAAGCTAACATGTTGTGCATCCACGAGTACGGCTTCGCACTGCCGGCGCCCCCATGTGTCGCAGTTGCGCGGTGATAGTTACTCTCAACTCCTCCAAGGGGAGCATGTGGTGCATCCACAGGTCCGGCTTCGCACTGCCGGCGCCCCCATGAGTCGCAGTTGAGCGCTGATAGTTACTATCAACTCCCCCAAAGCTAACATGTTGTGCATCCGCGAGTACGGCTTCGCACTGCCGGCGCCCCCGTGAGTCGCAGTTGAGCGCTAATAGTTACTATCAACTCCCCAAAGCTAACATGTTGTGCATCCGCGAGTACGGCTTCGCATTGCCGGCGCCCATATGGGTCTTGATTCTGCATTGAAAGTATTCTATTGTTCATCTAAAATCGCATTCCAACATCCCCTGAAACCATATTTTATTTTGGGATACTTGAGTCATCAGCCCTGCCGTCCTGTTTAGTCACGCTTAGTCGACAACTAAGAAGCTTTCCCTGAAGCAAAAATTTGTTTTGGTCTATTTTAGCTCATTAAAACTCAGATTCGCCTATATGGGTCTCAGTATGATAGTTACTATAAACTTTTTGTACAAAAATAGTAAACCAATCGGTTTACATGTTGTGCATCCGCGAGTACGGCTTCGCACTGCCGGCGCCCCCATGAGTCGCAGTTGAGCGCTAATAGTTACTATCAACTCCCCCAAAGCTAACATGTTGTGCATCCACGAGTACGGCTTCGCACTGCCGGCGCCCCCATGAGTCGCAGTTGAGCGCTGATAGTTACCATCAACTCCCCCAAAGCTAACATGTTGTGCATCCACGAGTACGGCTTCGCACTGCCGGCGCCCCCATGAGTCGCAGTTGAGCGCTGATAGTTACTATCAACTCCCCCAAAGCTAACATGTTGTGCATCCACGAGTACGGCTTCGCACTGCCGGCGCCCCCATGAGTCGCAGTTGAGCGCTGATAGTTACCACCAACCCCCCCCGACCTACCATGTTGTGCATCCGCGAGTACGGCTTCGCACTGCCGGCGCCCCCATGAGTCGCAGTTGAGCGCTGATAGTTACTATCAACTCCCCAAAGCTAACATGTTGTGCATCCACGAGTACGGCTTCGCACTGCCGGCGCCCCCATGAGTCGCAGTTGAGCGCTGATAGTTACTATCAACTCCCCAAAGCTAACATGTTGTGCATCCACGAGTACGGCTTCGCACTGCCGGCGCCCCCATGAGTCGCAGTTGAGCGCTGATAGTTACTATCAACTCCCCAAAGCTAACATGTTGTGCATCCACGAGTACGGCTTCGCACTGCCGGCGCCCCCATGAGTCGCAGTTGAGCGCTGATAGTTACTATCAACTCCCCAAAGCTAACATGTTGTGCATCCACGAGTACGGCTTCGCACTGCCGGCGCCCCCGTGAGTCGCAGTTGAGCGCTAATAGTTACTATCAACTCCCCCAAAGCTAACATGTTGTGCATCCGCGAGTACGGCTTCGCATTGCCGGCGCCCATATGGGTCTTGATTCTGCATTGAAAGTATTCTATTGTTCATCTAAAATCGCATTCCAACATCCCCTGAAACCATATTTTATTTTGGGATACTTGAGTCATCAGCCCTGCCGTCCTGTTTAGTCACGCTTAGTCGACAACTAAGAAGCTTTCCCTGAAGCAAAAATTTGTGTTGGTCTATTTTAGCTTTAAATTAAATTCATTAAAACTCAGATTCGCCTACATGGGTCTCAGTATGATAGTTACTATCAACTGTGTGTACAAAAAATAGTAAACCAATTGGTTTACATGTTGTGCATCCGCGAGTACGGCTTCGCACTGCCGGCGCCCCATGAGTCGCAGTTGAGCGCTAATAGTTACTATCAACTCCCCAAAGCTAACATGTTGTGCATCCACGAGTACGGCTTCGCACTGCCGGCGCCCCATGAGTCGCAGTTGAGCGCTGATAGTTACCATCAACTCCCCCAAAGCTAACATGTTGTGCATCCACGAGTACGGCTTCGCACTGCCGGCGCCCCCATGAGTCGCAGTTGAGCGCTGATAGTTACTATCAACTCCCCAAAGCTAACATGTTGTGCATCCACGAGTACGGCTTCGCACTGCCGGCGCCCCATGAGTCGCAGTTGAGCGCTGATAGTTACTATCAACTCCCCCAAAGCTAACATGTTGTGCATCCACGAGTACGGCTTCGCACTGCCGGCGCCCCATGAGTCGCAGTTGAGCGCTGATAGTTACTATCAACTCCCCAAAGCTAACATGTTGTGCATCCACGAGTACGGCTTCGCACTGCCGGCGCCCCCATGAGTCGCAGTTGAGCGCTGATAGTTACTATCAACTCCCCAAAGCTAACATGTTGTGCATCCACGAGTACGGCTTCGCACTGCCGGCGCCCCCATGAGTCGCAGTTGAGCGCTGATAGTTACTATCACCTCCCCCAAAGCTAACATGTTGTGCATCCACGAGTACGGCTTCGCACTGCCGGCGCCCCCATGAGTCGCAGTTGAGCGCTGATAGTTACTATCAACTCCCCAAAGCTAACATGTTGTGCATCCACGAGTACGGCTTCGCACTGCCGGCGCCCCATGAGTCGCAGTTGAGCGCTGATAGTTACTATCAACTCCCCAAAGCTAACATGTTGTGCATCCACGAGTACGGCTTCGCATTGCCGGCGCCCATATGGGTCTTGATTCTGCATTGAAAGTATTCTATTGTTCACCTAAAATCGCATTCCAACATCCCCTGAAAACATATTTTATTTTGGGATACTTGAGTCATACAGCCCTGCCGTCCTGTTTAGTCACGCTTAGTCGACAACTAAAGCTTTCCCTAAAGCAAAAATTTGTTTTGGTCTATTTTAGCTCATTAAAACTCAGAGTCGCCTATATGGGTCTCAGTATGATAGTTACTATCAACTGTGTGTACAAAAATAGTAAACCAATCGGTTTAAATCCGCGATGTTGTGCATCCGAGTACGGCTTCGCACTGCCGGCGCCCCATGAGTCGCAGTTGAGCGCTGATAGTTACTATCAACTCCCCAAAGCTAACATGTTGTGCATCCACGAGTACGGCTTCGCACTGCCGGCGCCCCATGAGTCGCAGTTGAGCGCTGATAGTTACTATCAACTCCCCAAAGCTAACATGTTGTGCATCCACGAGTACGGCTTCGCACTGCCGGCGCCCCCATGAGTCGCAGTTGAGCGCTGATAGTTACTATCAACTCCCCAAAGCTAACATGTTGTGCATCCACGAGTACGGCTTCGCACTGCCGGCGCCCCCATGAGTCGCAGTTGAGCGCTGATAGTTACTATCAACTCCCCAAAGCTAACATGTTGTGCATCCACGAGTACGGCTTCGCACTGCCGGCGCCCCCATGAGTCGCAGTTGAGCGCTGATAGTTACTATCAACTCCCCAAAGCTAACATGTTGTGCATCCACGAGTACGGCTTCGCACTGCCGGCGCCCCCATGAGTCGCAGTTGAGCGCTGATAGTTACTATCAACTCCCCAAAGCTAACATGTTGTGCATCCACGAGTACGGCTTCGCACTGCCGGCGCCCCATGAGTCGCAGTTGAGCGCTAATAGTTACTATCAACTCCCCAAAGCTAACATGTTGTGCATCCGCGAGTACGGCTTCGCATTGCCGGCGCCCATATGGGTCTTGATTCTGCATTGAAAGTATTCTATTGTTCATCTAAAATCGCATTCCAACATCCCCTGAAACCATATTTTATTTTGGGATACTTGAGTCATACAGCCCTGCCGTCCTGTTTAGTCACGCTTAGTCGACAACTAAGAAGCTTTCCCTGAAGCAAAATTTGTTTTGGTCTATTTTAGCTCATTAAAACTCAGATTCGCCTATATGGGTCTCAGTTATGATAGTTACTATCAACTGTGTACAAAAATAGTAAACCAATCGGTTTTACATGTTGTGCATCCGCGAGTACGGCTTCGCATTGCCGGCGCCCCCATGAGTCGCAGTTGAGCGCTAATAGTTACTATCAACTCCCCCAAAGCTAACATGTTGTGCATCCACGAGTACGGGTTCGGACTGGCGGCGCCCCATGAGTCGCAGTTGAGCGCTGATAGTTACCATCAACTCCCCCAAAGCTAACATGTTGTGCATCCACGAGTACGGCTTCGCACTGCCGGCGCCCCCATGAGTCGCAGTTGAGCGCTGATAGTTACTATCAACTCCCCCAAAGCTAACATGTTGTGCATCCACGAGTACGGCTTCGCACTGCCGGCGCCCCCATGGGTCGCAGTTGAGCGCTGATAGTTACTATCAACTCCCCCAAAGCTAACATGTTGTGCATCCACGAGTACGGCTTCGCACTGCCGGCGCCCCCATGAGTCGCAGTTGAGCGCTGATAGTTACTATCAACTCCCCCAAAGCTAACATGTTGTGCATCCACGAGTACGGCTTCGCACTGCCGGCGCCCCCATGAGTCGCAGTTGAGCGCTGATAGTTACTATCAACTCCCCAAAGCTAACATGTTGTGCATCCACGAGTACGGCTTCGCACTGCCGGCGCCCCCATGAGTCGCAGTTGAGCGCTGATAGTTACTATCAACTCCCCAAAGCTAACATGTTGTGCATCCACGAGTACGGCTTCGCACTGCCGGCGCCCCCATGAGTCGCAGTTGAGCGCTGATAGTTACTATCAACTCCCCAAAGCTAACATGTTGTGCATCCACGAGTACGGCTTCGCACTGCCGGCGCCCCGTGAGTCGCAGTTGAGCGCTAATAGTTACTATCAACTCCCCAAAGCTAACATGTTGTGCATCCGCGAGTACGGCTTCGCATTGCCGGCGCCCATATGGGTCTTGATTCTGCATTGAAAGTATTCTATTGTTCATCTAAAATCGCATTCCAACATCCCCTGAAACCATATTTTATTTTGGGATACTTGAGTCATACAGCCCTGCCGTCCTGTTTAGTCACGCTTAGTCGACAACTTAGAAGCTTTCCCCTAAAGCAAAAATTTGTTTTGGTCTATTTTAGCTCATTAAAACTCAGATTCGCCTATATGGGTCTCAGTATGATAGTTACTATCAACTGTGTATACAAAAAATAGTAAACCAATCGGTTTTAAATCCGCGATGTTGTGCATCCGCGAGTACGGCTTCGCATTGCCGGCGCCCCCATGAGTCGCAGTTGAGCGCTAATAGTTACTATCAACTCCCCCCAAGCTAACATGTTGTGCATCCACGAGTACGGCTTCGCACTGCCGGCGCCCCCATGAGTCGCAGTTGAGCGCTGATAGTTACCATCAACTCCCCAAAGCTAACATGTTGTGCATCCACGAGTACGGCTTCGCACTGCCGGCGCCCCCATGAGTCGCAGTTGAGCGCTGATAGTTACTATCAACTCCCCAAAGCTAACATGTTGTGCATCCACGAGTACGGCTTCGCACTGCCGGCGCCCCCATGAGTCGCAGTTGAGCGCTGATAGTTACTATCAACTCCCCCAAAGCTAACATGTTGTGCATCCACGAGTACGGCTTCGCACTGCCGGCGCCCCATGAGTCGCAGTTGAGCGCTGATAGTTACTATCAACTCCCCCAAAGCTAACATGTTGTGCATCCACGAGTACGGCTTCGCACTGCCGGCGCCCCCATGAGTCGCAGTTGAGCGCTGATAGTTACTATCAACTCCCCAAAGCTAACATGTTGTGCATCCACGAGTACGGCTTCGCACTGCCGGCGCCCCGTGAGTCGCAGTTGAGCGCTAATAGTTACTATCAACTCCCCAAAGCTAACATGTTGTGCATCCGCGAGTACGGCTTCGCATTGCCGGCGCCCATATGGGTCTTGATTCTGCATTGAAAGTATTCTATTGTTCACCTAAAATCGCATTCCAACATCCCCTGAAAACATATTTTATTTTGGGATACTTGAGTCATACAGCCCTGCCGTCCTGTTTAGTCACGCTTAGTCGACAACTAAGAAGCTTTCCCCTAAAGCAAAAATTTGTTTTGGTCTATTTTAGCTCATTAAAACTCAGATTCGCCTATATGGGTCTCAGTATGATAGTTACTATCAACTGTGTGTACAAAAAATAGTAAACCAATCGGTTTACATGTTGTGCATCCGCGAGTACGGCTTCGCACTGCCGGCGCCCCCATGAGTCGCAGTTGAGCGCTGATAGTTACTATCAACTCCCCAAAGCAAGCATGTTGTGCATCCACGAGTACGGCTTCGCACTGCCGGCGCCCCCATGAGTCGCAGTTGAGCGCTGCTAGTTACCATCAACTCCCCCAAAGCTAACATGTTGTGCATCCACGAGTACGGCTTCGCACTGCCGGCGCCCCCATGAGTCGCAGTTGAGCGCTGATAGTTACTATCAACTCCCCCAAAGCTAACATGTTGTGCATCCACGAGTACGGCTTCGCACTGCCGGCGCCCCATGAGTCGCAGTTGAGCGCTGATAGTTACTATCAACTCCCCAAAGCTAACATGTTGTGCATCCACGAGTACGGCTTCGCACTGCCGGCGCCCCCATGAGTCGCAGTTGAGCGCTGATAGTTACTATCAACTCCCCCAAAGCTAACATGTTGTGCATCCACGAGTACGGCTTCGCACTGCCGGCGCCCCCATGAGTCGCAGTTGAGCGCTGATAGTTACTATCAACTCCCCCAAAGCTAACATGTTGTGCATCCACGAGTACGGCTTCGCACTGCCGGCGCCCCATGAGTCGCAGTTGAGCGCTAATAGTTACTATCAACTCCCCAAAGCTAACATGTTGTGCATCCGCGAGTACGGCTTCGCATTGCCGGCGCCCATATGGGTCTTGATTCTGCATTGAAAGTATTCTATTGTTCATCTAAAATCGCATTCCAACATCCCCTGAAACCATATTTTATTTTGGGATACTTGAGTCATCAGCCCTGCCGTCCTGTTTAGTCACGCTTAGTCGACAACTAAGAAGCTTTCCCCTGAAGCAAAAATTTGTGTTGGTCTATTTTAGCTCATTAAAACTCAGATTCGCCTATATGGGTCTCAGTATGATAGTTACTATCAACTGTGTACAAAAAATAGTAAACCAATCGGTTTTAAATCATGTTGTGCATCCGCGAGTACGGCTTCGCATTGCCGGCGCCCCATGAGTCGCAGTTGAGCGCTAATAGTTACTATCAACTCCCCAAAGCTAACATGTTGTGCATCCACGAGTACGGCTTCGCACTGCCGGCGCCCCCATGAGTCGCAGTTGAGCGCTGATAGTTACTATCAACTCCCCAAAGCTAACATGTTGTGCATCCACGAGTACGGCTTCGCACTGCCGGCGCCCCCATGAGTCGCAGTTGAGCGCCGATAGTTACTATCAACTCCCCAAAGCTAACATGTTGTGCATCCGCAGTACGGCTTCGCACTGCCGGCGCCCCATGAGTCGCAGTTGAGCGCTGATAGTTACTATCAACTCCCCAAAGCTAACATGTTGTGCATCCACGAGTACGGCTTCGCACTGCCGGCGCCCCCATGAGTCGCAGTTGAGCGCCGATAGTTACTATCAACTCCCCAAAGCTAACATGTTGTGCATCCACGAGTACGGCTTCGCACTGCCGGCGCCCCCATGAGTCGCAGTTGAGCGCTGATAGTTACTATCAACTCCCCAAAGCTAACATGTTGTGCATCCACGAGTACGGCTTCGCACTGCCGGCGCCCCATGAGTCGCAGTTGAGCGCTGATAGTTACTATCAACTCCCCAAAGCTAACATGTTGTGCATCCACGAGTACGGCTTCGCACTGCCGGCGCCCCCATGAGTCGCAGTTGAGCGCTGATAGTTACTATCAACTCCCCAAAGCTAACATGTTGTGCATCCACGAGTACGGCTTCGCACTGCCGGCGCCCCGTGAGTCGCAGTTGAGCGCTAATAGTTACTATCAACTCCCCAAAGCTAACATGTTGTGCATCCGCGAGTACGGCTTCGCATTGCCGGCGCCCATATGGGTCTTGATTCTGCATTGAAAGTATTCTATTGTTCATCTAAAATCGCATTCCAACATCCCCTGAAACCATATTTTATTTTGGGATACTTGAGTCATACAGCCCTGCCGTCCTGTTTAGTCACGCTTAGTCGACAACTAAGAAGCTTTCCCCTAAAGCAAAAATTTGTTTTGGTCTATTTTAGCTCATTAAAACTCAGATTCGCCTATATGGGTCTCAGTATGATAGTTACTATCAACTGTGTGTACAAAAAAAGGTTTTAAATGTCCCACCCCCTTCCCCCTCCCATGGCTGCCTCTTGGATTCGAACCAAGAGCACCAACAAAACCGCCAGAATGATGCGTGTACGCTATCCACTCTTTTACGGTTACTGTGTAAATTATTGCTGTTATTAAATGATGCCTCTCTTGTCTGAAAAGTCAAGAAGTCGGTGAGCACTACTTCTGCGCTCTCCACCCTCATTCGTGCTATTTGTTTCGGGAAGTGAGCACCAATGGTTTAAAGAGAGCGAGTTCGCGCAAAACGATGTTGCAGTTCACAGCTCGTCACTCACGCGATGCAAAGTTTATAGTAAGAGCTTGTATGTACAAGCTATTTTTCTGTTCTAAAAATATAAAAATGAGTTTGCTTTCCTTTGAGGCAATATAACTCCCGAACGGATGGTCTTCTCACGTATCGGTTCGGATTGGCGATTTGGCATTGCAAGAAAAAAAGAAGCAGAATTCGAAAAATAAGCACGGGAAATGGAAAAAAATAAAAGACTCCTCCACATTGAGGTAATTTATTTAAAAACGGTTGTCAGTACGAGGTTGGAAATATTTAATACTGTGAATAAAACGAAAAATCAAAACCAAAATTTTGAAATCTAAATTATTCGTCTATTACGCAGTGCAAGAGAATTCCAAGAACGCGCTGATAACCGTTTTTAATTAAATTACATACTTCTAGAATTTTTGAGAAGGGTTTGAAAATTTTCCTCCTATCTTTTCCCGTGCTAATTTTTTGAATGCGCGACATTCTGCTTCTTCTTTTTGTTGCAACGCCAAATCGCCAATTGAGATCTGCTGTGTTTATATCTTTGAAAAAATGTAAAATTTTGCTTGGAAAGTTGGAGGATTATCAGAATACACCCTGTTTTTTTTTACACGGTTTGGTTTTGGTCTTTTAAGACCTTCAGCGTCAATAATGAAGCAATGAGTTATTCCCACGAAAAAAATTACCAAAAATCAAAGAAAATTAATTAATTTCTCGGTTGAGAACTTAATGAACTCCAATCGCGTAAAAAAAACTGGGTGTACAACGTTTTCATGTCTAGACCAACATTTGAAAAGGGCGTAACAGCCAAAATTTATTCCTTCTGATTCTTTGTCCACATATATAGCTTTATATGTGGACGAAGAATCAGAAGGAATAAATTTTGGCTGTTACGCCCTTTTCAAATGTTGGTCTAGATGTGTTCTGGAAGAAGCCATCAAGCCTGAATTAAAATCCATCTAGAATGCGGCGCTGCAATCAACTTGCAGTTAGAAAGTTAAATCTTAGTTCTCAAATAATACATTTAATACTGTGTTCGCATCAGTGGCCTAGCCAGAAAATTGGTCTGTGGGGAGGGGTGGGGTTGGCGTTCCGAGCAATAACACTCCTCCGTTTTCTACAGTTCAACAATTAGATAACGTTTTTCTTATCTTCTACATATTTTTAGCTGCTAACTTCATTATAATTCATATTATTCTTAACAAATCGATGTTCTAATAGTAATTTGTGCGACAAGTTGCAAAAAATCGAGTTTTGCAATAAGTTACACACGCTATTTTTTGCAAAGACGAAAATAGTAGTTTGTGCAACAAGTTGCAAAAAGATGATTTTTACAGCACGAGTCGTACGTTTGTCTAACGAGGCTTGCCGAGTTGGATAAATACTACGAGTGCTGAAAAAATCGAGTTTTGCAACGAGCTGCACAGGCTTTTTTTCAATGACGAAAAATGGACTTTAATATGAAAAATCTGTACCAAAATTATACTTCTCGCGCTTAGTTTCATAGGGGCGTAACTGTATTGATCGATTTCTATTAATCGATTATATATTTGGTTAATAACTCAATTGTTTCAAAAGCTACAACCGTGATTATTGATTCTGGTGCAAGATATAATCATCCTTTATCACACCAAATCATTAAATTATCGGAAAACTAGCGCATTTCGGTACAATAATAAAAAGAAAACATCGATGAAGAGAAATCGATCAATACAGTTATGCCCCTATGAAACTAAACGCGAGACTTGTACTTGTTTAATTCCTTCCTGAATTTACTGAATCCACATGAACATTCTTACCAATAAATTATGTTGCTGCAGAGATTCTATGTGACGACCTAATCGCCACATTAATGTTTCAATACCAGGCGACAATAATATTCATTATACAGAGAACTCACTGTATATTTTGAACTCCCCGACCAGCGTATTGAAACATTAATAATAAACACAACTCGGGTGTTTGCAAAGTGCGCAAACTTAAAAAAAATAAAGAATGCTGAGCCAAGTAAACTTAGCCTTAACTCGGAGAATTAGAAGAGAATGAGAGTGTAGGAGAAAATAGTGAAATTGAATGTAGGTTAGCAGTAAGTTAAGTTTTATGTGAATAAATTGTCTTGTTCCAACCACCGCTCGAAGTAGGTGTATTTTAATCGTGCAAACTTACCGAAAAACCAGTGGCCACGACCAGGGTGGTCGTTCATCTATGTTGCCGTGCCACATTGCAAAATTCGATAAACCGTGAAGTGATAGATGTACTTGCTTTTGGAAATTTTTGATGTCATGTCCATCAAACTATTTCATTTATTACGCGACGCTGAGAATACACTATTTGAACACTTACCTAAGCTCATTCAGAAAAATGTAGTCATGTAACTACTGTTCTGATGTTCGCTTTTCATTATAGCACCCAAATGAGTGTTATAATGAATATTATGCAACCCATTTGAGTTGCATAATGTTCATTAAAGCACCCATTTCGTAAGTATGGAAAAGTAGGCCGTTTTATCACTCAAAGACGAACTATAAATCAAATATTATGATGAGGAATTGCAAAAAAACACTTTCCGACGTTACTGATCAATTGATCATATTATCGAGCCAAACCAGACGCGCAATTGAGCACTCGCGATGCGACGCGAGTCGCGACAATTAGAATAGTCAATAGTAAAAAAATAGTAGTGCACGCATGGATGCACTATCATGTGTACTAATTTTAATGAGTTGCGACTTCTCATAACTGCAGACATATTTTACAAAACAAATTCCCCATTTTTTTCCATACACAGACTATATCACTTCCACTCTGCGAAATCCATATATTCGCATTCATTTACTCCGCAGCAAAACGAAGTGCACTTATAAACTCTTATAAACTAAAGCCCCAATTCACTAAAAAAAGCCCACCACACGACCGAAACGACCGTCACTTGCGTGTTAAATTACATCAAAAACAGTCAATATTCTGCTGATGAAACTGTTGTGTTTTGTTTTTTCTTCAAAACTATCACGAAATACAACAACGCGAACCGCACGGCACAAATAGATTCCGATAACTGACTGGGTAAACAAAAAGCCCCAGCGACGAATAACTTGAACTGTTTTTCATTCGATTTACCGGCTGCCGAGAGTAACGGTCACACGAACCGCACGAAAATTTCGGTCAGTACTTGAGTTTGCACGCTTAAGATCATTTTGAAATCTTCAAAATTATTATCACTATTGCTACTATTATGCGTAAACGATTTTTTTTTCTAATCAACCATTTGGTTAGTTACAATCATCAGTGATTACCTGACGTGCTTATAATTTCCCCAAACACAACGCACTGTCACTATCGCTGGACGACTGCGACTATTTGTCGCGATGGTACCGAAGCGTTATTTTAACCTAGAATGCAACGATCCAGTGATAGAATCAAGGCGATAGCCGCGTAGCGTGTGTTCGGGGGAGCATTTAACCGAAATAAAGAAACATATTTTAAAATCAATAGGGTCGATGTACAGGTAATAGCTGTATTAGTAACAGGTTCAAGTTAAGCTATACCAAAAATCTATCTTCTTCTATATATGTATGAAGTGTTTCTAAAATTGATTTTGCTTCACCATGCTCAATCGATTCTGTCTCATATTTTCCGTGCCCTCTGAAAATATTAGCTTATTTGGATAAAAACTGATGATTTTTTCATTACATTTTACGATGCACGACAATCATCGCCGCTAGGCGGATCAATCTGTTTTTAATGGTGTTTGACTGAAATGCCCGCTCTTTAATGGGTAAGGATGATGAATTATTCAACTTTCTAACAGTTCATAATGTACACATTACCTTTATAACTTAAACGTTTTAGGACTCTCCGTTAGAAGAGATCCTTATGTTATCTATATAATGATTGTCTTGACAGCGCCTGTGGTAGAGTCGCCATTGTCAATAATAGACGTATTAAATATAAATTACACTGGATTCTGTGACTGAAGTCACACAATCAAAAATACGAGCGAAAAAAAAATCGTGTAAAAACAGAATCCTGTGTATTCACTTCATTTGAAAGTTTTTGAAACCTTATCAATGCAGTGGGCAGCAAAAATATTGAAAGCTTATTTTCAAATTCTTCTTCATGCTGAGGGTGGCTGGGTTCGTATTCCCGGTCCGGTCTAGGAAATTTTCGGGTTGGAAATTGTCTCGACTTCCCTGGGAATAAAATTATCATCGTGTATCATCAAAAATGGTAGCTTGGCTTTCGCAGTTAATAACTGTTAAAGTGCTTAATGAACACCAAGCTGCAAGGCAGCAATGTCCCGTGTAATGCCAATGAAGAAGAAGATGAACTCATCTTATCTTCTTCTATATACATAAAAACGAATTTCTGTCTGTCTGAACCTTATAGACTCGGAAACTACTGAACCGATCGGCGTGAATTTGTATGCAGAGGTTTTTGGGACCGGGGAAGGTTCTTAAGGTGGTTCGAAACCCCTCCCTCTTCTGGAAAGGGGGGCTCCCATACAAATGAAACAGAAATTTCGAAATAACACGATCGGTTTTAGGCAAAACGAAGTTCGTCGGGTCTGCTAGTGACAAATAAAGACATTCCACTAAAAACTCAAAATAAGTTTTAAAACAATTTTTTCGTAATTGATTACTTCACTGCCAAACACCGCTCATGGGATAATGTTCAAAGCAATTCCAAGGTTAAAATTGAATTTGAAGATTGTTCTACGGGATATTCATTCTTGTATTTAGCTTTAGCTCTAAACAGATAACACTGAATCAACAATTTGAAGCAACAATTCACGTTTTGAAGCCACATCTCTCCATCCTCGAATCTATCTACCTCGCTCGCTGCGCCTTCTTGTATCAGCAGTATCGAAAGCGAACACCATATTTGCAGGGTTGCTATCCAGCATTCTTGAAACATGCCATGCTGATGTTTGCCATATAGCTGGACGAGCTCGTGGTTCATCCATTGCCTCCTCACACCGTCCTCTTGCATACCGCCAAAGATTTTCCAAAACACCTGTCTTTAAAATACTCCGAGTGCTTGCAAGTCCTCCTCAAGCATGCATGGTCCAAGTTCCATGTCCGTAGAGGACTAAGGATCTTATGAGCGTTTTGTGTATGATACATTTGATGTGGGTGTAATTTTTTTACTGCAGTTTCTTCTGAAGCCCGTACTAAGCCCACAGATGATGCGCCTTCGCATTTTACGACTAACTTTATTACCAGCCGTTAGCAAGGATCCAAGGTAGACGAATTCATCGACCACCTCGTCACGCTCGGTTCCGCCCACTAGCATGTACTTTGTCTTCGACGCAATGACCCGTTCCTTCCACTCCTCCGGTAGCTGTTCAGTTTCCCAGATTCCGATAATGAATTATGAAAACCCAGAATTATCCACCTAGAGGTTATGGTGCCTTCCTGCGTGGTTGCCCATTCTAACCCCCACTGGCTGGCAGTGATGTCATGGAAGAAAGCTGTCTGTTTTACAGATAGATTTAATCCGGGAGTTAGAAGGTGTTACCTCTACTGCAGATCCAGTGACCCATTTCAGACTGCCTAGTATTTTATGGCCAGTCCGAGGCCACTTTCACTTACTATAAGCCCGTCTGTTAATGCTACCATTATCAATTGGACAATGGATCCATAAACAAACTTCCGGATTATATAACCCAGCGCGTATCTAGTGTTATATGTGAATAGGAATCATTATAAAAGGCGGAAGTGAGATATCTTGGTAACTTCTTCTTCTTATTGGCATTACATCCCCACACTGGGACAGAGCCGCCTCGCAGCTTAGTGTTCATTAAGCACTTCCACAGTTATTAACTGCGAGGTTTCTAAGCCAGGTTACCATTTTTGCATTCGTATATCATGAGGCTAGCACGATGATACTTTTATGCCCAGGGTAGTCGAGACAATTTCCAATCCGAAAATTGCCTAGACCGGCACCGGGAATCGAACCCAGCCACCCTCAGCATGGTCTTGCTTTGTACCCACGCGTCTTACCGCATGGCTAAGGAGGGCCCTTGGTGACTACAGAGGAAAATTCGTTAGAGCTTTGGCCATCGGCAATCAACCACTCGCACTATTCTATGCTGTCGACATCGGCAATCAATCATAGCGGCGACAATAGTTTGTTGAACAGTGATTCCAGAATTTTCAATTGAACCGTAATTACTAGTTCTCACTGCACTTACAGCACTTCTACGTATTATAAAATGTAACAAGAAAAGCAAATAAGAGAGGTCAAAATTAAACATTAGGGAGATAGATTCAGTTATTTCCACCAATTCACATTTATTTGCGTTCATTTGAATGCATTACAGCAGTTTTTGAAAACAGAAAATCGATTTTGAATTTTTTTCAACGACCTTTGGAAAAAATGGAGAAAAAACGATGTTTTTCAATAACTCCGGAGCGCGATGGCTTAGGCTAAGAAGGGGCCCTTGTGAAACGTATTAGTATTAAAATCTAGATAATTTTCTAAAATTCGCCAAAAATTGCACAAAGAATTTTGTTAGTCGAATTCTTCGAAATTTTTCCAATATGCGTTCATGGGCAGGAATGGTGGGTTGCAAAATAAATACTGTATGTGTAAAAGGAAAAAGAACCACAGATTATATCAGTTTTTGGGAGAACCATTCAATGTTCACACTGCACAAATCGGACGATGGTGGTGAGCCGGGCACGTAAGCCCGATCGACTTGGCAGAAGGCAATGAGGTACGCTTCATACCTCGTTTCCAGTATATCAATATCTAAAATTTTGGTTTTGCGGAGAGGTTCGGTAAGAAACATAGGTATAAGTCTTAAAATTCACAATAGTTAGCTTCATCCTCGGTTGCTTTGTTTTGAACGTTTTTAACAGGTTTGCCCATCTAGCTCGCTGCACTTTCCGCCTGTCGTATTGAAGGTCTTCGCCATCTTTCCAGGGTTGCTGTCCGGCATTCTTGCAACAACCCTTGCCCATCGTATTCTTTCAGCTTTTGCTATCTTATGGATACTGGGTGCGCCGTTGAGTTAGGCGAGCTCGTGGTTAATTTTTCGCCTCTACACACCGTTCTTTTGCACACGTGTTCAATGCACACGTGGTTAATTTTTCGCCTCTACACACCGTTCTTTTGCACGCGTGTTCAATGCGCAGTGTTATTTTAAAATAACTAACCGAAAATACGTTTAATGTTAGTGATTTAAATGGTTATAACCATTAACAATATTTTCGAAGAGCCGGCTTGATAACTTCTTACGAACTCATTCACTATTGGTGTCAGATGCTGAAAGATGATTTGGGATATCACTTCATAGGCAGCATTTAAGATCATGATTGATTGAGTCTTCTGACCCCTTCCTTCGTCTCCTAGATAAACTGTTCTTAAGTCTAGATTCAGACTATCAGTCTCTGCAAATAAGTGGACATCTTTCATCTTGATGAGTTTAGTTCCGATATTATCCTTACCAGCTGCTGTATTGTGCTTTAGATGTGGGCTGGTAGGTTTCCATCGTCCACTTAACTGATGTAGTCGTTTCTTCCGCTGCATTGAACCTCACTGCTTGTGCTCTCAGCGCCATTTAATTTTTCCTGGATGTGTTGCTTCTACCTTTCATACGCTAAAATGCTCTCATACTTAATCCTGCACAACTCGCCGCAACATGGAGCCTTTGTGGGATATGGTGAGCTTCTGATAAAACTGGTGTGTTTTTAGAAACAGCACCATCTCCTCGTACTTGACTTCTTCCAGGCGGCCTCCATTTCCGTCTATAGCGTTCCACGTTCTTCCGGGATTCTTACTACAGCGCCATCTCTAGTAGATGGTATGATTATAGAGGACTAAACTTTCACACCATTGATTCCTTCCAACACATCCGCAAGCATCCGTGTGCTCCCGATGAAGTTGAGAGATTTGCAGTTCCACGAATCGAACTTTCAATCCCCAATCCCACGGACATCCGTAGTTTTCGAATATGCGCCCTATTAACCACCTCATTGTATCAGCGCCCCCTCAAAAATAGGCGACTAAGTAGCTCATATTTTACGACGACAGGGCTGATGACAAGTGTGCTACTCGGGATGTAAACTGTAAGGCAGAGATAATGGATTTTGCATTTCTGTTGATGACCCATTTGAAACCTCTAGAATTTGGAGCTCCTTTATGTCCTACCAAGTTGATCAATGTATTTGGTAGCGATATTCAGTTCAGCGAGTACAGGGACCATAAACTTGAACACGTTCTTCTGGGGACACCACAAACACCCCAACAGTTGATTACTTGTAAACAAGTTCCTATTCCGCAGATGTCTCCAAAAAGTATTCAGATCTTGATCTGAGATCTGAGATCTTTCAGCTTACTTTCGCAGAACAAAATCTGCAGACTCATGATCTACATCGCCATCAGCTGCTCACATGCTTCAACCATTATGTGTCGGGATTGTCGTGCCCTAAGATGACGCCGTCCACGTGATGTCCTTCAGCATAGGCACAAATAGTGGGTAGCGACGACTTTCGTCGATAGCTTGCTGGTTTAGGACGCAAGATGCGTGGAACGTTGAGCTTACCAGACCATGCGTAAGGGTCTTCAAATTTGCCTTTGACACAAATGTGGTAGGTTTGATGTTCACTGGCTTCAGGCGTTGACTGCACCAGTTTCCTACTGTCTTCTACAGCTTGGATATCCAGGAGATTTTGTCATATACGACCAGCTCAAAGAACAGTGATGCTCCAATGATAATATCCACAATTTGACTGACGTTGAACTGTGAATTAGCAAGAGGGAGAATCCGAGGGATTCTCCAGCAGTACACACCTATGTAGTGACTAGGCAGCCGCGATACAAAGCTTCAGAAATAAAGTGTGACTGTGAGTTATTGTGAGCCTTTTAATAGGATTATACGTTCGTCGATTGGGAGAGTTTCAAAGTTTGGGCGTTTCGCGGTCTTCTGTGGACAAACTCAAGGACTTCTTGATACCTCTCCGTCTTCATAAACGTGTGTGTTCCCATTCGCGGAGTGTAATGGAATCAAGGTATTATTGGATTAATCGTTTGACGACCAGGAATGAATTCCAGTGGTTCTCAGCACCGTCGAGTTTATGCAATAGTGGCAAATGGCGAACGAATTCGTTGGCAAATTCTACAAGGCCGCAGACTCCTTCTTTAATGGAGGAATCGTTAGTATGGCGGACAGGCGTCGTTTTACCAACATTTTTTGGGTTTTGTAACGTTCCTTCACCAACTTCCACGCAATTAGATAGGCTTTGGAAGGAACCTCTAGCGAAAAAATGGTACAAGGTGCATCGCCATGGAATATGTACAGCTCGTAAATAATGCTTTTTTGCGCCGCAGTTGGCTAAAGGCTCGAGTGTATAAGCGAATTGAACTGATCGTGAAACGGAATACAATATTCGAGATCCTCCATGAACTCGGACAAAGAAAGGCTTGACGAAATAGGAACGTATATTAAGAGGTGGGGGATGTACGGGTTGTTGTACTGGAAACTTACTCTGTAACGTTTTGAACTCGTAATAATGGGTTTGGATTTTTTTTCTCTTTCTTGGAGAAAATCCTGTTCTGCATCCGTCATTCCTCAGTACCATGACAGTTATCGTGCGATCCAGTGTCTTGAATAAACTTCCGGATCAAATTCTTTTAAGTTTTTCAGAGAAATTCTTTTGATTTTCCACGGAAAATTCTTTTGAATTTTCTTGAAAATTTTCTGAATATCATCTGTTACAACCCAGTCACTTCTTACCGCTTGTATGATTTCCTCCCGCGATGCGATGCAAAAGTGCGTTATGTTCTTCACGGGAATTAGTTTATCATGGCATCAGTTCCATGCATGCAAAAGCAGCTTTTCACAGTTTGATCGTTCGTGGGAAGTATTTTTTTACTACAGGCTCATCGAAAAGCTAGCTCATCAAATCCTAGCTTAATTGCTTTGATGGTGCTTCAATTTCAAGATCATTCGAAAATGTGACTGTTTCCAGAACAAATTTCAATCAGCCCTCCATTTGTTTGTAATACTTAATTTTCTCCCCAAATACAAAGAACAATTTCAAATTGAACCTGCTAAAAATAAGGGTCTTGCTCGGAGTTCATTACAGTTTACCAAACCTTCGGAATTTTCCATGTCACCCTCTCTCGCCACTTTAATTTCAACCGCTTTGACATTGTCTAACCGTAAGACAAATGACATCCACCGAAGTAAACTTTTCCGAACAGTCGTGATTTAATTTATTCGCCTCATGATCGAATTAAAACCATACACACATAGGAGGGGCTAATAAACAACCACCGTACTGCCGCGCGCCGGCTGACTCCAATATGCAACCGTGGGATATGGGTGAAAATTGTTTTATTGATAAAATACAGCGGAACTGCGCGGAATGAGAGACGACAACGGCGGCGACAAAGACGGTGGGTGGCCTGCTTTGATGTCGTGTGCTGCAATAAATGCCGGAAGAAGGATCGAACTATACTAACGCGACGACTACGACGCTAAGGGACGCCGCGAAGGATTCGCCGGAACATGGTCGCGGCACCGGGCGGCGGGTGGAAGAAAAATGAACGAGGCTCGAAGTTTCGTTCGAGGTTCAATCGGTGCTGCTGCTGCTGCTGCTTCTCTGCCCAGCAGTCGTCGGTGTTGCGGCTTTGACTCAGCGGGAGAAATGAAAGGCAATAAAAATAAAAAGTTCTTATCAGAAAAGTTGAAAATTTATATGCAAATGTTTTCTTGCGAGAAATGCGGAAGCTCGGAAGGGACCGATAGGGAAGAGCCGAAGTGGGGAAAGGGAGTCAGTTGAATGCGATGGGTTTGTGTTTTTTCTTTAATTCCATGGCTCGCGCTTAAGTCGTTCCGTTCGTGATCGAAGTGGGCTTTGACTCTGTGTGTGCGAGCGCGCGCTGGGGAGGGGGTGACTTCAAGGAAAAGCCTACTACGATTGCCACTGTTGCGGTGTGTTGTTCTAAAACCCACAGCTACCATGGGAAAGGTGATTAACAAATAATAGCACACTCGTTTGCTTGGTGGTGGGCTTTTCACGGAACTGAAAGGCGAGAGGGCGCAAAAATCGTTTGGTCCTAATAATAATAAGGAATAAATTATCGAATGGGAATACGTGTATGTGTATATGAGTGGGTTCGAAAAGGGCACCATCAACGGGGAGGTGGGTGAGGGTTCGGCATTTAAATCGGCTATCGAGTAGTGGTTTGTGGTGTTTTAAAATGGGTTGATGGAGAAAGCGGTGAGCATAGAAGCAGTGGAAGGAAGTATAATTTTCTCTTCAATTGCATGCAATTTGATTTATTTCCAGCCATTTCACCTTGGCCTGGTGTTGTTTTATGGAGCTCGCTGGATTAAATGACACATTCGGAATTGAGTTTTGCTGTTACGAACCGGGAGCTAATCGATGAGGAAGTGGTAACAAGAGGAAACATCGGAACGATTTGTGAAGGGTGACTAATTGATCGGAGAACTGGTGGTGACTCAACTGGGATTATGGATTTTCTTTATGTTTAAGATCGTGAAAATTAAAAATGTTGTAACTGATCTGAAATTGTATAGGCTTGTAGATCTTAAGACTGCTACAAAACACCGAGGAGCCGTTATGAAAGGTTTGCAATAGTTGATTTTCTTTAACACAGCAACAGCAGAGAGAGAGGGCCGAATGTTATTTGGCCGGAGGCTACAGGCCGAAAGTTGATTGGCCATTTGATTACCGAACAGGTAATATACCATCATAGGTCATTAAGCCAAATAGGATATTTGACCGAAAAGGCCATTTGACCGGAAAAGTTATTTTGGACGAACGTTTGACACAAAGAGCCATTTGACCGGACGAGTCATTAGGCCGAAAATGTTGTTTGGCCGAACAGGTCATACGGCCAAAAATGTTTGGCGGAAAATTCGTTTGTCAGAACGTCGTTTGGCCTAAATGGTCGTTCGGCACTGTATGGCCACCGTAAGAAATGAATAGTGAGGCGTCACACTTCTGACTCATGAATTTTCACCTTTCATATCTTTCTGTGAAAAGTGAGAAGCGAGAAATGAACAGAGAAAAGTAAGAAGTGAGACATCTCACCTCTTACTTCTCATTAATCATTTCTCATTTTTCACTGCGAAAAGGAAGTAATGAGAAATAAGAAATGATGAGTGAGACGTCTTATTTCTCACTCATCATTTTTCACTCTCACTTGCGAAAAGTGAGATGTGCAAAATAACAAGTGACAAAGGTGGAGCGAGGAATGAGAAGTGAGAAATGAGGAATGAGAAGTGGAAGATGAGAAGTGAGAAATTATAATTGAGGAATGAGACGTCACACTTCTCATTTCCAACCTCACTTTTCATCTCTCATTTCTCGCTGTGCGAAGAGAAAAATGAGACGCCCCTTTCTCACTCAACTTCTCTTCTCACTGTGAACATGAGAAGAATGAAGTGAGAAGTAGCATGCCTCACTTCTCACTCATTATTTCTAACTTCTCATTTCTCACTTTTCGCAGTGATAATTGAGCAGTGAAACGCCTCACTTCTCAAACCACATTTCCCACTCTTTACTTTTACTATTACTTACTACTTACTTACGACCATTTAGGCAAAACGGCGTTTCCGGCCAAATGACTTTCGACCAGGCGGGTTTCGGTCTAATAGTTTGTTCGGTCAAGTGTCATTTAAATGGTATTTTAAATGAATGTCATCTAAAAGAGCCATTAACACTAGGTGGATTAATCCTGGTTTAAGATTTTTTCAGTCGTCCACCCAATAACGTTTATACTTCGCACTCGTTAGCTATTTTTCCGCACTTACAAACTCCTCCCGAAACCCCAAACCGGATATCAGCGGGCGCAACTATTTGCTCCGGTTCTAATTTTCCGCGGAAAAACCTCGTTCCAGCTGCAAGCAACCGCACTTTGACGGAGTGCATTCTCGGACGTGTTGTGTGAAACGACCAGCGCAAGAGCAGAGGGCCGCGTGAGGTCAGGCACCCTGCTTTAGCCAATGATTTATAAGCAAAATTTATGATTTATGCCACCTCCCGGGACTCTCTCTTTCTCTCTCTCTCTCACACACTGTGTCTCTGTCCCCGGTCGTCACGGTCGTCGCCAAAGGATGGTACCAGGCGGGTGGGAAAGCGCATAAATTACCACACGTATGCTGGGGTGCCCGCATGCGTTCCCGCGGATGACGACGACGACGACGGTGGGTTGCAACGCCGTGTTGTTGCCGATTCCAGCTCGCGGCTTTGGAGTTCGCCAGGAGGAAGGAAGAAAAATTCGCTGCGGTTTTAGCGTTTTCCAGCGCGGATTTTTCTTTTTTTTTACGACGGCCGAAAGTGCATCAGCTGGAAGGTAATTTGGACGTGTCGAGGGAGAAGATTTTTTTCTCCGTCAGCAGCAGCGTCATCATTAATGAATGGAGAGTGTGGTTCGTTTTTTCTTGTTCTGCTGGTATCACGTACACTGGAACAGAATAACGTCATTGTTGGACAAATTTTCAGACATTGAATAGCTCCGCGAAAACAACACGTCATAATGGATTCTATTTAAGTACAGAGTACATGAGACTTAAATTAAAATCAGGCTATGAAGGAACCTTACATATGAATTATTTTGTTGAAATGGAATTTAACAAATATAATTGTTAAGAAAAAGTGTCATGCGGAAACTTCTGTAAAAACTTTTTGCAAAATCAACTAATACAAGACAATCCTTTTGTGTGTTGAACAACGATCATAGATAAAGCGATAAAGAACCGAATTTTCAGAGTACGTGTCAAGATTGGCTAGAGGTTTTGTCCACCAAAATGCAGGATCCCGTCCCAACGCGCGTAGTATCCGCGGAGCGAAGCAAAAAGCACATGTTTTGCATCCTTCTGGGAGTCATGGAGAGAACTGCTCAACGATGCGAGTTTCCAAATGCGATATTTATATCCTTTATCCAAGCCATTAAATAAAACGTCCATAAAGATTTTTCCGCTGCAGCAGCGGTGTTTCTTGCAGCGTCGTCAGAGCACACAACTTTGACCAACCAGCTTGTTCGCTCGATGGATTCAAATCGAAATTAGCTGGGACTTTTCACGCTCCGAGCGCGGGCTGAGGGCTCTGATTTTTAATTTTTCCTAGGGATTTTTTTGTTGTTGCTTTCTCGTCTTCTGTGCCGCCATCCGTTTCGGGGAGATAAATTGGAAAATAAGAATCGCAGAAATTGTCTGGTGCCACGCGGGATCGGCACTCGGTGTGCGACGGGAAAAAGTGCCATCAAGCGTGACCGACGTTCAGAGTGAGTTCTAATGAGTCGTTTCTTTCGAGCTTCCCATGTGCGATAATTCCCCCCTGCCCCGCTTTGCTCAACTTCAGATAGACTATTGTGGAGTGCAAAGTGCTTATAACATGTGCGGTTTTGCCGATTTCCTCCATAGTTTTATTTGAATACTTGCTGTGCAGACTTTAATTCAAGGATTGAGCAAGTGCTATCATAAAGGTTATTACCTTTAATTGGGAACAAAATGAAATGAAATTCAGAATTGCAATTTAACTAAAGTTTATCTAAGCATGAAATAAAATGAAAATGGAATCAGATTATATGCTCAAAAATAAGAAAAATACTATTTTTTAGATGAAACGTGAAACCCCGTCCCTCCTGTATTAAGTAATTTTCAACATTGAGTCGCCAGTAGTCAACATGAATCGAAATCGTCTTTAAAAATTGCAAAAATTATATTTATTGTTACAGTTTGCGGCTATAAGTTCAAATCCACAAATTTAAAATCATAACGTTCAACTTAAAATATAAACTCCTGAGATTTTGTGAAACACAAAATAACGTCATTGCATGAACTATTACCATTCCATGCCGAATTTCAAACTTCTGTTTTTAGCTTCCAATCGGAAGTATTATTTTAATGTTGTGGGGGAAAGTAATTAACAGTTTCTTCTGTTCGTTAAATCAAGCTCTCACACCACGCCGCCCGTCGAATGCACAAACATTTCGCTGCACTAACCCTGTCGAACGATTGCTGCAATTGGGCCGAAGGGATCCGCGCGCCAAGCGCACCAAGATTTGCATGATGATACCGAAAGTGAACCCCGTTCCATCACTTGTCTGCCGTCCTCCATTCGTGCGCCACCATTCGCTGGCATCGGTTCTGGAACGGGTTAATATAAAAAAATATATTTGCAAATTCTTAATTAAAACGAACCCATATCTCATAAAGATCTCCGAGCGCTGGCAGAGCGTCCCCGGCCCAAGAAACGAACGTATGACCGGGAACGGCACAGCGAGGCCAAGTCCCGAAAAACGTACATGAATTAAGGCGCGAGCAAAAAAAAATCTAACCAATAACATCAGCTCAGGCAAACATTAAAATAAAACTGCAATAAAGCTCATGCAACGGCTCATTTTTATGTCTTGCTCGTTTTTGTACCCCCGACCCTCGGCTGGCTCCCATTTTGCTGCACCATGAGCTGCCTCCGCAAACGTGTCCGTCGATCGTCGTGTCTTTTCTCCGGATGGGTTCTGATTAGGTCGTCTGTAAGACTATTTTGACTAATTTGGATCGAAAAGCACCTCGCGTCTCCACCGTGCCGCTCTCACTGGCAAATTGCAGTTGTTCGGGGGCCTTAGGGTGGATCATAGCAGACAGAAAAATTATTTCCACGGCCTCAAAGATTTATGAAAAATCTGAAAAGGGTGTTGTATTTTATTTGCTAATCGGAAGCGGCTGCCAATTTGCTAAAAAAAATTAATAAAACATTATCGTATGAATGTGGGTGGCCAATTTAAACGCGTGTTAAATTTGTGTCATTTTCTGGTGATTGGTGAATTTCATATTCGTGGCGCACTGGGTGATGAGAGTTCTGTTGTTTACTCCTCTCCCTCATCAGGAAGATTGATTTCAAGGAAGAAAATTAAAAAAAAATAAATAAAAAAACATCACCTTCATCCAGTGCTGCCAAAAATTTACAAGCCTGATAAAAAGTATCCATAAATCATATTGATAAACAGTTTGTAATTCGAGACACACTTTATTCTTACTGAAGTCAACTTCTCGAGCCTATGTAACCGGATCCACAATGTCAACAATTTAATGTGGCCAAGATACACAGCTTTAACAATTTACATCCTCGAATGAAACAATCATTTTGTGGATGTCCCACCAAAGCAGAGAATGATACTCTTAATGCGGACGTCCGTCACTATGTAGACTTGTGATCCAACAACATTCACACCAGTCCCACTAATAAATAGGAAGAAATATGATAAACTCTTGGATCCGAGAGCTTCACCAACCCGGGTATTCGATCTATCCGATACACAATCTCATCATTTTTCTTGCAGAGGAAGAATCCGTTATATACGGGCGTTTCACCACGCGGAATTGTGATCCATCTGATCCATAATTGCACTTGAGAACCATTCTTCTTGCCAGCGTCTCACTCACTCCTAGGTAGGGTCTCTTGAATGCGAGCTTCTCTCCAGTCATTATTTTCTGATCCACAATTACACCATTCTTCTTACGAACATTCCACCAACGAAGAGGAAGAATCATTGTATCCAGGTGTCCCAACACGCAGAATTTTGATCCATCCTATCCACAATTAAGTACACCATTCTTCATCCCACGAAGTATTGTGATCTATCCAATCCTAATTGAAGCATTTTCTTGCGGGCGTCCCACTAATGGAGTGGGAGAAATATTTGAGTTTGAGCGTCTTACCACGTAGAATTTTGATCCACAATTACACTATTATTTTTAAGGACGACATACCTCGCAGTATTGTGATCTATCCTATCAACAATTACACCATTCTTATTGCCTCTTGAAAGGAGGCTTCCGAGCCTCTTGAAAGGAGGCTTCCGAGCCTCTTGAAAGGAGGCTTCCGAGCCTCTTGAAAGGAGGCTTCCGAGCCTCTTGAAAGGAGGCCTCCGAGCCTCTTGAAAGGAGGCCTCCGAGCCTCTTGAAAGGAGGCCTCCGAGCCTCTTGAAAGGAGGCTTCCGAGCCTCTTGAAAGGAGGCTTCCGAGCCTCTTGAAAGGAGGCTTCCGAGCCTCTTGAAAGGAGGCTTCCGAGCCTCTTGAAAGGAGGCTTCCGAGCCTCTTGAAAGGAGGCTTCCGAGCCTCTTGAAAGGAGGCTTCCGAGCCTCTTGAAAGGAGGCTTCCGGGCCTCTTGAAAGGAGGCTTCCGAGCCTCTTGAAAGGAGGCTTCCGAGCCTCTTGAAAGGAGGCTTCCGAGCCTCTTGAAAGGAGGCTTCCGAGCCTCTTGAAAGGAGGCTTCCGAGCCTCTTGAAAGGAGGCTTCCGAGCCTCTTGAAAGGAGGCTTCCGAGCCTCTTGAAAGGAGGCTTTCGAGCCTCTTGGATGGAGGCTTCTGAGCCTCTTGGATGGAGGCTTCTGAGCCTCTTGAAAGGAGGCTTCCGGGGCTATTGAAAGGAAGCGTGTGAGCCTCTTGAAAGGAGGCGTCCGAGCCGGTTGAAAGGAGGCTTCCTGAGCCTCTTGAAAGGAGGCTTCTGAGCCTCTTGAAAGGAGGCTTCCGAGCCTCTTGAAAGGAGGCTCTGAGCCTCTTGAAAGGAGGCCTGAGCCTCTTGAAAGGAGGCTTCCAGCCTCTTGAAAGGAGGCTTCCGCGCCTCTTGAAAGGAGGCTTCTGAGCCTCTTGAAAGGAGGCTTCCGAGCCTCTTGAAAGGAGTCTTCTGAGCCTCTTGAAAGGAGGCTTCTGCGCCTCTTGAAAGGAGGCTTCCGAGCCTCTTGAAAGGAGGCTTCTGAGCCTCTTGAAAGGAGGCTCTGAGCCTCTTGAAAGGAGGCTTCCGAGCCTCTTGAAAGGAGGCTTCTGAGCCTCTTGAAAGGAGGCTTCCAGCCTCTTGAAAGGAGGCCTGAGCCTCTTGAAAAGAGACTTCCGGGCCTCTTGAAAGGAGCCTGCTGAGCCTCTTGAAAGGAGCCTGCTCAGCCTCTTGAAATGAGGCCACCGAGCCTCATGAAAGGAGGCTTCCGAGCCTCTTGAAAGGGGGCTTGCGAGCCTCTTGAAAGGAGGCTTCCGGGCCTCTTGGAAGGAGGCTTCCGAGCCTCTTGAAAGGAGGCTTCCGAGCCTCTTGAAAGGAGGCTTCCGAGCCTCTTGAAAGGAGGCTTCCGAGCCTCTTGAAAGGAGGCTTCCGAGTCTCTTGAGAGGTGGCTTCCGAGCCTCTTGAGAGGCGGCTTTTGAGCTTCTTGAGAGGAGGCTTCCGAGCTTCTTAAACGGAGGCATCCGGGCCTTTTGAAAAGAAGGCTTACGAGCCTCTTGAAAAGAAGGCTTACGAGCCTCTTGAAATGAGATTTCCGAGCCTCTTGAAATGAGCCTTCCAAGCCTTTTTAAAGGAGACTTCAAAGTCATTTAAAGCAATTAATAATTATTTTCGATATACAACACACTGAAGATGTCCACAAGTCCGTATTTGTGCAGTCACGAAAAAACAAACTAGTGGAAGGAAAAGGAAGACAATTTTTTACAACCGTGCATTTATTGCAAGCTTCATGCCTCTAATATGGAGGTTCCCGAACCTTCAGATTCTAGATTTAAGTCACTCGCTCTTTTGACGTTGGACAACGTCTTACCCGAGGGTGTCAAATCAGAATCTAAAATTGGAGACCGTTACGAAATCATGTAAGATTTTGAACGATAATACAGCCTTTATCTTTCGATGGATTTTTGAGATTTATATATCAATCGGCTCACAAACTCTCCAGCAATTTGTCAATTTCATTGAAAATTTTCATTATTCACTATAAGCTATTAAAAATTTCAATTCTTGTCCTGATCAGTGAAAATATCAGAATCAACCAATCCCGAGTTCCGGGTGGGACCCTGGGTTGCCTCCCACAGCGGTAGACGGAAAACCAACAGTGCCGGAATGGATGGGCGGCGTTCGCATCGGACAGTTGCAGTTCCTTTCGTTGCACACTGTTGAGAAAGGAAAGCAACTGGCAAAACGATGCAATCAGGCAACTATTCCAATCTGTTTTGGTTGCCTCCCAAGAATCTTTCCCCCTTGTTTTGATACTGACAATAACCCGGACTACAGCCTTGAATTTTCCCACGAAGAATTAGAATGGGCACTACAGAGAGTCAGTGGGTCGTCTGCTGGCCCAGACGAAGTAGGCTATGATATCATCGATTCCAACCTCGAGAGGGGTTGTCACGGTGGCGTTGTCTCTCTTGACCTTTCGAAAGCATACGACCGCGCATGGCATTTTCCCATCCTCAAGTCTCTTGAGCAATGGGGAATCAAAGGTCACATGGATCGTTACGTACAAAGCTTTCTTGACGGCAGGAGTTTCAGGGTCATGATCGGTGACACCCGCTCTGAGGTGAGGAATCAAGAAAATGGAATTCCCCAAGGCTCGGTGATAGCTCCCACACTTTTCCTGATTTGTATGCAGTCCCTATTCAAAAACATCCCTCCCCATATTTACGTCCTCGTCTATGCCGATGACATAATAATACTTTCCTTCCATAACTTCAAATCACTGGCCAGAAAGAAAATCCAATCCGCCGTTAACACTGTCTCCGAATGGGCCGATAAACATGGCTTCACAATATCCCCTCAACTCCTCCACATCAGCAAGAACCGAAAAGGAATTAGTAAGTTACCCGATCTCACCGTGAAAAACTGTCTCGTAAAATCCCAAACATCCCTCAAAATCCTTAGTGTCCACCTGGACCGCACTCTGAGCTTTGGTCACCACGCCGATACCGTTCGAAAGTCAATCGAAAAGCGTTTGTAACTAACCAAAGTGATCGGAACTAGAGTCCCAAGCGGACAAAGTTCAACCATAATTCGGATCATAAATGACTGGTTGTTGCCTAAAATGTTCTACGGTGTGAGATTTTTCTGTAGAGGTAGTGATCTTATTACCAAAAAACTTCGTCTTTTGCATAACAGTGCTTTCCGCTATGCCTCGGGCGTGTTCATCATTAGTCCCGCCTTACACGCCCGACTTAACTTAGTCTTAACTTAACCACCGACATAGCCAACTCTCCTACTATCATATTTAGCGACTCTGCCAGCTGTCTCCTAGAGATGGAATCCTCCTCCTCAAAATATCCCTGGCTTCAGGAGGCAGAAAGACTGGCAGTGGCCAATAACGTCGCGTTCTGCTGGTTGCTCGGACACTTCGGTATCTATGGCAACGAGGAGGCCGGCCGTTTGGCTGGTGCCGGTCAGGAAGCCTGCCCTGAGACTGTCTCTACTCTCTCCATGGACATAATGCCTCGCCAGTTATCGCATACAGTCAGGCCACCCTTTTTGGGTACCTTCACTAAGATACTTTGCATCCAGTCGACCGGGAAAGTTGCGGTGTCCCAGATATTACGAAATAAACGATGCAGTAGTTGAGCGGATGTCATGGGGTCAGCTTTGAGCATCTCGGCTGATATGCGATCTACCCCTGGGGCTTCATTCGATTTCATGTTTTGGATGGCTGTTTGAATCTCTAGAAGTGATGGAGCTTCGGTATTGACGCGTGTTATGCGTCGGATCCTAGACATATCATGTCGAAGTGGTGGTGGCCTGGCTAGCACTTGAAAAAGTTGTTCGAAATGCTCGAACCAGTTGGTCAGCTGGGTCCGTCATTCGCGTCTTTCACAGGCATCGTTGCATTCAGCTTCGCCCCGCTTAAGCGTCGTGAGATATCGTAGAGGAGGCGAATGTCCCCGGTTGCTGCGGCTCTCTCATCTTCGTCGGCCAGAGAGTCTGCCTACGCTCGCTTGTCCCGTCGACATAAAGCTATGTCTATTTAGAATCCGGAATAATAAAATCTGTACCTAGGTAACAGATTGACGTACAAATATGGTTAATACATCAAAACAAGGGTAATTTACTGTACTTTAAGGAAAAAATATTGATACAAATCATTTCTTCTTGTTTCTAGTGAAAATTCGCTCCTTCTTCTTTATACCTCTCGACAAAAGTTGCACACCTCCGGAGTCAACTTCCTTGGCACATTTGTTCCACATTTTGATCATCTGAGTCCCGTCCCAAGCTGTTTTTCCACTTTTCTTAAGCTTCCGCTTCATTACTGCCCAAAATGTCTCGATGAGCCGGAGCTGTGGGCAGTTGCGTGGATTTATGTTTTATCGATGAAATCTTCGTTATTATCGCGGTACCACTGGATGGTACCCGGCTGTAGTGGAAACTCGCCAAATCTGGCCAAAACTTCACGGGACCTTTATGGACTTTATGGAAGGTAGACCACGGTTTTTGAGACATTCCTCCTTGTACAGCTTCGAGTCCATCGTCTTATTCGTCACAAATACTTAGGTCTTTGCTCCACAGCTGCATATCCCTTGCCAAAATCATCTGTTTTTTTTGCAAGTTTGTCCAAAAAGCAAACTTAAACTTCGCAGGAACTACTCCTCGTGCCGTCACCATGTAGAATTTTTGGCTAAGAAGCTGTCCGAAATCCATTTTGACGTAGGTTTTATCGTCGATGAGCAGGATTATCGAAGTGGGTGTGCAGATTTTTTTCTCTCATTTCGGCTTCCATCTGGAATAATTTTTAACTCGCTGCACGAAACATCGTGAAATTTATACTAGAGCAAGTGGGCGCCTAGGTAGACAAACCGTGGTAAAAGAATTCTTGCAGCGGTCACTTTTCGTGCCGCTGCAAAACAATACATGATTCCGGATTCTAAATGGACATAGCTTTAAGAGTTTTACTTCCTTCTCAAGAGCCGAGTATCGTTGACGGGGTAGGACTTTGGCTCCTCTGGTTTCTGATCGCTCTAATGGTTTTTCAATTTTTTTAAAATAATTTTATTATTGCTCTTAATTGATTATTCTGTTAAAAAATTTTAAATTTTGTATTAAAAAAATATTTTGTTGAAAATATTAAAAATGTTTATTGCTAATATTAATTAATTCATGGCAATTTTGTATTTTTTCCGAGGAACATTTTGATTTTTTTTACGAAAATTCTGTTTTTATAATTACAATTTTTGCTTTTATAATTACAATGTTTGCTTTTAAAAGTGCTTTTTGTTGTTTATGGAACTGGCAATTTCCTATTTTTTATGGATACTTTCTTATTCTTCATGAATATTTTATTTCGCTCCCCACACTTTTTTTGAACGTAGAACATCTCTTGTTGGGATTGGTGAAGGCACGAAAAGAATGAATAAAGTGCCGAGCAATGCCATTTTTCGAGGCACTGGAAGTGAGCGAGAAATGATTATGACCATCCACTATCAAACATTGTTTCTCTACTTGAGTGAGCATTCTCTGCTCGTGAGATTGAGTGAGAACTCCGATCCCTGATGATTGTTGCCACACATTCACACTCTAAACAATTCACTTTCCTTGGTAAGTATGTTCTCGATATAAAAGTATAAATAGACTGAACTGTGAAAACTCTTCATTACTTTTCGAATAGTCTTTCTCCATAATACAAACACCCAAAGACAAATTTTTCGAGACTACCATCTTTCAGAGCCACCCTACCCTTACTCAGATAGTGTTGTCGGCCGCACATCAAAGGCCATTTCGCGGAACACAACCGAACCGAAGCAGCACACTGAAAATCGCCAATTTCTCACATTTATCACCAAATTGTCGCTATTAATCAATAGAGTCTGTCTTCGCCCGGCTGGGCTTCGTCAATTGTCAGCCGCCGCGCGGTCGTTCGGCTAAATGTCCGGGGATCGCGCGCGCGTACACCGATTGCATTCGCAATTATCACGCAAGACGCCGCCGCCGCTGCCGACAAAGTAGTCACCGATCCGGATCAACGTCGCGAAATCTGAGATGGGACGCCATACAGCTTTGCTCGCTTCCAATCCGTCTGCTTGGGTTCAGTTTCGGGGTACGTGCATATGGTGGAGCGTACCGAAATAAAAAAGCGATCGCCAGAACTGGAGTTCAAGATTCGCATTAATTTGCCGCTTTCCGCAGTGGGAAGGGGGAAAAATGCATGACTGTGGGAGGCAAGGGGTTTGGGGAGAAAACGACCGATTAGCTTAAATTTGTGGGCTGCACCACCCCCTGTTTCGGGACTCGGCATGATTCGATGCCATTAGGCGAACTTTGGGTGCACTTTCCATCGCAATTGCGGCAGCTGAATAAATGGCTCGTAATAAAATTCACCAATAATTTAAAGAAAAACAAATGAAGAAATAAAACGATCGGAATTATAATTTTATATAATCTGTACGGCGTGAAGCAAGAAGTTCAAGTATATTGAAGACTTTTTTTTATATAAAATTAGAATTATTGTTCTTTTTAATGCAATAAAATTTTAAAATTCCGTCTCCGTTTTTTTTTTATAAAAAAAATGTTTCTGATTTTTGGTTATGCAGATTTGCAACATTGAGCAAAAATTTTCACTTGATTTCAAACGTTAAAATTTACGCCCCCTGTGACGAACTGCAGCGACGAAAATCAGGCCGAAGAAAAATCGGCACATTGTTTGATTTGATGGACTTGAGGCTGGCCGTGGGCTGAGGGCAAACGGAACCGAGGGCAGGGTGGTACGCTATTTGAATATTGTTAATTTTAACCAGTTCGCGGCGCACCGAGTCACAAAAGGGATGGATTACCACCGTGGACCGAGACCGGGCCCCGGGGAAGGCAGAGGCCGAAAAAAAAACAAAAGCAGAAGATCATTTAATTTGATAAGAGATATATTTTCGGGAAAAATAAAAGAGTTTATGGGTGTAGTTTTCTGCTCGACATGGATGGGGGCCTAACTCTTTTTTTCCTCGTTCTTTCGGTTTCTGGGTGGCGAAGACTGATGGGTCGAGTAACTGCAATTCCTCGCACGGTCTTCACGCGGACATGGGCAGTAAATTTTTCGGTAATGGGTTTCATTCGTTGGGCTGTTTTTCGTCTGGGTGGTTTTGCTTTGAATGCACTTATCGAACGGTTGGTTAATGGCTGATTTGTGGTTTGGAAGCACAAAGAATATTTCTTATGTCATAGTCGTGTTTGTAGGTGATTCGTTCTGTGTTTTAACATTTAAAAAAAACTTTCTGAATAAATGAATCAAATTAAATGTTATTCTAATCCAAAACCTCAATCCAATGATCAACCTTATTCCAATCCAATTCTATTTTGATTGCAATCCAATTGTTATCCAGATATTCGAGTTGCATCGTATGTCTATATTGGGATTGTCCTATGATAGGAAACTGTCAATGATTCTGAAGTTCCATAAAATATTTGGATTAAGCTTCTTCTGAAAACAAAAATTGCCAAGGTAACAAAAACATACCAAAAACCACAAAATTAATCACCCATCAAATTCATACTCAACCGAATCCATTCTGGTAGGGGAAAACTGAAAAAGCCATTGTTCAATATTTGAACAATCGCAAACAGGAGAAACCAAAAAGTGAAGCAATATTTATTAGAAGTTTGTTCTTCCATCACCCATCGCCTTCGTCCACCTGCTGCGAGAGTGTGCTTGTTTCCAATTCCGAACGAAACCAATCCGAACGAAACTGTCCATTCCAATCTTGACCATATCTTGTTTCCTGACCCAACCAATCCAACCATCATCCCATTTCATACTTGGCCGCCCCATTTCTCCACCCAATATATGTTCCAGGATGACAAAACAACTGTGACACTCGCCATCGGAGTTTGTTTCCAATCTGAGGATCAATTCCGCACCCTTTTGCTCTACTGGCCCCATCTCTGATCGGCTTTTGGCATATTTGCCCATATTACACAACAAAAACACACATCTCAAACACCCAATCAAGTGTGTAGGTGGGAGGGATAGACCGACCTCCGCATCCAGTCCCGGTATCCACTTGACCAGTATTCTGCAATTGAGCAGTTGGCTGGAAAGGAGGGCACCCCATGGATGGCATAGTGGTAGCCAGTTTCATTTGCATATGGAGTCATCATAACGCCATTCCCAGGCACAATCGGTTTCAATCACCGTCTTCCCTCGATGGACAAAGAAGAAGACGAGCCCCAACAATCCCGAAAAAGCTCTTTACCGATACGGTTTCGAACCGGACAGGCCCTCTCTATAAGTGCAGAAACTGGGCTGCTCACTTCTGGATCGTCACAATCTATAATGTTATTGTAGTAAATATTTGCAAACGAAACCAACAGGGTAGTCGAGAGGCGGGTGGACACTATCAGAAATCCCTTAATCAAAGAGACTTGCCTCCGCATTTGGTTTGGAAAGATCGGTCTTGGCCATTCCGGGCAACGAAGAAAAGATTTTTCTACTTGCTCCCCTTTTCCGGGGCTTTCTTTTTGCTGTGGCTAACAACAGGAGCAACAATTTGATAGAAACCAACGTGTTATGAGAAGCTGCAGTTGGGGTTCGGACTTGGATGGCTCCTGCTCCGGATTTGTTTTATATCCTGTCGTTTTTTGATTGTCATGACACTGGTTGGCTGTCACATGGGGCTTCATCTACTTTGCGTCCGATCTGGTGAGAAGGGATGCGGCAAAAGAGACTATTATATCGATGTTCTACAACTCGATTGTGTCTGAGGTTAGTGTAATCTGAAAGTTGAAGAAAGGAAAACGAATAGTTGGTTGAATGGAAGTGGTTCGAAAATGTGGACGATTGATTTGATTTTTTAACGATTTTTAGTGTATTATAAACCACTTAACCATTACGTTACTAAAAATATCTTAAACTCAATTTCAATCTGTAATTAAAATGGATTGAATTTGGATTAAATTTGGATTGGATTTGGATTGGATTTGGATTGGATTTGGATTGGATTTGGATTGGATTTGGATTGGATTTGGATTGGATTTGGATTGGATTTGGATTGGATTTGGATTGGATTTGGATTAAATTTGGATTGGTTGGATAGGATTTGGATTGGTTTGGATTGGTTTGGATTGGTTGGATTGGTTTGGATTGGTTTGGATTGGTTTGGATTGGTTTGGATTGGTTTGGATTGGTTTGGATTGGTTTGGATTGGTTTGGATTGGTTTGGATTGGTTTGGATTGGTTTGGATTGGTTTGGATTGGTTTGGATTGGTTTGGATTGGTTTGGATTGGTTTGGATTGGTTGGTTTGGATTGGTTGGATTGGTTTGGATTGGTTTGGATTGGTTTGGATTGGTTTGGATTGGTTTGGATTGGTTTGGATTGGTTTGGTTGGTTTGGATTGGTTTGGATTGGTTTGGATTGGTTTGGATTGGTTTGGATTGGTTTGGATTGGTTTGGTTGGTTTGGATTGGTTTGGATTGGTTTGGATTGGTTTGGATTGGTTTGGATTGGTTTGGATTGGTTTGGATTGGTTTGGATTGGTTTGGATTGGTTTGGATTGGTTTGGATTGGTTTGGATTGGTTTGGATTGGTTTGGATTGGTTTGGATTGGTTTGGATTGGTTTGGATTGGTTTGGATTGGTTTGGATTGGTTTGGATTGGTTTGGATTGGTTGGATTGGTTTGGATTGGTTTGGGTTGGTTTGGATTGGTTTGGATTGGTTTGGTTGGTTTGATTGGATTTGATTGGTTTGGATTGGTTTGGTTGGTTTGGTTGGTTTGGATTGGTTTGGATTGGTTTGGTTGGTTTGGATTGGTTTGGATTGGTTTGGATTGGTTTGGATTGGTTTGGATTGGTTTGGATTGGTTTGGTTGGTTTGGATTGGTTTGGTTGGTTTGGATTGGTTTGGTTGGTTTGGATTGGATTTGGTTGGTTGGTTGGATTGGTTTGGATTGGTTGGATTGGTTTGGTTGGATTGGATTTGGTTGGTTTGGATTGGTTTGGATTGGATTTGGATTGGTTTGGATTGGTTTGGATTGGTTTGGTTGGATTGATTGGTTTGGATTGGTTTGGATTGGTTTGGATTGGTTTGGATTGGTTGGATTGGTTTGGATTGGTTTGGATTGGTTTGGATTGGTTTGGGATTGGATTTGGATTGGTTTGGGTTGGTTTGGATTGGTTTGGTTGGTTTGGATTGGATTTGGATTGGTTTGGATTGGTTTGGATTGGTTTGGTTGGTTTGGATTGGTTTGGTTGGTTTGGATTGGTTTGGATTGGTTTGGTTGGTTTGGATTGGTTTGGATTGGTTTGGATTGGTTTGGATTGGTTTGGATTGGTTTGGTTGGTTTGGATTGGTTTGGATTGGTTTGGATTGGTTTGGATTGGTTTGGATTGGATTGGATTGGTTTGGTTGGATTGGATTGGATTGGTTTGGATTGGTTGGATTGGTTTGGATTGGATTGGATTGGTTTGGATTGATGGATTGGTTTGGTTGGTTTGGATTGGTTTGGATTGGTTTGGATTGGTTTGGATTGGTTTGGATTTGGTTGGTTTGGATTGGTTTGGATTGGTTTGGATTGGTTTGGGTTGGTTTGGATTGGTTTGGATTGGTTTGGATTGGTTTGGTTGGTTTGGATTGGTTTGGATTGGTTTGGATTGGTTTGGATTGGTTTGGTTGGTTTGGATTGGTTTGGATTGGTTTGGATTGGTTTGGATTGGTTTGGATTGGTTTGGATTGGTTTGGTTGGTTTGGATTGGTTTGGTTGGTTTGGATTGGTTTGGATTGGTTTGGATTGTGGATTTGGATTGGTTTGGATTGGTTGGATTGGTTTGGTTGGTTTGGATTGGATTTGATTGGTTGGATTGGATTGGTTGGTTTGGATTGGTTGGATTGGATTGGATTGGTTGGATTGGTTTGGTTGGTTTGGTTGGTTTGGATTGGTTTGGATTGGTTTGGTTGGTTGGATTGGTTTGGTTTGGATTGGTTTGGATTGGTTTGGATTGGTTTGGTTGGTTTGGATTGGTTTGGATTGGTTTGGATTGGTTTGGATTGGTTTGGTTGGTTTGGATTGGTTTGGATTGGTTTGGTTGGTTTGGATTGGTTTGGATTGGTTTGGATTGGTTTGGATTGGTTTGGATTGGTTTGGTTGGTTTGGATTGGTTTGGATTGGTTTGGATTGGTTTGGATTGGTTGGATTGGTTTGGATTGGTTTGGTTGGTTTGGTTTGGATTGGTTGGTTGGATTGGATTGGATTGGTTTGGATTGGTTGGTTTGGTTTGGATTGGATTGGTTTGGATTGGTTGGATTGGTTGGATTGATTTGGATTGGTTTGGATTGGTTTGGATTGGTTTGGTTGGTTTGGTTGGTTTGGATTGGTTTGGTTGGTTTGGATTGGTTTGGATTGGTTTGGTTGGTTGGATTGGTTTGGATTGGTTTGGGATTGGTTTGGATTGGTTTGGATTGGTTTGGTTGGTTTGGATTGGTTTGGATTGGTTTGGATTGGTTTGGATTGGTTTGGATTGGTTTGGATTGGTTTGGATTGGTTTGGATTGGTTTGGATTGGTTTGGATTGGTTTGGTTGGTTTGGATTGGTTTGGATTGGTTTGGATTGGTTTGGATTGGTTTGGATTGGTTTGGATTGGTTTGGATTGGTTTGGATTGGTTTGGATTGGTTTGGATTGGTTTGATTGGTTTGGATTGGTTTGGATTGGTTTGGATTGGTTTGGATTGGTTTGGATTGGTTTGGTTGGTTTGGATTGGTTTGGATTGGTTTGGATTGGTTTGGATTGGTTTGGATTGGTTTGGATTGGTTTGGATTGGTTTGGATTGGTTTGGATTGGTTTGGATTGGTTTGGATTGGTTTGGATTGGTTTGGATTGGTTTGGATTGGTTTGGATTGGTTTGGATTGGTTTGGATTGGTTTGGATTGGTTTGGTTGGTTTGGATTGGTTTGGATTGGTTTGGATTGGCTTTGGATTGGTTTGGATTGGATTTGGATTGGTTTGGATTGGTTTGGATTGGTTTGGATTGGTTTGGATTGGTTTGGATTGGTTTGGATTGGTTTGGTTGGTTTGGATTGGTTTGGATTGATTTGGATTGGATTTGGATTCGATTTGGATTCGATTTGGATTGGATTTGGATTAGATTTGGATTGGATTTGGATTGGATTTGGATTGGATTTGGATTGGATTTGGATTGGATTTGGATTGGATTTGGATTGGATTTGGATTGGATTTGGATTGGATTTGGATTGGATTTGGATTGGATTTGGATTAGATTTGGAATAAGTTTGTTTTAGATTGGATTTTGATTAGTTTTGTATTGGAGTTTGTAAGAAATGAATTTGAAATTGTTTTGTAGTCGGAGAAAAATTAGTTCTTCATAAATTGTATTGGAAAGTATTTGAATTTTTGTATTTGAAGTTTGTAATAAACCGCAATTGTATTTTGGCTTCCATAGGAAATGTTGAAACTTTGAAATTCTATCACATTGCAGTTCGAATAAAGTGGAATCAAATAAATCCGTCTTTCACACCACCCAAAAAGTCAGCTAATTCTGGATCCACCCATGAATTTGTACTTTTCCACCTCTTTGTGTCGGGTAAATACCATTACGGATTTCACGCCTCGCGCGTTCGCACGTGAAACTTATCCAGCTCTTGAGAGCTCCTCGTGCCGTGGACCCGAAATACTTTGCAGTCATGTTCATGCCGTGAATTCCTGAGAGGTGCGCTCGTAAGGCGGCAAGAACACGACATAAATCAATCTTTAATCCCATTTCTCCACCGAAATTGAGCAACGATGCGTCGTCCTACACCCGGCAACACCCACTCGCATTTCTGTGGCAGCTAAGCTATTAGCTACTTACCGACGACGATGACGGCGACGTCCCAGTCGTTGTCGAATTGTATCGCCTAATCGACCTGGTTGAGCAATTCCGCAGCCGTAGGAAGGTATCCGGAGACAGCCATAAAACACTATCGATATGTTTGCTTTCACGCGGCTCATCCCCTCACTCCTCACTGCCACTGGATCTCGCCTTTGCAGAAGGAGGATTGCTGCTCTGCCGGTGACACATGGGTATAAATCACAATTCAACAGCCATGAATCACACAACGCACCATTCGGCATGAAACCGAAGCACACTGCTAGTGGAAGGCGCTACCGAGATCGCAGCGGATGGACGGATGGATGATGGCCCCGCCGAATGGATGGGTGGAGGTGTATCAATATTTGAGGGCACATTCCGTACATGATTCCCCAGTGCGTTGTCGCCAAGAAAAGACAAATGCAACAACGTGGCCGAATCGAATTCTATATTTTTATATTGGGTTTGTTTTGGTTGCATTGTGAGAAGTGAAATGTGTGTGAGCCCCTTCTTCGTCCGAAGGTAGAACGGGGCGGTTATTTATGGACTATTGGAGTATCGGAGCGGAAGAAAAATAGAGTGTCGGCACTGATGAGCGATAATTATGACAACGAATGTACTCCGTTGAGAGTGGAGTTCAATTTCTGGAAGTTGTTGATGATATACGACTGCATCTGAGAATAACGTTTTCTTATTTTGTGATATGATTTCTCGATTTGTAGACTACAATTCGTTATTAATGGCGGCTGTAAAACTAACTTCTTTATACCAATATTTCAATCAAATAGAGCAGCTGTCCTAAATAAAAAATGCTACAAAATAGTAAATCACCCGGGCTTCAGCCAAATTCAACAACAACAAACAATAAAAATCGCCTGTTGATCACCGCTCGTTGACATTTGGACCGCGTTTCAATTTCTGCTGCCAAACACAATGTGCTATTTTTCGCGATCTCCGTTCATCGCAGTCACAGTCACACACGGACTGCGACAGCTGGTAGATTAAGTCGGAATCATTAATTTTGCAATTAAAACCTCTGGCGGGATCTGAGGAAACTGCCGCCGCGTCGTCCATCGTCGTCGATCGTTTTCCACCACCTTCGGAATCGAATCGCGCTGTATCGCTCATGTAGGCCCATCATCATTATTCAGCAGTCCATAAAAACAACACAAAAGATCGCGCAGACAGCTCGCACAGACGCGCACCACACAGGGAGACGCAGACGGCAGTTCCAATTTGCGCATATTTCAGTCCCATGCCATAAACACACTTTAATTGAGACTTAGTCATAGATACTTTCCCCCGCTTGGGACCTGCCCTGCCCCCTCCGGGAACAACTGGACCACGAGTACGTCTGTAACCGAACCTTTCGATGTTCGGTTTGGAGTGTGTTCGACACCGTCCAATATGCCACACTCACTCCCAGGGAGTTAACCAAACCCGTCGATGCCGTCGTTTGTCGTCTGCGTCTGAGCCGGTGTCTATCCCGTCGAACGGGTGGGGAGGAGGACTCTTGGGGCAATAAAAACAATAATAATATGTAAAACAGCAATAAATTATAGATGAGAAGACAGATTTTCTGTCTCTAAAAATACGCAACCCACCCTTGCTCTGGGTAGTTGGGTGCCTCGTGTCGATTGCGATCTAGAACGGTATTGAATAGTAGTTGGGAAGATGCGGCAAGTAGCCGTTTATTGCACTGACTGACTGGTACAACTCTTTCAACGATGCACGAACGAACGAACGAACGACAGCTGCAGCATCGCCGGGCAAACAAAAATGTATCGATTTCAGCTTCCAACCATCGAGAGAAAAGACAGTTTCTATAAGAGATGATTCGGCTTCGTCACCGCTGTCTGATGCAAACATTTTACTCTGATAAGATTAGTTTTTACCTATCATAATACTTGTCTAGTACTTTAGTACCGAATTCTCATGTATTTTTTTTTCTTTCTTTACAGGTAATAACTGGTACTTAACATATTTTCGTAAGTAGCTTACATATGCAAGATGACAAGAACAATAGAAATTAAAGGAATATGATATGATAACGTTGCAGGAAAAAACAAAACTCATAATAAATATAGCAAGTATTAAATCAGTCTCCTTACACAATTTTAACTCCCATTCTTTTACCCTCTCTTATATGCTCCACGATCTCAGCATGCTTACTTTTGTTTTCTAACATGTGGCGATAAAATATGCGTCGCTCTAGAAGTTTTTTTTATTTTTTTTTTAATACTTTATTAACGTGATTTTTTATCTAAAAGGTAAGTTCATCACGGAAACTCTAGAAGTGAACGCTAGCGAACCTAGCGGTGGAAGTCAAGCTTCACTGAAAAACACGCATTAGACAGAGTAGCATCGCATGTTTTGCTGTCTCTGTCTTTCGGCTTTTTTTTTTTTTTTTTACAAGGGAGAATGCATTTACACACTAACCCAGTACACGTGCATTGTAGTTGCCAAACTACCACACGGACTCGACCATACCGGTAATACCGACTAAACTCCCGCTCATTATCGCTCACACAGGCACTCGTCCCATGCGAGACTGACTTGGGTGCTCGCACACCATTCACTCCATTTGAGTCTTACTTGGATGCTCTCCCAGGCGCTCCGCTGCCATGCCTCGAGGTGTCAATAGCGGTAACTGTCTGGGCCTACAGATATTACGCTACGACACTCCTGCCTCAGCACGAGCAGATCAATCACACCACTGCCGAAGCAGACCACACGCTACCCTGCCGAAGCAGGGACACTCCCCATGCACCACATGTGCACAACTGTAGGTGTGTGGGTACAACCCACTGCTACCCTGCCGCCGAAGCAGCTTCTCCAAAGACCATTCGCTCCATGTGACCCTTTTTCGGGTGCTCACTCTAACACTCCGCTGCAACGCCTCGAGGTGTCGATAGGTCCCTCGACTCCTACCTCAGCATGTGCAGTCCATACTCAGACTTCTGCTGCGCTTCGAGGTGACAATAGCGGCGACTCGCTATGACACTCCTGCCTCAGCAAAACCAGATCACTCACTCCCTGCCGAAGCAGCTCACGCACTACCCTACCGAAGTAGGGACACTCCCCATGCCAATTGGCACTCCCTGGGCTTGTGCTTTTGAAGCGGCACACAGTCGCTTTGATAAAGTCTGCTTACGGGCACTTGTGGTTTTTTGGGAGGGATTTTAGCAGAGCCCACTGCTAAATCCCACCACGCCCTAGGCAGTTCTCCCTGACTCACAGACAGCTGAGGAGGGGTCGTCAAGCCCTTGGACATGGTCCATGCTGTCCCTGCTGTCCCTGCTGCCCCCTGTCTTTCGGCTTGGATGAACGGGAGTGCCATTCGTCGATTATTGCTACACAAAAGCCTACTTTGAAATTTGCAGTTTGTTCTATGATACCTATCTTTTTTTTTTTTTTTTTTTTTAACTAATTTTATTTGCTAATTATCTAATACATGCATTCATCTCTTAGACTAGGTGTTCCGTGTTTTCTTAACACTATCATCCTTATTTGCTATGTTATATTTTTAGTTTTTATTAATACATTTCAATTGCCTCTGGCAGTTAGAATTTTTCCTCTGGTTGAATTGAACCATGTAGGAATTACAATGTTTTCAACTTAAACTAATCTTAACCTATTTTATACTAGGGGTACAAGGAGTTAATCGTTGCAATAGAAGATTGCAACGATTTTTGTCTAAAATTGGAAATGATTTTGTTGGACATTTGTTGCAATGTCTCAATATTAGAAATTCTATGAAGTTCATTGGTACTATACCACGGAGGCAACTTCAGAATCATTTTCAAATTTTTATATCCTCTGAAGTGCTTTCTTTATGTTATTTCAGCAACTAGTCCATATTGGCACAGCATACAACATGGCAGGTCTAAAAATTTGTTTGTAAATCAAAAGTTTGTTCTTAAGACAAAGTTTTGATTTTCTATTTATAAGTGGATATAGACACTTAATATATTTGTTACATTTGGCTTGAAGGCCTTCAATGTGATTTTTAAAAGTTAATTTTTGATCTAGCAGAAGTCCTAAATATTTAGCTTCGCTAGACCAATTAATTGGAACACCATTCATAGTGACAATATGTCTGCTAGAAGGTTTCAAATAAGAAGCTCTCGGCTTATGTGGGAAAATTATAAGCTGAGTTTTGGAAGCATTCGGGAAATTTTCCATTTTTGCAAGTAAGTGGAGAAAATATCCAAACTTTTTTGCAATCTACTACAAATGACACGAAGGCTACGCCCTTTGGCTGAGAGATCTGTGTCGTCTGCAAGTCAGAAGTAAAAATGTTATACAATATGGGCCCCAGTATGCTGCCTTGGGGAACACCAGCTCTTACAGGTAATCTATCAGATTTAGAATTCTGATAGTTTACCTGCAGTGAGCGATCTGATAAATAATTTTGGATCAGTTTAATAATGTACAGAGGAAAATTAAAATTCATCAATTTTACAATCAAACCTTCATGCCAAACACTGTCAAATGCTTTCTCTATATCAAGAAGAGCAACTCCAGTCGAATATCCTTCAGATTTGTTGAGCCGAATTAAGTTCGTAACTCTTAATAACTGATGAGTGGTTGAATGCCCATGGCGAAAACCAAATTGCTCATCAGCAAAAATAGAATTGTCATGAACCATCATTCTATTTAAAATAATCTTTTCAAACAGTTTGCTTATAGAAGAAAGCAAACTGATTGGGCGATAACTTGAAGCCTCAGCTGGATTTTTGTCCGGCTTCAAAATTGGAACAACTTTGGCGTTTTTCCATTTATCTGGGAAGTATGTCAATTGAAAACATTTGTTAAATAAATTAACCAAAAAGGATAAAGAAGGAAGTTTTGTAGAAGTATGAAGAAAATACCATCATCACCCGGGGCTTTCATATTTTTAAATTTTCTAGTAATAGATCTCACTTCATCCAAATTAGTTCCCAACGAAGGGTCAAAAACATTATCTTGGTTGAGAATGTCTTCGAAGCTTCGTGTAACCTGATCCTCAATTGGACTAGTGAGACCTATACTAAAATTATGGGCACTCTCGAACTGCTGACCAAGTTTTTTAGCCTTTTCGCCATTTGTTAATAAAATTTTATTTCCCTCTTTAAGCGCTGGAATTGGCTTTTGAGGTTTTTTTAAAAGAATTTTCGTTAATTTCCAAAAGGGTTTCGAACTGGGATCCAGCCTCGAGACATTATTCTCAAAGTTGGTATTTCTCAGAATAGCGAAACGTTTTTTAATTTCATTTTGCAAATCTCGCCAAATAACTTTCAACGCGGGATCGCGAGTTCTTTGGTATTGCCTTCGCCTCACATTTTTAAGACGGATCAGTAGCTGAAGATCGTCGTCAATAATAATGGAGTTGAATTTAATTTCACATTTAGGAATTGCAATGCCTCTGGCTTCGACAATTAAATTTGTCAAAGATACGAGAGCATTATCAATATCACTTTTGGTATCGAGAGGAATATCAACATCAAAATTCCTATCGATATACGTTTTATATAAATCCCAATCAGCCCTATGATAATTGAAAGTAGAGCTGATTGGATTATAAATGGCTTCTTGTGAGATTTCAAATGTCACAGGAAGGTGATCAGAGTCAAAGTATGATACCTATCTGTTTTGTGCTACGAGCCTACCTACCTTGTTTTCTGTATACTGTGCTAAAACCGTAAGTTTTCCCGGGGTTTACTTGGTTTATTTTCCGACACGTTACTGGTTCCGTTCATCTTACATGCAATTACCGTGCGGGACCGAAATCCGTACAGCACCGAAATCCGTCCACCTCATGAGATATCAATAAATTAAAAGGGTTAAAGGTAATAATTGTAGAAATAATTAATCTTATCCTGTTCAGATACTTGGCAGTGAGCTTTTAGGGCATAGAATTGGAAAGAAGGGTTTGAAATTAAAACAACAAAAATCAAAAACAAATCTCCACCCACCAAACGTGCAGTTTGTGCCGCCATTTTGTTATCGGGTAGAGCATAATTGCACCAAAAGTGACTGTGTTTTAATTGCTAATTGCGAATCATTACATAAGATAAGCGGAATACAAATCGAAGGCATCGCTTCTCAAGGTGCGCATCGAACTATTTACAGTGGTAGTTTAGTCAATCAGACTGTTTCAATTTAGCTATTTAGTTAAAAAATTCGGATTTTGATCCTTTGATTGGAAATCCGTCCACGGTGAACGGATTTCGAGTCAGGAGTAGTTGATTTAATTTAATTAAAAAAAATTAATCTTATCCTGTTCAGATACTTGGCAGTGAGCTTTTAGGGCATAGAATTGGAAAGAAGGCTTTGAAATTAAAACAACAAAAATCAAAAACAAATCTCCACCCACCAAACGCGCAGTTTGTGCCGCCATTTTGTTTTCGGGTAGAGCATAATTGCACCAAAAGTGACTGTGTTTTAATTGCTAATTGCGAATCATTACATAAGATAAGCGGAATACAAATCGAAGGGATCGCTTCTCAAGGTGCGCATCGAACTATTTACAGTGGTAGTTTAGTCAATCAGACTGTTTCAATTTAAATATTTAGTTAAAAAATACGGATTTTGATCCTTTGATACGGAATCCGTCCACGGTGGACGGATTTCGAGTCAGGAGTAGTGGATTTTTTTTAATGAGTAAATGTGAAACACTTCAAAAGTAGAAGCCTTCATGCTCCTGTGTCAATGACAAACGTTTTATTTACATTCGATTCCTATTTTCCAATGACTTTTTCATATACTAAGGTGCTTAAGTGTACGGATTTCGATGCCGCACGGTACCGCTTTTTGGGTTATCAAATGCTGTGATTTCGAAACTTTCTTGGGATTTTTGAATTAGTTCAAAGTAGTAGGCTTCGCTTCGGAATATTGGATATCCGGAAACCACCTCTGTCATAACTTTTGCCGCTGTTTCATAACCTTTATTGGTTGCTTCCGGTTGCGGGATTGAATATTTCCTTGTTCTGTGAGATATGGAAAGAATTCTCTGCGGTTTTTGGTAACGATGTCCTGGGAAGGATCAGTCCCCTACTTGAGGTATGGTACTGTTAGGTTCCGCACTGGCATCCAAGACAGCTTCGATTAAAATGGACGAGAAAAGGGAATGTTTGTCCCAACTGAAAGTAACTCGCCGATAATTGAAGGGAGCTTTGCTCTTCGTTTCTTACAATAATTGCACTATTAGGCGTTGAATGATTTGGAATCCAATCCGGAAAGACGGATGGCCGTTTCTACTTCAGACTGAGGCTATTGCACTCCTTACTGAAAATTGGGTTTTCATTGCTGCGGTCTTCTGCCATAGGGTGGAAGCCCGAACAGCTGGCGCCGATAGGATTCTAATCTTTAATACTCGGCTTGGTGTGACCTTATGCCTGAAACATCACATAAGAGCAAACTAGAAGAAACGGGTAGAAACTGAAAATAATATTCGAACAAGCAGCAAAGTATTGACTCTTCCTTACGATTGATCTTCCGACTCCAGCTTGGAAGAATCGATGTCAGCCACATCTCGAAAATAATTAATTTGACAGTGTTATAAATCGGATGTTCAACGGCCTGGACAGTAGTTCCATCGTCCAATTGTAGGTCATTTGCGAAAGACTGTCAAGAGTACTTCGTTCAGTGAATCAAAAATTTAAAATTTGAAAAATCCTTAAAATCGAAGAAACAGGAGAACAATAAAACCTCCAGGGCCACGATCACCTCAATTTTGGAAATTTGTGTCATCGCCTGCACAGCTTTTTTCATCACACACCTGGCGGAAAAGGAGGTGAACATAAAGGAAGTGAATGTGTATGGAAAAATAAAGGGAAAGATTATAAAAAGGCTTTTTAAAAGGACATACAACGCATAAGCGTACGAGAGCTTATAGCTCTTTTCCACAATGGGTTATGAACAACAAAATACTCTGTAGGTTCAGGTTTCTGAAGTCAATTTCACTAAGTAAGTGTTAACCAAATATTTGGAAACACAATTGCGTATAGACTGGGCAGTTACATATCAGATGATAAGAAGTTCCATAATCCCGGAGACGAGCCAGCCTAGGGATAAAAATCTCCTTAATATAGACACACAAAAAAGTTCCATAATCGGATTCACAACTATCACAAACAGATGATTCAACGCGTTGAAGACACTGCAATTCTGTTCAGACAGATTGGCTAAATAGCTTGCTACTACCGGAGAGGGCTCCCGGATGCACAATTTTGTATGATGACATGAATGGCAGCCCAAGAATTGATCAAAAGCTTCACCCAACACTTGGAATAACTGGCTCAGGACCAATAAAGTCATGTGATGCTCCATTACAAACTAACTCATCAGCCAATTCGTTTCCAGCTATGGAAGAATGGTCAGGTACCCATACAAGGTGTAAATTATTAACTGAATTTGAGTTCGATATGCGATTACTAACTTCAACCTTGAATTGGCCGAAGCGAGAGCTTTAATAGCTGCATGGTTATCTGAACAGAAGTATATTACTTTGCCCATAATTCGTTGCTGCAGTCCAGATTGCACTCCATACACGATAGCAAATAGTCCCGCTTGAAAGACAGTGCAGTGTTTACCCAGTGAGTGTGACTGTTCCAATCTCAGCTCACACGAATAGACGCCTGCACCTGCTTTACCTTCGAGGAGGGAGCCATCAGTGTATAAACAATACTGTCCGATATACTTCTCTCCAAATAGCACAAGCAAACTAGAATATAAGAGACTTTTTTGAACGATTTAGTTAACCGACCTACTGAGATGGAGGCCTAATCTCATCCCTTATGAGAAGTGGTATTAAAACTTATAGTTCAAAATCACTATAATAAAGTAATAAAAAAAGTTCGAAATGAGAAGTGAGAAGTTAGATATGAGAAGTGAGTAGTGATACATTTCGCACTTCTCATTCGCATTTCTCAGTTTTTGCTATGAGTAAAGTAAAAAGAAGTTGAATTCACTTCTCACTTCTTATTTCTCACTTCTCATTTTTTTACTTCTCACTGTTCGCACTTCACAATTATCATTAATCACTTCGCACTTTTCACTCTCATTATTCTTGTGCCAAGCGGCATTTTCGGCCAAATAGCCATACCATATTTTTATCAAATGACATTTTTTGGCATAAATTATATTTTTGGCTAAATGATTCTTTCAACCAAACGATCGCTTGAGCGGAATTTTCAGCCGAAATAATATTTTTGGCCGAACGATTTTGTTTCCAAATTATCTGTTCGACCTTTTGTCTTTTTTGGACAAATGAAACTGTTACTAGTTATAAGTCCTATCCGGCCAAATGGAATTTGGCTAGATGACTAGCTAGAACGTGTTATTCCTCCAAACGACCCTATCTCGATTGGTGAGCATTGGAAACCTCCCGACCAAAGCTTGAGAGCAAAACGATAACTCGTTTTGATGTTGTGAAATTGCCGAATTTGATTACTCAATTTGATATCTTTTTGGTCGTTTTAACGGTTAAAATAACAAAATGAATAGCAGAAAAAATCTTACTGTGACATTAAATCGAAAACTATTCCTGCTGTTGATGAGAGCAAATCGAAAACTAAATTTGATATTGGTTCCGACGGACTACGCCCCGTCCAATAAGACGCCATTTTTCCAAATTTTGGACTTCTCCTCGAGAATTTTCCTTCTTTTTTTGTTCCGTAAACCTTTGTTGGCAAGAAGGAACAAATCGTCCAAAAAGACCGTCAAGATTGGTCCAGCCATTGACGAGTTTTAGCGTCACTAACAATCACTATTTTGATATCAATTTGCTGTTGATTTCTGAATTATATGAACTGATATCAAACTGATTACTTATTTCGTTTTAAAACCAATATCAATCTTCGATTTGCTCTCATTGGCAGCAGAAATAGTTTTCAATTTGATGTCACAGTAAGATTTTTCTGCTATAAAATTTGTTATTTTAACCGTTAAAACGACCAAAAGGATACCATCCTGAGTTATCAAAATTAGGTGATTTCACAACAACAAAATTAGTTATCGATTTGCTCTCAAGCTTTGCTCGGGAATCCTGATGGAAATAAGTTAAGCGACACTAAGACGCACAAAACTTGGACACAGGTACATAAAAACTAGCATTTTACTAACAAAACGAAAATACGTTCGCGCGATAAGACGTTTTTTTTCTTAATCCTCCTTTCTTCAAAGATTCCACAAAAAACTCTGATACTCTTTCGTAACTTTCTCAAAACTTTAATGTTACAACTTCTTCAACATTTGTGTTTATTTGCTAATTGTGAATTATACTTGAATGTTGCTGCAGTAACTACACAGAAGGTTTGAAGTTCATCTAAAAGTTCAAAAACACGTGTTTGGGGGTTTCTCGACAAATTTCAAAGGACATTATTCGACCAGAAACGTTTGTAAACAGTGTATTTCTCGCACTTAGTTTCATAGGGGCGAAACTGTAGTTAATCGATCGATCTACAGTTGAAAGTCTTGACCCCAATGAGAACAGCTCATGATGGAAACCTTTTTTGCCTTTCTCGTACAACAAACTTAATTGCCTACATTATGGATAATCATAAGCTTTCAAGGAAAATAATTTGCTATAGTACAAGCTATTTTCACCCCTTTTATGTAAGACAACGAGTTCTAATTTTGTACAATTAATAACATATTTAATAATATTTTTGCTAAAACTAGAGAGATTTTGTTACAATTTTTGTTATTTTAACTACTAATGGTACATGTTTAAAAAAAAACTGCTGTAACAGAATAACAAGGTCTGATATAAATCTGTTACTATCTACTGGTCGGGTATCATTTCACTCCAAAAACGAACTTTTTATAGAAGCCTCGGAGACCCATAGTGTTATATACCAATCGACTCAGCTCGACGAACTGAGCACATGTCTGTCTGTCCGTGTGTATGTGTGTGTATGTGTGTGCACAAAAGCTAAGTAAAACATTAGACAACTTTTCATACAGTAATCCTCAACCGATTTTCTCGCAATAAATTGCATTCGAAAGGTGGTAAGGGCTCACTATTGAATTTTGTGACGATCGGCCGATGCGTTCAAAAGTTATTAAGAAAATCGTTCATTGAACCCTTCATTAAACCATATAAGGTTGGTGTCTTGGCTAAATTCGAGAAAGGCAGTATCACTTTTCGGTGAATTAAGTTGGGTTTTTAATCTACTCTCTATCTCTAGACGCGAAACATTTAAATCAAACACACGGAAGCAGCTTTTAAAACGCGACATATACTTTGAATGGTCTCAAATTTGCCGTAGTTGGTTCTAGTAGGACAAATAAAAAGGAATCGATTTGAACGAAGTCTTCGACAAGGTTTGTGGATTTCGGTTTGGCAGAAACGTTCAGGACAGTCGATGTGACATTGGAGGAAGTTAGAAATAAAACAGTTTTTGGTGATGATTACTTATCCAGTATTTTTTGAAAAGTTTTCTTTAAAAAAATATTGCATACGAAAATGCACTAGGCATCTTTTCACTTCCTCTAGGCATATTTACAATCAATTTTAGTTTTTAGCTTCCACCAGTTGCCGCAAAATGTGTCTCTGCTTTTTCTGAGCCAAATAGGATAAAGAGATGTATTGTTAGCTTAGGATGTAACGTTGGTTCATCACGCAAATTATTCAATAATCAATCCTTTTGGAAAAATATCGTTTTGTGAAAATATATTTATCACTGCTTCTTTGAAAAAGTGTATCAATCATAATTACATTAGTTACATAAGGCTAGATAATACATAATTTACCAAAACTTGTTGGAACAATATTTTCTGTTCATTATTAAAGTTTGGCCACAATTTCGAAACAGGTTTAGGTCAACGTTTGAGTTACCTCTATCGCTGCAAATTCGTGTGAGCGTGAGTGCTTGGGACGAATGCAATTCAAAGTACATGGACGGCTCTGCGCATTTTTTTTCACATGGACGGCTCTCCGCATTGATTACTATAACGAGCCTTTTCAATAACACGTTCAATCCTTCCGTTTCACTTATGATAATGCTTGTAGTGGAACTCAAATTAAATCATTTTCTCTGTTCCAGCTCTCTATGCACTTGGCTACACAGACTGAAGCGTTGAAATAAACGCTCCTCAACCACTCTGACTTTATTGCATATGATCGTTTCACAAAATCATGCGTTTGGTTAGTAGTAAAAGTCGAATAAGTTCTTTGGGATGTTTAACAAGTGAGAATTTTTTTTTCACGGAGCATTATCTGGAGCAATGCGAAATGAAGTACAGGACACTTATCAGCGCGGGACAATTCATCACAATCTGTCAGTTGGTTATCGAGATGTAATTGAGCTCAAGGATAAACAAGTTGCGCTCCTGAGCCTATTGAATATACTGCATACTCGCGAACCTGCTGCATGCGGCACTTACTTTGATCGTGAATATGTGGCAGAGCTACCCAACCTTTTTTCTGAGTTTGATTTTCTGTACAATTTTTTCCCAAAAGATGTTTGGAATATTTTGCTTTTTCTGGTTCTCGTTTTAGGCAGCAGGCACACAGATTTCTATCTCCAGCAAAAAATCATGTTTGCCTCCGTGGTAATTTTTCTGCGTCCCACAGATGAGACGGGAATTATCTGGGGATCTATATTTCATTGATATCCGTGGTGATGATATTCAAAAAGACTCAGACGGGTCAGTTGCGGAAAATTAAAGAATGAGGAAAGTCCATGAAGTTGCTAAGTCGATTCAAGTGCTGACCCAATTTTCCAAAAGGTGGCAAGAATTACCATACTGCCGTAATCTGGAAAAGTGACGTAACAGCCATTTTACAACATGCATGTTTTCAATTTTTCTGTTAAAGAGCTCGATGAGTAGTACTCGTTAACACCATTTTTGGAAAATGGCGTATACGTCACTTTTTCAGATTACGGCAGCATATGAAACGTGCCAACCCTTTTAACCCAGCCGTGTTGAAGCACCGTGGGCCCTAAAGCCAGATTTCATAAAACACGTAAAGTGTTAGAGAGCAAGTCGGTTTTGAATAAAAAGTGGGTAAAATAATTGGTTATGGATATGATATTCAATAATGCAATTCAATAGAAGCCTGGTTTTGTTAAGCTGGTTAGTGGTCAGATAGCCTAGCTAAACTCGCCTTCTTTAGGCTGGCAGGTTTGGATTTGGCTGCTAAAAGCTCCCTTTTGATGTGTTCACAGGCACCATAAGCTATTTCCGATGCATCTGAGAAGACATGAATCTGGACTAGCGTGGGATGGTTGGTGAAACATGTAGTTCCACCTGGATATCTGAAAGAGCAGATAGTTGTTGGTAGAACTCGGTCCACCCAAGTGCTGAATATGGAATAATGGAAAAGCTGCGCCTCGTCCCGCATGAAGCAGAAACATCATTGTCCAGAAAATCCGGTCCCACTTTCCAATGAATTCCTAGCTTCTTCACCTGTTCTTGGTCATAATTTAGAGGGAAATGCATCCCCAACTCGTCCACACCCATTTTCCCAGCTCAAAACCATCATATGACACAAACGCCTCTTCTAGCGAGAATCTCCACAGTATTTACTGTGGAGGGGAAGAATCTGGATGAATCTTCACTTGCAGTACATTTTTTCGATGTTTGCAACGAAAGCGACGGCATGTTTGTGGAATTCCAATCTTGAATCACAGGTCTTGTCATGAGTATGTCATTCAGAGAACGGTTAGAAGTCGTCTTGGCAGAACCATCGAATATCGGTCGAATCTTCGTGGTCGCACTCGATTCTTTGATAACTGGGTCATAAGGAAAACAGCAAATGAACCGAAGCAGCAACAGTCTTCATAGCGCCATATCCTTCGATTTACCAATCATCTACTTGAAACTCATTCGCTTCGGCAGTTTCACCATGCATCTCCCTGTCCGATAGCGTTGATACGTGTCTTCAAAGAACACCTCGCAGTCCTGTACTTCTTTAGTTCGCCGTGGGACATTGGGCAACTCTTTGATAGCCCAGAAGCGTTCGACTTTCTCAATTAACATTGATCCCACGAATATGTAGTGGCACGATACTGAATTGATGCTACCCAAAACCGTCTTTCCAGATACGCCCAATCTAAAGATGGTATTTACGTAATTTAATTTTGATTTTGGTTGATTCGTACCGACAAATGATGATTATTTCACTTTCTTTACTACACAGATGCATATTTTTAAGAAATCTTATTTCAAAATATTAAATCTATGCATGAAATGATATTCATATTTTGAGATTCTTAATTGAGTATGAAAGTACAATTTCGTCCTTGGTGGATTTTTTTTAAGTGTTCAGTTGGAAAGCAGCACTTTTAATCATTTGATAATAGTATCGAGTGAATCAATTTAGAATAGAGATAAAAGCTTCAAAACAGTCATCAATCTGTCTGTGAGAGAGTGACTCAATTGATAACTTTCTAAACCCAATCCCAAATCCTCAATGCTTTTGTTTTGATTCCGAGTCTGAAAGCGGTTACTCCACTACCAAAACAGCTTCCCGACTGGACATTTACACCAAGCTCACCTGCTCTCGCCGCGCCCCCGCAGCGTATGTGAAGGAATCCATATTTAAATTATTTGCGGTTGGCCCCTTCGAGGGCCCGGCCGCAGCATTCCCGAAATCCCAAACTCGTGTTTCCGTCCGTCCAAAATTTTCCGCTTGCCCTCGCACACGGAAGATATCCACGCCGTGCCGCCGCCACGCGAAGCAGTTATGGATTAGAAACCATACACGTCAGCTATCGTCATGCGGCCCGGACCTTACAGATCGTGTAACTGTGTACTACGAATTATGATAAACCGGTGTGCAGGTACCGGTACGGAATTAATATTTTACCAAACGGACTTGATGTACGACGGCGGTCCGGTTCGTGGTGGTTTTCAGAGTAGTGGAAAAAAGGGTTTCCAAAATGTGTACGAGCCAAACGGGCTGACTCGGACGGAAGACACCGGACACGGATCCGGAGCAGATCAAAAAGACGGTTGTGGAGAATATTTTTAAAAGCCAAAGAGCTCCCTCCCCCCGTCCAGCAGACAGAGATGATGACGAGTACGTGAACGATACGATGATACACCTTTCTCTGCTGCTGGTTGGTTACGGTTTTACGGTCTTCGAAACGAGAAGTCGGTTATGATATCGAAAAATCATATAAAGCATAAGGGAAGGCGCACCCCCACCCCCTAAACCATGGCTGGGATTGCTTTATGCAGATAATTAGCCTTTTTATTACGACCAACTTTCGACCGGTAAAAACCCGATTACCTGATGCTTCTAGAAGGAATGTTTGAATGAGCTGTGAGGCGTACAAAGTCGATCGATTTTTGTGATACGGCAGATTTGGACGGGGCTCTCGTGTTCGGGTGCTCGCTTGTGTACTTTTGTATAGCAGGAATGATTGCTGGATGCCAATTAGCCCCCGGGCGAGGATCTCCTGCTGCTCTCCGGGTTTGGGGTTCAAGGTTCCTTCGGTTTTTGATGGATTGACTTTCCTCCAGGGGGTGGGCGGGTGCGATGGTATCATGCACAAACAAGCACCAACAAACGGCGGCGGCGGTGGTGCCGATGACTTGGGTTGGCCATTTTTCGACCCTCTCAGCCATCATAAAAAGGCTTCAAAGCAGTCGGTGGAAATATTCTCCCACCACCCGGGCGGCACATGTCGTCGTTCCGATTTGCATACATACGTGAAGCAGGAAGGGTGGACGCGAGTTCGGAGGGGGCAGGAGCGCGGAGAATTTACATAATATATGTTATGAATCCGTTGTCCCACCCAGCCTCGAGCGGGGGCACGAGCGAGGCAAAACCTCTGAATTAGGAGTTTAGATTTCGGAGGAAAAATGATTTTTCATTTGTTTCTCGCTTCGATATTTCGTTTGTACGAATGGACGAGGGGGATTAGGACGAATGCACAAGGAAAAGGATTATTTTCCGTCCAACGAACGATAACGGACCGAAACCTTTCTGCGAAGACCATCGCACTTCGAAACTGGCTTTTTGTTGGTTGCCAGAGAGTTTGGTTCGGTTTTAGAATTTTCCAACCACCGCGAGGGGACGGGGGTTGCGGGAGGGGCAGCGAGGATAAAAATGGTCAAATATAATAATAAATTTATGAATCAAGCGAAAATAGAAAAATCCTCGGTCGTTTGTAGCCCGGACTCGAGAGTACATATTTTATACATATTATATGTGATGACCATTCGAAAAATACTAAATTACCGGTCGCCTTTTGAATTCGGTCAAGCCGGAGGGATAGGACACTGACAGGTGAGGGTCGACGAGCAGCACTTCGCTTCGCTGGCAATAACACATTGAGGAGCGAGCGAGGAAAAGCTTCGTTTTGTGAAACAATTTTTGGAATAAAAATAAATTTCCTTCTTCTCAATTTCCCCACCCCTTTGGACGGTGGTGGTGCTTCATGAAGAGAGCGGGCGGAGTTCGTTGTTTTTCCTCCATCCCGACCGTGCACAAAAAGCGGTGACCAAGGAAATTTATTATAATAAAATATTTATCGGATGTATTGTGTCGACCGGTTTTTATTTCTGCCGAGATGAAAATTCTGCGTATCTCTTGGACTTCAATTAAAAATTTTCCACCAACCGGAGAAACGTCCGGATCCCGATGGTTCGGACGCAGTCGGTAGTCGGCAGAGAATTTTATGCGGTCATCCTCCTCCTGCTCGTCGTGTTCGTCGTTCGGTTCGGATATAAATTACACGCACATTCTTTATCTTTCGTGGTGGCGAAACTCTTTCTCTCCCACCTTCCGGGCAGGAGAAGGCAGGATTTCCAAGTGCGTGCATGTGCGGGTGGCCGTCATCCGTCCGGCGGGACTCTCGGGGTCCCCTCGTGGACCGTTCGACGGACCAACAACGACCGACCGATCGTTAATTGTAATTTGTTTTAAATAATTTTAATAATTTACGACGAGCGAAGGTACAGCGAATCCCATTTTTTATGTGGGGTTCGGATGGGACGAGGTTTGAGGAGCAAACCTGTATCAGTTATTGTTGTTGTTTTAGTTGTTCTGTGGGGAGAAACCATAAAAAATATCGGATCAGATATAATTCATATTTCACCCACCGTACGCAGGTTTTGGAGTTCTTTTTTTTTTAAATGGAATTCTTCGTGGGGGACCATTCCTTGGGTTTTCCTTCATTCAATGATGCAACGAGGGTTCGAGTAAAACAAAAAAACAGTTTACAGTCATTGATCAGAAATGCTTTGGGTCGGATGGTTGTGGTTTTTATGTAATGCTATACAGAGTGACATTGTATGCGATTTCTGAGGTTTCGTAACTTGGTTGGAAATTTACAAAAGAAGTATTATCCGATTTTTTTTCCAATTGGGGCTGTGTTTGAAGCTTAGGATTTTCAAACGTAAAAACAATTGATATTACGATTTTTTTCTCCGCCTGGCAAAAGAATCGACGTTGAATATCCAAAGCTTTGGCCTTCGGTCTAGGCCTTCTCCACGCTTCATGGACATCATAGTGAATGCTGATGTCCAATGACGCCATGGAACATTGTTGAACAGTCTTTGGTTCTGGAGAAAGCTTTAGTTATGCTACAAAAAATTCCGTTACCATTACCTGGGATATTGATATGAAGGACAGTTGCTAATACGTGTTCCACGGACTTGTCAATATTGCATTCTTTGCAATTCGGCTGGCTTCCGAGATTTTATGCGAGTCTTGTGTGGTCTGTTGACTATTTAGGAGCGATTCCGAACGGCACTGATTATGTAGCTTTATCAATGTAGGCTCCAGGAGTTGCATAACAACTCTGCACATCTCGATCTTTCATATCTCTCCCTATGCCCCGGTACCTTTAGTCGACATACGTTTTTGCTTCCTACAACGCAATAACCTCCATATTCCGAAAACTCTCTATCTCGATGTGTTCTGCTCATATTTTAATCAAGCTTCCCTCTCCCTGTCACGTGTCATTTGGCCTCCCACGCCCCAGATTACATATTTACAGCAATGTCTTGTTAGACAAAGTTGTAGGCAAATTTAAGCGCTATAAGTTTGTTATACACCAAGAATCAATAGCTAACTTCTGAAAAAAGTTCAGGGATAATTATACAAACGAATGCAAATGACATTTTACAACACTGATCGTAATACATAAATCTTCAGCGTACATGAAGGTACCGGAGACGAAATCTGTAAGCATGCGCTGGATTGGAATTCGGCAATACATCGCAATAGAGTCGGACGCAGGGTCTCGTGGTGACTGCACTGTCCTGCGTCAAGATCAAGGCCAACGCTGCTACACAGGATAGAGGTCTTGTACGTCGTCCATTGTACCTCAAAAGATGCTCAGGCTCCATGAGTACAAATTACAAATTAAATAGTCTCATGCAACGGACTGATTATGCAAACAGAGACATGTCTTGGATAGCTCATATGCAAATAATATACAAACAAGGTCATTGCAGCTCAGGAAAGTTGGTTGGTTTTGTAAATGTTACGCTTCGCGCTTCGTTATTTATAGCAACACCCTAAAGCTTCGCTTAACATTCATACACCAAAAAGTGATTTGAATGTGGACAGTCTGAGAGTCTACGAAGTGCAATGTTTCGCACCTCACACTTACAGGTATAGCAAAGGCGGTCGTAATACATTAAGAGAAATCTGAAAATAAGATTTTCGATCGCCGTTTGGATTTTGAATGATGAAAAGTGAGATTTCTTCTTCTTCTTCAATGGTTCTACATTCTAAGTGGAACTTGGCCTGCTCTTCAACTTCTAGTATTCTAGTATTCTATTAGCATTTCCTCGGTTATTAATTGAAAGCTTTTCTATGCCAGACCGAGAATTGAACTCGTCCTCTCCGGATTGGCAATGCTTCGCCTTTGCTCGCAAGGCTACCCGACTAGTTAGTCATAACAAAATTTTATCACAATTATATCAATATGTGTTATAAATAACAAAACTTGCAATAATTTTGTTATAAATTCTCTGTCCAAGATGGAGGAAAGAGAATTTCAAGATCGTCAAAACATGATTATAACATAATGTGTTATGTTTATTTTCGCTGAAAAAAAATTGCCTACATTTTTGGTAGATAGGAATTGGAAAAATACGAAAGTACCACCTTCAGTATAACTTGAACCTACATTCAAAGTTGAACCAGCTTTACAAAGTTAATTGCCTACATTATGGATAATCGTCATCTTTTCAAGAACATAATTTGTTACAGTATAGGCGATTTTCACCTCTATTTATGTAACACAACCAGTTATATTTTTGTTTAATAAATAACACATTTAGTAATATTTTTGTTAAAACTAGAAGAGATTTTGTTACAATTTGTGTTATTTTAACTACTAATGGTACATGTTTTATAACAACCGCTGTTATAAATAAAATGATGTAACAGAATAACAAGGTCTTATATAAATCTGTTACCATCTACTGGTCGGGTACTGGAGACCTAAGTGCGAATTGCAAAATGAATTAAAAGAATTGCAACAAAATAAAGTAAAAAGCAAGTGAAGTGAGAAATGAAGAATAAGAAATTACTTTACATAAGAAATAAGATGTGCAGTCGGAATTAGAAAAGAGGAGAGCATGAGCATGAGCATGAGCATTATGACCGCACAATTCGTAGTTGCTACTCCGTGATTGACTGAACTTGCGAAATTGTACAGAGAACACAATGAATGGAGCTTGGGATTAGCTACCCATTCTCAATGTACACGTTTCGGGAGCTCAAATATTTAAAGTCAATAACGGCGCCGGCCACGTCCTTACTACTCGTTGCTACTAGAGACCGAGTATACCTCTGCATCTCCACGATTGTCTTGGGATAGGATAATTTATCTGGATTCACTTTGGTAAGCGATGAGATCTATGGGATGGGAAATGACACTAATACGAGTTAAAAGTTAAAAAACATGCACGCCCGGTGGCATATGAAAGCTAAGGAGATTCGCGTTTTGGACGACCGCACGGAAGCGCAACACTCTGTACTCACTTTTTCGATGGCTACAGCAAACTATTAAAGTACGCGCTTTTTTCGACCGCTCGTGACATGTGATTGAGCCACCGACCATAAGATAGATGCTTTATTTCTTTCTCGACTACTAAAACATGCACTGCACTAACTTGTTCGATGGCTTGGCTACTCTTACTACTGGCCGCGCAATGCAGAACACATATTTCGGCCGATCGCGTCATCGTTCTGCAGTCCGAAACAAGAGAAATCTCGCACTGAACTGATTTTTATTACCGGCTGCGCAATGCAGAACAAATATTTCGGCCGATCGCATCATCGTTCTGCAGTCCGAAACAAGAAAAATCACGCACTGAACTCTCGGAATGAGTAGAGAGGAGAGGAAAGTAAAAAGTGAGATGTAAGAATTTAGAAGCAAAAAGTGTGGAGTGCGAAGAGAGAGATGAGTAATGATGTTTTGAATGCGCGAAGAGAGGTATGAGATGGGAGAAATGGGAAGTGAGAAGTGAGAATCGATGAGTAAGAAGTAAGTAAAAAGTAAGAAATGAGAAGATGTAGAAAACTAAATATAAGGAATGAGAAAAAGAAAACGAGAAGTGAGAAATCAGTGGTGAGGAGTAAGTGGTCAGAAGTGAAAAGAAAAGAATGATAGACGATAAATGATATTTTCCATATTCTCTCCCCAACAAACATTGGTGGCGGGCAAAGCGCTTATATAGCCAAAAATAGCCCTCTTCAGCTGAAAAAATAGTTTATTCAGCTAAAATTGTTTAGTGCGGTGCCTTTCTATATTCTTTCTTTTTTCTTGTTAATTTTTTTCTCTTTTTATTTATTCTTTTTTTATCTCCTTCCCTCTTCTACCTTCTGCCCTATTTCTTCTACGTTCTTCTTTCTTTCTTGTTTCATTTTGCTTTTCCTTCTTCCTTCTATTTTCTTCCTCTTCTCTTTTTTCTTCCTCCTACTCTTTCCTACTTCTTTCTTCTTCTATCTCACATCTCTTTTTTCTCACTTTCATCTTCCCATTTATCAGGTCGCGCATCTTATTTTTAACTACTCATTTCTAATTTTCGCTTCTCATCTATCACATCTCACTTATCAGCACTGATTTCTCACTTCTCATTTCGCATTATTATTTACTCACTACTTATTTCTCACTTCTAACCATTCACTTTCTACTTCTCACTATTCACTACTTACTTCAAACACTTCATTTCTTACTTCTCACTTTCTACATCTCACTCCTCACTTCTCATTACTTATAATTCACTTCTCTTTTCTCAGTACTTACATCTAAATTATCACTGCTTACTGCTTAATTCGAATATCTCACTTCTAATTATTCACTTCTCATAGGTGATAGGAAAAATGATTCGAATCGTGCGCGAGTCAAATCCTACGGACTCATGGCCCAGAAAAATGCTTACGATTCATTCGGCTTGTGATTCGTGTCATTGCATGATTTTTACGTGTGATTATTTGTTGAAAGCATTGCTTCGCTTACAACAATAGGTGATGCAATCATATGAAACAACGTAAACAACACCTCGATTAGGTTTCAATGCCTTCAGTAGCGAAATCATTTTTCGGAAAATCGGAAAAAGAAACTCAAGCACGATACTCTCCTAGCAGAATCGCAAGCGAGTTCGCGCATGAGATTTGAGTATCCCTAGCAGCACACATATTCCATATAGGTTACTGCAACTCATATGTGACCAGATTTAGTCACAATCAAGTTGCTGCAACCAGATTTGCCTGACTTGTGCTGCTCGGGATGCTTCTACCTACACTGATTTCCACTTCAAGCGTCTCACGTCTTATCTCTCTGTTCACACTCCTTTTTCATTTCTCACACTAGACCTGGGTCAGCGTGGTCTAATTTCAGGCGTCGAAAATTCTTCGGAATTTCTTCAGAAGTACCTCAACGAATTCCTCTGGACGTTTCTTCGAAAGTATCTCCAGGAATTCTTCCGGAAGTTTCTCCAAGATTTCATACGAAAATTCCTCCAGAATTTCGTCCCGAAGATCCTTCAGTATGTCATCCGGAAGATCCCTCAGAATTTCGTCCGGAAGTTCCTCTAGAATTTCTTCCGGAAGTACCTCCACGATTTCGACCGGAAGTTTTTTCAGATTTTCGTTCAGAAGTTCCTCCAGAATTTCGTAGAGTTAATTTATAAAAGGTTTATAGTGGTTATCTAGAGAGGGCCACTTCACCATATCTTACTCTTATAGTGGTCGGCACAAGGTTGTCATGTAATAGTGGGTTTTATTGTTAGATCTTATTATTTTATCTTGAAAACCATTCCTAGAGCGGAATAAAACTTGTTAAAAAATGTTACTTGGGAAGTTCCTCCAGCATTTCATCGGGAAGTTCCTCACGGATTCGGCCCGAAGGTTTCTCAGGATTTCGTCCAAAAGTTTATCCAGGAATTCATCCGGAAGTTCCTCCAGCATTTCGTCCGGATGTTTCTCAAGAATTTCTTCTGGAAGTTCCTCCAGCATTCCGTCCGGAAGTTTTTTCAAATTTTCGTCCAGAAGTTCGTCCTAGATTTCGTTCAAAATTCCTCCAAAATTTCGTTCGGAAATTCCTCCAGGAATTTTCCTGGGGTTCATCCAGAATTTCGTGTGTAGGTTTCTCCATGATGTCACACGGCAGTTCCTCAAGGATTTCTTCCGGAAGTTCCTCCGGGGTATCATCCTCCACGCCTCCAGGATTTTTTCGTTCCTCCAGGGTTTCGTCCGGAAGTTCCTCCAGGATTCCGTCCGGAAATTCCTCCAGGATTTCGACCGGACGTTCCTCCAGAACTTCATCAGGCAGTTTCTCCAGGACTTCGTCCAAAAGACAACGTTCGGAAGTTCCTTCAGGATTTCGTCAGGAAGTTAATCACGGATTTTGTCCAAAGATTTCTCAGGACTTCGTCCGGAAGTTCATACGTGAATTCGTCTGGAAGCTCCTCGTCCTCCATGATTCCAGAATTTTGTTCGGAAGTTCCTCCAGGATTTCGTCCGGAAAATCCTTCTGGATGTCCTCCGGAAGTTCCTCCAGAATGGTGTCCGGAAATTTCTCCACGATTTCGTCCAGAAGTTCCTCCAGGATTTCGTCCGGGAGTTCCTCCAGGATGTCGTCCGAGAGTTCCTCCAGGATGTCGTCCGGAAATTCCTCCAGGATGTCGTCCGGAAGTTTCTTCAGGATTTCGTCCAGGAGTTTCTCCAAGATATCGTTCGGGAGTTCCACCAGGATGACTTCCGGAAGTTCCTCCAGCATTTCATCAGGAAGTTCCTCACGGATTCCAGGATTTCGCCTGGAAGTTCATCCAGAAATTCGTTCGGGATTTCGAACGGAAGTTCCTCTAGGATTTCGTTTGGAAGTTCCTCTCGGATTTCATCCGAAGGTTTCTCCAGAATTTCGATCGGAAGTTCCTCAAGAATTTCGTCCGGAAGTTCCTTTAGAATTTTATTCGGAAGTTCCTCAAAGATTTCGTCCGGAAATTTCTCCAGAATTTCGTCCGGAAGTTCCTCCAGGAATAACTCCAGAAGTTCCTTCAGAAATTATTCCGGAAGTTCCTCCAGGATTCCGTGCGGAACTTCCTTTATGATGTCGTCCAAAATTCCTCTAGGATTTTGTCCCGATGTTCCTCCAGAATTTCGTCTGGAAGCTCCTCCAGTATTCGCCAGAATGTCTTCCGGAAGCTCCCCCAGAATTTCATCCGGAAGTTCCTTCAGAATTTCACCCAGGAGTTTCTCCAGGATTTCGTGTGGAAGGGGATTCTTCTGGAAATATCTCTGGGAGTTTTTTTATGAATACTTATGGAAATTTAATTGTGAATTCCTCTAATAATTGATCCGGAAATCCCTACAGGTATTTTCCAAAACATTCCTCCAAGAAGTCCCTGGAGAATAGTTCTGAAATTCTTCGGTAGTTTTTTCAGAAATTCCTCTGGAATTGACATGAAAATTCCTCTGAACATTTTATATTTGAGGTTCTCTCAGCAATCCCCACTGAAACATTTACAGTAATTCCTTCCGAGAGTTTTTTTTTTCCTTGTACTTCCACTCAAATGTCGCCCCTGGAAATTCATCCACAAATATTTTGCCTTCTCTTCCTCGAGCTTCCCCGGGAGTTTCTTTGAAAATTACTTCAAGAATACTTCTATGAATTTCTCTATAGATTGTCCAATAAATTGGCTTCGGAAATTTGTTTTGAAATTCCCCCAGAAATTCCTTAAGGTATACTCCAAAAAATCCTCCAGGAGCTGATCCAATATTATCCGCCAGACGGAATTCACGATGATTTTTTTGTGTGATTATTCGGAAGAGTTCTTTAAATATTTTATGAATCAAGTTAGTCCTGAAGGATTTCTTTAAGAAGTTCCTGAAGAAATTCGCGAAGGATTTTCTAGTTCGAATCCCTATAAATTTTATAAACTTCAAGGTAAATTAATGGGGAAATTTGCGATGGAGTTATTCTCAAAAAAAATCTGAAAAAGTTAGAGAAATTTGAAAAAAAAAATCCTGGTTGAGATCAGTCAGTACTGAGATTTTAATTTTCATTGAAAGAAGTCACGCGATATTTACATTAAGTCCTCTTTCGTTTTTATAGAAAACTCGTCGACCCGGCAGACGTTGTCCCGCATAGTAGGCGTAAATGCCCATGCGAAATTTCCATACGAATCTTAATTTTAGTATTTCACGATTTACTCAACCTTATTCGTAATTTTCGCATGAGGAAATATCATATAAACTCCTTCGGAAATGATAATGATAATAGTAATGAAGAAAATCCATCCAGCCGTTTTCGAGTTATGCGGATACGAACACAGACCATTTCATTTTTATATATATATAGATATAAACAATGAAAGGAATTTCGCCAAATTTTTACAGATTTTTATTCCATGAAAGAGCGTCTAAATACCGTGGGCCTCCGATTTTTAAACTGAACACTTTTTAATTTGAACCCCGTGCGTTTGAGCATCGAACGGGATTGGTAGTCGTATGGCTACTGCTTCTGACTCATACGCAGGAGGTCGTGGGTTCAATCCCTGGTCCGTTCCATTATCCTACTTTGTATCTTTATCTATATTTCTCGGGCACTTAGTCAAAAGGACGTATATGATTTTATAAACAAAGATTCTAACGTTAATCTCTTCAATATGATAGCACTTCCGCGCAAACCATCACCCCATATAGGTAGGGAGAAGATTCGGCTATCCGATATTTCTCATGTTCTAGCAATCGCTAGAACTGGGAATGGACTTCCATACCGTTTCCATTACTATCCTATACCTTAAACTTGACTATTCTAGCAGTAGCTGCTAGAATTGGAAATGAACTAAAAAGCTCGTTTCCTACATCCAATTAAAAAATCCATCAGTTACTTTCTCCTCGAAGCTCGTTAATCAAGACAAGGCGGACCTATGCCTTTCAAACCTAATCCAAAAATTCCAATAAATTCCGTATACGTATACCGTATACCGTATATATAAACTCGTGGCAAGTGCAGAGGTATATTCGGCTTGCAGTGGGCGAGTAATTGCATCATCATTTCCTCCCCTTCCCTACATTGACTTGCATTCTGGCGTATCAGACGCCAGTGTGACCTAACAAATGAGGTTACCAGTACTTGTACACTGAAGATATGTGCCAGTCCCAAGTAAACATCTGTTGGTTCTCTGTGCAAGAACAACTGATCTGGTCATAATGCAGAAGTAACTACGAACAGTCAATCAAGCTCAAGCTGAGCAAAGAGCAAAGCGATCGACCAGAAACCAGTTTTCTGATGTTCATAGAGTAACCAGAAGTTCAAATTAAAAATGAACCCCGTTAATTTGAATGAGGCACCGTTCAAATTATCGGGGGTCCACGGTATTTGTTACCAAGCTGTCTCAGCTTCAATAGTGTTATTATTATTACATACAACCTCGAAAATATAGATATTTCGTTCAACAGATCAGCTACATTTTGTTTCTTATAATAGCTCAACATCGAGACACTAACAATTCAATTACAATTTCACTAACGAACGTCCCCGTTCCGAGTCCTTCCGCCATCGCGCCGGGTCCGTATTCATCAACGCGCATTCAGTTGCAACAGAAAGGAGAAATACTCTTCGACTCCCATTCGCCCCCCACACACACACACACACTTGAGCTCTTATGTATTTTTTAATTAATTAATTTGTACAAGTGACATTTTGCCACGTCCTCATCAGGAGAAGGGAAACAGTGAGAAAAAACACGCCCGCCCTTGACGATTTGAATGTAGAAATTTCAATAACTTTATAATAAAAAGTGATACCTTTTGTCGTTACACCGTGTCGCCGTCGTCGCCGGGTAACCCTTTTCCGCGAGCTCGCGCGATAAGGGCTCTCGAAAAAGGAAAATCCCATCCAGATGCGAGCGTCGTCGGTAATTAGAAATAAAAAAAAAATCCGGCCGACAAATAAGAGAAGAGGTGAAAAAAAGTTGATCTTTGGTTTTCAATTCAATTCGAGAATGACGACATTCGTGGGCTAACGGCAATGCTCCCGTCACCATTCTCTACCAATTTGTTACAACCAGGGCCGGCAATAATGGAGCGATGCCGAGGTGGACGCGCTACGGTGCGATGTTAGCTTTCTTAGATTTGATACGAGCTTTTTTCTACATTCTTAGATTAAAAAGATCGATATAGACCAACGCATTGGTGATTGAGGTTTTTTTTAAAACCAATTTTTTAAAATTGAGAAAAGGACTCTGTTGTAATAACAATAATTACATTCATTTTTTCAAACAATTTGCTTAACTGTTCTTTTATGTTATAACTTTGAGCGATCTCAACTACAACTACGAAGATTCTCCGTAGACGATTAGGGCTCGACTCGAAGTGCACATAGCAGATCGTCATTTTTGAAGAAAGTTTCTCACCCGCAGGACTTCATTTGAAAAGTTTAGAAACCTATGCTCGTCATGTAGGAACTTACCTTCAGTTGGTCTTTTTGGTTTATGTATTCTAAAGACCGACAACGTTTCCACGAGTCTAACTAAAACAATCGTCCGAATGACTTGAAAATTCGTTTTAAGGTACTGTTGTTCGTCTGACTTAAGGTAAATTGTAGAATAACGTCTGCAAAGGTCTGTTCACAAAAAAGTTATCAGTACCTGGCAATCCTTTGCCTCGAGAGATGACAAATTATACATTGGACAAAGTTTCGGCACGAGCAACATTCTCTTCCCCGCCGCCAGAACAGTAAAAATCGCCACGGTTGAACGCCGGGCTGTGTGTCTTAATTAAGAAATCCCACTCGCGTCGTTCGGGCACTTACACACGTGATGCGCAGCGCCATCATCTTGATGGCGGAAGGCTCCGATTTTTGTGAATAGGAAAACTAGGCTCGTCACAGCAGGAAGAACCCGTTGCTTGCGAGAGTCATCTAATTAACGATTACGGCCGGAGTTCACCTTCGCGCTCCATCGTCGTTGATTATTATTGAAAAGAAGCGCACTCGCGTCAAATTGGATGATGAGTGCTGAACGAAAGAGTTGACAGTTTGTGTTTTTATTTTCACGCTTGGCTGTGCGGGTGCCCATCCCCCGTTTCCACGCTGGCGCGGAAAAGCTCGGCTGCAAGAAAAGGAAAAACCCTTTCATCTTCGCCACTGCACACACGAACACATGAATGAACACGTACAATACCGGGCGCAGTTCGACTTGGCACCGTTGTCGTCGCAGTAGTCGACATCATGGGCCATAAATGAAAAGTCAATGACGTTTGTGTCTTACCCCTCCGCCGGCACCTGTCACTTGAGACTCTTGATTTTCGCCATAGTTTGCGCCTACTCCGACTAACAGCCATTCACTTGATTCTCTGACTTTTATTGTTATGATTTTCCATAGATTTTTAAGGGCCCCTTTGAGATTCGCCATCAACGGAGAATATCGTCGCACAAACAAACAAGCCGATCCGGGCGGTGCGGGATGCAGTTCCTGAGCACGTTCCGCCACTCGGTCGTTTTGACAGATGACGCGCACGGCGACGATGCACTGTCCTATCCCCCCGCGCACCTTCCGCCATCAGCAAAAAAAAGTATGGCATCCCGCATCGCCAAGCTCTCATTGTTGTTGTTGTCGTTGATTCGAAAGTGCACTTTTCACAAACCCTGTCAGCGATGGAGATTGGTAATGAATGAAGGGGTGCTTCTCGTTCTCCATCATCTATACCCGTGTGCCAGCGATGATGCTTTGTTTTGTATCGTTCGTAGAATTTCTTTTCAATCAGTCATCAGTCCGCTCGGGCGCTCCGTGCTCGACCATATACCTAAACAAGCTTGTTATTGGGGTGCACTCATATTCACGTTTTCATATTTTTGAAAAGCAATCGGGAAAATTGCTTCCCGTTGTGTGCAGCACAGTGTCTTACCCCTTGCGGAGCGATAATAATATTCTTTTTTTTTCTGCTCTCTCCATCTCCATTTCCAGGTAAGTTGCTACAGCAGCAGGCGCCAACCGGAAACAAAGGGCCCCAGCGGGAAAAATACGGAACGCGCCAAAATAATGGCACCAACGATGACTGTCCTACCCCCCTCGCCTGAACCTAAGTGGTGTATAGTGGCAATATCAGGTGATTTCCAAATAATACCTTTAATTCCGAGGCGGCTGCGGTGGTATTTTTATGCGGATATACCGACTCCTACTCCGAGCGTCTTTCGAATCCGGATGGGACTTGCCGCAAAGTGAAAAACGTGTAAACAATGAGCGCAGCACACCCCTGACGCTGACAGGACCGAACCCCTGAAGTCTCGCGACAGCCAGTGCACCAGCGCTCCCATTAGAGTTGATATATTATCGCAATTTTGAATATTATTTTTTAATGAAAGATGTCATTAGCGGTAATGGATTCAATATGGCGGTAGTTGGCCAGCACCGAGAAGAAGCCGTCCGTCCTGTCTTCCGGAGGCTCTGCAGTAGGAGCCGACGACTTCTGCAGCTGCTGCTCCTGCCGACCGTACTGGTGCTGACACTCGTCCTCATGCAGTTAATTCGGGTTTTTCAAATGCGGGTCGAGCAATTGAGACGCAATAATCCAATTATTGCATCATTTTCAATATGTGTTTTGGACACACGTTGCCCATTGGCACTGTTGATAACCCCACCGTTTTTTTGTGTGTTTTTGATCACTGCCAACGGCAAACGTCATCGCCTGATGGGTTCGGAATCGAGATTCGATCAGCGCAGTCAAACTCCGGTGCCAATACGGCACAATCGACACACTTTCTTTATTGCCACAGACAGCAGGATCGATCCTCCGAAGAATCCGAATTATGCAAGGTAGACTTATCTCCTTCAACTACATTATTGTTACGTATGGATACGTTGTTAGTTACTTAAAATGCCTACGGTGTGATCTTTCCTGGAATCATTATCTGCTAGTATCAAACGACAGCTTTCAATATAGCCAATTTTCGATCAATACCATAAACCAGAAACGTGCCCCCATTAACGTAATCGGGTGCCATTGCCGCTTGTCTGTGGCGCAGTATTTGACCCATGACCCGCGTAAAACTGCGCCCGAAGTGATCGATGATCATCGAGCACGCCAATTTGGGGCTTTGTTTGATTAGAAATTCTAACTTTATTAGGTTATCAATTGGGTTCGGTTGCCCCCCGAATGATCGTCGCCGATCGAGCTATACATACGTAGTCCGTATATAGTTGGCTCCGCTGACGGTACGCTTGTTCGGTATTTGATTTGTGGCAGCAGTCGCTTGCGCGTGCGATCGAACCAGCGCATGACTTATTCGATTTCTTTGTACGTTCGTTAGTTTGGCGATTAGAAGGCGCCGTAGTCATAAAGGCATTATAAGAACCGTTGACTGTGCAAGATTCTATCAATGAAATTTCTATCGTACGCTGGAGGGCGTTCTTGGTCAGGGCTGTACGGTTTGCTGTTGCATAGTTTTGAAATCTTATCTTGAAAGAGTCAATATGACGTATGCGAAACTGGAAGTGATGGCGTAGATAGACCTCATCAACAAATAAATAAACGAAAGGGTTCATAGGCGAGGGAAAGCTGTGTGCCCTTAGGGATGTGATGCCCAGTGGAAGTTATTTCTAGGCAAAGCGCCGTATGCGCGACGCTAGTTAAGTGTGAATAACAAATATTTAACGAGTTTTAGCAATGCTTGGGATGGTTGAATAGTGGGAAAAATGAGAAAAATCGCATTGAACATGTTTTTCATCATTGCACGACTCCCATAGAATATATTCCATCGAGAATTCACCGAACTCCATCGGGAATTGACAGAATACCATCGATCCCAAATACCATCAGGAATTCAACGATCCATCTATCGTTCACGAAATTTCATCGGGATTTCATCAAATTTCAATGGAAATCTTCGAATGCCAACGGGAACTCACCGAGTTCCCTCGAGAATACACTGGATCTAATCGATAGTCCACCGAATGCCATCAAGAATTCACCGAATTTCATCGGAGATTCAACAAAATCCATCGAAAATTCAACGACCTCTATCAGGAACTCACCAAATTCCACCGCTCTGAAGACACCTTTTCATTGATTGTGCCAGCTTATGGGCTATTTTCTGGGAGATCTTCTGTCACTTTCCCATGAGAACCTTCTTCAATTGACTTAACTCTTAAATACGTAATGTTGTTTTAAAACAACAAATTGAAAATACGTTTAATGTTAATGATTTCAATGATTGCTTACGTTAAAAATGTTTTCGACGATTTCTTAAAAAATCGCCTTGCGTCTTTAAGGGTTAAGTTCTGTATCATGTGTACTTGAACGAATACCAATCCGAAAATTGCCTAGACCGGCACCGGGAATCGAACCTAGCCACCCTCAGCCACCTCCTTAATAAACATTCAAATAAAAAATCAGATGGCAAATGATATACGATTAACAGATGAGAGCAAAATAAGACATACCAGGTACACAATACAGGAAAAATGGATATAAATAACTGGCTTTAGGGATGCAATAAACTCTTTCCTGATTTTAACTGTAGAAAAGACATGCACATCTTCTTCTTCTTCTTATTGGCATTACATCCCCACACTGGGACAGAGCCGCCTCGCAGCTTAGTGTTCATTCAGCACTTCCACAGTTATTAACCGCGAGGTTTCTAAGCCAAGTTACCATTTTGCATTCGTATATCATGAGGCTAACACGATGATACTTTTATGCCCAAGGAAGTCGAGACAATTTCCAAACCGAAAATTGTCTAGACCGGCACCGGGAATCGAACCCAGCCACCCTCAGCATGGTCTTGCTTTGTAGCTGCGCGTCTTACCGCACGGCTAAGGAGGGCCCACATGCACATAAAATAGTCATATCACTGCGATGCGTAGTTGATGAGAACGAGTGATTCATCCAAACAAGCAAATTATTTTAACAATAAATATTGTGGCTCTTTCAAAAAGCAGCTCAGTCTTCACCCCATTTGTTATAACAAATACTAACACCTAAGACTACTTAGTCTTTGCTAGCACGGCACTTACTTTCCTATGATATTGCACTGCGTGAGTTCGAAGAAATACTCATTAAAAACGATTTTTTCGTTACCAATTTCAAAATTTAGTCCACTTTTCCTTTTATTCTCGCATCAATACTGTTGGCAATCACTTCAAAGAACGTTAATTTACTTGGTCAAGCCAAATACCGTCAACATCAAACGCAAATATAAAATCTGGACGATCAGAACCAGGGTAGTTATGTGAAATTACTCAAGAGTTTGGATTTTTAGTCAGACAAATCGTGCTAAAGGGATGCATGTAATGGAAATACAACTGCCCAATAGTTCAGAATAGTTAGGGTAAAACGTCCTACCGTTGTGGAATGTTCTAATGTTGCGACAGTGTTAATATAATCCATACTGAATATAATAGCATAGAAAACAATTGTGGACCCGTTTAAACTTTTCAAATAAACCTCTAGAACATCTTTTGTTTGAGGAATTTCACGTTAATGATCAAAAACAACGGACATTTAGCATAATTTGTAACCGTGAAAGAAAAAGGGTTATTCGGTGTATTTTTTTAAATAGATGAAGTAGAGCGAGGATATTGTGAAATTTAACATCGCGCATATTAATCACCCATCATGTGTGCACTACTTGCACTCGCGAGGAAGATGGGATCAACTGACCGTGAATGTGTGTGTGTATACTCACGATGACTGACAGGATCTGTCATTTGACGTATGCATGCTAGACCTGTCCAATGCCACCCATCTTTGCTCTGCACACAACAAAATCTATCACCCTTCACTTCTGCATGAAAAAAAGTAATAACACCTCCGACATATTAGGGTAAGGGAGGTATTTTGGACCACTTTAGGAGATGGCCGAACAATTTTTCGAATAAAAGTTAGATTTTGTAATAATGCTTGATCAATTCCCTATGAAACTACAAAATGGTGAATGCTACGTAGGATTTGTAGCTAAAAATGTTGTAAATCCAACCGAAAGAACCAAACTATCATAAATTCTGAAGATTTGTGAGATTTAATTTTGAACCACCTGCTTTTATTTTGGACCACCTTTTGAACATATTTTGGACCACTCGAATAATTTTGTATTGCTTGCAAAGTTATGTTACTATTAAATTAAATTAGTGATCTCCAGCATTTTCGGCGTTTTCATCCTTAAAGTCCTTGCTAAGCAATATATTTTTATAAGCAGTCAAAAGCTTAGAACAATATCTACCAGCTAAGGGTATTCAAACTTATATCAATTTCAGTACCACTCGGTACAGTATCATCAAAGTAAAATAAACGTGCGGCTCATGGCCATGATGTATGCACCTGGTCACTCCTACTCTGACATATGTTTTATGTAGTTTGCCAGATCTGTTACATTTGCGTCATTGATAGTAGTGGGTTGCCCTGTTCTTCCTTGCTCCTTGCACATTCTTTTTGAAAACGAAACATAATCGTAGAACACAGCACTCTGTTGCATTGGCAAGTAGCACGGACAGAGAGCTCTACACAGAAAAAATAAAGAACCTAAAAAAAAAAGTTTAAAGAACTCAACTTTGAGTACGAAGTTCAAATTTTTAACTCAATATTAGGTAGTTTTCTCACTCCCTCTCATGAATGATATTATAAACAAAGAGAGCTGCATCGACCCAACGTATGCTGTTCCGTGGAAGAAGCCAAATTTGAGTTGTTTTCACCATAGTCTCGAGTGAGTGAAAATAACATAAATTTGAGTTGGTGAAACTTCATAGTGGGTGAAAATTCAACACGGGAGTAAAGGCAAAGTACTCACCGGATTTTTCGCATTTTACTTATTTTTGGCTTCTTCCACGCAAGGGCGGATTTGAGTGAAAGGAACCGTAAAGTGAGTTGTTTCGCGGTTCCGTGTAGCAAAGGTTGGTTCCTGTCATGGAGCTTTCTTAACTATTCTGCCCACAATCGCATATTTGACCCATATGGATAGGAATTCCAGCAAAGGTGGGACTGATGTGCGATCATAGGCAGTATTTTCGTATGAATATAATAAAAACAGTTACATGTTGGGTTAATATTGGGGACATTTTTCTAGGGCTTACATCAATGAACAGTAATTTATAAATGCGGTATGAACAGTAATTTATGAATGGTTTGATACTAGAGAAACAAATGGTTGATAAAAACAAAAGTATAAGAGATCTAGAACTTCAAAAGAAGATATGTCGAAAATATGTTCGGCTCAATGAAAAATGAACCTATTTTGGACATGCCTCAGAATACTGATTTTAAACTTACAATGTTTTGCTCGAGATATGAAACTGCTTCAATTAGGTTGAAATAAATCAACAATATCATTCACATGTTTTAAATCTATGTACAAATAAACTTACAGCTTTTGAAAGTTGACTTCAATTTTACAATGTCGTCTTAGTTTTGGTCTAATCCATCCGGAATGGTTGAATGCGTGAAAATATTCTAAATAATTGTAATATTTTATAAGAAACAAATGTAGAAAATACCTTATGGATAGTTTCTTTTTGCAACAAAATTTAAATGTTGCATGTTTTATTTAGTTTTGTGTGATTTAAGTACAAAACTCAGCTGGGTGGTCCAAAATATGAGCCCGGTCCAAAATACAGCCGTTACCCTATGTATCATTCGGTTACTCTCTCACCATGATACAAAAGCATCTTGCAGCAAACAATCATTTCCGGCACACCATTGTATTGCATTTCATAATCGAAGAACACACTTAAATGGTGGCACACATAAATATATGAAACCACTCCCAAAGAACTCCCGTGCAGTGGGCGTCTCGACTCGCAACTCGAGAAGTACTTACTTTTTTCGAGCACACATCCAATTCACTGTGCATTCATAGTTGTCAAACAACCAGTAGCAAAAATCTAAAAACTTAAAAAAGCCCGATAAACAGCTCCAAATCATGGCCGAATATCTATTCTCAGTTAAATCAAACCTCTAGTGTACCTGTGACCTTTCGGATCTACAACACCAAACTACTTGTAGGTCATCGACCATCGCTTGTCTTGGTTGAACCGTGATCACTCCGACCCACAATAACACCGTTCTTCTTGCGGGGGCGTGCCACCAACACAGAAGAATAAACACTTGAATACGGTCGTCCCACCACGCAGAATTGTGATCATAACACCGTTCTATTTGCGAGCGTCCCACCAACGCAGAAAAATAAACACTTGAATGTAAACATTCACTACGCAAAACGTTCGGGATGCAGTTTTGCGTAGTGAATGTTTACATTCAAGTGTTTCTTTTTCTGCGTTGGTGGGACGCTAGCAAGTAGAACGGTGTTATGATCACAATTCGAAATGATCACAATTCTGCGTGGTGGGACGCCCGTATTCAAGTGTTTATTCTTCTGTGTTGGTGGCACGCCCCCGCGAGAAGAACGGTGTTATTCGGGAAAGCGTAATTTAAGTTTCACAATGGTTTTCATATCGGAATAAAACACATTCATAACTAGGCATCACGGCTTCAAAAAATACGAGTTCTTTGAGAAAGTTGAGCTTTTTTTCAAGATGCTAGATGCATCTGATAATTCGTGGTATCGTTTGGCTGAATGCAGATGACGTTACATTTTCTCTTCGCAAGTCCCATCCCGAATGGCAGCTTAAATTTTCAAAAGGATAGTTTAAAAACATTCAAAGAGTACCCCGATCTTTCGAAAGTTAGCCAACCTCGTAGCCAAGTATGACAGTACCCTCTTATTTGGCGCATAAATTTATACTCCAATGTCAAAATTCTCATACTATCATAAATTGTCGTGGTTTTTGTGACAATTTGTATTGTTTACCGTTTTTTACAAGAGAGAGAGTGGTGTCGAAAGCACATATTAAATTAAAGATTGCAACCAACAAAAATACACCAAATCCGTAAAAATGTAGTATTTTCACTATATTCCTTACGCGACATATGCAGATAAATAATTATGTTGTTACAAGAACCTCTGTGCTGAGCAGAAACAGTTGTTTCTGGCATTATCCAAACTTTGTGCGTTTCAGAACATTCTCACTCACTGCAGTGTTTATTTTTCATAGACTACGGTGTAGTGTTAGTGCCGTCGGCATTCGCTTGATTGGAGGCAACAAACATTTGACAGCTTGGCACCCGCCTGGCAAAAACTCTGTCAGACTGTGCGTAAAACATGGCCGCCAATCACCCTTTCTTGTTCCTCTACAGTAGAATCCCATAAGGAACTGTCAGACTGTGCGTGAAGAATTGACCTTCGCAGACGCGAATAGTGAGATCGTCCCGCAGAAATAACTCCGTTTGACGTAGTAATTAAAAAACATTATCGTCACAGAGGTTCAAAGCGCATCGAAGGCGAAAAAAGGACAACACCATGACAATGATGACAAGCTACGCCATCCATGCCACATCCCAACAAACAATTTAGGCTGAATTAGCTAGTTTTTTAGCTGCAGAAGGCTAATTTAGTTGAATAAGCGCTCTATCCCCTTCCAATGTTTGTTGGGATTTTATCTTAATACAATTCTGATGGTTTGTTTGTTTGTTTGTTTATTTTTGACATTTTACACTCTAAAGTGTATTCATGTCCGAAATTTACATCTATAATATAATAAATACAAAATAATTTTTTTCTTGATCTTGTATTGTAGACTTTCCAATCAGAATCAAAGTAATTTTCGCATCAATTTTCTTCTCCGTTTTGCACTTCCTTATGTGATTGGCATCCCTCATTACACGAACGTTTTGCGTCATGCCCTACGCTGCTGCTTGTTTCACTCGTACTCGTTGACAGCCGTCTCTTCTCTGCGATTTCGTTTTCGATTTCTCTTATCAAGTTATCTATACTTGATTACAGTTCGACTGGGGTGTTTATTGAAATATTTTGGCTTTTTCAGTCTGATATATTCAAACGGGTTTATATTTGCATTTCCCGACGTTTCGGCCCGTTTATTGGGTCTTTTTCAAGGGAAAAAGACAGCAGACAGCTTTTCCCTTGAAAAAGACCCAATAAACGGGCCGAAACGTCGGGCAATGCAAATATAAACCCGTTTGAATATATCAGACTGAAAAAGCCAAAATATTTCAAGTTATCTATACTTTGTTGGCCATTGTTACCGTCATCGTTGTCGTTATTATAGGCCTCGCTGGCTCCAGTTGAGACTGCCACTGGAGTAATGTTTTTAGCACTGTTGGTCTGTGTGTCGACATCGTTCAATTTTGTTGGCGTATGAGAAGTCACGGTGGTTGGAGCATTAGCTTCTTTGCGGTAGGTCACAAGTGTCGTATGATTGTCCACTACGATGTGTGATGGTATTGTTTTCTCCAGCCTAATACGTACTACTCTCACACCATTCGGCACTCCTGGGAAGAAATTTTTCCATACTTCGTTGTGGATAGAGATGACTTTGCCATATTGCTCAATATGATATGATTTTATTGGCTATTCGCGGCGGGAGATCGTGGATCCTGATGGTGGTAGCGGGACCATCAACGTAAACTGGTATATAGTAATGTACACCGAGATGTTCAAACGAGTGTTTGAGATGGTGTTGTTTTTGTAGTCGTGGAGCTACGCGTGGGGCTAGTCGTGCATCTCAATATACACGCAGTTTTTGAGGTTGTGTAACTGGATAGTTTTAACATCTGCCATGTCAATCTTTATATCTTCCTCGAGAAACTCCTTGACCTGGTCCAACGGCGGTCGCTTTGGCAGGACACTGAAATCCACGACGAGAGTGACATCTCGTGCCGAATGCAATTTTTCGGAACAAGAACGACACGAATAAATCAATGCAATAGACTAGATATATGAATTGTGCGGAAAGACGTCTGTCGCGCGCGAGAAGTGGCTGTCAACTGAATTCTGATGGTGAAAATAATGCAAGAAGAGCAAATGTATAAACAGTGCCATCTGTGAGTTGCATTCTGTTTGATTAGGCAAATCAGTTGGATTTTTTTAAAGTTTAAAGCATGATATGAAGCACAAAATTGTTTTAATTTTTAGTTGGCATATTGTTTTCATGATTGTATCATGTTGCTATTCAGTGGTGGGGCGTTTTGCATAATTTTCTCCTGTAACAAACGTAAACATTCAAAATTTGCGCACACACTATGGAAAAAGAAATCAGTATTGAGGTAATTTGACTCCTATCCTGCAAATAAGAGCGAGCAAAAAAAAACTGTCAGAACCACTGTGGAAAAAAACCGGTGTTTGGTCCGTGGACAACACCCTAAAAGCAGAATCCCTCTCATTCACAAAGATACATTAATCGTCACTCTTCTTACCGATGCAAAAAGCTCCGCTGCTTTAACTTTTTCGGTTATATACGAAATACGTCCGAAATTGTTTTCTTTCACACACTTCTATAAACATGATGGGTGACTTCGAGCGAAATATTTTTATACACTCCTGGCAGGATCACCAAATGTGCAATAGGGCATTGCAAGAAAAAATATCTGTCTTTTTCGTTCTACATAAATTTTGACGTTTACTGACCTTGTTGTTTTTTTCAATTTCTTAGAAGCGAGAAAGAGACAAAGCAGTCCGTACAAAGCAGTCGCGCATACATATTAATCACCCATCATGTTTGCACCTCTCAGTTTTGCACTACTTGCACTCGCGAGGAAGATGGGATCGACTGATCGCGAATGTGTATTCTCACGATGACTGACAGGATCTGTCATTTGATCCTAATGGCCGCTTGCCTGCGAGTTAGTCTATGATTTGACGTTTGTGGAGGTCAAATGCACCCACCGTTCCGAGCATTTTGAACAATGTGGTATGGATATGAAAAGGCTTGAATTCACTTCATCAGCACCTGCTTATATGTCCAATTGCACACAGATATGTATGATAAATTTGAACTGATGAGAGGAAGGAAGGGATCACATTCATCATTCACTTATTCCAGGCAATCGACCGCTTCCAAAAAAGGAATCTCAAAAATTGCTGGATGCCGGACAAACACCTTCTTTAAAAGAAGGGATCGTATCCGCCATTGCATTGCCTCAATCTAGCCTTCTTTTTAAAAACGGGTCACGTCCTCATTTGCTTTAAACTGGAGGGATCCTATTCACCATTGCCTGATTCTGGGCAAGCGCTCATTTTTAAAGGAATAAATCCATCATTCCCCTAATCTGGCCAAGCGCCTAATTTGAAAGGAATCACATCAACCTTCGACTTAATTCGGGCATGCGCCTACTTTTGAAGAAGGGATCGCATGCGCCATTGCCTTAATCCAAGCAAAGGCCTGCGTTTGTCAGCCGGTTTGTTGTCGTTTTGCACTGAAAACGAATTTTTCACCCCCGCCTTCTTCTCTTCCATAAACTTGGCAGGTTGGAGCACCTAGTAGTGTATTCATCCTGGACGCCATTGCCTCAATTCGGAAAAATGGCCTACTTTAAAAAAGGGATCACATCCATCCTTGCATTAATGCGGACAAGCGCCTTCTTTTAAACAAGGGATCGCATCCAGCATTGTCTTAATCAACGCAAAGACCTATTGTTAAAGAAAGAATCATATCCACCATTGCCTGAATCCGGCAAGCGCCTACTTTTAAAGAAGAGATTACTTCCGCCATTGTTTTATTCCGAGCAAACGCCTACTTTTAAAGAAAGGATCACATCCACCATTGCTTCGGCAATTGCAAACATTCTAAAAAATGATTATGTCTTTTTGCCTTTCTCGTATACAAAGTATACGTAAAGGCTATATGTTCGCTCCAAAAACAAACTTTTTATAGGAGGCTCGGAGACCCATAGTGTTATATACCGATCGACTCAGCTCGACGAATCGAGGTGATGTCTGTGTGTGTATGTGTGTGTGTGTATGTGTGTGTGTATGTGTGTGTGTGTGTATGTGTGTGTATGTGTGTGTATGTGCGCAAAAAGTCTAGCCAACTTTTCAGGCACTTAGCCCTAACCGATTTGCTCGCAACAAGTTGCATTCGACGCAGAATCCTGTCCCATTGTTTCCTATCGAATCGCCTGGCCGGATCGGACTATGGACTCAGAAGTTATGGCCAAAATACTTTTTTTTAGGCAACAACGAGTGGAAAAGTCTAGCCCATTTTTCAGGCACTTACCCTTAACCGATTTGCTCGCAACAACGACGCAAAATCCTGTCCCATTGTTGCCTATTGAAAACTGGCCGGATAGGACTATGGGCTCAAAAGCTATGGTCAAAATATTTTTTTTTCATACCAAAAGTGCGTAGAAATTACTCACTCGAGAAAAAAAACGAGAAAGGCACCATCAGCGCTAGGTGGATTAATCTGGGTTTTTAATATTATTATCGATCAGTTTTTAGTGAACACAAAAAAATGCCAGATGTCCATTGTGCCATATGACTGTTAAGCCAAATGGTCTTTATGCCAAATAATATATTGCCAAATGACTTTCGACGTTTGAGCGATGTCAAAATCCATTTTGAATGAACTTGATGTATGAAAAGTGTTCATTTTAAGTACACATATTTTGATGTTGGCTTTCTCAGTCTAATTTAATTAGGACGGCTAGTTTGGCATAGCCCGACGTTTCGGTCCCGTGTATTGGACCTTTTTCAAGGGTGAAAAAGGTCCGACGGGACCGAAACGTTGGGCTATGCCAAACTAGCTGTCTTAATTAAATTAGACTGAGAAAGCCAACGTAAAAATATCCATTCTACCAGTCGCAATCCCCTACAATCTTTAAGTACACCGTTCAAACATCATTGTGTTCATTTGGTGCACGTCTTTATAGCAATGATAGGCAGCTGCATCCTATTATGGTTCAATGCACCGAGTTGTTTACTAAAAATGAACACTTGAATGAACTCGATGAATGAAAAAGTATTCAACGTCAATGTTGAACTCGGTGCATTGGAACATTGCGGTAGTTTATTTCTACTGTGATAAAAAACAAAACAACATAGGATTAGCACAATTGACACAATATTCAAGAAACTAGAGTTAGCGATCATCCTATTCGACTACAGATAAACAATACGTAACACTCCATTCAAATTGATCGTACACACAAAAAAAAATCGTTGGTAAAAGTAAAAGAATCGTTGGTAAAATTAAGAAAATGAGTTGGTGATTTTCAGTAGAAAGTTAAGAACTGTTAAATTTACCAACACGAAAACTTTGATTCTGCCAGAAGCAACTATTTGTCAAAACAAAAGTTTTGCTCTTAAAAATAAATGCGTTTTTGTTTTTGTATTCCCAATATGCTGTTAAAATAACAATATGTATGAGCTTTCTTTTTAAGTTAGTATTGTCAAAATAAAATGGCCAAAATTATTAAATCCAATTGTTTTGTTTTTAATACTAAAAACTTTGTTTATTTTATTATAAATAATTTCAAGAAGAATTTCAACAATTTCGCAGAAGTCGCACGATTCGGGTCCGAACTTGATGGGAGCTTCTGGATCTGGATCCGATATTCTGCACCCTTGTACCGTCATATTCTTGTAGTTAACTAAAGGCCGAACGAATATCTGAATGACCGTTAAGTTGTTGATCTCAACACACTTTTTGGTCAGCATCTCAAACGCACCCGGTTTTTCGAACAAAGCCAGCAACCAGCAAAGTGTTTGCTTGCTAGTCACTGATTTCGGTGATCTGGAAGTGATTTCATGTGCGATCGTACTTGATTAGACTACTCTTTTCCAAGCCCTTGGCTACGATAGGCTGCGATGTGAACTAAACCGGCACTAGTAGGAGATCCGTTTTTCACGGCGGTTGGAAAACCCCACGGATAGTGAGTCTACGAAGCATCCGGATGAACAAACGCTGGCCAGAGAAAAGTACCGGCATTGGAACTCGATTGGGAGCTGTTGATTCTGAAAATAATAATAGTCCTAAACGTCGCTGTCGCTGCGTATTAAAAAGAATTTATTTACCTTTGGTATCATATTTTGGACGATCCATGTGAACAGCATCCGCAGGACGTCCAATGCGCAAATTTCAGCTTACTTGATTAATAGTTAAATCAAACATTCTTAAACTTTTCATGTTTTATTTAAATCGGTTCAAATTTTAGTTTTGACAGATCGTAGGGGGCTGCCAGTTACATTATTTTTTATTATCTGTGCTGCCAGAAATACGTGGTAGGATATTTAGTATGATTTTTTAACAAATTGTGTTCTGAGTGCTCTCACTGTAAAAATATTAATTCTGCACTAAGAAAAAAAACTTTCGAATTAAATATTTTGCTTTTAAATTAAATATTTTAGCACTCAAAAATACCATATTTAGCTAAACTCTCAAAATAAAATTAGAAAATGTTAAAATCCCACCTTTTTGCCTTTCTCGTACACTAAGTGTACGTAAAGGCTATAATATTGCTTCAAAAACAAAATTTTGATAGGAGGCCCGGAGGGCCGATTTTTATATACCGATCGACTCAGCTCGACGAATTGAGGTGATGTCTGTATGTGTGTATGTATGTATGTGTGTGTGTATGTGTGTATGTGTACAAATTTTGTAGACACACTTTTTGGAACTTAGCATTATCCGATTTACTCGCAACAAGTTGCATTCGACGGGGAATGCGGTCCCATTGTTTGCTATTGAAAATTGGCTCGATCGGACATTGCATTTCGGAATTATTGAAAAATCATTGTTTTTTCCCAAGGGTCCCCCCTTGGAAAAAAAATTCAAAACCGAAAAAAAATTTTTTTTACGAAAATGGTGGCAATACATTTTAACTACAAAATCAATTTTACAAACAAAATCATGCAAAATGATCGAAAAAATGTGATCTAATCTCCTAAAGAGTTTTTTTGACCTTTATAATGTGATTCTTTCAATATATTTTATAATGCACGAGAAAGGCATCATCACTGCTAGGTGGATTAATCTGGTTTTTTTCTCTGTGTATATGAATTATTTTGCACTAGCAGTGGTCCCCTTTAGCATTTGACATTCGGAATATCAAACACATACACAGAAAAAGTAAAGCACCTAAAATAAAAGTTCAAAGAACTCAACTTTGTTCAATGTTTACATTTTAAACTCACTAGTGGGTAGTTTTTTCACTCTCTCTTATGAATGATATCAAAAAAAGAGACCCAACGTGCGCTCTTCCGTGGATGCAAGTAGCCAAATGTGAGTTGTTTTTATCTTACTCCCGGGTGAGTGACAATAATATAAATTTGAGTTGGTGAAACCTAGCGGTAGTATGTCATTTCAACATATATGCTACGTTTTGACAGTTCAAGTGAAGTCGCTTGAATTGAACGTCTAAACACCTTTATTCAACTCACTTGAACGAAAAGAAAGTTGAACATGTTCAATTTTTGGCAAGTCAATTGAATTCAACTGAGTTGTTCAATTCACTTGCCCTGTCAAAACTTAGCAATATAGTAACTGTTCCGGTTCTGCCTATTAAATCCTATTAAAAGAAAAGAAATAAAAAGGAATTTAACAAACCAAATTCCATTAAACCGTCTAAGACGAATTAAGTACTGTCCATTTAATTCCACCAGTTCCACTAAAAGAGCTTAATATATTTTTCCCCAAATTTCATTGTTTTTGTGATTTTTTTCAGCGGTGAATGCGGAAAATGAAATTTGTTTCTTATCTCTCTGTTTCAGTATGAGATGAAATTACATATAGTGAGACGAAGATGCGAACATTTCCCCTGTATATCCTTGGTTCTGCCAAATCGCACCAAGCGTCAATACAATATTTCCCATTTTTCTATCAAAGCTTTCGTTTAGCAGCTTCTATTGAGCACAAATAGTATCGGATACCCCTCAACCCCATAACTGAGGACACCTTACGATGAATGTATGAGTTGATAAGAAATGATTTTCGTTTTCACGTTACGAACAAAATATCACGGTTTACGGTTTGACTAAACCCCGACCATATGCCGGAAAACGCGTTTGGATTCCGCCAAGGTATTGCCTGCGAATCGCTTAAATCCTACATGTGAGAAATTTGTTATGTTCAACATATTTTATATTCTGCAGCTGTTCGTGTACATAATGTAACTAAAGGTCAAATACTACCGTGAGAATATTTTCCGCCGGATTGTGGTCGATATGTGTTTGATGAGACAGGATGAACAAGTTTCCTTAATAGTGAAACTTCCTTAAACACCAATAAATGCCACTCTTTGATTTGGTGGCAATTACTCGGATGGTTTACAATTATGTAATGATCAGAACACTGTTACTTCGCAAATAGTGTCCGGGTTTCAACTTCAATTTGAATGGTTATTATAGTTCAACCATCATCATTAAATTTGTTTATTTTCGGTAATAAAACCACATAATAGCTGTATGTTAGTGAATAAGCGATCGGAAGATTTGTCCGTAGAAGATGGTCAAAGGCCAGTAAATCAACCGAAACTTCCGGACAGTCTGGCAAACAAATGTTGATGTTTTTACACGCCGAAAATTAATCGATGACAATCCTAAACACTGGTTTTATTTTTTACTATCCGTATTTTCATTGCTATCAGCCTTTTGAAGGCTGTCATGAATCTAGATCTGCAAACATCAACAAGGTATCCCCATAGCAGCGCTGAGCTTTGCTGTAAAAGTAGGTGATCGAGCGTTGATTTCAGAAGCGGAATGTTGAATGAAAAAGCATCATAGCTGCCATTGTTTCGAGTAGAGCAAGTGGCGGTAGATGTTTAGCGATGATGAGAATTCTTAGCCGGTTTTCACCAAAAATTACATCTGTTTGTCTGTGATAAATTGATCAGGGATAGGTTGCTAAAGGGGCCCTCATTAGCTGTGCGGTAAGACGCGCGGCTACAAAGCAAGACCATGCTGAGGGTGGCTGGGTTCAATTCCCGGTGCCGGTCTAGGCAATTTTCGGATTGGAAATTGTCTCGACTTCCCTGGGCATAAAAGTATCATCGTGCTAGCCTCATGATATACGAATGCAAAAATGGTAACCTGGCTTAGAAACCTCGCAGTTAATAACTGTGGAAGCGCTTAATGAACACTAAGCTGTGAGGCGGCTCTGTCCCCGTGTGGGGAAATAATGTCAATAAGAAGAAGAAGAAGAAGGTTGCTAAAGGGTTTATTAAATTTATTCGGGAATACATCGAATTCCATCGAGAATTCATCGAAATCCATCGGAAATTCGTCGAGTTTCATCGGGAACTCTTCCAAATGCAGCGGGAATTCACCAAATTCCATCTGGAATTCACCTAATTCTATCAGGAACTACTGAAGTCCATCAGAAATCATCGAACATTATCAGAAATTCACAAATGCCTGATGCATTGTGCATCCGATTTCAACCAACCTCCAATATTGACCAGCCAATTCTCCCCATACCCATTGTCCCATTTCCCATCGAGAGCAATCGAAATCGAATTTCTTGAACCGCGCACCACGCTCCCTTTCCCGCACACTTCTTCGCTCATTCAGCGCCACCCGATCGTCACCGCCAATCGCCCTCAGTCAATCGATCGGTTAACTTGCCGAAAAAAAAGATGAATTTGTTAGAATTGGTTATTAGCTGCTGATAGCGCGCGCGGAACGGTTCGAACTTGTAGCGCTCGGTCGTCGGTTCAATGCGGGACTCCCGGGCCAAGGCCAAGCAGCGATCGCGCGAGGAAGTGACTTACCAATTTGCGATTAACCCTTCCAGTCTTGCCGCTCCCGGTCGGTGGCCGCGCGTTTGCTCGTTCGGTTCGGTAAAGTGTCACAAACAAAGGGGCGAAATTGGAGACGTCCTTCCACCCACCACTCTCTGGTGTTGTTTTTTTGATTATCGTTACCCGTTCGGGCGAAAGAAGAGAATCGGAGTCAAGTGGCGCAACAGTGAAATAAAACCGACAAAAAAAAATCCAGTCAGTCAGTCAGTGTTGTGGAATGACATCGATATCGCCGCCTGTAGCCAAGCGTCGTCGCCATCCTTTCCAGTTATGATGCGAAGGGCAGCATTGGCCAATGAATATGTGTGTATGTTCCGAGTGCGGAAACTATAGACAATAGAGGAAGCTACAGGTATTCAATTTCGCGCGTCCCTCGGCACCACCATCAGGCAGGAGTGCTGCACCTGTTCATCAGGCAGTTTGTGTGTGCGGTCACCCACAGAAATCAGAACACGATCGACCCGAATGGCAGCAGCAGCAGCAGTAGGGCAGTTTGAATAAAATACGAAGAGGAAGCGCAACATTGACACATGCATAATTTCCAACAATTGAACCCCAATACCACACACCGCCGCTAGCGCTGGTTGACTGACTGCTGCTGGCTGCCGCCCGTTCGTCATCATTCGGAAGCGTGGTTAGAGGGCGGAAGGGGGGACTCATCGATACGGTAGAGTTGTCCCCTTTGACGGTTTTCCATAAGGCATTTTTTCAACGTTTGGCCGGAGCTCATTCCGTATTCATTGGAAACAACAGGTAGGTATGTAGATAAAAAAAACCGCACATCCACACTCGATGTCAATTTGTGCTTTTGTTTTCGGGTTCTTACACACTATGCTATTATTATTGTCACACGCAGAACTACCAGCACCGGCTGTGGCTGGTGGGGGTTGTGTATTTTTCCGGCTTTGTTATTCAATAACGTTTTTTCTCTGTTTTCATCGAAACAATATAATTGGAATCGTTGTGATAGACGATTTGCTGAGTCACTAATTCGGTGGGAAGCAATTGAGTAATGAGAAATGAAAAGAGTTAAATTTTTCGGGAAGACTGCTTAGAGTGACTGAAATGGATTTTTGCCTTTCTCGTATACTAAGTATACGTAAAGGCTATAATTTCACTCCAAAACCAAACTTTTGATAGAAGGCTCGGAGACCCATAGTGTTATATACCAATCGACTCAGCTCGACGAATTGAGGTGATGTCTGTTTGTGTGTATGTATGTATGTGTGTGTGTGTATGTGTGTATGTGTACAAAATTTGTAGACACACTTTTTGGAACTTAGCATTACCCGATTTACTCGCAACAAGTTGCATTCGACGGGGAATGCGGTCCCATTGTTTGCTATTGAAAATTGGCCTGATCGGACATTGCATTTCGGAATTATTGAAAAATCATTGTTTTTTCCCAAGGGTCCCCCCTTGGAAAAAAAATTTCAAAATCGAAAAAATTTTTTTTTTCAAAAATGGTGGAAATGCATAGTAATTAATGCAAAAACATGCAAAATGATAGAAAATATGCGAACTATCCCCCTAAAGTGCTTTTTTGACCTTTCCTATGTGATTTTTTCAGTACATTTTACGATGTACGAGAAAGGCATCATCGCCGCTAGGTGGATTAATCTGGGTTTTTTTTAGATAATATCGAACATCTTTTGGTCAAATAGCATTAGGTACCGGAATCAACTAATTCCTCTCTGAGTATTTGTTCGTTACCAATAGTGGGGCTGTCTTCGGCTTTGTAAATAGCTCCGCCATTAAGGCTCGGAAACCCCTTCAACAAATTCAGGAAATATGAACTTCAGATGTTGTCTGAATATCCGGCTCTGCATACGGTGTCACAAAGCATCGAAGTAAACACTGGCGTTGAGCACACTTGTTGCACAGGGACCCATGAGATCACAACAAGCGAATATACAACGGGTTTATATTCTGAAAATTTAGGAACATTATATCGAGTTTTCACGGGTTCCGGAATTCGACGGATGATATATAAGCAAATCATACCACCTTCCTTTTGCCAGTGAAGAGAGATCAGTTTATATCGATGATACTCTTCTGTTCCTTTTAAAATGGAAGCTTGGCAGAAGTAAGGTCGTTTATATCATCACCAAAATGATCGATTTATAAAATCTTGTTCTTAGCTTAGCTTGATTGATTGATTGATTGTACTTCGTAGTGGCTAGTCGTGATTAGCCGAGACACAATAAATATGCACAGCTCACCAAATGAATAGCCTTCTTGGGATTTTGAAGCAATTGCTGGGAGAGGAGCAGTCAGCGCTTCCAAACCAGAAGAATATGAAAGCTCAAGTTTTTTAATTGCATTATTCGATCATTTCTGAAGAAAAGTGGATAATGGACGGACATGCTGTTTGGTCGGATATACCATTTGGCCGAACAAACCATTAGGCCGACAGTCATTTGGCCGAATAGGACATTTGGTCGAATAGGACATTTGGCCGAAAAGGCCATTCGGCTGAATAGAACATTTGAAAAGAAAGAAATTAAATGTGAAAAGTGAGACATCTCACTGCTCACTTCTTACTGCGAAAAGTGAGTAGTATAAAGTGAGAAGTGAGACGTCGCAGTTATCACTTCTCACTTCTCACTTTTACAGTGAGCAGTGAGAAATGAGAAGTGCGTAGTGAGACGTCTCACTTCTCACTCCTCATTTCTCATTTCTCGCTGTGAAAAGTAAGAAGCGCGAAGTGAATGTTGAGATGTCTCACTGATCACCTCGCGCTTCTCACTTTTTACAGTGAGAAGTGAGGAATGAGGAGTGAATAGTGAGACGTCTCACTTCTCACTCTTTATTTCTTACTTCTTACTGTAAAAAGTAAGTAGTGTGAAGTGAGAAGTGAGATATCTCACTTTTCACTGTAAAAAGTGAAAAGTGCGAAGTGAGTATGTAGTGAGACGTATCACTGCTCACTTCGCGTTTCTTACTTTTTACTTACTTACTTACTTAGTAAAAAATGAAGAGTGAGACGTCTCACTACAGACTCACCTCGCTTTCTCACTTTTTACAATGAAAAGTAAGTAGATATCTCACTTCTCATTTCACACTTTGTGTTACTCACTTTTCACAGTGAGAAGTGAGACGTTTCACTTTTCACTCCTATTTGTCCTATTCGGCCAGATGGGTTTCGGCCAAACGACCCTTCCCCTACACTTTTAATCACTTTTGTTTAGCCGTAGTCCACGCTTAATTCACGCACGTTCTTTTCTGCTCTTGAATTCGTCGAGAAGCTTCGACTTCACCGGTTGCACGACTTTTCAAAGTCGTAATCAGGATTATGCTAAACAACCTCGGCGATAAATAGTAGCAAGAAGGGGCCGCTAGCTGGTGTTGTTCTTCACGAGTTACTGTGACCTATGTTTGATCAAAATATGCCATATATAAAGTTGCTGCGACAAAATCGATTAGAAAGGTACTACTCGGGTAACAGACTTGTGGGACCCAGCCTATTCATCAGGACGGGAAACGAGCTTCTTTATAAGTGACATTCTTTTTTTTTTTTTTCAAATACGACTTATCAAATTTAAATCTATAGCGATCATTTTTCGACTACTTACATTTACGCAAGATTTTTTTTTTTTCAAATGACCTGGTAAGCGTATTTGAGTACTGAAAGCCGTGGAATTTGAATCTTGTCCTCACTAGTTTTGCTACTGGTTAATTGAAAGCATTCATAGCGTTCATACAATAACTTTACCCTCTATTGGTCACAAGCCCTCATAATGAACTTTTCATTATGTTATGCTCTTACAAATGGGCAAATAATTTGCTGATCTGGTTAATCGGCCATGAATCATCCACTCACATCATAGATCTGGATCATTTTAACGGTTCCGGATCTGAACGCCCATATCTAGTGTTTAAGCCCCAACCTTGTTAATTTTACGGTTTTACTATGGAGCTCTCTTCCGCTGCTTTCACTAATCACGGGTTCTACCGGTTTTTAATGAAATTCAGAAATCATTCACAATAAGTCCGTCTCAAAATATTTAGCTCACAACTTATAGTCATTTTCAAATAACAAACCGACACATAGACTTTCACCGCTACTCGTCTGAGTGCTGATCGAATGTAAACCGGCCTAAGGTAGTCCACACATATTTTCTTGAAGGGAGGCAAACCGGAGACTCGTGGTGACGTTAGTTCTCCCACGAACTGCTTCGTGCGGATAGACTTTGTGCATTGATGAACTACCTTTTTTTGCTACATTTCTTCTTCCCAGAGTGGCCCGAATAGGAATCTGACTGCCCCTAACATTGTGGACGCCATGCAATAACCGATCATGAAAATGTTGCAGGATCAACCGGGTCAAGAGGTCCCGTGCCGGTAGAGTAACAGAATGCTTAGTATTCTCCGATTCTTTGGAATTATCCAGCCGACCTCCTACTTTAACAAGTCTATCCTTGCAGATGAACGGATAAAACCATCCCAATGGTGACCTTCTTGACACAAAGTCTCCTTGCGATAATACCCTTATTGCTTCGTCGAAAACTTCCTTCTGTAACTCTATAGTGTTTAGCATTCCGGTAGCGGAGCGATTTACTGCAGAAGTTCTTAGACAATCCCTGAGCCGTAGCCAGTAAGCTATGCGTTGAACCAAATCTGAATGTGTTTCGAACTTCATTTTTCGAACCATTGTACATTTCGTTGAATTCTGCCATGGGATGGATAGCGCATGTCACTGCCTTGCGGTGCCTCTCCTTCTTCTCCAGTTTCCCCATACGATTCGAAACCTCCAGGTCATAATTCTGGTGCTCCTTTCAGTCAACTTGGATCATCCCACCAAAATGCGTTGGGAACGATGATGGTCAGCTGGATCGTCCAGGTCCAGGAACATGAAGTCAATTCCATCGCTCCGTAAGCGTTTGATTTTTTGCCTGGACAGACTGTGTTGTTGATCATGTCAGGCTACCGCAAACTCAGTGAACGGTTGAGCTTCCGAGACTTATTCACATCGTTCATCAATTATTGCTTCTTTCAATTCGGGCATGATTCCTTCGACGTTCAATTTTCAATTTTTAAATCGCTAAAACATTTTGAGCGCGAGTGGTGCTCGCAAAAGTGCTCAGTGCGTATGCAAATCGCTAAAAACATTGAGCGCGAGTGGTGCTCGCAAAAGAGCTCAGTGCGTATCAAAATCGCTAAAACATTTTGAGCGCGAGTGGAGCTCGCAAAAGTACTCAGTGCGTATTCAAATCGCTAAAACATTTTGAGCGCGAGTGGTGCTTGTAAAAGTGCTCAGTGCGTATCCAAATCGCTAAAATAATTTGAGCACGTTTGGTGCTCGCAAAAGTGCTCAGTGCGTATAAAATCACTAAAACATTTCAGTGCGTAACTAAATCGCTAAAATATTTTGAGCACGCGTGGTGCTCGCAAAAATGCTCTGTGCGTATCCAAATCGCTAAAATATTTTGAGCACGAGTGGTGCCCGCCGAAGAGCTCAGTTCGTATTCAAATAGCTAAAGTATTTTGAGCGTGAGTGGTGCTCGCAAAAGTGCTCAGTGCGCATCCAAATCGCTAAAATATTTTGAGCACGAGTGGTGCTCGCAAAAATGCTCAGTGCGCATCCAAATCGCTAAAATATTTTGAACGCGAGTGGTGCTTGCAAAAGTGCTCAGTGGTGCTCGCAAAAGTGCTCTGTGCGTATCCAAATCGCTAAAATATTTTGAGCACGAGTGGTGCCCGCAAAAGAGCTCAGTGCGTATTCAAATTGCTAAAATATTTTGAGCGCGAGTGGTGCTCGCAAAAGTGCTCAGTGCGTATCCAAATCGCTAAAATATTTTGAGCACGAGTGGTGCCCGCCAAAGAGCTCAGTGCGTATTCAAATCGCTAAAACATTTCAGTGCGTATCCAAATCGCAACATATTTTGATCACGAGTGGTGTTTGCAAAAGTGCTCAGTGCGTGTACAAAATAGCTAAAACATTTTGAGCGCGAGTGGTGCTCGCAAAAGTACTCAGTGCGTATCCAAACGCAAAAATATTTTGAGCGCGAGTGGTGCTCGCAAAAGTTCTCAGTGCGTATCCAAATCGCTAAAACATTTTGAGCACGACTGGTGCCCGCAAAAGTGCTAAGTGCGTATCAAAATCGCTAAAACTTTTTGAGCGCACGTGGTGCTCGCAAAAGTGCTTAATGCGTATCCAAACGCAAACATATTTTGAGCGCGAGTGGTGCTCGTAAAAGTGCTCAGAGTGTATCAAAATCGCTAAAACATTTTGAGCGTGAGTGGTGCTCGCAAAAGTGCTCAGTGCGTATCCAAATCGCTAAAATATTTTGAACACGAGTGGTGCTTGCAAAAGTGCTCAGTGCGTATTGAAATCGCTAAAACATTTTGTGTGCGAGTGGTGCTCGCAAAAGTGCTCAGTGCGTATTAAAATCGCTAAAACATTATGAGCGCGAGTGGTGCTCGTAAAAGTGCTCAGTGCGTATCCAAATCGCTGAAACATTTTGAGCACGAGTGGTGCTCGCAAAAGTGCTCAGTGCGTATCAAAATCGCTAAAATATTTTGAGCACGAGTGGTGCTCGCAAAAGTGCTCAGTGCGGATAAAATCGCTAAAACATTTTGAGCACGAGTGGTGCTCGTAAAAGTGCTCAGTGCGTATCCAAATCGCTAAAACATTTTGAGCGCGAGTGGTGCTCGCAAAAGTGCTCAGTGCCTATTGAAAATCGGTTAAAATTGGAGTTTTTGTGATCGTGATGAGATCTTAGGTTCAAATGGACCCAGATACACAATATGTCATTTTTTTTGTGTGGCACCTCTCCTAGATGTCAGTTCGCAGGGAATCCTTGTTTCCAAAAGTTAGGAAAAACAAATTATTTTTATATTTTTTTTGGGTCAAAATCTATGCGATATGCACTTATGGAGGATTCATTTTCAAGCCAGTGACGCAATCCAGATAGGTGTCCCGCGTTTCGCAGGACGCTTGCTGGTCACATTACATTAGGTGGCTTTTGACCTGGATTTAGAAAAAAGATCGATGCCACTCTCCGGCGGCATCAGGCCGGATTGCATGCCGGAAGATTCTGTGTGGACCATATTGTCACTCTCCGCATCATTCTGGAGCAGATCAACGAATTCCAAGAGTCCTTGGGTCGTTACAATTTTGATAACAATCATGGGAAATAAAGAAAAGAATCTCTCACAGTTTTGAGGAAAATTTAATACAATTTTCTCATCTGTAAATAAACATTTGTGCGTAAAGAAATAAAATAAAAATTTCGCAAAAAAGTCGAATTACAATTTAGCTTCCTAACAATGTTTGAACCGTGAAACTTTTAGGAGACACAGGATTATTTTCTCCGAAAAGAGGGGAAATGTGAACCATGAATTTATAGTTGTTTGAATTCTCGTTTGGCAGTGTGTAATATGCATAATATCCAATGCCGATATCTATCTTATCGATCTGACGTTTCACGTGACTCACCATACGCAATCGCGCCAATGCGGCATAATTTAAATTGAAGATCAGTAGGCCATGACTTACAACACGTAGGCAAAGCAACCAGTTTTTCCGCTGATTAGTTACGGACCACGGTATACAGAATCAATGACAGTTCAAAAGTGACGGGATTGCTATCGCAGTATGAACGAGTGAAAAAGGAGGCCGAACTAAATAGTAGAGTGTTGGCTTGCTTCGTCTCAAACAGTGATAGCAGTGATGTCAATTGTTTACAAGAAAAATTGATGTTTACATACGTGTCGATAATGCCTTGTTTTTGTATGCCGTGGTTACGGACGACACGTAAGTAATACTTTTTCCCCGACAATATCCTAACGTATTCGGCTGATCCTTTTCCGATGGTACGGGGCCACTCAAGAATAAGACTCCTTCTTTCGATTCAGGCATTTACTCGGTTTAAGGCTAGCAGAGATATGATCCTTTCTTTGAGGGATGCATTAACCCGGCAGAAGGCAAGTGAGTATATGACTGCTTTTTTCAATTCAGTTATTTGTTCACTTTAATACATCTTCGCGGCTGATGATAAGGTAGAATAAAAAGCATATGGTGCCCATGGTGACTAAGCTTTACATGTAATTAAAGCATTTTACACCACCATTCGGGCGTTTTGCCCCTGTCCTATTTTTGAAACATGTTTTAAATGCGTTAGAAAGTCATGAAAATCTTATTGTTTCGTATAGGAGATCATTGTGAATTGTAACTGGTTTAGTAAAATTTGCATCTAAACGTTGAAATGGTTCGGTATTCTTGTTTACATTGGTGAAAACATCGAAAAAGCTCGAGGGGTGCATTTTGGTTCGTTCTCCCCTATTCCTCATGGTAAAAACAACGAAGCTGAAAGGCTTAATCTTATTCATCAATCACACAACTTTTATGCCAAATGACCATTATACCAAACGGGGTACAATCTTTCCTTCTCATGTTGTAATCTACGATAGGTGCAGACTTAATAGAAACACGAAAGTGCATGTTTTGTTTCGAAAAGATTCAGGATGATTTGAAATGCAATGCTTTCTGTCAGTGAAATTCAGAAGATGTCCGAAGAATGTGCTTTCAACAATTATTGAAAATGGGTGATGCGCTTATTTAGCCAAAAATAGTTTTTAGCCATTGTTTGTTTAGCATTGATGGAAATGTTATGAATGATGTCAACAGTATGGCATAATAGTTTCGCATTGCCAAGGATCACAGATCATCCGCAGCTAGGAAACTCCTGGTCGAAGCAGCTTAGATTCACCATCAAGAAATATCTGACGAAACCATATTCAAAACACGGGAATTTGAATTCGGAAGATCTGCTGCTCCCGGAGAGCCTCCGTTAGCGACTAGACTAAGTAGTGACCTATCGCAATGGAGAAGTAATTGGTTTTGGATCATCAAGGCGCTGGTAAACCAGAAGCCTTGCTTGCTCTGGAATTTTTCGGGTGATATCTAGGGAAGACTGGGGAGCCTTGATCCCCTTTTCTGATTTCCGATGTATCACAGCCAGAAATAAATAAACAGACTCTCTAAGAAATATAGTATTTAACTTTACTGGTGTATGACAGGCCTTGAATTATTATTATCATTAATACACAATTGATTTTTTGGAATGCTGTCAAAAATCGACTTTTAAAATATTCGGGGAAAATTGTTCCCTCTCCAAGAACTTGCTTTGATAAAATTAGAAAGGTGCCCTTAGATTTTTTAAATATTTTTCCTTCAAAATACGCGGAATTTTCGAATTGCTGGGCGTATACATGAACAATTTTTGTTAATAAATTCGTCAGCACATGCAATTTTAAAACTTGAGAAGACTTGTTCCCTTTTCAAAGATATCTACGCAATACATATTTTTTCCTGTCAACCCTTCAAAATCTGTCAAATCTTCAAAAAATTAGAAGCCTGAGAACAGATTTAATTTTTTTTTTTAATTTTTTCGTCAAAACTTTGTATGGGTGACTAATGTCTCCATATTAAGGCAATAGCTTCAAATTCAAATACCCTAAAACTTTGATGGAATGTTGACATTTTCTTCAGTACAGATCATTAAGCATATTTATGGCTTTGTGCTGTGAATAAAAACGAAAGCATTTGGTCATTGTTACGAAAATTTATTCAAATTTTGCGTGGCCAATAAAGGAAGACATACAAACCGCCCTGCAGAATAAATAAGGTTGTCAATCCAAAAAACAACTATACTAAAAAAAAGCTAGCACAAAACTACTTTAGTTCTTGATAAATAGGGGAGTGATCAAGTCTCCCTGGGGACCAAGTCTCCCCTACCAGTCGACAACGTCACCCTTTGAAATGATAAAGTGCTTTAAATTTGCGTTTACTTGTAGTAAGCTATGGTGAATAAAACTAGCAAGCCATGACTTCGACAAACGACAGAACTTAGACATTCTTCAATAAAGCTTTGAAACGAGTACACGTCTTTCATTGCTACAACATCAGAAGTGGGATTACTATCAAAATGCTACTACGTAGTCAAAAAACTTCTGAAGAATTGGAGCGAAGCGAAATCAGGTCAGCGGAATCCATTCTTGGGGATGGAAATCTCGTCCAACTGGAAGATGCTTCAGGATCCAGATATGTGGAATCCATTATAGAGGATGAAAATTTCGTCCAAACTGGAAGGCAGGAAAGGAGAAAAGAACCACAAACTGTAACATATTTTCCATCTTCAGAAGGTTCAAGTAGATCAATGCATCCATCAACAGAGGCTCCTGTTTTATCAAATCAACGACCTCATATCAATCAAGCCGGAAATGCAATCAATTCTTCTTGGCAGCCGTTGCAATTGAATACTTTTCCGAATAACAGTGTGCGTCAAGATGAACTTTGCTCCATATTGCCAACGTTTACCGGTCATTATCAAGAAGACGTTAACCATTTTTTGAAAACTCTATCAAATACGAAACAAGCGCTCAATGTCGACGAACAAGTCATGAAGATGGTTTTAATCAAGCAGTTGAAGGGAAAAGCGTAGAGCTGGTTACACTCCAATGCCGATTTTATAATGAAAAGCTACAATGAACTCGCTGCAGGATTACAAGCCATGTTTGCAGTACAGATTAACGTTTACCAATTAAGAACACAATTGGCAAAGCGAACTTGGTCGTTTGAAGATTATTATCAAACAAAACGACTTTTGGCGCAGAAATTGAACCTACCAGAAAGAGAACTCGTCGAATATCTTGTGGAAGGAATAGAGGATCAAGTACTGCGGAATCAAGCCAGAATTCAGAATTTTGCTTACGTCAACGATGTGCTTCAAGCGTTCCGGATGATACGTTTCGATTCGGCACCGTCTAGCAGAAAGGTGAAGCTTTGTTTTTCGTGCAATCAACCAGGACATTTTGCTGCACGTTGCGGAGTTACACGAGGAGCTAATGTCAACCAGAAGGAATTCGAAAATCCAAGAAATAAATTTGAAACACCAAGACAATTACGAACCAACAGGACTAAAAACAACTTGGATTACCATCATGGAAACGTAAATGACGGACAGGTAACATGTGACGGCTTGATACAGTTTAAATTCATTGATAGTATTACCAATTTGAAGGCCCTTTTTGACACAGGTAGCCCAGTCTCACAGATACGCCGCGGTTTGATCAATGGAAAAGATATTAAAATGATTGATGAACAAAAAAACTTTCGTGGTATCGGTGGGAAACGGCCTAAACTTTTAGGATTATTTTCTAACAAAATTTTGATACAAAATATCACTTTCAGTATTGATTTTCATTTTGTTCCTGATCATGTACTACACCTCGTTGACGCTATTATTGGTCGAGACATTATCATGCAACCTGGTATACGGACGATAATACAAAATAATATTAAAATGTTTTCGGTCGATTCACACAATTTGAAATCTGAAGATCCAAAATCAAATTTATTTAATACTAATTTGTTCAATGTCAATTCTAATTTACTTGATAATGTAAAAATAGGTAATATATCAAATAATCATTTGGCAACTTTTTCTGAAATTTTTAAATCTATGTATCTTGATTATTTAAAACCCACTTAAGCAAAAACTGATTATGAAATGGAAATTAAATTGAAAAAAGGGGATGGCCGAGTTGTAGTAAGCTATGGTGAATAAAACTAGCAAGCCATGACTTCGACAAACGACAGAACTTAGACATTCTTCAATAAAGCTTTAAAACGAGTACACGTCTTTCATTGCTACAATACTAAAAATGTGATAGCGGTTTCAGGAGAGGTCTCGGTTTCAGGAGAGCTTATATTAGTTTTCAGTATTCTTCTAATCTTCGACTGACAAACAAATCGGTTGAATAAGTTATCGTGATTACAGCCCTTTAAATAAAACATACAATTTATTATACTCCGAAAGATATTGCTATTTGCGACAACTGACTGTACATCAAACATAAACCCGTTGAAGTTATTTTTTCATGTGCAACAAGACAAAACTTGGGTGAATTGACCTAAATATTAGGAAGTTGTTTACTGAATTAAATAAAACCATTCTATCCATTCAGATTATGAATCTATTAACATTTAATTAGTGCTTAGCAGTAGATTAAAAAACGGCTATTATCTAACGAGTTTTCTTGCTTTCAATCAGTAAATTATCAGCAGCACTGAATCACTTCCGGCGATCATCCGGAACGAATCGTACGATGACCTGACTGAGAAAAATATATCCACCCGCTACGGCATCAATCACCGAACGAAAACACCTCAAGAACGCCTTCAAAAAACCCCACAGTTACCATCGTCGGCTACCGGCTTCTTAAAAACGCTGCTCGGTCGTAGTCAACCGGAACAATCAGAACTGGACGGAAGAAGTGGCGATCAGCGGTGCTGGCAGTTTCGAACCAGCATGATCATTACCGGCCCCGATTCTGACCAAGCTCTGCCAAGCGCACACCGATCAATAAAAATCCTATTAATCTATAACCGTCGAAGCGTGAAGCCCACGCAAAAAAAACCGCACCGAAGAGCTAAAACACAAGGGAGTAGACCCATTAAAAGGGAGTTTCGCTACTTAAAGTTTTATTTATTTACAGTGAGAGTACTCATGTGCAGACTGTTCGGCCGTTCAGTTCGATTAATTACAACTGATGGAATTTTTCTCCAGTGCCGGCCCGGTTGACTCGGTTGTTCGGTACGAATCGAAGAAATTAATTTATGCGTGTAATAAATTCATATCATAGTTGCTTCTGGCAGTGGCAGTTATGGGTATTTAGCAGCGCGAACAGGAGGAAGTCCGAAGAAGGTACGCATCGCGCACCGGCGTCGGCAGTTCTCGGAACAGCAGCATTCTTCGCGTTCCCGGACGGTCTAATACGTCCAGCGCCGCAATTATACCGAAATTCATCGGATTAAATGAATTGTGAAGCTCTCTGAAATCGAAGAGCTTTCGTCCGCTATCCGGTCGGTGCGGTGGGCCGGGTGTAAGGAATCTCTCACTTGGTGGAAGTCTATACTCGACGGAGCGTGACTTCGATCGCCCGTATCAGTATGATGATCGCACATCGCGCCACTTGGCCGCACTTGGACCGGGGAGGGATTCAGCAGATCGATCGGGGTGCCTTCGAAAAAGTCTGTACCCGTTCACGGGGAAATGGGTGGAAATTGCAGACCCGACCCGATGATCTATCTATCTATCCGCTGAGTCAGTCGGCTGAATCGAAATAAAACGATCATCAGCGGCAAGCAGGTTGATCATCATCAACGTGATCATTCGAACATAATGCGGCTCTGCCAGGTAATGGGGCTTTGCTCCCTCTCGGTGCACCCGAGTTTGGTTACTTTTTTTTCGTTCGGTTTCGCTGTGTAAAAAGATAATTTATGCGCGCACTATCGAATGAAATTTAATTCTGATCGTGCGGTTCCCCGCCACATTGCCATCGAAGTGCTTGCACTTGTACATGCAGAACGCTACCGCCGCTCTAAACGAACGACGAGTACCTGTCACACAATGGATCGGACCACACTGGGCTCAACGGGTCGGAGGGGGCTTCCTATTTGGGTAGGGGTCGGCGGGAAGACCAATTTTGTGTGCTCCGTAATAAAAACACATCCGACATGGTTCGTCAACTCATCTAAATGAGAATAATATGCTCCGAGCCAGCCGAGGGAGACTTTGATCGTCGTTGTTGCAGCCACAAAACAGTCGTTGATCATCGCCGTTGGAGGTTTCCGATGATGATGCTTTGTGAAAGTTCTGAACGAGTGATTTTCTCCCCGGATAAGCAGGATCGGGTGATGTCTGGGAGGGTTTTTCGGGTATTGTCATTCGCCGGGAAGGGGCGACGTTTGCGAAGCGTTCTCTTTTCCTATCAAATAGAATAGACAATTAAAGTAATTTACCAATCGTTGAACGACTAAAACATTTGGTGACTTCTTCTATGATATTGTCTGCAGAATGTAATCATAATTACGAATTCTTGTCTTTGGAACAACGTGACTGAAAAGAAATTATCGGTAGATTACAGATCTGAATTTGGTGTTTTTGTTGTTCAGAAGTATAAAAAATAAAGAAATTGAGCTCAGAAATGTCTTTTCTGCTTCTGGTCATCATTAGCAGCAAGTGAGACTAGTATCAACAAAAAATGTCTATTGCCCAGAGAATAAAAAAAATATCAAATTAATTGTACAGACATAAATAATGTTTCATAGTTTGCAGTTTAATGAATATTTATATAAACGAATAGCTAACATAAGTTAGTTTCAGAGTTCAACTGCCTTCATGTTCCTATTGAATCCTCGAAACTGCTAACTGCCCACTCATCGTTCCAACAGGTAACAAATCAATTACCACCTGGCCGGACTGGATCCGGACCCATATCCGACTCGTGTGTAACAAGCGTTTCGCTACAACCAATTACAAGTGTTTCCATTGATGGACATCGAAATCCGCTACTGTTTTCATTTTTGCAAAAACCTAAATACCGAACCAAAATCGCACGCATCATCTCCTCACTCCACCTAAATTGGTGTAGCTTTTAGTGAGAAATTTTCATTGAAATTCAATTAACCCCCTTCGCAAGAAGGAAGCCATTACCCCATACTCGGGCAGACAGAAGGAGAGACAGAGCCCAAGGAAAAGCCACTCGCCGGAGTCATAAATGATTAACGAGAACAACAAACTTCAATCGACCGGCGCGCGCGCGTTCAAACAGACCCAGGTATTGTACCTCTGGCAAGATTTTATGACCCGCGCAACGTGTCCCGGAAAAACCCAACAACATTTCGCAGCTTGACGCACGAGAGCCGCCGGACGATTCGAGTTGTTACACTGAGCCGAAACAACTATCAAAATTGAATCTAATTAAAATTTATTGATTTTCTTTGAACATTTCCAATGCTGGCTGGCTGGCTGGCTTTGCGCAAATAGCTCCCAACTCCGGCCGGCAATTGATGAATAAATAGAATTAAAATCGTTAAATGTTTGAGTTCGGCTTCGGTTGTGGGCCGGAGTCGGGTGTGCGCTCATTACAAGACGGATGGAAGATTACGATGATGAGGATAGGACTCTGAGGTTAGGTTCAAGGAGGGTGGAGGTTGTTTGGAAAACTAGATAAAACTTGTGGCCTACAGCGAGAGTACGTATTTCGAATTTTGATTACTTTCGATTACGGATGGGAAATCTACCGGTTTGAGGAGCAGGTCGTCTTCTTGACAGCCGATGTAGCAACAAGCGCACAGAGACTGGAGAACCCCGAGGGGTGCGAGGTGGTAATTAAAAATTTGCCTGCGTGGAGGGCCTGTTCCTCGATGTGGAAATCGGAGCTGCAGCGGTCCGTGGTGGGGTTGGGGGAGACTAATCCGCAATCGATTGAGTCGAACTGAACCGTTCGGTGTTCGTTCCCGGATGATGGTGATGATGATTTCCACTGAAACATCATTAGGAATGGGTCCGGGTGCTGGGCTGATGGTTTACTTACAAGCTGCCTCGGGGCGTCGTCGTCGTCTTCGGTGTCAGTAGCGGCGGAGTTCGCAATCAAGCTTCACTTGAGCAATTTTCAAGAAATGTGGACCGACCGGCAAGAAGTGGGTACAATTTCCATTTATTGGGTGTTATCTCTCGAAGGGTGTCGAATAGAGCGGCCGAATCAAAGGACGGATGATTAAACAAATCGTGTACGTCTGAAATGGTGTTTCTCAATCGATTACGAGGTTTAAAATTTCTTATCTCAACCATCTATTGGAAAATTTTGAAAATAATATACAAAGTGATTGAATTTTCAGATTTCCTGATTTTTATAAACATTTTGTCCACGATTGTCATCATCGTCATTTTTATTTTTACTTCATGCTACTTCCTCCTTTGGTCTTGTTCCCTTCTATTAATTTATTCATCTTTTTTCATTTTCCTTCTTCGATCTTTTTCCCCACACTTTCTTCTTCTTTCAAGGTTCTTCGTGCTTCCTTTTTTCTTTTATGTTCCTTCTTCGGAATTTCATCTGGGAAATTATGCATCCAGGTAATTTTTCGGAATTTCCTTCGGGAAATTCTTTGAAATTTCCTCCAAGAAGTTCTTTGGAATTTCCTCCGGGAAATTCTTCGGAATATCCTCCGGGAAATTCTTCGGAATTTCCTTCGGGAAATTCTTCGGAATTTCCTTCGGGAAATTCTTCGGAATTTTCTTCGGGAAATTCTTCGAAATTTCTTTCGGGCAATTCTTCGGAATTTACTTGGGAAAATTCTTCGGAATTTCCTTCAGGAAATTCTTCGGAATTTCCTTCAGAAAATTCTTCGGAATTTCCTTTAGGAAATGCTTCGGAATTTCCTGGAAATTCTTCGGAATTTCCTTCAGGAAATTCTTCGAATTTCCTTCGAAATTCTTCGAATTTCCTTCAGGAAATTCTTCGAATTTCCTTCAAATTCTTCGAATTTCCTTCGAAATTCTTCGGAATTTCCTTCGGAAATTCTTCGAATTTCCTTCGAAATTCTTCGAATTTCCTTCGGGAAATTCTTCGAATTTCCTCCGAAATTCTTCGAATTTCCTCCGAAATTCTTCGAATTTCCTCCGAAATTCTTCGGAATTTCCTCCGAAATTCTTCGGAATTTCCTCCGGAAATTCTTCGAATTTCCTCCGAAATTCTTCGGAATTTCCTCCGGGAAATTCTTCGGAATTTCCTCCGGAAATTCTTCGGAATTTCCTCCGGGAAATTCTTCGGAATTTCCTCCGAAATTCTTCGAATTTCCTCCGAAATTCTTCGAATTTCCTCCGGGAAATTCTTCGAATTTCCTCCGAAATTCTTCGAATTTCCTCCGGAAAATTCTTCGGAATTTCCTCCGAAATTCTTCGAATTTCCTCCGAAATTCTTCGAATTTCCTCCGAAATTCTTCGAATTTCCTCCGAAATTCTTCGGAATTTCCTCCGAAATTCTTCGAATTTCCTCCGAAATTCTTCGAATTTCCTCCGAAATTCTTCGAATTTCCTCCGAAATTCTTCGGAATTTCCTCCGAAATTCTTCGAATTTCCTCCGAAATTCTTCGAATTTCCTCCGAAATTCTTCGAATTTCCTCCGAAATTCTTCGGAATTTCCTCCGGGAAATTCTTTGGAATTTCCTCCGAAATTCTTTGGAATTTCCTCCGGGAAATTCTTTGGAATTTCCTCCGGAAATTATTCGGAATTTCCTCCGGGAAATTTTTCGAATTTCCTCCGAAATTCTTCGAATTTCCTCCGGAAATTCTTCGAATTTTCTCCGAAATTCTTCGAATTTCCTCCAAATTCTTCGAATTTCCTCCGGGAAATAATTCGGAATTTCCTGCAGGAAATTCCTCGAATTTCCTCCGAAATTCTTCGAATTTCCTCCGAAATTCTTCGGAATTTCCTCCGAAATTCTTCGAATTTCCTCCGAAATTCTTCGGAATTTCCTCCGAAATTCTTCGGAATTTCCTCTGGGAAATTCTTCGGAATTTCTCCGAAATTCTACGGAATTTCCTCCGGGAAATTCTTCGAATTTCCTCCGGAAATTCTTCGGAATTTCTTCCGAAATTCTTCGAATTTCCTCCGGAAATTCTTCGGAATTTCCTCCGAGAAAATCTTCGGAAATTCTTCCGAACTTCCTCCGAGATTCTTCGAATTTCCTCCGAAATTCTTCGAATTTCCTCCGGGAAATTCTTCGGAATTTCCTCCGGGAAATTCTTCGGAATTTCCTCCGGGAAATTCTTCGGAATTTCCTCCGGGAAATTCTTCGGAATTTCCTCCGGGAAATTCTTCGGAATTTCCTCCGGGAAATTCTTCGGAATTTCCTCCGGGAAATTCTTCGGAATTTCCTCCGGGAAATTCTTCGGAATTTCCTCCGGGAAATTCTTCGGAATTTCCTCCGGGAAATTCTTCGCAATTTCTTCCGGGAAATTCTTTGCCATTTCCTCCGGGAAATTCTTCGCAATTTCCTCCGGGAAATTCTTCGCAATTTCCTCCGGGAAATTCTTCGCAATTTCTTCGGGAAGTTCTTTGCCATTTCCTCCGGGAAATTCTTCGGAATTTCCTCCGGGAAGTTCTTCGCAATTTCCTCCGGGAAATTCTTCGCAATTTCCTCCGGGAAATTCTTCGCAATTTCCTCCGGGAAATTCTTCGCAATTTCTTCCGGGAAGTTCTTTGCCATTTCCTCCGGGAAGTTCTTCGCAATTTCCTCCGGGAAATTCTTCGGAATTTCCTCCGGGAAATTCTTCGGAATTTCCTCCGGGAAATTCTTCGGAATTTCCTCCGGGAAATTCTTCGCAATTTCCTCCGGGAAATTCTTCGCAATTTCCTTCGGGAAATTCTTCGCAATTTCCTTCGGGAAATTCTTCGCAATTTCCTCCGGGAAATTCTTCGCAATTTCCTCCGGGAAATTCTTCGCAATTTCCTCCGGGAAATTCTTCGCAATTTCCTCCGGGAAATTCTTCGCAATTTCCTCCGGGAAATTCTTCGGAATTTCCTCCGGGAAATTCTTCGCAATTTCCTCCGGGAAATTCTTCGGAATTTCCTCCGGGAAATTCTTCGCAATTTCCTCCGGGAAATTCTTCGCAATTTCCTCCGGGAAATTCTTCGGAATTTCCTCCGGGAAATTCTTCGGAATTTCCTCCGGGAAATTCTTCGGAATTTCCTCCAGGAAATTCTTCCGAATTTCCTCCAGGAAATTCTTCCGAATTTCCTCCAGGAAATTCTTCCGAATTTCCTCCAGGAAATTCTTCCGAATTTCCTCCAGGAAATTCTTCCGAATTTCCTCCAGGAAATTCTTCGGAAATTCCTGCGGGAAATTCAACGGAATTTCCTCCGAGAACTTCTTTAGAATTTCCTTCGGGAAACGCTTAGGAATTTACACCGGAAAATTCTTCGGAATTTCCTCAGGGAAATTATTTGGAATTAATTCTTCAGAATTTCCTTTTGGAAAGCATTCGGAATTTCTTTGAAAATCTTCGAAGGAAATTCTTGGGATTTTCCTCCGGAAAATTCTTTGGAAAATTTTCTAGGAAATTCTTGGGACATTTTTTGGGATTTGGAGGAAAAAATCTTCAGAATTCTCTCGTGTTATTTTTTATTTCATCGGGTAGTCGGGAAACTTTTAAATTAACTTTTTATTTTAATTGATTTGTTCCTACCATAAATGATTACCAGAAGGCGTGTATTATAAAACCCTCCTTCAAAAACGATTGGGAATCACTTTCGAAATAGGATATGAATCAAGATTCGACTCGCCCTCTTCCAAAGTAAAGAGGCCTCAACCTGTAGACCATCGCCTTTCAATCAATTTGTGATATTGAATTTTGGCGACCGTCGTGCCTTCCCCATCTGAAACGCACCGCCGTGTCAAATACGAACGTCTGCCGCGATGTCCATCAGCATCATCGGGTCGAACCGAATTTCAAATCACTGTCACCCTCCCGGATGATAGCGCCGTCATTCGATTTCTCCAAAGGAGGAAATTCCATCAGTCAGTACGCAAAGTTTTTTTTCCTCCAACTTCGCTGTCAGACGGCTGTCAAATGTCATACACACGGCCCACCAATCATTCGCATTTCGTAACACGCAGTTCGCACAAGAAACGTTTTACAGCGAACAATAAGAAATCCGCATCGATAGTCAAAGACGTCGACCTTCCCATCCCGCCGCCGTTCCACCTTCGAAGGTATATTCGTTTTGTCAAAAGTTTTTCTCCGCGCTCGCATGGCCAACTTTGACTCACATGTAAATTTTTTGGCGGTTTGTGTCATTTCTCGTCTAGCAGCAGCGTGCGCCGCACGCCAAAGTTCTCCACGTGTGCGTTCGAAACGCGGTGTGGGGTGGCTTATGTGGCGGCGTTCTTCCACCCCAATTATGCAAAGGAGCCCCAGTTAAAAGAAATCAAACTTTTCTTCAGTTTTTCGGCATTTCCGAAGTTCCGTCGGTTTGAAATGCTATCGAAAGATTTCCCGTTTTTCGGCTCGTTGACTGACTGACTGGCTGACTGACAGACATATGTGTGCGCCGCGCCGCGGGAGGTTTGACAGTGCGGAATGGCTTTGGTCCTTGATTCGTGCGAATGCGCGAATCGAATCCCCGGCCCCGCGGCCAGGGCAAACAATGTAATTATTTTTCCGGTCGCAGTCCGGCCGCCCTGAAATGTTGGCAATCAATGAATAATTTGACGCGCCGGGGTGATATTAGAGTGATGGGGAGGGAGGCGTGAAATTGAGTGTTGAAATTCGTCGGTCGGTGCGGCTATTGATTTTCCTTGCACAGCTCGATGAGTTCGGTTCCGAACTCACTACTGGCGCGGTGGCGGTGGAGTCATTGATGAGCGAGTTGGGAATTTCTTGGGCCGGCAGACACAGTGTAAATTAATTTAATCTGGAAGTCAAATTCAATTAGCAAATTAAGAGAGTATTCTTTCGGTTGGATGGATTAATTGGTTTGACGGCTGCGATGGGGCAAGGTTGGATGTACGCAGTAGTGACTGAATTTCAAATCGGCACTTGGTAATTGATTTAGTCTAGTCTAATCGAAAAGTTCAGATGGAAAAATCATTCATTTGAACGATTCTCATAGGGTATTTTTCCAGAATTTAGAATTGATTGACTAAAATTGAATCAGGAAGGAGAAAACCTTCCCATGTTGAGGGCTTGGTACTGTAAAATTCATCTTTTCTAAGGAAAACTTTCACGATAAATTTTTCGGAATTTTCTAAAAAACCTTTGGAAATTTCTACGAACAATTCTCTAGAATTTCCACGAAAAATGCTTAGAAAATTTCTCGGGAAATTCTCAGAGTTTATCCACGGTAAAATCACAGGGACTTTAATCCAAAATCTCAGGAATTTCGTCAGGAAATTCACAGTTTTTTTACGGGAGAATCTTAGGAATTTCTACCGGAAAAATTACTAAGAATTTTAACGGGAAAGATGAGCCATCCTTAGGCTGTAAGTCTGTGTAATAAAGACATAAGAACATTCCACGGAAAATTATTAGAAAATACAACAAGAAATGTTTGGGAATTTCTGCGGGAAACTTTACGAATTTCCACGGAAATTCGATCGTCGTCCTTCTAGCAACCATCTTGTACGCAAATTTGTTGAAAATGTTTGGTCATCAACTCCGTTTCTCATCGTAATTCGAAAATACTGATGTACTGCTGTACGACACGAAGCCTATTTTTCTTCTGCTGATAATTTAAAATAAAACGTTAAACATTGCTCTCTGGAGCTTCCTGAACAATTGACTTGAAAAAAACGGGTAACGTTCTTTAATTTCAACAACGATCAACCACGATGTTTCTTTGTAAAAAACTAATTCAAATATCAAAATTCACATTTTTTTTTAAATACTACGATTTGTTTCATCTGAGCCTAGTGCTCTGTCTGCTTGGTAGTTCACACAGGGCCAAATTTAGAGGACGGGGGGTGTGCATCACTTCTAACTTTCAACTTTTCACACACACAAAGTAAGAAATAACTTTTCACTTCTCCCTACTCACTTCGTACTTCGAATTTCTTCTAACTTCTCACTTCCTATTACTCACTTATTATTTCTTTTTCCAAGTTCTTTTATTTGGTAGGCTCAGGCGTGTATAACACTTTACGGAGCCATGGTTCTTTGTGATATATACAATCAATATCATTCTATTATACGGTTATTAGAAGAGGGGTAGAAGCCAACGTACTCGTGGTGACTTGAAGTTAGTTCACAATGTTTAAGGAAGGATGGGCATTTAGCGTCAGGGACAATGTGGCGTGTCGTCGTGCTCGAGGAATGGTTCGACTGGGAGCATCTTCCAGATGGCAAGAGCTATACGCTCTACGAAATAAAAAGGCAGACTAAACAAATAAAACCTTAAAGAAAGTAAATAAAAACAAAATATTAGATTTTGATGTCAGAAAACTATAAATGGCCTGCATATAGACAACATCACGATCTCGCAAAACACCTCAACTTCCCTGAAGGGTTGTTTACCTCGGGCCACAAGGGTATCCAAAAAATGCCGGTAGCACTGATTTCCATGTCAGTTTGAGGGTTCCAAATCAATCCAAGGTTTTCAATCACTTCTGTTGATGATCATTCGTTCAAGCCAACCAGCTTCTCTCTATCGACTTAAGGAACGTGGGTAACTTCTAGGCAATGGCCTAAGCATTCGTATTCGTGGATGAATGCGGAGCTCGCTCTTGCAATAATAGTTTTACCAATGCGAAATACCAGCGTCATCATCGGTGATCTCTTTCAGGTCTCAAAACTTCTTCACCACTCCGCCTAACGAATTCTCACATACATAAAGCACTAGTTGCTCTGTGTTGTCGATACTGCAATCTATCTCAACGGCAACCACCCACCCCGAGTAGTTATCGTGGAACTCCGGCAAAACATCAGCAAAACGAATGTGACCTTACTTGAGTCGATCGAAGAACTTCGAGGCTGGGGCGATAAAGTTTTGGCGGCTGTCGACGTAGACTTTGGGAGATTTTACTTCACTGGAAGCATATGAGATTGAGAAGCCATAGCGGCGTGAAGAAGCGTATGGTGTTGCTTTTTGCATTTCACGCAAACTTTCTTGGTAGAACAATCGATGGGTCGATGTTCTGGCCGACGACAGGTAAAGCAAATTCTTAACTCCTTCATTTTGACAATACGTGATTATGTCGTTCTGTATCTGTCCAGTTGACTGCGAGGCGCGTCCGTCTTTGGTGAAGGAAGCTGAAACTCAAGGCCTGCTGCGATGGATTTGAGTAAGATGAATGCATGAGTATTCATCTGTCAAAGTGTCATCTAACAGACCACACAGTGATCTTTCTTACACATTTGACAATGACTAGCTAAGCTAAGCTAAGATGTGACAGAATGGACTTTTTGGATGTCTTCAGATTACAGTCGCCTCTCCACATCTCGATATTGAAGGGACCATCGAGATAGGGAGAAATCGAGGAATGGAAGGAAAATTGAAATGGGTACTAGATCCAAAAAAGCTCGTTGCTATGAAAAACGACAACAAAGCGAATGCCGTTTGCTGTTGCTGACATGTTTGTTATTCTCCAAAGCTTGTCTAGTAGCTTAAAAATTTAAACATATCGACATAAGGAGAGTAAATTCTGAGCAAAATATGATCAGAACACATAGATATAGAGAGATATCGAGCTAGGGGGGTTATCGAGATGTAGAAAGCCGAAATGTATATATAGATTGAAGGGACTGAGAAAGCCATAGAATGTAGAATTGTTGTCAGAGACCACTTTAGCATTAATGAGCCCGCAGGCATGACCAACTAGAGCTTTTTCTATAATATGATGACGTTTGACCGCGTCCGAATCGTTGCTGCTGCACTCAAAATTCGCACACATGGTATCGGAGCTTTTAACGATTATTGTTGTACGGTTACGAGTTGCACCGATCCTGCATTGGAGTCCACGGCCGTGGGCTTGGTATGGATTTCCATTAGCTGCTCAATTATGATCATTGCTTCGGTATGCAGCTCGTCGAATACTTCCAACTTTTCATCTTGCTCATCAACTTTGGTGGTTGCCATCACTGACAACACTTCACGATGAAGACCTTATACGCGGTGTAGTGCATCTCTAAATTCTTCCGTAATACTTTTAGCTGTCATACACTAACCACAGACAGATCATCTTCAGTACCATCCAGTTAGATGTTGATCTTCGTCACTTTTTCCTTCACTTTGCCTCGATTCTCGTGATCCACTGGTGATTTCACTGGGGTTTGATCAATCGGCATTTTGTCCTCTTCTTCTCACAGGAAAAGTTCTTATTTTAATTTTTTTTCACTGTTCAGTCTCAGTTCAAATTCAAACGAAATATGTATTCTGTAACTTCCTGTTCCAGTTAACACTTGTTGCTTCCAAATATCTCGATCCACAACACAGTACACGCTTGGGGCTCCTTGCTGGATAATCCTTTTTGGCATGATGAACGTTGGTTTGTCCAATTCCATTGGACCAATGTTGATGCCTCCTCCAGGTTGCTAGTGGGCATTTGACGGTAGCTTCTGGCTTCAATTAACTTGTAACCGTTCGCGAATTGTTTCGAGGTGATTTTAAAACACGGTGGCTTAAGCGCCACTCTCGAAGAGAGACCACCGGTCGTGTTCTCTATTTGCCCGACTTTTACAGACCCTTTACCTCTGGGGACTCTCGAACGGTCGCTGGCTCCAAAATTACTTGCGCTTAGAATGCTCTACTTTTCCCCACCTACCTGAACTCGTTCAACCCGCCGACTGTAAACGAGAAGCAATCTACGAAGTGAACTCGAGAAACTGTAGCCACGGCCAACGCAATGGGAGTGAATTTTCCCAGCCCCGTGAAACGCAATACAAATTAAAAACTCAAGCTAACTTCGAATTACTACACAACATTTATTCTACTATTCGGGTTGGACTATTTTTAACGGTACGGAATGGAGAAAAAGAGCTAAATCATGGCCATGAAACAACAAGCTCACATACCTGCGCAGGTTTTTGCTTCTCGATGCACTGATGCGTTGGAAGTACTCCGCCGAGAAGATGGCGACGATGTCCTCCGACCAGGTTGTGGCGATGGCGGCCGATTGGCTTTGCCACAGATGCTGCAGATTGGCGCGCAGCGATGGAGGTCGAGCTCGAGCGATATGGCCGAAACTAAAGATGCGGAGGGAGTGGCGGCTGGACGGAAGGCTTCCGATTTCGGAATCGAGAGTGGTCCGGAATAACCGCTCCCTCAAGCTAGTAGCTTCCTTTCCCTAACGACCCGGCTTCGCGTACCTTTCCGGTTCACCGAGCGAGGACTAAAAGGAAGACTACTAATCGTTGGTTCGGGTTCGGTCCAACGTACGATTATTGGAATCTATACCATTTAGTCGAAAGACATTTCGTCGAATGACATTTAGTCGAATGACATTTGGTCGAAAAGACATTACGTCGAATGGACATTCGGTCGAAAGGACATTTAGTCGAAAATGTTTTTTTTAATGCACTAGATACGCAGGACATTTGGTCGAATGACGTTTGGTCGAAAGGACACTTCGTCGAAAGGACATTTGGTCGAATTGACATTTAGTCGAAATCTGATTTTAGTATGAAAAATCTTTGTACATTTGTTCGAATGACGTTTGGTCTAAAGCGAGTTTTCAAATTAAAAATCTTGGTAAATTTAGTCTAACAATGTTCCGTCGAATGGCTATTTGAAAGAAAAGAACTTTAGTCATCAACAATAAAAAAATAAATGATTTATTCGGGATTTATAAAAGTCATATAACTATTGCTCCAATGTTGTCCAAAGAATGGTGGGTCCATAAAACAATAAATAATACGAAAACGGTGAATATCCCGAGAATATTTCCGACTGGATATTGACTTTGGCGAACCCCTCTAACCGACTACGATGAATCTATACCACATGGACACAAAAATTCAGTCACCATTTCACCAGAAATTCATATGACCATTTGGTCGGAATTAAATTTTCGGCCAATAATAAAGGAATTATGGTTAGAAGACAATTTCATTCTGAACTAATTATTGTATAAATATTGAGTGAAAGAAAGAGTTTCAATGAAAAGAATAAGAAAACCATTTTCATTCGACCAAATGTCCTTTCGACTAAACGTCCTTTCGACGAAATGTCATTTGACCAAATGTCATTAGACTAGCTGTCAATCAACGAAATGTTCCAAAGCCGACTACGATGAAGAAGTAACATTGATTTCATTGGTTTTTGATAATGTGCCGAAAAAAATAGAGGGACTTTCACCATCAGTACCTAATATTTAGCTATTTCTGTAGGTTTTCAATTTTTCTATAATACACCAGAGTCTCCAGAAGTTTCTTTAGCTCAGGTGAAAAATCCTCATTGATATCCATATTCATTTCTTCCGCTCTTCCGCACTTCCGCTGAACTTCCTCACGTCGATTGAATTCCTCTTATCAGTTTATCCATGAATCTTGTGGATTATTTATTCAAATTCAACCAAAAATCTATTGACGAATTATCCATTTAACTAATTACCTATTACCGACTAAACACTTTCAACATTTGACTAAATTTCCATTCGACTAAATGTCCTTTCGACTAAATGTCCATTTGACTAAATTTCCATTCGACTAAATGTCCATTCGACTAAATGTCCCTTCGACCAAATGTACTTTCGACTAAATGTCATTCGACTAAACGTCATTCGACGAAATGACATTCGACGAACTGTCCCAAAGCCCGATTATTGACGACGTACGGGGACCGCACTCTCTGGAATGATCCACGGGAATTGGCTTCGGGATCTTACCTTCGACGATTGATTGGCGACCGCCGAGTTTTCGCTTTTTGATGAGCGACTTCACTCCTTCCCCGTTTAACTACCTTTACAGGCGGGCCTTAACGCATGCTCGAGCTCTCGATGTCCGTTGGACGAAATGGCGGGCCTTGTAGACGCCACAAGTATTCCCGTACCCGACTCCGGTCGCATACTCAAAATCCAGCCCGTACCAACACAGTGCAAAACTGCGTGTCCAACACGAAATCACATTAAATTTAAGGAATTGCTCAACATTATTAGATTTAATTACTTTATTTATTTATCATCAGACTAAGGCCGGAGTGGCCTGTGCTGCACATAAAAGACTTCTCCATTCAGCTCGGTTCATGGCTGCACTTCGCCAACCACGCAGTCTGCGGAGGGTCCGCAAGTCGTCCTCCACCTGATCGATCCACATTGCCCGCTGTGCACCTCGCCTTCTTGTTCCCGTCGGATCGTTGTCGAGAACCATTTTCACCGGATTACTGTCCGACATTCTGGCTACGTGCCCGGCCCACCGCAGTCTTCCGATTTTCGCGGTGTGACCGATGGAAGGTTCTCCCAACAGCTGATGCAACTCGATAGTCAGTTTGGTACGGCGACGAACTCTATTCGATCGGCGTCTTGCGGAGTCCAAAGTACGTACGATTTCCAGCCACTATGCGTCTCCGAATTTCTCTGCTGGTATCGTTATCGGCGGTCACCAGTGAGCCCAAGTACACGAATTCTTCAACCACCTCGATTTCGTCACCACCGATAGAAACTCGTGGTAGGTGGCTCACATTGACCTCTCTTGAGCCTCTTCCTATCATGTACTTCGTCTTCGACGTGTTGATAACTAGTCCAATCCGTTTAGCTTCGCTTTTCAGTCTGATGTAGGCTTCCTCCATCTTCTCAAAGTTACGTGCCATGATATCAATGTCGTCGGCGAAACCAAATAACTGGACAGACTTCGTGAAAATCGTACCACTCGTGTCAATCCCTGCCCTTCGTATTACTCCCTCCAAAGCGATGTTGAATAGCAGACACGAAAGACCATACCCTTGCCGTAACCCTCTACGGGTTTCGAAGGGACTCGAGAATGCCCCTGAAACTCGAACTACGCACATCACCCGATCCATCGTCGCCTTGATCAACCGTATCAGTTTATCCGGAAATCCGTTTTCGTGCATTAGCTGATGATGTGTGGGCACGTTGTATTCGCGGCATTTCTGCAATACCTGACGTATGGCGAACACCTGGTCTGTGGTAGAGCGTTCACCCATAAATCCCGCCTGGTACTGCCCCACGAACTCTCTTGCAATTGGTGTTAGTCGACGGCATAAAATTTGGGAGAGTACCTTGTAGGCGGAGTTCAGCAATGTGATTGCGCGGTAGTTGCTACAATCCAGCTTATCGCCCTTTTTGTAGATGGGACACACGACACCTTCCATCCACTCCTGCGGCAGAACCTCATCCTCCCAAACCTTGGTAATCACCCAATGCAGCGCTCTAGCCAGTGCTTCACCACCGTGTTTAAATAGCTCTCCTGGTAGTTGATCAACTCCAGGGGCTTTGTTGTTTTTCAGCCGGCCGATCTTCTCCTGGATTTCCTGGAGATTCGGAGCCGAAAGTCGCATGTCCTGCGCGCGTGCTCCTAGGTTCATTACCATACCGCCACCGTCGTCTGCCATATCGCCATTCAGGTGTTCTTCGTAGTGCTGCCGCCACCTTTGGATCACCTCACGCTCGTTCGTAAGAAGGTTCCCGTTTATGTCCTTACACATATCAGGCTGTGGCACGTGGCCCTTACGTGAACGGTTCAACTTCTCATAGAACTTTCGTGCGTTATTAGCGCGGTACAGTTCCTCCGTCTCTTCACGGTCTCGATCTTCCTGCTGGCGCTTTTTCCTCCGGAAAATCGAGTTTTGTCTGTTCCGCGCCCGTTTATATCGTGCCTCGTTCGCCCTCGTGTGGTGCTGCAGCATGAGGTGTTGCAGTGATGAGTAGCGTTCACAAATATTAGCTACCATTTTTGCATTCTTATCTATTTTCTTACTTTACACTTATCACTCGTTATTTCTCACTCTTATTGTAAAAAGTGAGGAATTATTTGTCTCACTTCTAACTTCTCATTTATCCCTGCAAAAAGTGAGAAGTGAGATACCTCACTTCTCACCCATCATTTCTTGCTTCCCACTTCACACTTCTAATTTTTTGTTTCTCACTTTATAATTATGATTAATCAATTTAAACTTTTCACATTCACTATTGTTCGGTCAAACGACATTTACGGTTTGATGATCTTTTTCGGCCATATGGCCTGTTCAGCCGACCAACATTTTCGGACATGTGACCCATAATGCCCAACGGTATCTTCTGCCAGATGACCTAATTGGCCAATTGATTTTTTCGGCAGAACGACATTTTCGACCGTATGCTAAATTACATTTTTGAACGGCCTTTTCTGCCAAATGACCTAACTGCATTTGCGGCCTAATGGAATGACTTTCGTTCAATCGGTCCACAATGGGAAAATTATTCAATATCTCGGTTCGTATAACTTTCTGGGGAATTGTGCAAAAGTGATTAGGTTCACTGCACGAAGCTGCAAGACCTCATTTTACCCCAATACCCCTTGTTTGTTATGCCATTCGGAAAGCTTCGACCTTTTGCCTAAAAATTAAAAAAAAAATTTGAACGTAAAATGAGAAATATTGTAGTTTTTTAAGTCGTACGGTGGACTAAAATAACTCCACTCGACTCTTTGTTAAACATCAGCCCAAGCAACACAAGTTCAACAAATCTGGTTGCAGTAACCATATTGTGACTGATTCCGGTCATATATAAGTTACTGTGATTGATGTGCAATATGTGTGCTTCTCAGGAGACCAGGATTTTTTTTATTGCCGATCGCAGCTGGGGTTATTAGTTGAAGAATATGGAAACGTGGGGTAAAGTCAGCAAGGTCTCAATTCCAAACATCGAGCAGCACACAGAGCTCATTTAACGATCACGATCTTTGGCAAAATTTGAAGACAAGTATACTATGTTTTATCGATCTTTTGTAACTTCGATTTGATGAATTACTTAACGAATGAGGAAAATTGGGGTATCCAGCTTTCCACGCTAGCCATAATGGCGGATGCTATAAAATATTTGACATTAGCTGCTTCCAGACACTGAACTGAAATTTTCATCTAAGCATGCCTGTGTGCTTTGTCACCAACAACAACCTGACATTTGTTATTTTGATATCAACAAGGAAAAACGCTATTACTGAAACTTGCCATTTTTGCATTCCTCTTGGAATGCGATTAAACTAGCTAACCTATTTATTATTTTATTTCAGAAAAGAAGTACCAAAGGAAAGATTACCTTCGAGTCGTTTTACACATTAAGATATAAGCTCGTCAAGCATTAGGATTGCAGAATGTGCGTATTCGCCTCTGAAGTAAAAATTGAGCCCTAGTGACTGAGTTTTCATCATCTTAGAACCGTTTATACACAGTCGGTTCTCACACAACATTGGGCATTACCACAGTTACTTTATGCGAAGTTTTTGATAAGCTTATTAGAATAGCACGAATTCTTCTATCCATGAAAATAAAATTTAATCCCATAAGAAAATTTTTCACCTTAAAGGGGATCAAATTATGCTACCTTCAGCATGTTGAAAGATTCAGATCTGACCCGTTCAACTAAGTGATTCTTTAGATTCATGTTTAAGAGTGAAAACTAAAAAAAATCTGATTGTAATTTTGTAGCTCTAAGAAATTTGAATGTAAAAAAGCCGACAATAATAATTTAGAGATAATTTAGTAGTCAATTGTCAATGAATCTATGAAAAGGAATCATTAGCGCTTAATGTACCATTGTTTGACACCCTGTTTAGATTAAGATTTCTAGAGCACTCAATTACCTATTATCCAAAGACCTAGTCGAGGCATATTATAAAAATCGGTTTTCCTATTGTTTAGATCTTAGCTTTAGATACCTGACGAGTAAGCATATGCGGTATTTCGAAAAAATTCGTTTCAGGTGGTTCGAAACGAAATTCCGCGGAATTTGAGCATGGCGAAATCTGAATTCTTGATTTCGTTTCGTTTCGTAAAATTACAAAAAATTCGCTAGAAAAAACTAGCTTATAACGAAATTTAACGGAATTCCGCGGAATTTCGAAACTTTAGACTTAAAGACTTTTACGTGCTTAAACCATACTGTCTCGTAAGGTCGTGTGTTATCAAAAATTTTGGCTGCGCCGCTGAAAAAATTCAATGTTATACACATTTTTTCTATTAACGCCTGCTAATTAATCCCATTCTGAATCGACAAATACGTATTTAGTTTTCTTCTTCGGTGTTTGATTAGAAATGTCTGTGTTTATGTTTATTAGAAATATCTTTAACTATGCTATCCCATTTTTTTTCCTAAAGTGGTTCGACCTAATATTTAAGTTGTCAGGCTCAGAGTGTAATTACAATCAGATATGAATCAGATCAGTACAACTTTGTCAAAGAGGCAAAGTCGTGGCGCGGATTCCTGAGGCCCTTGTAAAGTTTTTTTTTAATTAAAGGCCAACTTCTTCACCTCTTTTCTCTCAAACCAGCATTCCTCTTATAATCTTATAATAATGAGTATCAAACTAATGGTTGGCGAAGTGCAGCCTTGAACCGAGCTGAATGGAGAAGTCTTTTATGTGCAGCACAGGCCACTCCGGCCTTAGTCTGATGATAAATAAATAAATAAATCAAACTAATTTTCCGGGACAGTCCCGTTTTTTAGACCTTTCGTAATCTACAAAAACCTCAATTTGTCCCGTTTTTTCATTGCTTTTTCCAAAGAGCTCCAAAACATTATTCAAATTATTCAGGAATCTAAAACCAAATAGGTAAGTTAATGACAACAGGTGGCAAAAAGAGATTTTTTCATAAAGTTTCATTTCTATGTTTTCTGCTAATTCCGAAGGCATTAAAATTTGGCAAATTTCATCAGCGGATTGAACGGAACCGGTAACTTGATAGGGAAGTATATCCTGAGAATCAGGGCACGCCTCAATGTTAATAAAACTGACCGCTGAAACAGGCATTTTAATTTTCATATTAAGTTCATTTTCAATTTTTTTTCTTGCGAAGTAGGTAATTCTTTTTTATCAAATCTGCTTTACCATATATTTTTCAGTCGTTTGATTCTTTTCGAAACATGAATCATTCAAAACCTTTCCGAATAATTCTGAATATTTCGAAATCATCCACTGTGAAATAACGACGATTATTATCGTATAATTAAAAATAATTATAAATTATTGATATATTTTGGCTTGTTCAGTCTGTGTCCCATTTAATGTTACAAAAAATATGTTAATGACAATCAAATAATGTGTTCAAATACCAGAAGCTCTAATCTTAGCATATATGTTTATATATAGTTGTTAAGTGTATGAAGAACGGCAGACAGCTTTTCCCTTGAGAAAGACCCAAAAAACGGGCCAAAACGTCGGGCAATGCGAATATAAACCGTTTCAACGAGGGAAAATTTGTTGGATTTCGGTCCTCACGTACTTTACAGATCAGGCTAGTTTACAAATCAGGAGCTTGTCTGCAAATTTCGCCAGGATTTGTTTTACTTTCCACGACGAAATTGCGCCTTTTTGGAAGCACATGAGAACAAAATCAATGGACAAGATTTCTGAAGTGTAAGGCTACATGTAGTGTCATTTGAATCAATTTCGATCAAAAAGGACTGTGAATTGATTGGATTTGGCATTTATTCATATGCGTCAACCATATTGATGGAAATAATTAAAATTACATTTTATTCATGTTCTTTGCTTGTTGTGATTCTTGTTATTCTTATCCGCAGATTTTTCCTCACTTATATTCATGAAAAAGGGTTTTAGCACGAGAAATTAATAATCCCACTCTTTTCGCATTTGTCTTTTAATTTTTTTAATTTTTTTTTCTTATCTCTCTAATACCCAGACAGGGTACTCTGACTATTTTTTGTTATTTTCAATTGACGATTCCCGTCAAAACTTGCTTTTGTTTTAATGTCTCAATCGATTTTTTGGCTCTTTTAAGCTTAATTTTCCCAAAGAACTCATATTTTTAAGCCTTTAACTATTTAAAAAATTGAAAACAAGCTAAAGAAGTGCTGCACGTGTGAACCGCCCTGAAAAATACACTCGATGTTCGTTCAGAATCGAGCAAATGTTAGGCTAATCTTAAAAAAACAGCACTTTTTTATTTTTAAAACAAAAATTTAGAACATACTTAAAGGCGACCCGGTGACAAGCGCGGTGTCATCATCATCAATAGACATAGACCGCTGTCATCATTGAAACGCAGTATGAAAAAAAATTATAGCCCAGGACATCCTGGCTACGATCTGGCGATGGGCTAAACAATAGGATGTCAGTAGCCTGCTTAAAGGCGTCAAAAATGTAGGTGCAATGGGGAAGTTGACCTCAAATAAAATAAAGAACCGATTGAGCGAATAAAAAAAGGACGGGAAAAGTCAACTGTTCAGAATTGGAAAAGTTTTTGATATTGATCAGTGATAAAATCCTTAATTCCATATTTGTTTTAAAATATTTAAAAACGCGTAATTTTTTGTTTCTTCGTGTTTTTGCTCTCGCCCCTTTGAACAGTGAAATATTTGTAGTTCAGCATTTTTCCACAACTAACCTAATACAATAGAAAGTTAAGGTGGTGAATAATTCACTCTAAAAATTTTATCCAACTTCTAACACGAAAAATGGAAATTAAGCCCATAAATTTTAAATTTCCACTGCTCTTGAATATTGTCACAAGTTTTTTGACTCCCGTTGTGCAAACGCGTTTGTTCAATTTTTTCACCGAAATGATCTGGTCAGCCTACCTAATCCTAAATTGACTGTAAGGGCGTGACCGGCTCATACTGTCCATAGCAGCTGTTTCTTGCACTCAATTGAAGTCGGTTGAGGATGAAAATTTGACAACGATTTTTGCATGCCTCATATGCACAAACACATATACAAGGACACACATACAATAGCTTGGTTCGTCGAGTTGATTGTACATAAGTCTCCGGTCTCCGAGCCTCCTTTAAAAAGGTTGAATTTTGAAGGAAATTATATCCTTTTTTTACAAGCTTTTGTATGAAAAAGTAAAAATTATTTCTACATACCTGCAAACTGCAGTCTGTACGACTTTGCGATCGCATTTCTGAAGCACAATCTGAAAGACATATTTTTGTGCATTTTGGAAAGGTGTAGAGGATTGGTCTAGTGAGCAAATGTATGTTAATAAAATTTCACTATCTGTGTATACTTTATTCCAGAATTGGTTTTGATTTAGCTCAATGCCATAAAACGACGCTAATAAATGAATATGAAGTATGCTTCAGCATAATCACATTAGTCTTAAATGAAATAAGGTTTTAAATAGAATTTGAATTAGAATACAAAATGAATCCCACAATTCCTAAATTTTTATATATAATACTTACTGATATAAAACTGAACTGATATAAAATTAATCAAATTCGGGAGAACCCACTCCACGATGAATTCCTTTGAAAGTGGCACAAATGCTGGGGTATTGCCTTATCGTCAATGGTAAACGGAAACAAGGCGATTTATCACAGACTGCTGCTTCTGTTGCTTTAATTCTATTGGTCGCAAAGCAGTTATTTGACCTTTAGAAAATGAATTCAGAATTGCGTACATAATGTAATACAAATTCCGCGGAAAAAAAAAATTAAAATTTCGTTTCGTTTCGAAAAATTTCGAATTAAATGGACGTTGATTTCGTTTCGTTTCGTTAGGAAAAAATGTCTTATCGCATACCCTTACTGACGAGGTCAACGGCCTGTTTTGTTATACGATAGTTGGGCAAATAGAAAAAAAAGTCCAATACAATCCAAATCTAAACACCGAACCCAATCCAAAACAAATCCTACTTCTCCTTCTTCATTGGCATTACATCCCCCACTGGGACATTGCCGCCTCGCAGCTTAGTGTTCATTAAGCACTTCCACAGTTATTAACTGCGAGGTTTCTAAGCCATGTTACCATTTCTGCATTCGTATATCATGAGGCTAACACGATGATACTTTTATGCCCAGGGAAGTCGAGACAATTTCCAATCCGAAAATTGCCTAGACCGACACCGGGAATCGAACCCAGCCACCCTCAGCATGGTCTTGCTTTGTAGCCGCGCATCTTACCGCAAAACAAATCCTAATCCAATTCGAATCCAATCTAAATCAAATCCAAATCTTTTTAAAATCTAATCCAAATCTTTTTCAAATCCAATCCAAATCCAATCCTAATCAAATCGAAATCCAATTCAAATCCAATCTGAATGTATTTCAAACCTAATCCAAATCCAACCCAAATTCAATTCAAATCCCATCCAAATCCAATCCACAATACATCCAATCCAAAAAAATTGACGTAATTTGTGACAAATACAATGATGGAATATAAAGTAATTTATTATGATTTGTCCAATCTAACGCGAACTCATTTTTATTTAATTTCACAAAATCATTGCATTTGGTACCTGGTGGGTCGCAAGCAATATGGGATTCTGCTAGGTGGGTCGCATATCTAAAAGTTTGGGAACCTCTGATGTATAGTATGTACATATTTTTGTACAATTTTGCAATTTCCCGGCAGATCAAAGCTCATTTTCGAAAAGTAACGTACTAGCCACGCAAGTATGTATAATCCATAGATTTCAACATATGGATGTCACACAGTAAGGGCATCCAAGTTTCTGAAAGAAAAAAGTGAAGATTTAGTAATACAAAGTACAAAGTTGTCTATCATTAAAAATTTCAATCTGTTGTTAAATTTTGTTGTTGATGAAAAACAAACAACCAGTTGGTTGTTATGGGTAACGAAGAACATCTATGTTAACCTATGTTAACATAGATGAAAATTTCAGTTCAGTGTCGGGAAGCAGTTAATGTCAAATATATTATAGCATCCGCCATTATGGCTAGCGTGAAAATCTGGATAACGAGGTCTTGCAGCTTCGTGCAGTGAACCTAACAGCCTTTGAAAGATTTGGCAGAAAGTTCTACGATTTGTGTCAAAATTTCAACGCAATCCGCCCGTACCGAACCTAGACATTGAATTTATTCGCGTTACTAACGATTTTCCGTAGAAAATCCACATACAAAAACAGCCGGGACCTGAATCACCCATAAAAAATATGTATGATTAATATCAAGCGCAGCAAAACTAGCAAACATGTGTAATCCAGTGACAACGTCCTGAACGCGGATAGAGATGATGACTACCAAGTTAAAATTTTGATTTATTCGCCACATTACGAGACAAAATTCAGGTGACTCTCGACAAAGAATTCTAAGCCCGTATCACCCCGCAATTGTTTACTTTTTATCAGGCACTCGAGATGCGGACTGACAATCGTTTAAACACCACCATCCCAGTAGGCAAACAGATCACATTGTGTGCTTTGCCCAGGTTGCTACGACCGTTATTATTACTATTATTGCCAGTTCGTCTCCAGTGCCCGGGACGAACAATATCTGCAATATCAGTCAGATGATTTATCACAATTTATGGCACTCGGTTGGTTCGCTGGCTGATTCCAAACTGGACCTTGGAGGAAGCGCTGCTGCTGTTGGCACGGCGGAGCACACTCGCTACAATTACTGTCCACGTCTGCTCCGGTCCTTACCCTCCCAGGCCCATCTATCCCCAATTCGGAACAAGATAAACTCATTCCTCAATAAAGAAATAAATTTTCTGTCATCGCACTCGTCTCCAATGTCGCAACGACGATTGCGACGACGACGACGACGTCGACGACAAAGCCATCGTCGGATTTAAATATATCAATGTCGTCCGGAGTGCCACCCTCTCTTCGACCGGAACCGCCTCTGCCGGGCCTCCCCGGCCATGGAAAGCTTCGATTAGTTCGCTGAAATTATGACTCCGAACACGACAGGACAAAAAGCGAGAAACGAACTCGCCCGAAATTTAACTGTCTCAAAAATATGGATGGAAAAGTTTTGCCTTGTGCTAATTACCATTCTCTGCATGTCACTCGTTTCATCCTTTGAAGGCGATTCACGTAAAAAAATGGGAACTGATTCATCAATGGGAGGATCAAGTCTTTCTTATACTTTCTCGTAATTATCAATTATTGACATAACCGGAGTCCATTACACTGTTTATCTGAACGTCAAATATTTATCATTAACAGGCACTTTACAAAGCACCAAGTGCTCTTATTCTTGGAAACCTTTCCAGTACAAATGAGCGCCTTGATATTGTGTATCTAGTTGACTGTCTATAAATTGCATTCATGAACAAAAATAATTTTCGATGCAGTCCTTGAACCCTTCTGGCAAACCAAAAACGTACAATTCCAAACTGGCAAAACTTTTCCTTTTCATCGGTCGGCACTGCAAATATCCGCCCCAGGTTTTCCCCCTCATTTTCCAGCTGGTTTGACACAACAACGCACAGAGTGCGCACCCCCCACGTTCGCGCTTTTTGCCGGAGTGACAGTCGCTCTATTAGTCAATCGAACAGATGCTTTTACGGTTTTATGAATTTATGATTGATAATTCGTTTCGATTTTGCCGCCACCGGCGCCGCCGCCGCTGCCGTCATCATCGCTTCACGATTGCGGGCTTTGATTTCGTTTATCGAGCAAACATCGATTAATTGCACCGTTTTGCCGAGTTACAATATTGGTGCTTTCCAAACACACCGGCACCGATCGAGTCGTTGCTGACTGGCGCCAGCCCGCAAGGAGGATAAACAGCGACAATTAGTCGATTATTGCCTCGTTACGACGACGGAGCACACGGGGCGCCTCGTCGGTCGGTCGTTGGTTGGTGACGCGTCGCAGCAGTAAGCTTTTTATCACCAATCACAGCTGGGATCCAGGTACAGAGGGGGAAGGTGGTTGCACCTAGGAATGCCATCAAGAGGCGACACCAATTCGCTTATCACCTCCCGAGAGCGGAGGAAAAGGCCTCCCAACTAGGGGTGAGTGGTATTTTTGTTATGTTGTTGTTGTTTTTTGGATTTTGAAAACACACAATTGCTGAGCATTTTGCAAAAATCCTTTTATTCCATGTCTTTGAGTAACGTTTGAAAAATATATCCTCAACTTTATGTAGTTTCAACACCAATAAATCTCATATCGCAGACCCTTTCGCAATATCGCATCGCTCATGGACAGTTCTTGGCGCAATTTCCCGGTAGGAGGGGGAAGACTGTTTCTGATTTATTGTTTGTTAATTTGTAACTCATCTCTGTCGCGGGCAGTGTGAGGACATCCTCCCCCAACTGCCGCGTCTCCATCAAGTGCTCTTCGAACGGATTTGTGCTTCTTGTGGATCTCCTCCTCTCGCTTCGTCCCCACCCGCCCCTTTTAAGGGTATGATAAGATGTGTTGATGACAAATGCGCAATTAATACTGGGCAAGAGTGTGCTGAGGTGAAACGCCGAGGAGGGAAAAAATGGCTCTTATATGACATGTTGAGCGTGTGACAATTATGAAACAATAAATTAATACCACATGATCGGACGCGACCATGCGACAGGCGATGATTGCTGGATGGGTATTAATTTATGACAGATGCACAAATTCCAAACTTGATTTGCGGGCCCATTGATACGGATGGTGCATAGTTGCGGTTGTCTGCTCGTCACCACGATCTTTATGGTGAATCTAATGGTATTAATATGCATTTCAGGCTTATCTGGATTATATAAAATATGTTTTCCAATTTTTATCCTCTATCACATTTAAATGCTTTTTACAAAAAAAAATCATTGAAATTGCTTAGCAGTCTTTTTTTTTGTTTTGAACTAGCTAAGAAATATCAAATAAAACGAAAAAGGAAATTACTGCTGCTTACCGACAGGTACACACCTATCTTCTGTTTTCCGAAGCCGTAAATTATCCACCTTAACTTCGAACGAACAGCTTCTTGTACTCGAACTATCGGTTCTTGTGGTTTTCCAATATGTGAGTCCAATGGCGTGATCATCAAGCTCTAATAAGATTGGTTGTAGTCCTGACACGAACGTATTCCGCATGATCTTTTCTGTGTACGGAACCTTTTGGCTCTGTAACTGAAGCTCAGATACCGTTCGTGTATTGACTATTTGTCCTTGAATCCCTTCACATCCTAATCTTTCCACTCAATGCAATAGGAAATTATGATTATCATTGCATCTGTGTACCATCATCGAATACAACGTGTATCTCCATTTTTCTTTAAACAGACTTCTTAAACTTGCTGCCTTCTAATTGCTCCTAACCGTTCTGTCGCGTTCATTTGTTTGAGTTCTGGGTGGGCACGAATCAGGTATTCTGAACTCTTGCAAATCCAGCACGACCGGCTGGCTTCTTCACAACTAAACTCATGTTCTGTCATCGACATCTGCTTTATTATTGTTTTCATTATCATTTGCAACTCGATGATTTAAAAAAAAAAAAGCTATTAATTTATCAAATAATTTTATCTATTCAAATAATTTAGAAATTTTAACTTTAAAACAAAGCACAAATACCTTCCTCTTGGGTACCTACTTTCCATGCGAAAAAGATCAAAGAGCCTATGATATTTTCATTTGATTACTTGAGATACAAAAGGCACTTTGCTCTCTGTCTTATGGCGATCACGATCCGATACATCTGAAATAATTGCATTATTGTCGGGCCGCCACCAAACGCGAGTCGCGACAATTCGAATTATGTTATTAATAGTGCGCATCATGCACGCATGGATGTACTATCATGCGCACTAATCTAAATGAGTCGCAACTCGCAACCTGATAACTGCAGAAATTTGAATTTTATTGAAAACAAATTTCCGATTTTCTACAATACACGAAATAATGAAGTTTGTAAACACCCGTATCCGTAAGCATCCAGGAACTTTTAACTTTCCCGCGCTAGTACCGAACTCAATCCAACTTGTAGCTCGGTGGCTAATTGTCCACCATTTCGTGTACAAGTACTGGATTATTAGGATGGTCCTGGGGCATTTCGCACTTTGGCCTTAAAGTTTTTGTAACTTCTTCGGACGTCCTACCAAAAATTCAGTATGGCAAAACGAGTTGACTCCTGCCTACTTCGAGCTCGTCTTTCACCTGTAAATAGTCCTGCAGCTGCTCGAAATTCTCCAGGTTCGAAAAAAGGCACGCTACTGTCGATGATAAACAGTGACCACACTTCTGATTCTTCGAGAAACATTTGAAGATGTTGGAATACCACTTTCCTAGCAGGGAACCAACGAGTAGCAAAATTTCCTTCACAAGCTTCGGCTTGCCATCTCGGAAGTCTGTTGTCTACGATTGCTCGACCGCCTTATTGGTGTGGCCACCCAACCACTTCTCCAGTTTCCATTTGAACTGTTCTTCCTTCATCCCACAAACAGCAGAGCATTAGTCCTCCATAGTGTATGATGCTTCTCTCAAACTAGCTCCGAATCGCCTCCCTTTTCTTATCGAACTCCTTCTCCGTGGCAAGTTTAGCATCTAGCATCTTCTGTTCGTGCTTTAGCTGCCTTTCCTCCATTTCACGCTGAGCATGGAGCTCCAGTTCCTGCATCTGCCGTATTTGACTCAGCTATTCTTTCTATCACACATTCTGCCTAGCGACTAGCTTCTTCCGCGTCTCAACTCACTTTGCAGAGGCCTTCTCCGTGGCGAGTTGGTCCCCTTTCAGCTGCTTCTCAGTCGGATCTACATCAGAATAAACTCTCCGATAGGACCCTCCATTGCCCTATTGACCGGTCGTCATGCCACCTTGCATCATTCTATCGCTTGGCGGCTGCGATTCAGTCGCCGTCGGTATGGAAGCGTAAATGGAACATTGCCTGCAGCGACTAGTTGTCGCCGTCGCGGCGATGAAATCGCTTAGGTCTGGGGCAGCCTTTAATCGACTTTTACATCCTTCTGGTCTTCCAATATCCTCCAATAAGAACAAACATTGCTAATTTTTGGAAGGGCGGGCGGTTGGATATACAACGAAAGCGTTTTTTTGGCAAACATTTTTCACACAGGATGATCTTTAGATATTAAATATGTATGATTAATTTGTAATTTAAAGACAGAATCACCGTCTGCGACCAGAGGTCGCATAAACTGAACACTTAACATCTAGTATGAGACAACGGACGAGACATTTACACAATACCCAGTGGACCAGTGGAGAACTTTTCGCTTTACGAAAAGGTTTCTCCTTACCGGGGCGGGAATCGAACCCACACTCAACAGCACATGCGTCTAGACGATTGACGTCGCTAACCGCATGGCCACGAAGCCCACAAATTTGCCAGAAAAATTTGAGCGTTTCACTACATCCACTGGCTAGGGTAAAGGATGTATTTTGGACCACCCTTACGGGGGCTCTCATTTGGGATCACCAAGAGGAATTTGCACTCAGTGGTCCAAAATATGAGCCGTCGAACTGGTGGTCCAAAATACCTCTCTTACCCTAGTTGAGCTGGGGCAAGATTGGGCACGTGACCTACCAAATCAAATATTTTCTTTAAAATTTATTTTCTTCTCTCAGTAGAATTAATTGAAAAATATCTTTATGATTTCTTTTAGAAAATTCTTTAGGAATTTTTGTGGAAAAATAGTTTAGGAATTCCTTGAAACTTTTTCTAAACTGCTGCAGCAATTATAACAAGAGTTTCTTATAGAAATTCGCCAAGTATTTCTTAAGAAATCCCTTCCAAAACTCTAAGAAGAGTTCCTACGAAAATTCATTGCCGAAATAAGACATTGCCGGAGAAATTTACAAAGGCCTTTCCAGAGAAGGACCCCTTGGTCGAATGTTAAAAGGAATTCCTGGCGTAATTTTCTAAATAAAACTTGATGTGGGTTCCAGGAGGAGTTCTCAAAAGAATTTCTGAAGGATTTTCTGAAACATACTCCGTGGAAATTGTGAAATCAGTTTCCGAACATATTCCTGAAGGAGGCTCAAAAGAAATTCCTGCAAAAATTTCCGGTTTCTCCCAAAAGAATTTCCGAAGGTACCCTTTAAACAATGTCTGTAAATATTCCTGAAGAATGTCCGAAGAATTTCCATAGAAATTTTCAAAGGAGTCTCTGAAGGAATTTCCAAAGGAGTTCCTAAAAGAATTCGTAAGGGATTTTCCGAAGAAATTTCCGAAATTTTCTAAGACTTGTTTCTTTGAATTTTCAAAGGAATGTCTTGACGGATTTCCAAAGAAATTTCTAGATTTCTCTCCGAAGTAGCTTCCGGAAGAGTTCTTGGGGAAATTTAAGAAAGTCGGACATGCCTTCAAGAGTTCCTTTGAAAATTCCGTTATAAGTTCGCTCGGAAACTCTTAAGGAAATTCCTGAAATTTTGTCCTTGAATTGCGAAAAGATTCTTGCTGGAAATTCCGGAGGAATTACTGGAGACATTTCTGAGGGAATGGAATTTCCGATAATACCCGAAGGAATACATGAAATAATTTTCGTATTGGAAAGTTTAAGAAAAACATCCCAAGGAATTCATAGAAATCTTTTCAAAAAATTGGACGATTGCATTGCATAATAAAAATAATATGCAATGAAATGCAACGAAAAATTTGTGATATTTGAAGCTTTCATTCATTTGACGTCTCACTTTTCACTTCCCAATCATCATTTCTCACTTTTAATTGCAAAAGTGAGAAATAAGAAGTTCGAAATGCTGAGTGAGAAGATAGGCGTGTTCCTTTTTACTTTGACCTTTCCACTTTGTACAGTTAGAAGTGGGGAACGATTAATGAGAAGTTAGGTGTCTCACTTCTCACTTCTCACTGATCACTTCTCACTTCTTACTGTGAAAATTGAGTAGACGTTCCACTTCTCACATCGCATTATTCACTTTTCACAGAGAGTAGTGAGTAGTGAGAAATTATAAGTCAGAAATGAGAAGTGAGGCTTCTCACTGTGAGGCTCCTCACTTCTCACTAATAATTTCTCACTTCTCACTGTAAAAAGTGGTAAGAGGGAAGTAAAAAGGTAAACGCCTCTTTTCTCACTCATCATTTAACACTTCTTATTTCTCACTTTTGCATTGAGAAGTAAGAAATGATTATTGAGAAGTGAAAGGTGAGACGTCAAATGACCCATTTGGCTGAATGACTTGTTCGGCCAAATTACCTATCCGACCAAATGACTTATTCGGCCAAATGGCTTATTCGGCCAAATGACCTATTCGACTAAATTACGTATTCGGCAAAATGGTCTATTCTGTCAAATAACTTATTTCAGCCAAATTACCTATTTGGCTAAATAACTATTGGCTAGATGGATTTCGGCCTGATGGTATGTTAAGCTTAGTGGCATTCGGCTAAATGGCTTTTGGACAAATGGGTTTTTACCAGATGACCCTTCTCCTTCATTAGCATGCCTCATAGGCTAGATCAAGGTACCTATACCATCAGGTACGGTGGTTTGATCAGTCGCTGGACGCGGGGTGTGGTAGATAAAGGGAAAAGTTTAAGTTAAAGCTGGCTAGCAAGTTTGTGTACTACTCTAAGATCGCTTGAAAACTCCTGTAGAGAAGGTATGCTATGTGGATCATCACTTCGTCAGCTCGCACAATCTTGGACGAAACACCGTCAGTCCACATGAAGCAGCCGTTAACGATCATGTGGACATTATCTTCTCGGAGGAGTTTAAGATCTAAGCTGACGAATCAACGGCCTATATCAAATAATCGAAAAACATGAAGGCTTCGGGCTTCGACAACATCCTAAAACTCTAACTCATTAGTGTGCTGTTTTTCGAGCACCTTTCGCTGATCTTCAATTGGTGTCTCTAACTAAGCTACTTCCCTGCCTGGGAAGGATCCTTCCCATCACAAAAGTTATTTTCCCATCAGCATTGTCTCAGGGTTATCCAAGTTGTTCAAAAAGGCAATTTACCGCCTTGAGTTTGTCGAAAATCATAACATCTTGCTCGAGGAACAGTTTTGTTTTCTACGTAGCCGTCGGTCGTCATTGTCCCTAAAAAAGCTTGCTGTCTATTAGCAAACCATCCTCCCCGTGATCGAATTCCGCATGTTGGTCTAGGAGAGCTGCGCAAAACATCATATCAAAACAAGTTTCTGAGGATGATCCTCAACACTCACAGGACTTCCTTCATCCCAGGACAAGATCATCTGAGGTCCATCGTCTGGCCGGGATTAAAACACTGCTCAAACGCTAAGGAAAAGATCAAGGTCCGTGCGAAACTTGAGACCAACTGTTAATTAGGACGATAGTTCCAATTAAGGTTATTTTTTGTATTGTAAATAAAGTACACAGAATTTTCTTTTAACAAGATTTTTTTCGCTCGTAATTTTGATCGTGTGACTTCAATTTGCTACCAAAGTTATTGCAATATGTTTCCAAAAATCCTAAATAATTCAAAGAAAAGTCACTTGGTAATTATTATGCAATTAAACATTTAGGATGAGTGCAAAATTGCGAAAATGTAAGTCGTGTAAAAACAGAATCCGGTGTAGTTAGGTTTTCAAATTCTTATATAAGACAAAACAAAAACAATTCAGGGTGCCAGTCTAGCTCAAACACTTGTGGCGTCATGAGGTGAAGCTATCACGCGAAGGAACGAAAACCGGAAAACCGGTGCAGTACAGTTCGCTGCCGCAACCTCAACATAGGATTTGGTCCTTCGAACCGTTTCCTTAAATAATTATTGTTGTGAAGGTTCAGAGTGCCACCGTCATCCCAATAATCGAATTGCGGTGTGTGATGGCTGCAGGCAACACACGGAAACAGAAAACGGAGTAAAATGAAAACCAAAACTAAAGACTAGAGGTTATAAAACTGAATCAAGAACTCGAACAATAAGTGAAGTGTAGTGAAAATGACAAAAAGAATGCAAGTGAGGAAGCAGACGCAGATGCTGACACTCTGATACGGATCCTTAAGCGTCAAATACTAATCGAAGTCACCAAGATTTATGTTCCCCTTGGACTGATTACTCCTGTAGTCGTATTGGCTAAACTAACGCCATGAAAAACTTGTGGAATGGTTTCATACATTGGAAGACGAAGCCTTCTTGAAGAAAGAGGACATTTTCTGGCATTGTTGTTATTGTCGGTGCAAATTCATATCCCACGGCAAGTATTTGTTATCCAATGCGGTGAGCTACAAACAAGAAGAGCTTGCGTGTATGATCACTCAATATATTCTGATGGAACCGCAGCACATGGATTGGTCGATGCTAAATCAGAAAAAGCACCCATGTCTCCTATATCAATTCCAAGGAGCGGTTATTAGCTGCTTTTCTTCTATCAAGATTGGATACGAATGTTGAAGCAGCTTTAGAGATAAATATCCACTCCATTGTCCTTTGGTCTACTAGCCAAGATGTGCTGGCGTGGTTGCGTGAACTGCTTTGCAATTTTCAAACATTAGTTCGCCAAAGAGTTGCAGAAATTATGTCATGGGACGTGTCCACCGCACTATCCGTCATGCAGTTGGACCAGTTGACTAAGTTCGCTTTATTTCGGAAGACGTAGCCTACACGGCGCGGTTCCTGTCGAACACTAGGAGGAAAAATAAACATCGATTGACGATTGGTAGTGCCAGGAGTTCTCTAAGGAAATAGAGTCTATCAGATCAAACGCACCCGACTCAAGGAATTGGTGTGCTGACTGGCATAAGCATTAAATCCATAGGGATTGAAAGTGCATCGGAGAGAGTTACCGTAAAACGTGTCAGGTTATAAACAGTACCTACATTAATAACAGTCAATCTCACCCAGTCCCACAACCCGAGTCGATTGAAGGCTTTTAAAATATGTGTTTTGATGTTTCTATTATTGTGTAAGTATTCTTCCATAAATTCACGAAGATGATTGATACCGACATTTATTGGAGCACCATAACCGAAGATGACAATGGGGATCGTGAGGTTCAGTATCAGTTAGGCATGACAAAAAATATAATATTTTTTAGTTTTATAAAATTTATATGATACCCACTTCAACGGAAAATTGAATATCAACAATTCGAATTAATCGATGACGAAAGTTTAAATTTAAATAAACAACGTTATTATTTCCATGAACTAATGTATGATATGACATGGCAATGACTAATATTTTTCATTTTTCTCTCTCTACAGGTATTAAAAACGCTACCGAGCTCAGTAAGTAATTCCCGACTAAATGTAGCAAAGAACGCTTCGAAAAATCAATATTATGGAAGACCAATAGGTACCAGGTATCATGAATGGGTTGGGGGCAAAAATTTCCGTCTCAGATTGATGACTATTGATAATTGAACAGATTCAGGGCGATCAGATACAATTTTGATCAATTTTAGAATGCCAGAAAATATAAAATATAAATGTTTAAAAATACTAAATATCAGAATTGTGAACATAACAATCAATATCTGTCTGTTTGACCCTTAGTCTGGCTATTGAACCGATCGGCGTAAAAATTTATATACCTACATCGTTTTTAGGGCCAGGGAAGGTTCTTATGATGGTTCGAGACATCCCCTCTTTGGAAAGGGGGCTCCCATACTAATGAACCAGAACTCGAGACCTAATTAGAAAATAAATCAATTTTCAGCGAAACGAAGTTCGTCAGGTCAGCTTGTTAAAAATAAAATGAAATTCCGGCGCTAATATTCCTAATATATATTTTTCACATTATGCAGAAATAAAGAAATGGTTTAAACGCGAATAAGTATAAAAACATCTTCACTCCCAAAGTATTTGGAGCCTCGAATGAATTCTTGCCGCACCCATCGCTCAGAGTTTACTCCCACCAGTTTTTAAATCCTAATCCTGCATAAAGCTCCAGTGCCAATTTCGTTACACCCTCAACTGGCAGAGAGCAGTTTTCTTCGACGATGGAAACAGATTTCCTTGCCGGCCGCGCAATGGAGACGAATGCTTCCTCCATCAACCAAACAACGGCTGCGATCCGCTCCCCTCCAATATAAAAGCTCCGCTGTAAACTATTCGAACACTATCCCCAGTCGCTTGCTTGCTCTATTTATATTTGTGCAACAATGTCAAATTGCTCAGTACAGTAGCAGCAGCAATGCGCATCAGATTAATTCAATTGTAAATGAAAATTCGAGCAAAAAAATACAAAAGGAAGCAAATCCTTACGCTCGGTACTGCGGAGCGGTGGCATCTTTCCTGACTACAGCGGCGGTCGCTCGCTGGCTCCTTCCGTTGAAGTGTTTAATGAAACATGACGTAAGATATAAATCAAATTAATATCCTTTTCGTAATTATTCATTGTATCAGTTCGGAGCGGCGCAGCCATTGTTGCCACAGTGTGCAGTCAGTGTCTCCGCACGCACTCGCAGACACACACATTCTACCACTTGAACTAAGACAAACGCCGCGGCAAGGACCTCCTGTGCGCCAGCATGCGCCCGACTCGAACCGTACATAAATAATTCCAATCAAATTATCCAATCATTCGCTACATTTAATTCTCGTGTTTTTCGGGAGTTTTTCCTCCGCTTGGAGCTATTGTTTCCGGTTGCGACGACGGTCGAGGCGGTAGGAACCGACATCCGTTGTACGTCTGCCGAGGACACAATCGATGGGATTACAACGCGTTGGGGATAAAAAGTAGGTCTTAAGGCGGTATTGTCGTCGTCACCATCCGCGCCGTTGTCATCCTCGCCCGAGAAAAGTCTTGGTGCTTGCTTGGTGCGGCTCAAAGATGCCGATGCGCTGATAAGCCCGGCTCTAGCCCTGGCAGCCGAACCGGGTGAGGAATTTCCCCACATTCAGCGATTCAGCTTTGGGAGGAAGTGGAGATGATGCTGTCATAAATTACAGTCATCACCTTTGGGGGCTTCTGGTACGCGCAAGGACCAGTGATCCATGTCACGAGCACAGTGTTGCACGGGATTACATTGTTCCGATCAACCATTTCGAACGGTGCCATATTTGGAGCACTCATTCCAAATCATCACAACATAGAGGCAGTTCAATAGTATAGTAAGGCCAATACAAATATTTGAAAACAATTATGTCTACCTTTTTGCTCAAAAACAATATTTTGAGAGAGTAACAAACAAAAATCGATGAATTTTTAGGATCTTCAAAAAGTTCTTTGACAAATTCGAGGAGTTTTTAGATTTTTTTTTTTCTATTTCATTTTAATTTTTTATTATCTCTCGCCACCTTGAACTTTCGAACACCAAGAGGAAATATTTATTAAATACTAGTCGACCCGGCAGACGTTGTCCTGCACAGTAGGCGAAAATGCGCGTTGTGAACTGCAAATGCAAAACTTCCACACGAATCTTAATTTCAGTTTTTCACGATTTACAAAATTGTCCGAGCCCTTTTGGAAGGAGGCTTTCGAGCCTCTTGAAAAGAGGCTTCCGAGCCTCTGGAAAGGAGGCTTCCGAGCCTCTTGGAAGGAGGCTTCCGAGCCTCTTGGAAGAAGGTTTTCGAGCCTCTTGGAAGGAGGCTTCCGAGCCTCTTGGAGGGAGGCTTCCGAGCCTCTTGGAAGGAGGCTTCCGAGCCTCTTGGAAGGAGGCTTCCGAGCCTCTTGGAAGGAGGCTTCCGAGCCTCTTGGAAGGAGGCTTCCGAGCCTCTTGGAAGGAGGCTTCCGAGCCTCTTGGAAGGAGGCTTCCGAGCCTCTTGGAAGAAGGTTTTCGAGCCTCTTGGAAGGAGGCTTCCGAGCCTCTTGGAAGGAGGCTTCCGAGCCTCTTGGAAGGAGGCTTGCGAGCCTCTTGGAAGGAGGCTTCCGAGCCTCTTGAAAGAAGGCTTCCGAGCCTCTTGGAAGAAGGTTTTCGAGCCTCTTGGAAGGAGGCTTCCGAGCCTTTTGGAGGGAGGCTTCCGAGCCTCTTGGAAGGAGGCTTCCGAGCTTCTTGGAAGGAGGCTTCCGAGCCTCTTGGAAGAAGGTTTTCGAGCCTCTTGGAAGGAGGCTTCCGAGCCTCTTGGAAGGAGGCTTCCGAGCCTCTTGGAAGGAGGCTTCCGAGCCTCTTGGAAGGAGGCTTCCGAGCCTCTTGGAAGGAGGCTTCCGAGCCTCTTGGAAGGAGGCTTCCGAGCCTCATGGACGGAGGCTTCCGAGCCTCTTGAAAGGAGGCTTCCGAGCCTCTTGGAAGGAGGTTTTGGAGCCTCTTGGAAGGAGGCTTCCGAGCCTCTTGGAAGGAGGCTTCCGAGCCTCTTGGAAGGAGGCTTCCGAGCCTCTTGGAAGGAGGCTTCCGAGCCTCTTGGAAGGAGGCTTCCGAGCCTCTTGGAAGGAGGCTTCCGAGCCTCTTGGAAGGAGGCTTCTGAGCCTCTTGGAAGGAGGCTTCCAGAGCCTCTTGGAAGGAGGCCTGAGCCTCTTGGAAGGAGGCTTCTGAGCCTCTTGGAAGGAGGCTTCTGAGCCTCTTGGAAGGAGGCTTCTGAGCCTCTTGGAAGGAGGCTTCTGAGCCTCTTGAAAGGAGGCTCTGAGCCTCTTGGAAGGAGGCTTCCGAGCCTCTTGGAAGGAGGCTTCCGAGCCTTTTGGAAGGAGACTTCCAAGCCTCTTGGAAGGAGGCTTCCGAGCCTCTTGGAAGGAGGCTTCCGAGCCTCTTGGAAGGAGGCTTCCGAGCCTCTTGGAAGGAGGCTTCCGAGCCTCTTGGAAGGAGGCTTCCGAGCCTCTTGGAAGGAGGCTTCCGAGCCTCTTGGAAGGAGGCTTCCGAGCCTCTTGGAAGGAGGCCTCCGAGCCTCTTGGAAGGAGGCTTCCGAGCCTCTTGGAAGGAGGCTTCCGAGCCTCTTGGAAGGAGGCTTCCGAGCCTCTTGGAAGGAGGCTTCCGAGCCCTTTTGGAAGGAGGCTTCCGAGCCCTTTTGGAAGGAGGCTTCCGAGCCCTTTTGGAAGGAGGCTTCCGAGCCCTTTTGGAAGGAGGCTTCCGAGCCCTTTTGGAAGGAGGCTTCCGAGCCCTTTTGGAAGGAGGCTTCCGAGCCCTTTTGGAAGGAGGCTTCCGAGCCCTTTTGGAAGGAGGCTTCCGAGCCTCTTGGAAGGAGGCTTCCGAGCCCTTTTGGAAGGAGGCTTCCGAGCCCTTTTGGAAGGAGGCTTCCGAGCCTCTTGGAAGGAGGCTCCCGAGCCCATTTGGAAGGAGGCTTCCGAGCCTCTTGGAAGTAGGCTTCCAAGCCCTTTTGGAAGGAGGCTTCCGAGCCTCTTGGAGGGAGGCTTCTGAGCCCTTTTTGGAAGGAGGCTTCCGAGCCTCTTGGAAGGAGGCTTCCGAGCCCTTTTGGAAGGAGGCTTCCGAGCCCTTTTGGAAGGAGGCTTCCGAGCCCTTTTGGAAGGAGGCTTCCGAGCCCTTTTGGAAGGAGGCTTCCGAGCCCTTTTGGAAGGAGGCTTCCGAGCCCTTTTGGAAGGAGGCTTCCGAGCCCCTTTGGAAGGAGGCTTCCGAGCCCTTTTGGAAGGAGGCTTCCGAGCCCTTTTGGAAGGAGGCTTCCGAGCCCTTTTGGAAGGAGGCTTCCGAGCCCTTTTGGAAGGAGGCTTCCGAGCCCTTTTGGAAGGAGGCTTCCGAGCCCTTTTGGAAGGAGGCTTCCGAGCCCTTTTGGAAGGAGGCTTCCGAGCCCTTTTGGAAGGAGGCTTCCGAGCCCTTTTGGAAGGAGGCTTCCGAGCCCTTTTGGAAGGAGGCTTCCGAGCCCTTTTGGAAGGAGGCTTCCGAGCCCTTTTAGAAGGAAGATTCCGAGCCCTTTTGGAAGGAGGCTGAGCCCTTTGGAAGGAGGCTTCTGAGCCCTTTGGAAGGAGGCTTGAGCCCTTTTGGAAGGAGGCTTCCAGGCCCTTTTGGAAGGAGGCTTCGAGCCCTTTTGGAAGGAGGCTTCCAGCCCTTTTGGAAGGAGGCTTCTGAGCCCTTTGGAAGGAGGCTTTGAGCCTTTTGGAAGGAGGCTTGAGCCCTTTTGGAAGGAGGCTTGAGCCCTTTGGAAGGAGGCTTCAGAGCCCTTTTGGAAGGAGGCTTCCGAGCTTTTTTGGAAGGAGGCTTCCGAGCCCTTTTGGAAGGAGGCTTCTGAGCCCTTTTGGGAAGAGGCTTCCGAGCCCTTTTGAAAGGAGGCTTCCGAGCCCTTTTGGAAGGAGGCTTCCGAGCCTCTTGGAAGGAGGCTTCCGAGCCCTTTTGGAAGGAGGCTTCCGAGCCCTTTTGGAAGGAGGCTTCCGAGCCCTTTTGGAAGGAGGCTTCCGAGCCCTTTTGGAAGGAGGCTTCCGAGCCCTTTTGGAAGGAGGCTTCCGAGCCCTTTTGGAAGGAGGCTTCCGAGCCCTTTTGGAAGGAGGCTTCCGAGCCCTTTTGGAAGGAGGCTTCCGAGCCTCTTGGAAGGAGGCTTCCGAGCCTCTTGGAAGGAGGCTTCCGAGCCTCTTGGAAGGAGGCTTCCGAGCCTCTTGGAAGGAGGCTTCCGAGCCTCTTGGAAAGAAGCTTCCGAGCCTCTTGAAAGGAGGCTTCCGAGATTCATGAAAAAATACTTCCGAGCTTCTTGAAATTACCAGAATTTCATTAATAGTTTTTTTTTTTCATTGGAATACATCCGCCATTAAGCGTTCTTGTCCGAGCTACCCTGTAGCCAGTGTAGGTAACCCCAAGGGTACTGGTCCAGTTATTAGATCTAGTGTAGCGTTTTTTTCACATATGCTTTCTTGCATCATTTGGCAATCGTCCCTTAACTTTCTATTCAATGTCAACTTGACAGATATATTTCGACGTATTTTCCAGTAAGAACATTTCAGATTCTTATACTTGACTCGATTCGACTACGTTAGGATTGAAGTCTGCTTTCAACCAACTCTGCCCCACTACATTCAGTAGTCGCTTCAACTCGCTTGAATCATTTGGATCGAAAATCATCTTCCATCAAACATGCCCCGCCAGAAGCCAGTAATTGTCACTCAAGCCAACCCTTCCCTTCCGGGAATCCTTCGCCCCATTTCGTCCCACCCCACTCTCGAACAGATATCGCAGACTGGCGAGATGGATCTATATGAATCGATCCGCATCCAAAAACCAGACCCATCCGGGTCCCTGAAAAACGCTGCGGGGCCAGGGTTGGCGACATCTTTTGCTCGCTGGTGCTGACTCTGATGCTGGTGGCGTGGCTGTTGTTTCGTTTTGTGCGGTGTGTATGTTTTGTCCTGCAATGGTGGCGAAGATGACGGCACAAAGGCAGAAACAACACAAGTGAAGCGATCCTTGTCGCACACGTCGTCCCTTAAGCCTTCCGCCTCTCGGTTTCCAGCTGGATGAACACCCACCGACTCCACTCTGGCATTAATTTAGGATTTAGATTTATAATTCCTCTTCGTTCTTCTGGGCTGTCATCCAAATGACGTGGGGGTGGGGGGTCCTCTGCTCCTGGGTCCAACCCCTTCGGCATCCCCGAAACGCCAAAGGATGATGATGGAATATATTGGTAAATTTGGAAATTTTTCATTTTTCCAAAGGCAAAAGATGATGCGGGATCCCGGATTCTGTCTGCCTTTCTGAGTTTGTGTTTGTGTATTTATCGACGACGACGACGACGACGAGTCAGTCCCTCATCAGGCATCCGAAAAGATGTATCTCTTTCCATTGTTGTGTATTGCGCCAACAATTCCGCTTCTGTATTGTAGCTGATTTTTCGGCAAAGAGTTGAACCACTTGAAGAAGCATGTAGCTCCCTCGCTTCCGACGACTTTGGAATGAAAAGGACTTAATTATGTCTCTGCTGAAGCCGTTGCTGCCACACTGCAGTCGACGACGAGTGGTGGCGGACGTAGCAAGGATTTCATCCTCAAGCGGGTCAGACGGTTCTGTAGTTGTTTGAACAATTACAGTAAATGGTGACGCTTTCGTTTGTTTATCACAAACACATGACAAACGTTTAGGATTCCATTTTGCTGAGGATATTTTTCATTGAAGGCACTTCGTCATTGACAAATAGTTATGACAAAACACGAAAGAATATATAAAATTATTAGGTAGAAATAATCCACTCATTATAAAAAGAGTGGTTCAACATAAATACTCGTGGCAAGATGGAAGGATGCCCCCATCAACCCCTCCGCTAGGTACACCTTTGCAACTACCGGCGTGTATTTGTGTTGTATTAGATTCAGCCAATGCTCTTTGCTGCTTTCAACTCGACTGTGATGCATGTGGAATGGGATTAAGGAACGTAAATTAAATATTATATACATCAAACTGAAGCAGAGCCATCGCCAGTTGCTGGAACTCGGAGCAGAACGGAAAATTTTAAAAACCCCGATTGCCGAAAAAAGGGGTGAACCACATCTCAGCACTGAATGCCACCCCCACACTACCGGTTGTCAGCTCGAAAATTTGCATCTCGTGTCATCCCGGTGGAATTTCCCGAAATTTTCCCAAAACCAGGGGGAGGTGGACCGAGGAAGAGACGCACCACCATCAGAAATCAATGACATTGGGATTAATGCTGTGCTTTTATCTTTCGGGAAGAGCAGCAGCTTGGTTACCCCTTTCTCTGCTCAATCGAAAAAGGCAGCTGGTTGGAATTAGAGAAGCGAACGAGGAAGAGCAGCTCCTACACTTATCCTTTCGACAAACAGGCACGCAGCGACATAAATTTCCCTGCACCTCCACCCACCGTCAGCCTCAAATCGAGGAAAAAGATAATTTTCCTAGCAAATATAGAATTTATAATTAGCTTTTTGCCTGAACACGGAACATCCTTCTTGGAGTTTTCCGGATTCGACATGGCTTTAAAGATGATGACGACGTACGGCGACGACGACAACACGGCAGTGTCAGTCCCGTCCCAGAGCAATTATATTGATTAAATATTGGAAAAACGTGGGCCTTTCCGACCGAGTTCTGAAGTTGCCATCGCAGTGAAACACGGATGGAACAAATTCGGGCCCCCAACTCCACCACGACGGTTGCTCATCAAAGCCGGCGAAGGATCAAACGACTAAAGTTTTTGCTTGATTGATGGATTATTGGCAAAAGTTGGGCGATATCGCTGTCGATAAGCCAAGATGGGCCCAGTGACGACGGGGCCGCCGGGGGTGCTTTTTAATCGGCTAGGTCGGAAGATAAATGGCAGCTTCGAAGTCGTCCGAAGGATTGCCATTAGCGGTGGGTTCCGGCGACGTCGAAATTTTGTTACCGGAATCAAATATTAAAATGCGGAATTTATTGCGGTTCTTACTTTTGGTTTTATAAAACCACTAAGGTTTTCAAAGTTCCAGAATTCAGAATTGTACACAAATTCTATCAACGAACTTATTTATAATCAACAATGAATATTATTTTCTAGGTATTCGAATGCAAAAAAAAAACAAATTAATCCACCTAGCGTTGCACTATGGGGAAAAGGGTGGCCATTAATCGAAAAATTTACTATCTCCAATTTGTTTAATTTATATATCATATGAAAGTATATACCCTATATAAGAGAATCGGAAAATATTGTGTTTATTCAGTCAAAAGATATGGGCTGGCAAAGTAAAAAAAGCTGATGAAAATAAAAAATCATTCCTTACTTTGATTTGTATGTTATGAAGTCAATTTTTCTCCAAATATAAGGTTTTATATACCATTTCAAAGCTTAAAACCTTAGCTTTTTGATAGTTTGGTTTGTTTTACACGCTAAGATTAATATTAAAAAGTTGTAGAAGAAAAACTTTTATTATCATAATTCTTCGCTATAAAATGGTCTCGCAAACCAAATGTCCCCTCATCTGTAAATAGGGGATTGAAATGTAACCCTAGTACCACCTAACCACCTAACCTCATTATAATTATTTCCTTTGGGTAGAGAATACATATTCCAAATGGAGAAGGTCATTAGACCGGAGGCTGTTCGGTCGAATACCATTCAGCCGAACAGACTATCAAGCCGGAAGTCATTTGGCCGAAATTGGACATTTGGCCGAATTGGACATTTAGCTGAAGTCGACATTTGGCCGAATTGGACATTTGGCCGAATAGGTCATTTGGCCGAATAGGACATTTGGCCGAACTGGTCATTTGGCCGAATTGGACATTTGGCTGGATTGGACATTTAGCCGAATTGGACATTTGGCCGAATAGGTCATTTGGCCGAACTGGTCATTTGGTCGAATTGGAAATTTAGCCGAATTGTACATTTAGCCGAGTTGGACATTTGGCCGAAAGGTCATTTGGCCGAAAGGTCATTTGGCCGAATAGGACATTTGACCGAATAGGATTTTTGGTTGAATTGAAGATATGGCCGAATAGGTCATTTGGCAGAATAGGACATTTGGCCGGAAACGATGTTTGGCCGAAAAGGACAATTGGTCGGAATGAACATTTGACCAAAATGGACATTTGGCCGAACAGGACAGCCGTTGCACTACTCATTTTTCACAGTAAATTTAGTTAGTTTCACGGTTTATTTTTCACAGTGAGAGGTGAGAAATGAGGAGTGAGAAGTGAAACGTCTCACTACTCACTTCTCATTTCTCACTTTTCACTTTTTACAGTTAGAAGTAAAAAGTGAGGAGTGATTATTGACACATCTTACTTCCCACTCCTCATTTCTCACTTCTCACTGTGAGAAGAGAGAAGTTAGTAGCGAGACATCTCGCTTCCGAGCCTCTTGAAAGGAGGCTTCCGAGCCTCTTGAAAGGAGGCTTCCGAGCCTCTTGAAAGGAGGCTTCCGAGCCTCTTGAAAGGAGCCTCTTGAAAGGAGGCTTCCAAGCCTCTTGAAATGAGGCTTCCAAGCCTCTTGAAAGGAGGCTTCCAAGCCTCTTGAAAGGAGGCTTCCAAGCCTCTTGAAAGGAGGCTTCCAAGTCTCTTGAAAGGAGGCTTCCAAGCCTCTTGAAAGGAGGCTTCCGAGCCTCTTGAAAGGAGGCTTCCGGGCCTCTCGAAAGAAGGCTTCCGGGCCTGTTGAAAGGAGGCTCTGAGGCCTCTTGGAAGGAGGCTTCCGAGCTTCTTGGAAGGAGGTTTCCGAGCCTCTTGAAAGAAGGTTTCCAAACCTCTTGAAAAGAGGCTTTCATGCCTCTTGAAATAAGGCTTCCAAGCCTCTTGAAATAAGGCTTCCGAGCATCTTGGAAGGAGGGTTCTGACCCCTTGAAAGGAGGTTCCAAGCCTCTTGAAATAAGGCTTCCGAGCATCTTGGAAGGAGGGTTCTGACTCTCTTGAAAGGAGGCTTCCAGCCTCTTGAGGCTTCCTGAGCCTCTTGAAAGGAGGCTTCCAGGCCTGTTGAAAGAGGCTTCCGATCCTCTTGAAAGCACGCTTCCCCACCTCTTGAAAGGAGGCTTCCGAGCCTCTTGAAAGTAAGCTTCTGACCCTGTTGAACGGAGGCTCCTGAACCTCTTGAAATGAGGCTTTCGAGCGTCTTGAAAGCAGGCTTCTCAGCCTCTTGAAAGGAGGCTTCCGAGCCTCTTGAAAGGAAGCTTCCGAGCCTCTTGAAAGGAGGCTTCCGAGCATCTTGAAAGGAGGCTTCCGAGCCTCTTGAAAGGAGGCTTCCGAGCCTCTTGAAAGGAGGCTTCCGAGCCTCTTGAAAGGAGGCTTCCGAGCCTCTGGAAAGGAGGCTTCTGAGCCTCTTGAAAGGAGGCTTCTGAGCCTCTTGAAAGGAGGCTTCCTGAGCCTCTTGAAAGGAGGCCTGAGCCTCTTGAAAGGAGGCTTCTGAGCCTCTTGAAAGGAGGCTTCCTGAGTCTCTTGGAAGGAGGTTTCCAGGCCTCTTGAAAGGAGGCTTCTGAGCCTCTTGAAAGGAGGCTTGGAGCCTCTTGAAAGGAGGCTCTGAGCCTCTTGAAGGAGGCTTCTGAGCCTCTTGAAAGGAGGCTTCCGAGCCTCTTGAAAGGAGGCTTCTGAGCCTCTTGAAAGGAGGCCTGAGCCTCTTGAAAGGAGGCTTCTGAGCCTCTTGAAAGGAGGCTTCCTGAGCCTCTTGAAAGGAGGCTCTGAGCCTCTTGAAAGGAGGCTTCCTGAGCCTCTTGAAAGAGGCTCTGAGCCTCTTGAAAGAGGCTTCTGAGCCTCTTGGAAGGAGGCCTGAGCCTCTTGAAAGGAGGCTTCCTGAGCCTCTTGGAAGGAGGCTTCTGAGCCTCTTGGAAGGAGGCTTCTGAGCCTCTTGGAAGGAGGCTTCCTGAGCCTCTTGAAAGGAGGCTTCCTGAGCCTCTTGAAAGGAGGCTTCCAAACCTCTTGAAAGGAGGCCTGAGCCTCTTGAAAGGAGGCTTCTGAGCCTCTTGAAAGGAGGCTTCCGGGCCTCTTGAAAGAGGCCTGAGCCTCTTGAAAGAGGCTTCTGAGCCTCTTGGAAGGAGGCTTCCTGAGCCTCTTGAAAGGAGGCTTCTGAGCCTCTTGAAAAGGAGGCTTCTGAGCCTCTTGGAAGGAGGCTTCCGAGCCTCTTGAAAGGAGGCTTCTGAGCCTCTTGAAAGGAGGCTTCCTGAGCCTCTTGAAAGGAGGCTTCCAGGCCTCTTGAAAGGAGGCTTCTGAGCCTCTTGAAAGGAGGCTTGAGCCTCTTGAAAGGAGGCTTCTGAGCCTCTTGAAGGAGGCTCTGAGCCTCTTGAAAGGAGGCTTCCGAGCTCTTGAAAGGAGGCTTCCGGGAGCCTCTTGAAAGGAGGCTTCAGGCCTCTTGAAAGGAGGCTCTGAGCCTCTTGAAAGGAGGCTTCCAGCTCTTGAAAGGAGGCTTCTGAGCCTCTTGAAAGGAGGCTTGAGCCTCTTGAAAGGAGGCTTCTGAGGCCTCTTGAAAGGAGGCTTCTGAGCCTCTTGAAAGGAGGCTTCCGAGCCTCTTGAAAGGAGGCTCTGAGCCTCTTGAAAGGAGGCTTCCAGGCCTCTTGAAAGGAGGCTTCTGAGCCTCTTGAAAGGAGGCTCTGAGCCTCTTGAAAGGAGGCTTCCGAGCCTCTTGAAAGGAGGCTTCTGAGCCTCTTGAAAGGAGGCTTGAGGCCTCTTGAAAGGAGGCTTCTGAGCCTCTTGAAAGGAGGCTGGAGCCTCTTGAAAGGAGGCTCTGAGCCTCTTGAAAGGAGGCCTGGAGCCTCTTGAAAGGAGGCTTCCTGAGCCTCTTGAAAGGAGGCTGGAGCCTCTTGAAAGGAGGCTTCTGAGCCTCTTGAAAGAGGCTTCTGAGCCTCTTGAAAGAGGCTTGAGCCTCTTGAAGGAGGCTCTGAGCCTCTTGAAAGGAGGCTTCTGAGCCTCTTGAAAGAGGCTCTGAGCCTCTTGAAGGAGGCTTCTGAGCCTCTTGAAAGGAGGCTTCCAAACCTCTTGAAAGGCGGCTTCTGAGCCTCTTGAAAGGAGGCTTCTGAGCCTCTTGAAAGGAGGCTTCCGAGCCTCTTGAAAGAGGCTTCCTGAGCCTCTTGGAAGGAGGCTTCCGAGCCTCTTGGAAAGGAGGCTTGAGCCTCTTGAAGAGGCTTCCTGAGCCTCTTGGAAGGAGGCCTGAGCCTCTTGAAAGGAGGCTTCCTGAGCCTCTTGAAAGGAGGCTTCCTGAGCCTCTTGAAAGGAGGCTTGAGCCTCTTGAAAGGAGGCTTCCAAACCTCTTGAAAGGAGGCCTGAGCCTCTTGAAAGGAGGCTTCTGAGCCTCTTGAAAGGAGGCTTCTGAGCCTCTTGAAAGGAGGCTTCAGGCCTCTTGAAAGGAGGCTTCTGAGCCTCTTGAAAGGAGGCCTGAGCCTCTTGAAAGGAGGCTCTGAGGCCTCTTGAAGGAGGCTTCTGAGCCTCTTGAAAGGAGGCTTGAGCCTCTTGAAAGGAGGCTTGAGCCTCTTGAAAGGAGGCTTCTGAGCCTCTTGAAAGGAGGCTTCTGAGCCTCTTGAAAGGAGGCTTCTGAGGCCTCTTGAAAGGAGGCTTGAGCCTCTTGAAAGGAGGCTTCCTGAGCCTCTTGAAAGGAGGCTTCCAGCCTCTTGAAAGGAGGCTTGAGCCTCTTGAAAGGAGGCTTCTGAGGCCTCTTGAAAGGAGGCTGAGCCTCTTGAAAGGAGGCTTCCGAGCCTCTTGAAAGGAGGCTTCCAGGCCTCTTGAAAGGAGGCTTCCTGAGCCTCTTGAAAGGAGGCTTCTGAGCCTCTTGAAAGGAGGCTTCTGAGCCTCTTGAAAGGAGGCTTCCGAGCCTCTTGAAAGGAGGCTTCCGAGCCTCTTGAAAGGAGGCTTCCGAGCCTCTTGAAAGGAGGCTTCCGAGCCTCTTGAAAGGAGGCTTCCGAGCCTCTTGAAAGGAGGCTTCCGAGCCTCTTGAAAGGAGGCTTCCGAGCCTTCATGTCTCTCAACTGGAGGCTTTCGAACATTCAGATTCTTCATTTTAGTTCAGAAGCATATTATCCAATATTTTGTCTCGATCAGGTAGATTACATTGAAGATTGATAAAATTTGTTCATTCGACGTTTTTTTCTTATGATCGTTTGTCCCACAACCCTTCACATTGTACTGCTTGGGGTGCACAGGATTCAAAAGTCTTTGATTTACGTGGGGGTCAGTAATTAATGTACAGCACGTTATGTACAACACAAAGTTTTGGAATAAAAAAAAAGTTTTTATTGGAAATCCAATACATCCGCCATTGCGCAATTTTGTTCGAGGTACTCCCTAGGGCCAACGAAGGTACCCCCAGGGGTACATGTACCCCAGCTTTGAGAACCGCTGCGTTACGTAGTCAATGGATCTTTCCTAAGGTGCGGTTTTCGTTCAATGATGTCTCTGGAATGTTGCTTTCAGCTTTGTGGGTTCTCTTTTCGCCAGCATTTCGCCAGTTTTTGTTCAAATCGGCTTTTGGAGGACACTCGGATACAGTTTATGACAGTGTTTATTGTACCAATACTTTCAAAGCTTTGTTTGGGTATTCAATCCACCTTCACCTTAACAAAGCAAATGTGCACAAATTTGCAAATCAATCACAGTTGGCTGAGATGGGATGCTAGGATTGAAAAAAAGATTCATTGTTCGATTCTTGCTGGATTCTTGAAGCGTAAGCACGCTTTTGAATTATTACCGATGTCGGTTTTTCGACATCGGGATCAATATCAAGTACTCACCCTTAATAAGCAAACGTTTAACACGTACCTCGTCCGAGGGGTCGATCGCTGATCGTACCTCCTCGCGCGCAGAGTCGATGTTATTGGTGTTGTTGAGCGGTGAACCTTCTATGACACTACAATCCACTAACGAAGCGCCAACAAGTTGAAGTTATGATAGTTCTCGCGAAGCCTGGGTCAAGTAATTTATTAAGCTGGACGTAGATTCATCACTGTTCTTGCATTGTCGCGGGCTGTTACTGCCAATGATCGCATAAAAGTTCCATAAAAAATACTTGAAAAATAATTATTGACCTCCCACGGTTTCGTAAAAGCAAAAAATCTAATTAAATTTAAAAATATATAATCATACGGCGAATTGAATTTGCAATAAACATAAGACAAGTGGAACCTGTTTTAAACCATATTTTGAAAAATATTATTGCTCACTCACATTCACATAAGCTATTGAAACAACAAAAAACTGGGTCACCGTTCCATTTCTAAAAGTATGATCGAATTCACGCTCCGGTGGGACCATACATCAGTCAAACCTCGACTTAATCGTCGAAAAAAATGGAAAAATCCTCCTACATCAGCTCCAGAACGGTGGTGGCGTCCCCTTGGAAAGTCAGTGAAGCAAATTTACGTTCCGGGAGCCGTTTCCACATGTGCGGGCTTTTCCGCCCGTCATGGCACCGGGACCGAGCCAGAGGAAAAAGGGTTCATCAGTCCGCGCCCGAGAAAAATTCGCTCCCATCAGCCGAAATTTTCCATCAATTTTTGGCTGACATGAATTATATATTCAAATTTCTGTTATTAATTGGGCCAAGTGTGGGGTGGCGGCGATGAGGTGGGTGCGTTGCTGGCTGACTCTCCGAAGATAAAGGCTTCTGCCGTTCCGGTCGGTTCCGTGTCTCGGTTTCGGCATCAGTAGGGCACCACACACATGCTCGTTGATGCTTCTCGTCGTTAGGGGGGGGGGGAGGCAATCCCGACGAAAGGGTTCAGCATGCCAGGAAAAAAGGGACGATATTATTGAAATGAGTGAGTGACTTTTTATGTTTATTATTACGAATTACGACTTTTGATGCGTGTGAGCGTGTGTGTATGTGAGCCAGGACGAATCGTCTTTGCTGTCGATTTTTTCTCGAACAACCCCACAAATTAACCTTTTTCGAGGCCCGCTCATCGTCGTCATCGTCAAAGGCGCTGGGTGCGGGGTGGAAGGGGTTTGATTTTTCATTTGAATTCGGGAATAATAACCCTTTGCTTTTAATGCTGACACATGCGATGGATGGGCCCTCTGGCGTCGTCGTTTCACATGCCGGATCGGGCCAAGATGAGAAGGAAAATGATTAAAAATCGAACCACGCGTTCGTTCCCATCTCGGTGCCAGCCGGGAAAAACCTCCGAGGGATGAAGTGACACAAAGACTCCCGGCTCTCGATGTACATATTTCGAGTGTGTTTGATTGTTTGTCATATTTTCCTCGGCACTCCTCCTTCGCTTTTCCCAATCGCCCACAGATTCACCCGGTCTCATTTGTATATTGCCCATTGTTTTAGCGCTGGAAGCTGCTTTTTTCCAATTTCATCCTTTTCTCCCCCACCATCGGCGTATCGCAATGGAATCGTCGTCGCCGTCGTCACAGAACAACAACCGGATCGGGATCGTTCTGTGTGTCGTTTGATTATTTTATATAATAAATATATGAATGAGGTTTCCATACAGCATCGCAGCAGTATTTCAGGAAACTGTTCAGCGGTGGCGTGGCAGGAGTAGCATCTCTGGATTGTGAGGACATGCGGTATTTCGAATTATTTTGTATTCTACAGTTCAACTCCGAGTCCGAGTTCATTATTTGTGAAATTAGTTTAAGTCTTTCACCAAGCAAATGGTCATAGAACCAGGCAAGGGAACAGTTCTACGGAATGATTATAATCGATATGGAAATATGAGATCATAATGTAGCATGTTTACAATAGATTTACAGAGTTATACAGTAGATAAATATTGAATATTAAATCTAACTGAAGGTCACGAAATTATAAATCATTGTGGTTTCATTACTAAAAGAAACCACCATTAAATAGGCTTGACATTTCGCATATGGTTTGGTTCCATTTCAAAAGCTTCCATATCGCATACCCTTAAACGGAAACGGTGTCGCCCCTGTTACGATCCGCGCGCCAAACTACCCACCACCGACATAGGACAGCCAGCGAGAGAACGTTTTCGAGATCCATAGATATGTAGATTTCGCATTTGATATCTCCAACGGAACGGATCGGGTACGTGAGGAAGGGTTCCGCAAGGGGGAAAACCACGATCCTTTCAGTGCTCTTTCGTTCATTGCGAAATCCATACGGATTTTTGTTTATATTTTTCATTAGAAAATTAAATGTGCTTCTCCGATTGTGTGCGCTGGGATGATGATTTCGTTTCGTTTCGTTTCGAAAGAGGATTGAAGTGGGGCAAGAAGTGGAACATAACCCCCTCCCCACCCTTCCACTCGATGGAGAGGAATTGAATTGAAAATTACTTTTCTCGGGTGAAGGCGATGAGCTGTTCAACGGCGACGCTCGATTGTTTTCCATCGGGCAACTTCCGGAACGCGTCGACAACCTCAACAGCAGCGCCAGCGGTTGGCATTTGCATATCAATTATAAAATAAATTATAGAAATCTATACATGGGGAACCGTGGCGGAAAGTTTTGCTGCCGTTCGTAACGGTTCGATGTTCGGAGCTGGAATTGTTCTCAGCTTCGGAATTTTTGATCGACGGGGAACGAAGCATAACTTCATTAACGAGTCGATTTTTGTTTCCGAAATATGGAGCGATGTTCTGATTCGTACAATATTTTCAAATCTGATTATTCAGTTCCTGGCACAAACTCTGAATAATGTAATTTGAATCATGTTTTCTGAATTTGAAATTAACAAAATATAATCTTGAATCATGATCAGAAATTTATATTAAACGGGAGAATTTTTCATCTTAATCATCCGAATGTTGTTTGGCAGAATATATAATTAGGCTCAAACCCATCTGGCCGTAAGTCATTCGGCCGAACGGGTCATATGGCCGAAAATGTCGTTTTGCCGATTAGGACATTTGGTCGAAAGGATCGTTTGACAGAAAGGGTTATTTGGCCGAAAATGTCGTTTTGCCAAACAGGTTGCGTTGCGTTGCGTTGCGTTGCGTTGCGTTGTAACGGAGTATTTCGTAGATTGCATACTGATAGTTGTCATGTACATTCTTTACCTTTCTTACCCCAATTGCTTATGGATTTCCATTTGGGATTCAATGGAAATCAATTGGGGTCCAAAATGATAAAACATGAAAGCCACCATTGCCGGCCACGCTCATCTTCTCCGTTACTAGGAAAGAGAAGGAAATGATGATATGACATCTACTTAACGAGAGGCCAGCGACTCACCGACGCCCTCATAGATGTCAAGGAATTGGATGGTGGGTAGGGTATGTGGTTTAGGAGTATCATTATAAGCAAATGATAGAACATTTGTGGAAATACGTTGAGAGTGACTTTGCTAAGAAATTTATGTCACTCCATTATCCTTGCCGATGATTTTCCTCGGATGGGGCGAAGGTATTAGCCTTGCCCTGGCTAATAGCCTAGGTTTAAGCGCCTTTGCTCGCTCTCTGAAACGAAAAAAGAGCAAAAAGAAATTAAATTTCCCTTCCCCCCTGATATGATAATGATTTTGATCAACAAATGAATTCTAAGTGGATGGATAAATGATCACATGGCTGCAAACAAGCCTCTATTGTCGTAGCAGGAGCAAACCCGCCTCAATACGACAGGCAGAAGCACATGTTTGTGATTCAAACGCGATCGACTGTTGTTCAATTTCGATACACATAGTTGGGTAGAGAGAAAAGATGTGAAATATTGCTAAAGTAGGATTCGATGGATACGGGGAATTGACTCATATGCCACCGTTATTAGCTGGTTATGGGACAGCTTTCTCGCAAGGGCAGCTGTTGTATAATTGGTAATACGTCCGTGTTCTTAATGGAATAGTGCGGGTTCAAGTCCCACCGGCAGCCGAACTCTCCCTCGCACACCTCATAAAAAACACCCTCCAATGGCAAACCCAACTATGTGCATCAAAACCAACATCCCTTCCAAAAAAGAAAAAAATCCGACCTCTGTTACAATTGATGACTTGTAAAAGCAAAAAAAGTAAAAAATAAAAAATATATGTGTAACAAAAAAAATTAAAACACAGTAAAAAGAGAATATTTACATTCTTACACATAAAAACTAACGCAAAGTGTATGATGCTGCCACATTTTCATATGATGCATAAACAAATTTATAAAATATGAGATTTTTCTATCGTACTTAAAAACATTAAAACATAATTGGTACAAATTGAGCTATATCAATTTGAGAGAAGGTATACAAGTTTACATTTTATGAATCACCTACTTCGGGTGCGGTATTTGCATTAACGGAACCATACACTACTACCGAAACAAAGTTATTATGGCTTATACCTAAGATGTGAACATCAATGTAAATATATAAACGCAGAAATATCCTCACCCGATTTTGTGAGATTTTGTTTGAATTGGCATATGCTGCACTGCATAAAATGGTAAGACAGAAGGTGTACTCACCATTTCCGTGTTCCCCAAAACTACTTACCTCACACTGACATGAATTGACCTACCGTCAGCTCACATGTATGGTTCTCAAATCTGATATCCGAGGACACGCCAACCCACGTCATTGGATACCCACGATCCTTGGATCCATCTGTATGTTGGTCCTTTGTGTCACCGCCTAGCCACACCTAGCAACGCCATCATGCTTCTATATGCTTGAACGTTGCTCTGCTATCGGGGCTTATGGCACATCAAACTTTGCATACTCCTTTGAGACATCGAGAAAGACTTCACGAAAAGGCCTTCCTTTATTCTTCGGATTGACGGCGGTAACCTCCTCCTCCCTGGAACTGCGCCGAAAGCCACCTTTACATTACTTTACACTCTTTCACTTTACAAGCTTTTCAAATCAAATTTTTTTTTAAATCCGATGGAAAAATTGACGGAAGTAAGGGAGCAAACAAAATTGCATCCTATCTTTATCGCGGCCCACTTCGATCTTAACCGTTAATTTATCGTTATCGCCGATAAAATTCATCGTTTTGCCAAACAGGTCATATGACCAAAATTTAGTTTGGCCGAACAATAGTGAATGTAAAAATTATGGAGTGAGAAATGAGTGATAACGCGTGTGTGAGAAATGATAACTGAGTAATGAAAAATGACATTTTTGGAAAAACGACATTTTGTTCGGCCAAGCGACTTTTCCGGCAATATGGCCTGTTCAAATAAACGACATTTTCGATCACATAACCCGTTCGGCCATTCACTTAACCGGTTGGGCCATTCCCTTTCTGTCAAATGAGAAATCCAGCCAAACGACTTTATCGGCCAAACAACGATTTCGGCTAAACGGCATTTTCGGCCGTAGGCACATTCGGCTAGATGACTTTCGGCCAAATGTATCGTTCTGCCAAAATGGCTTTCGGCTATGAGACATTTCCCCGAAAAACTCTCTTCTGCATCTATTCAATCACTCATACCCTTTTTCTTATTCTATTTTTAAAAGAAAATTCATTAGAATGTTAAAATCCTTCTGAATTTTGAAGATTTTTTTTTCTGAATTGCAAAGGAAAGTTAATTTCCAGATAAAATTCTGGAAAACCGTTTTAAAATTTCCAGAATATTTGTTTTCCCTGGATTTTTGTTTTTCAAGACCCACTGAATGGTTCTGAATTATTTAAGAAAATTCTTCTCAATTTCCAAGGCAAATCTTTCTGATCGAATGTTTAAATTTCCTGCAGTTTCTGAAAAGAACAAACGAAATTACAAAAAATCACTTCTCTACCGAAGAAAAACCTTTTTAATTTCAGTGACTTTTATATTTCACCATAAAATATTTTTCTAATTTCCCTGAAATTTCTTTTTTTTCTTTATTTCTTTTTTTTTTTTTGTTAAATTTTCAAGAATTTTTCTTTCTCCTGGGAATTTTTCGAAATTCATCTAGCTATTTCCCAAGCAGCACACTTGACATAAACGAGTAGATGTGACTTATGTATGACCAAATCCAGTCATATATAAGTTGCTGCAACCAAATTGGTCTAAATTGTGCTACTCGGGTTTTTAAATATTTTGATTAAAGCATATCAATTGCGTAGACTACCACTGTAAATAGCACAATACATACCTTGAAAAACGATGTCTTTGATTTATATTCCACCAATATTACTTTATTCATTGCGATTTGCTATTTGCAGCTATTTTTGGTACAATTTTGGTTAACACACGAACAAATGGCTCCTGGAACTCCGCGTTTGCTGGGTTGCGATTTGGTTTTGACTTGTGTTGTTTTAATTTCAAAGCCTACTTTTCTTTTGAATGGCCAAAAATCTCACTGTTAAATATATTATCAAGATAAAACAAATTATAATCATTTACCCACAAGTTTTGGGTTTTGGGCCAAAACCCCTTTTAAATTTCAAGAGGTGGGGGGTTTCGATGCTGACCGGATTTCGGTGCCCTACGATGCAGTCTGAACTGAACATCTTTTCAGTACTATACCGGAACAATTTCAATCCCCAAGTTTTCAAGACCAACCGATTCATATTCTGTCCCACCGAAAGTGACCTGTTCGATGATAATACGCACAAAGTAAACACCTTTTATCACCATGACAACTGCAAAACGGCCATTCACGGCGCTCATTCCAAGCAGTTTTAATTGACTTTTAACGATTGTACTTATTAAATTACCGGCCACGAACGGCGAACCATGAAGGCCCCTTCTGACGGCGATGGCAAAACGCTCGTCTCCAGCTTCATCGTCGTTCGTTGGTTGGCCGCCGTCGTCATCATCATATCGAGGCGCGATCATTGCGCACAAAACATGCGATAATGTTTCTCTGGTAATAATTTTAATTACCCATAAGGTATATTTGTGTGCGCACATACGGACACATACACACAGACACACGCAGGTACGTGCGGTTGGTTGCCATGTTAACACAATTCCAAGAAGCGTTGTCTCCATCGCCGACTGCGATGATCCGTTTACAAAAAAACTTGAGCCGTGTGAAGCCGATCCACTGTCGGAGTTATGCAACCGCTTTAGGTTTCTGCTCTTTTTATCTGGAACCGAAGAGCAATGACATTGAAGGAGCCGAACTTTTTTTCGGTTCCTTGGGCTGGAATAATTGTCACGATTTTTGTCCATTAATATGTGCGATTCCCTCCAGCGTCATCGTCATCGTCAGCGTTAATCAACTGACGCCGTAAGAGATCTTTATTAATTTATGCCCCATCTCGTTAGCCCGCACGCCGGTGACAAGTTCTGCTCTCGGTTTAAATAAATTTTAATGGCGGTCGTGTCGTTTACCACGCAGCGGTGGAAAAAAAGTTTAATTATTTCTCGAATTGACTTTGATTTACGGCTTTCATTACTGGGAAAATATGGTTTCTGTATCAATCCTCTCGACCATTTTATGGATATTCACCTCTTCACCTCTTTCGATGTAAAAAAATAAACTTGGTAGATAGACAGATGTCGACCAACCACCAACCTGCTTTCCATAGAACGCTCCAATTTCCGAGAAGCTGATGTTGCTTTAGCTTCAACTTGTGCCGTCTTAACGATCGCGATTTCCCGGAACGCCAGCCGAACAACCTCCAAACTCCATTTTGATTCTAGCCGCAATCATTGCCTCTTTTATTACTTTCTCTCAATCTTTGATTCGTCTCGATCCTGGTCCGGTATTTTTACTATCCATCACATCGACAACGACGAATGACTTCTCGAGAAAAAAGAAAGAATGAAAAGGAGCGAGAGTTGCATACGTCCCCCTCGAATTTTGATCGAGCTCCTGAGTCGCTTGATCACTCTTCGGAATCTCACACGATCGAACTGCTGCTCAGATCTCAGAGAGAATGGGTGACAGTCGCTCAAAGTGCAACTCAATAACTCACGGCCGTTTTCTTCATCACTCAATCACCAATACCACCACAATTAATCCCCTCATCTTCATTCGAACTAATCATCCCGTTTTGGGTTCGATCTCTCTCACACTCCAAATCAAACTTTACGACCCTCTCGGGCCAACAACAATGCACAGTATGCGTGCGTCCGCGCACCAGCACTCCTCCTTCTCCACACCACACACACCGGTTCGGTGCTCTCCCTATCTTTCTCTCGCTAGCTTTGCCCGTCGTTCATCATCAACCAGCGTACGGTTCACAATACATCGACAGTCGGCCGCCTGAGAGACGCAACAAACAAGAGCAACCAGCAGCAGCGGCAGAAAGGAGGGTTCTGACGCATCGAAGATAAACACCACTCCTCAGTAACGATAGTGGTTGCGCCTACTGCGATCACGCTTCTCCCGGTCCGGTTCCGAAAGCAAAGTGAGAAGAATCAAGCACCGTTTGAGCAACTAAAGAGCACACAACAGCAGCAACATAACAAAAAAAATAATAAAAAACGTTAGTTCGCCGGTTCGACTGTTGAGCGCTCCTAGCGAAGATAGTTTGTAATAGTGAATGCAGGCGGCGATGTCTTCCGAGGCTCGCTCGAGCACGAAGCCAGAAGAAGCAGTGTGACGGAAGGTTGGGAACAAGTGCAATCGCGAACACGCGGGTCGTGTCGGTCGGTTTTGTGATAAAGTGAATCGATGCCAACCAGAAGACGAAGGTGATCGTACGAAGAGAACAGCAAAGAGCAGCAAGCGACGATCATCGCAAAAATAGTGTAGTGGGAAGTGCAGTGCAGCAGCAACAAAAGAAGAGGCAGTGATACCGTGCGGCTGGCGAATGATTTTTGCACGGCCCACCGAAGAAGTGGCGACTCCAGTGGAAGGGGACGACAAACCCGACATGGAGGTACGGATTCCTGGAAAGCAAAAATGTGACAGACTCACGTACCCACGTAGGCCCAACCGGCTCCCGTTCGGTTTGGCCTTGTTTAGAAAAATAATTTATGTTACTTTAAAACTGCACACATAAATCAATTACCCTTCCAACGCACCGTCGAAGGGAGCTCGCGCAGTGCTGCAGTTACGCTGAATTATGCTGCACTTGATGCGAATTTGTTTGCCCCCACTTCTGGTGCCCCACCACCAGTCCCAGTACCGCAAGTAATGTAAACAGCAGAAGAAATAATAACAAAAAAAAAGCAACCAATTTGGATCGAGGAAAAACTGTATCAAGAAATTCCCGGCAGACCGGGAGTGTATTGCAATATTCGTATCAAATTGTGTGCGCAAAAGAACGCGAAGAAATGGTGCATACTCGCAACAATAATTCATTTTTCCTCCCGACTGTCATTACGCATTTTCCCGTGCAGTTGAGCCGGGCGTTCGGATCGGTTCGTTCGTTCATGTCACTTCCAAACGTTGATTTTTCCTCCAGCCAGCAGCAGTGCTGCAGCGCGGCATAACCCCTTTTTCCGGGAGGATTGGATTCTTAAATGAGGCAACTTTTTTCGTTTTGTTTCTTGTTTTCAACTGTCGTATTCGTTTGTGTTTCGCTCGCTCGCTAGCTCGCTGTGCGCGATGAGTCCAGATCGGTTTTTGTCATTATTATTGGATTTATATGCATATATGCATTACTGGGTTGATTCTTGGTGCTGCAGCCCGGGGACCGAATTCGGTTCGGTGCAATAATTTATGACATCCGGTTGGAGTTAGTCTGCTCCTCGCTGGATGAGGATGTCTTTGAATTCAATTTTTCATTTGAATGCCACTTTTTTTTTTACATATCGTTCCCGGTTCTGGAAGAAAAGGGTTTTCGAATCATTAGTGGAAATTTTAAATGGCTTCGGGATGAGCGTTCGAGAAGGGGGAGTTTTTTTTACTCTTCTGGTTCGAGTAGTGCTGGTGCTTTATGGGAGATTTGATCGATGGAAGTGAATCTCCTGGTGGCAGGGAAGAGTGATGTGATGAACTGAAGTGAAATTTGTGGGACGTTTTTGAAGGTTGGAAAAAGAGTTCGAACTGCAACTGGATGTTGTCTCGTGATAATTTTGTTTTGACGAATTTAAAAATTGTATTTAGAATTTTTTGAGTAATTTTCGAATTTCGTTCGAATATTTGTAAACACAAGTAATTAGCAAAACAAAAAGTGAAAAAAAAAACAATAATGTGTGTTCAGTGTGCCACAATGCGAGCAGTTTTGAAATAGATATATTTGCCCTTTGACCCACATGGAACAACATCTGGGCCAAGCGTTATGATAAGTAAAATGAGCAGTTGCTCTTGGCAAAGTGGGTACCAATCTAGGTCATTCTCAACTAGCTGTATAGCTTGATTGTTGATTACAGTTGTGAGAAAGATATCTAATAGTTGGAAATAATAGTTTGATCAAATTTGAAGGATTGGTGAAATTAAAGAAATGTGATAGTGATATTTTTTATCTTTTTGCCTTTCTCGTATACTAAGTATTTAATATTGTGGAACGGTTTTAAAATGTATGTGTATTGGCGAATTTTAAGCAATGGTGTATTTCAAAAGTGAATTCATGTTTTTTAACCAAAGTGGGACTTTTTATCAATACGTGAAAACGCCAGAAGTTTTGGAAAAGTGGAAAAATTTCTTGGACTAGTATAAATCTGTTCATAGTAATTACATCTAATTTAAAGAAAAACAAAAAAATGAGTGCACTGTATTTAGTTCCACTCGAACAAAACATTCGAGTGTTTTGTATTTGAGTATTTTGTGGGCTTCGTGGCCGTGTTGTTGGTGTCGACAGCCATACAATCGCATTGTGCCGTGGAGTGTGGATTTAATTTCTCACCTCAGTCGCAAAACTTTTCGTAAGAAAAAAATGTTCGGCAGAGACAATGGACGTTGCATTGTGGTGCTAGCACGGTGCTTTCTTCAAAGAGCGAAATGCTCACTGGAAGCATCAAACGTGTGTAGTCTTTAATTTTTTACCTTATTTTGAAAAATTAAGAATACGTAATCTGACATTTTTTTGTGGATAGGAAATGCCTAAATGGGAAACAACTCTCGAAAGGAAAATAAATCCAATTTGGAAAATTCTCCCAACATACGATTTTGTACTTCGAAGGATTTTTCGATATTTGAAAATGATCGTAATAAATAAATGTCCGACGACAATTTTGTATATTATGTACACACTTATTTTTTTTCGCCGAGATCTCAGCACTTTTTGTTTATTTTCCCGAGATGGGCACCGCCGAGTTTCAGCAAACATGATTTCTGCCGAGATCTCAGTAAAAGTGACGTTTCGGTTGCTGAGATACGGCAAATATTTCGCTGAGAATCAGTAATAAACGAAATTTTCTGCCGAAATTCAGTTTTGAAATTTACTGAGCTACAGCGGTGCCCAATTTTGCCGAGCTCTAAATAGAAAAAGTTAGTGTGTAAGGTTACTGTTCCTAATCTTCATCTCATAGTTTATATATTCATCCTATTAAAATAAAAGAAATAAAAAGCAGTTCGATTTGTTTCTTTGTTCCTGTTTTTTGGCAGTGAGCACTCACGTTAGCAAAAGGAAGTGATGAAATTGACGTTTCATTATTTTGCTTTAAGATGAGGTGAATTTTTAACGTGAGATGGGAATGGAAACAGTTACCTTGTGTGATTTTTCAAAGTTAAAATAAATTAAAACAAGTTGAGTTTGAGTGAGAATTAGTGTCAACGAAATAAATAAAATAAATAAAAATGTAGAGCAAACAACAAAACTGAACAAAATGAAAAAATGAACAAAAAGAAAATCTACTGTTTTTGAGCGAATTTTTTTTCTCCATAAAGTGCGTTACAAAAAAAGTTCAATTTCGGCCAGGCAATTCGGGAAAGCAAAATAATAAAATGAAAAGATAAAGATGAAAAATTAACGAATGAGTGAGCTTGTTCCATTATATTTTTTGGAAAATTTCCCCATCCTCAATCGTGAAGCAACATTTTCTACCAACAGTGATGCGATATTAAGCAACCGATGTTTGACCCACTCAAGAAATTAGAATCCACAGAAGAAATACGCGGGCCTAACAGATGTCGCAATTCACAAGCAAAAATAGGGTTGCTAACAAGCAAATAAAAAGAGTCTTCGTTTGGCTAAGACTGTGACTATTAATTTAATTTGAAAAAAAAATAGTTTGCTCTGAGAACGAAAGACTTTTCTAAAAAAAAATCACATTTATGGCAGTTTTGTTCGAAACCATCTCGAATTACTTTGTGTTGATAAGTGCGACGGAATTAGGAATTGCAAAAGTGATTGTATTTCACCGCTGATTAATTACGGTCTATCTTGTCCAAAAACCCATGTGGACATATAAAACAATACAGATTTTCTAAATGTTCAGCATTGGCTAAGAAACCGCACCGTCGGAACTTGTCTTATTCCCATTTATTTAAGTACAAAAAAACTCAACTGAAATCAAACGCAAGCAATTTTGTTTAGAGAACCATTCTTTTCAATCTGCTTATAGTACCAGTGCTCTGTACGATTTTTTTCCACAGATTGTATTTATTCATTAAGAGTTTAAACAATCGCAATACAATTCATATTAAATTCGTGCTGCATCAGAGCAGGTTGTTTTCGATTGGTTCTGGTATGGGTTGCAAATTTCAATTGCGTCAAAATATTTTGTTGAGCAATTTTCGAGCCAAAAATTTGAATTCATTCAATCGATTCTTTAACGTATTGAAGGTTAACTTTCTAAAAGAAAAGATATTTTTTGACGCCTCCAACTATTTTTAAAATATAAAACAAAAAATCGAAAAAAAAAAAACGTTGCATGCAATGTAATTTTGGCCTGACATTAGCCTGATTTTGAACCAACATCAGGCCAATTATCTAAGTCGATTCACACTACAGCATTTTTCCTGTTTTTTATTTCCGATTTTTGAAATAGCTAGAACCTTTAAAAATAATGGGATGTTTGAGCAAGTTTACCGTAAATAAGTCAAAGAACCGACTGAAACAACAAAACAAAAGCTGGTGACCTTGTTCCGAACTATACGAATACTATTTCCACGTATTGATTCTTGAAACAATAATTTTAACAGCCATGATGTGATATGGAGGAATATTTAAAATTGCCAGAAGTGTTTTCAATTCTCATAAAGAAAAAAAGTACATTGGTGGATTGGTTGTCTGATTGTTCATCTGTTCGTACCATGCAAAAGCTTCCCACAGGAGTTATTTGTGTATCGCAAATGCAACAATATGATCATAGATTTTTTTTTGTTTTTCGCTATTGAAGGTATCCTATTAGAAAAAAAATGCTTGCCAATTCATCACTTAGCTTTGATACGGATTCGAAATTTTCATCAAGAAATCGTGTAAAAATATGATGAAAATATTTATTTGATAATAATAACTGAGGAATTAGCAAAATTTCTCATCAAATATGTGTCAGATATGACATTTTTGCAACGATTTATTCTTTGTTATGAATGTTCGGATGAATATTTAGACAAATATGTTTTTTTATGCCCATCCACAGAATATAGCTTCACGCTGACAATGCAATATCACCTGAGCTCGGAACGTTATCTTTGTTAGTGCAAAGACTTTATCCCAGATCAAACACTGCTCTGAAAATATATTGTCTTCAGAGGCATTTGATAATGATCCGATCAGTGTTGAGAAATGTCACCTCGGTGTCATGGGAAAATGTGATTAGCAAACTAAATAACTTTTTCCAAAAGTTACCTAAAACGCCCAAACAATTCCACAAGTGTGTCAGATCATTGCTCTAAATGTGAAGTGTGAGATGTGAGAAATTACAAAAAGGAAAGGAAATATCATGACATTTTTGTCACTTGATATAAATTTGGTTCTTACGCCACTGATTTCAGACTTCCAGCAATCCCAATTCCCGTTAAAAGAAGCCATAATGTCACTAAAGCGATCGAAATTCATCAAACAGTTCTAGACTGTTAACAACTCTTGATTAAAAGTTATCAACAAATGTGTCCCAAGCAGTGGAAATATCATTTCGGTGTCATCTGATTAATTTGCCAATCACCTTTCGAATCGTTATTTACAATTCTGACCTTTTTCATGAACGATTATAACGCCTTCAGTTTCCTTCAGCTTTGTCTACCAGGTCATTGATCAAAATCAAAAATCGGCAGTGTGAGTATCAAATGAGTGTGAAATGACATTAACGTCATTACATTTCGTGACCATTTTTGCGATGATGGCGAACATGTCCTACACTCTGTATTTAGAATTATGATCAATTAGGTAAAGCTATAAGATTGTGGACATGTAACATCAGAAATCCGAAGTTGTAAATATTTTTTGAATGAAGTTCTTAGCAAATTGGAAATAGGCTATGACTAATAATAAACCCATTCGATGTCATTTCTCAACACCGATCCTATGACACAGAATTGTTCTTTCTCAACTCTTATTCTGATATCGCTGCTCAATATTTATTCACGTTGCAAAATAGAAATAGATTACTCAATGAGTCAATGACGAACATTGTATTTTGAATACTGAGTGGAAAGATTACTTAGAAGATCAAATGATGGAAAGGTTTGCCAAGCCTGGTTCTGAGGTTTTTGATTTTATTGTTGTGAAACTGATATTTCTGAATGAGACTGACAAAAATATCACCAGCCCCAGCGAAAGAACTAAAAAGAGGCCTTATGATGCATGTTGTTAAGTAATATATCTCGGGTACTTTCTCAAAAGGACGTATGTGATTTTGTAAGCTAAGATTCAAACATCGATTTGTCCAATCTGATAGCACTCCCAGGCAAACCAACACCACCAACAGGTAGCCGAAGCCTTCTCCTATCTGTCTGTGGTGATGGTTTGCATGGGAGGGCCTTCAGATCGGACAAATCGACGTTTGAATCTTTGTTAACAAAATCACATACGTCCTTTTAAATAAGTACCCGAGTTACGGTTTGTTGCTGATAAATTGCTGAAAAAAATAAGAAGAATTAAATTAATAGAACGAGCTCACCAAATCTTCGTAACAGAGATTTTTCGAACGTTTTTTATCGTCTTCTGGAATTTAAAATGTTACCAGGTTAAGCATGTTTTGAATTGCGTCTGCAGTGAGATTCAAAATATTAACTCATAAACGTTTTCTTTGCTGATCGAAAAACAAATTTTGAGTTTGATAGTTTGATAGATTGGTGTTTTCAATTTTCGCTACAAACTACTTGCAATAAAAAAAATTGCGCTTGATTTTCAGAAAAATATTTTAAACGCTGTTTTAAAATGAAGAAACGATTCAAAATCGATTTGCCAAAAAACTTGTATCACTGATTTTTTGCGATTATTTTCATCACAATTCTGTAAACTAGAACCGAACAATAATCACATTTGGATTCATTTCTCAACACCGATCCCATGACACAACTCTTATTCTGATAGCACTGCTCAATATTTATTGACGTTACAAAGTAAAAATAGATTTCTCCATTACGAACATTGTTGAACAAAGTCAGAAACAGTCAACGTTTTCAGTGATGACCGTGTTTTCACCATCAGCGAAAGAATTTTTTTTTGAATTTGTGAGCGAAAGAACTGAATAGAAGCCGTAAGATGCATGTTGTCAAGTGACTTACGGCTTGTTGCTGATAAATTGCTGAAAAAAGTGAGAAGAAAGGAATTGATAGAACGAGCTCACCAAATCTTCAAAGGACTGATTTTCCGAACATTTTTCATCGTCTTCTGGAATTTAAAATGTAACCAGGTGAAGAATATTGAATGACGCAATTCATGTCTGCATTGAGATTCGAAATATTAACACATGAACGGTTTCTTTGCTACTCGAAAAATGAATTCGGAAAACGGAACCTGACCTGAGTTTGATAGATTGGTGTTTTCAATTTTCACTACAAACTACTTGCATACAAAAACTGCACTTGATTTTCAGACAAATGTTTTAATCGCAGTTTTAAAATACAGAAACGATTCAAAATCGACTTGCCAAAAAACTTGTTTCACAGAATTTTTGCGATTAATTTTCATCAGAATTCTGTAAACTAGAACCGATCCTGTCATAAAAATAGATTTCTCCATGACGAACATTGTATTTTGTATACTGAGTGAAAATATTACTCAGAAGATCGAATGATGGAAAGGTTTGCGATGCCTGGTTAAAAGGTTTCTGTTTTGATATTGTGAAACATGAAAAGATTCAGATAAAAAATCTTGTTTTGTCTCTTGATCGCCGATAGCAACATTCAACGTTTTCAGTAATGACTGTGTGGTCATCTCCAGCGAAAGAAGCGAATAGAGGCCGTAAGATGTATGTTGTTAAGTAACCTACTGACTAACGGATTATTGCTGATAAATTGTTTTAAAAAATAATAATAAAGAAAGCAATTAATAGAACGAGCTCACCAAATCTTCACAAAAGTGATTTTCCGCACCTTTTTTATCGTCTTCTCATATTTGTGAGCTTCGTGCGGTTAGCGACGTCAATCGCATAAGCGCATGTGCTGTGGAGTGTGGGTTCGATTCCCGCCCTGGTATAGAGAAATTTTTTCGAAAAAACTTTGATTCTCTACTGGTCCACTGGGTGTTATCCCTAGTAACATTTTGGTTTTATATTGGTTTTATAACACTCTTGTAGAGTAAATTATGGTCTTCAAGAGCGTTATAAAACTTAAAATGTTACTTGGGATGTGTCCTGTCCGTTGTCTCATGCTAGGTGTTAAGTGTTCAGTCTGTACGACCTCTGGTCGAAGACGGTGTTCCTGTCTTTTCAAATATTACCAGGTAAAGTACGTTTTGAATTGCGTTTGCATTGAGATTCAAAATATTTACGGTTTCTTTGCTGCTCGAAAAACGAATTCGGAAACACGGAACCTGACTAGTTTGACGGATTTTTGTTCTCAATATTTGCTACAAATTACTTGCATGAAACAAATTGCACTTGATTTTCAGAAAAAAAAAATATTTCAAGCGCTCTTTGAGAAAACAGAAACGATTCAAAATCAACTTGCTAAAAAAAACTTATTTCACAGAATTTTTACGATTAATTTTCATCAGAATTCTATACACTAGAACCGATCCTATCATCATGGATAATTACTACTTGCTTATCACTCAACTTCATCAGCACAATTATCGGATAGAGCCTATGGACTACATTTCGGTAATAGATATACGGGCTCATAGCCTTATGAAGTAAAAAGAAATATTTCCACGTTTTTAAATAAGGCGTTTTGCTTCTTGAACACATAGACCAATAATGATCGAACCTGCTGATCTGCGCTACTCTTGTTGATTTTTTAACGATTTTCTTTTGGAACTCCAATCGGCTAAAACAATGTTGACCACGATGAGTTCCAATGTTTTCTACCTCTTGAATGTCAAAATTACGTCGCCATTACTGAGCACAAGATACTGGATAGTGAAGCATGTTAAGATTCAGATTATTTCGCATTTCTGTATAATATGGTTCAAAAAATATTCTTCTGTCTCTTGATCGTTGATAAAAAATAAACGTTCATCAAAGTTTTCAAAAGATTGTATTGACTAACAGTTTTTTTGTGGACGGGAAAAAAATATAATATAGTAAAAGATTTGAGGTTATGGCTTTCAGTCTTGTTATGCCGTAAAACCCGTTTTTGAGCATAAGAAGACTGAAAGCCATAACCTCATATAGTAAAAGAAATAAATGAATAGAACGAGCTCACCAAATTTTTCATACTAATGAGTCGTGAGTTCGGATGATTTTTCGCACGATTGTTATCGCCTTCTGAGATTTAAAATGCAATCAGGTGCTAAATGTTTTAAATGGCGTCAACGTCGAAACATCAGTACACAAACTGTTGAAGACTGGTTGCTGTTCTATAACAAATTTTGGGAACGCAGCCTGTCCAACTATTTTTTTATCTTGCTACCTTTACCCTAGGTTAAAAATAATGTACATAGCATTCTTTAAAAGAGATTCTAGATACAGCTTTAGAAAGCAGAAACGATTATTTATTATTTGAAATTAATAAAATACTTTACTTGAAGATTTTTTACGAACATTTTTATTGGAATTATGTGAACTAAAAATAGTCTTATTTTATTATAAATAATTAGCTGCTTGTGACTCAACGTTGTAAGTTTAGTCATCGGATAGAGCCTATGAACTGCATTTCGGTAAGAAATAGGCTGGCTCATAGATTGTTGAAACAGAATAAATTGATTCCGAGTATTTAAACAAGGCATATGGCGTCATGAAGTCATGGACATATTTTTATATGTAAATAGAACAAAATTATAGATTGGGTGAACCGACCCTTCGTACTTAAAAGACGTGATTTCAGATTGTTTTCGTCGACCGCATCCTAAAATAAATTCAATGTTTTGATTGTTTTGTGAGACGAATACAATTTGAAATCGACAGCCCTTCCACGAATCAACAGTCATTTTTCACAGAATGTCACACAATTAAATTGAAATCCTGACAATTTGCTTAGAGTTGCGTAGACTAAAAAAAATCATATTATCGTGTTGCTGCATGTTCAATTTTCGTCAGCTCAAGCATCGAATAGAGACCATAAACTGTATTTCGGTAAGGAACATACTGGATTAAAGTTAGTTGAAGCGGAATGAACTGATTTCATGTTTTAAAAAATATAATATGAACAAATATAAAAAAGAGAAATAAATAGAACGAACTCACCGATTCAACGAGTATTTAGATTCAAAACGCTACCACACAAACCATTGTTTTGCGATTATGAAATGGATCGCATGGATCGTTTTTTTTTTTTTACAGAACGATTTTTCATTTCGCATCCTAAAGCAGAACACTGTCGAAAATCAAAGAACTTTGAAAGCTATTTTGTAAGACAAAGGCAAACGAATCAGAAATAATTTTTCGTAACTATCGCGAAGCATCAGTAATTTTTACAATTTTTTCCTTGTTGAGACCAATTGATAAAGAACTGGAAATTCATTGCTACAAGGCTTTGTCAAAAGTGGTATCAACGGTAGCCATTATACGAAAATTGGATGCGTCTGTCCATCATCCATGTCGTCGCTATTTTGGACAAATCTATACCATTTCGTCGAAAGACATTTCGTCGATATTTAGTTATGATATTTATGTTATGATATTTAGTCGAATGACGTTCGGCACAAAGGACATTACGCCGACTAGACATTTGGTCGAAGGGACATTTAGTCGAAAATGAATTTTTAGTCCACTTGCGACGTAAGACATTTGGTCGAATGCCGTTTGGTCGAAAGGACACTACGTTGAATGGACATTTGGACATTTGTTCGAACTCGCCTGATGACAAGTAAATTTTAAAAAAAATGTTTTTTTTGCGGTGTTTCTAGTTGCTCCTAAATTGTCCAAAGAATGATGAGTACATAAAAAGGAAAAAAAACACGAAAACGGTTAATATTCCCGACTGAACATTGACTTTGGCTAACCACTCTAACCGACTACGATGAATCTATACCACCTGGTCAAAATAAATTGAGTCGAATGATGGTTCGACTATTCGGCCGAAATTTAGTTTCTCGGCCAATAATTAACGAATTAATATTGGAGGACAATTTTAGACTGAACTAACTATTGTATAAATATTGAGTGAATGAAAAAGTATCAATGAAAAGAATAAGAAAACCATGTCCATTCGACCAAATGACCAATCAACGAAATGTTCCAAACAAGGACGGAATCTTCGTTTTACTTAGGGCAGCTTCGTCATTGACTCGTGTTTGTTTTGATCAGACGCTCGGCAATGCATGCACGAATATCTCGCAGCTTGCTGTCAAACTTCCATACCAAATTTGCCTCCTGATCCTCAATAGCCGAGTGATAATCGAACGTAAAAAAATAATTGATTTGTGATTGATTTGCACCGATGAGAAATGATTAATTCACATTATATACTAAACAAATGCATATCTTTTGAAAATCTGACTTCTAAATGTTAAATCCATGCACTGAAGTATGAAATGGTATTCTTTTTTTGAGATCCATTTTGACATCGCACACAACAATGCTGACACCGAGATTCAGCGCTTGCTGCTGTTCATGCACTATTTTTTCGCACATTCAAATTTGAAAAGGACTGGCGACTTGATAGTGTGTTGGATGTCAACTGTTTGAGTGTAGTTGAAGTGACTTTTTCTGTCCCTAGTTCCAAAGCCGACTACTATGAAGTATTAGAAAAATAACATTGATGACATTGATTTTTGACCATGTGCCGAAAAATTGAATAGAGGGTATTTCATCATCAGTATCATAAGTATTTTTATTTCTAATCCAATCCTTTTTATATCCGACTAAATGTCCATTTGACTAAATTTCCATTCGACTAAATCTGCTTCCAACTAAATGTTCTTTCGACTAAATGTTCTTTCGACTAAATGTTCTTTCGACTAAATGTTCTTTCGACTTAATGTCCATTCGACCAAATATCGGTTAGACTACATGTCCTTTTGACTAAATGTCCATTCGACTAAATGTCCCTTCGACGAAATGTCCTTTCGACTAAATGTCATTCGTGTAAACGTCATTTTGGACAAATCTTACTCAAGACAATTAAGAATTCAAATCTCACGACTTAGGAAAATTGGAAAAAATCCACTATGTCAATTTTTCTATTTACCAAATATTTAAGAAATCTGCATTATCTGACAGATTTTATTTTCTAAATTCCTTGATTTTCCATGATTGATTTATTGTCATGTAGATAACGCAGTGATTTTTAATGAAGATAATAACATTCAAAAGAAACAGATACCCTGTGGGAGAAAATTTTTACTTAACTTAGATAAAGAAAAACGATTTTTTTTTCTCTGTCCTGAAAAATAGGTGGACCTTAAATTTTTCTTGGTACACAGTTTATGGATTACCATCTTTAAAATAAAAGCTCATTGATCTCATTTTTAAACATGACTAAATGTCTGTTGTGGCGGTACCTACCTCAGCGAACTTGCAATCTGTGCAAGCAAACAAACAAACATATGTTCAGAAAATCGAGCACGACTATCCTTCTTAATCGCCAAAAAGTATTGAAAAAACGACATGTTCAAGATAAGAGAAAGGAATAGAATGAACTCACCGATTCAAAACATGAACTATGAATTTGCTGTTAAGAAATGAATTCAGGGAACGATTTTTTTGACAAAACAATTTTTTCATTCCGCTTCCTAAAACAGATCGCACATAATTGTCGGAAATTTCGTATCAGCAGCTTTCGTTTTACCAGATGAACAATAAAATTGAAATTTTGATGAGTATCAAAACTGTGTTAATTTTCACAATCATGTAGAAAAATCCAGGAAACTCTTTGCTACCAGACTTCGTCAAAAATGGTAACAAATATTAAAGCAAATAACGTCTAATAGAATCAGATACTTTATGGGAAAAATTTCATGTCAAACGCAATCCATTTTCAAGCAATTTTTAACTGACAGAAACGTTTTATTAATTTACTTGCTTAAGAATAGAGGAAAATAAATGACTTTTTCCTTTGCCCAAAAGATTGAAGATCTGAACTTCTATTTTTTATAGAACGCTAAATAGGTATGCATATCAAAATGATTTTGAACTATCGTCTATCGTTCATTAATTCAAATTACATTTTTGATCACTACTGTACACCTGTTGCGGTGTAACCCCGCTGGTGATGCACTAGCTCAGCGAACTTCCATCCTCCACAAGCAAACCAAGCATCAGTATGAAACATAAATTCTGAAAACTTCCAAAAATGCTCCATCATTTCCTGCTGCGCACATCCAGCACGACTCACCTTCACCTAAATCGCCAAAACGCGTCATCCAATTGCGACCATCTAATTACATCGAAATCGGGAAAATTGATTCCGGTGATGGCGCGATGATGACTAAAACCCGGGAAAAACCGTCACAATAATCCCCCATATTTCAATTGAAACCGATTGAATTGAACAACTCCTCGGGTCCCCCTTCCGTCCGCCGTCATCCGCCCGCCGGTCCGCCCGGAATCAAACAACCCTAACAATGCCATCTCGACGGTACTGTCGAGGCAGCCCCTCAGTCCCCTGAACTGGAGCACAGCAGTAACTGACTGCTGGCCGGGGCAGGGAGCATTGGATTTACATAAATGCATTTTCCCACCACCAAGTGTTTGTGTGCTGAACCAATTCAAGCTGAATGATAATCTCCTCATACGTATGGACGACGACTGTGTCGGAAAGTGTGTGCAGCAGCATCGCATCCACGCTGACGGAGGACTGCTCCGGTTGGTGTCTACTCGTTACTTCACGTAGGGTACATCACAGCCAGTCAGCCGGTGGAGCATTATCGTGACGACGACGACGACGACAACGACGATGATGACTGCGGGACCCCTTCCCACCTCACTCAAACTATCATTGGGTCAGACCTACTGAATCGTTGTGCCACTGCTGTTACTCATAATTTATATGTGTAATAATATATAACAAGTTATCGAAATAAGGAAACGATCAATTTAGTATTCAATTCCATACGGTGTGTGTGATGATGATGGTATAGAACCCGCTGCTCGTGTATGAATGGGAATCGCTCAAACGACCGAGCCACACAGAAAGTGAGTGAGAGATTTGCCAATTCGGTCGGGGTGAGGGTCTTTTGCGAAACAAACAGCAACTCCAGCTTCTGAGACGGAGCCAAGCGAAAGACACCACAGTGCATATATTTCACAAAATTGGTTTAGTAATTCATTCCGATTCGAACCGACTCGGGTTCCACCGGCCGCGCTGCCGCCGGTACCGAGTCTCTTCGGTTCGGCTTGAACTCGGTATTGAAATTCAAATTTCGACCAAACGCAGCAACACCAGCAATTGGAATATTATTTATCATTCAATTAATATTCAATTTTATTGTGTGTTATCTTTGACTATTCCCAGCAAAGTCGGGAAGCCTCGTACTCCGTCAGCTGGGGGAAAGCTCTACTCTGGAAGACGTCCTCGACGATGCCGATCAAGACGACGACGACGACGATGACTACGGCGACGTCTTTCAGAATTCGATTTTCGGTTGCTGCAGCAGTGGCACCACTTACCTTACATATGGATCTGCTGTTCTGATTTAGACCCAGGAAGCGAGTGTAAGCTTGGATTCAAGTTTCAGGATTTCAATTCGATTTGAATGTTGACATCAGATTCCAGTGAAAATTTTTTAGGCTGTTTAGCCTATTTTTTCTAATCTAATTTTTTTTCGAAACCTATTGAATTTCCAGAAATGTTTTCAATTTCATCTCCTTCATATTTCATTTTCTTATACCAGATGAAACGTAATTATAATAAGGTTTGAAATTCAACAAACTACTGCTCTGAATAAATTAATGTGTCACTGCGATTTTGGGTGTACTGAGCCAGCCGAAAATTCAACTCGAACTCGACGGAGCGGAAGTATTTCCTGGCTTTCAATAAATTCAATGAGTGGCAAGCCTAGTTTAGTGCAGAGGAGTGTAGTGACGGAGCAGGGGACCGGAGTGAGAAATTACACACATTCCCAATCTTATCTGTTTTCGGGCCGAGAGGCGGAAGGAGGGCGAACCGAAACGAAACCTACATTCATTGCGAGATGATGGCAGTACAAGAGGCTGCCGGGCTGGTTCGAAAGCGAGTTCGAGTCACTTAATAATTCTATTAATAAATTATAACAGATACATCACATACTCTTGAATTAATTTATTGAATTCGATTGAATGGCTGATGAAAAGGGCTGTTCGGTTCGGTTGCCTAATCTCGAGTGTCTGCAATTCGAAGACGTCGTCGACCAAGACGCGTTGCTGGTGGTTGGGTGTGCGTTGAAAGGTGGCAAATGGGAGCGATGAAATTTTATGAATGTTTAATGAACGGCTTTACACACGTACTCGATTCGATACAGAAACCGATTCAGACGAAGGCGAAGACCATTCTCACCGCATCAAAATTCATATTTATGCTTGAGTGGCGTCTCTCGACACGACGCCGGAAAAGACGTCACCTGGAAAAGCGACGTCACTCTCTTCGAAAAATCTGGCTGGCAGAAAAAGTGGCTGCAAAAATTTATTAAAATCAAATTCAGCCCCACACTTGAGGGCCCGGGTCGTACTTCGGAAGCCGCCATCCCCGAAAGGTGGAAGAACTTTTCAACCCATAATTGCATTAATTACCTCGCATTGTTGTGCCGAATGATAGGAACTCGAAACGCAACTCAGCCCGACTCCGGAGGGATAATTTTATTCGTTTTTCAAACTTGGCTCCAAGATATTTTTACACCCCGGGAAAACTCTTTCTTCGTGTCTCGCTTCCCCAACGCAACGCAACGGTGCATCTAAAGGGATATTTCATTTTATATTCATAAAATTTGACGCCCATCCCATGGCTACGTCGATTTTTGGATTCACTAGATACAACTATCCGGTCGTTCTAGTCCTGGTCCTAGTCGTCGTTGTCGGTACAGATATTTTTAATCAAAATTCCGAAAAATTTGTATTCCCTTAAAAATCAACTTTGATTATGAACAGTGAACACGGTCGATGGGGGTGGGACGCCCGGACAAAACTAGTCACTTTTTCCGGAGATGAAGATGACATCGACGACGTCCGTTTGAATCTCGAACGGGGGAGGATGATGGCAGCAGCTCGATTGCCCATCCCATCGCATCGGGACGACCCGACAACGACGACGCAGAAAAACCAAAAACCGAAAGAGCAATCCTCGGCTGGAACGACGGTGGTAGGATGACTTCGTAGCCCGTTCAGTCAGTCAGTCAGTGTCGCTTTGTGCATTTTTGATATTTATTTTATTATTAAATATGATAAATCAAGAAGCAAGCGGTGGGGGTGTCGCCATTCGAAGCTCGGGGGAAGTAAGGGAAAACTATAATCAGGGATGGGGAACGGTCCGTCCAACGAGAGGTTCATTGACGATTTGGTGAAGGGGCGTCCGGAGACAGAGGACAAAATCAAACCACATTTTGCTCTTGTTCAGAAAGGGAAAAACGAAAACGTCCAACGTTCGTTGGTGTCTGATTTGCTTTTCGGAAGGTTTAAAAACTATTCCTGGGTGGTGACGCTGTCCAGGGTGGAATAATATTATTCCAAATGATAAATTGAATGAACTGGATAGAAGGTTGTAATTTGGACGATGAAGTGCGGAAGTCCCTTTTCGATTCTTGTATCTTCTATGCTTGCCCCAATCATATGTAATTTATTATAACTGTAGTTGAGAATAATATTTTTATCTTGCAAAGTAACATTTGCATGCGTTTTAAAAACTCAAAATAAATAGTCAAGTATCAGGTATTGACAACGACTTATTAGTTATGAATTTTAGAACCGCAAAAATGAAACAAAGAGTACACTGTAAAAATACAAAATCGACAGTCTCTGTTTGAAATTACAGAATCTTCAATTTGGAGTTATTGTAAGGAACGTCTTTTGAAAATAGTTTCCATATTTTTTATAATAAATGGTACTGAAGCAATTTTGTTCGTATCAAAATTTGATGTATTACGCACTCCAACTCAGTTGACCACAATTTTTGTCCACTCAGTTGCATCCATCCGCACCAAGAACGACCCTCGCCCCAACTAAGTGAAACATCGTAAAAATCAAATGAAGCAAATGAGCGAAAAAATCTCCGCAATAAATTTAGTCGGCAACTGAATTTAATTAGCCACCCCGCCTTCACTTTCCAGACTATGCTCGAACGAGGGAAAAAACTCAATCTCCGCTCGTTCACTCAATTTCCCATTAAACTACACTCGCGTGTCCCGCCACCACCGGACGCTCAATTGAATCCTGCAATGAAGTGTCCCCAACGCTCGGATCCCCTCGAACCACTTCCGATAATCATCTCTAATCCAATAATCATTATCCTGCGAAATTGGACGCCTCGTGTCCCGTTCCCCCGATGCATCGTCCTTACCCGAGAAGGACATAAACTTCCAAGCGGTCACGCTTGGTCCTCCTCGGTACCTACATTTCCGGCCGGATCTGTCGCCTTTAGCCGATTTAAAAATTCGCTCAAGCTTGACATTGAGATCTGCTACGCTTTTTTTTCCTCCTTCGGACTGGTCGGACGACCCACGCCGCCACGCCGCATATCGTTCTCAGATTGGCTACTTAATTCACCATCAAAGCTATTCGATTAATTCCCTCTCCTCGAGGTCCTCGAACGGTTGCCATCCGTCTCCTGTTTCCTCCAACGTTCCATAGGGTGTAATCCCAATTACCGACGGCGAAGGAAGAAATAAGGTGGTGGAAATGGTGGAAACGGTCAATGGAGTAGTGCCTGATTCAATCGAATTAACTTGCTCCAAGAATTTCGCGTCCCTCCACTGGACAAGAGGAGCGCAAGGATCCTCATTATTTACACTCCTTCAATGCGGAGAGCGATAGACTTTCTTTCTTTTCGATTGGCGCCTTCAAGGTAGGCATCACGGAAGTCACACCGCACACGAAGACGACCACACGATGCCGGGCCGCCGCCGTCGTCGTCGTTAAAAACCAAAGCGGAATGTAAACACGCGGTGCACACTTTGATGGACGCCAGCCGGGAGACGAACCGAACAAGGGAAAAAAATCGACCTATCAATTTTCCTATCCCGGAAAAGGGGCCGCAAGGCGAAACAATAATAATGATATTAAGAGTGTCTTTAATTGTTTAATTTGGGCAACGAAGCGATAAAATGACGTCGGCTGGGTTGATGGCGAAAAAAAATCCTCCAAGCCTTGGCATTATCGCTTTTCAATTAATATTCAAATTTAACGGCGGTGGAAGGCGATGGAAGAGCGTGATTTTTAACGGGGCGAAACACAATCAGTTTCGGACGATTGATAATCGGAAAAGTGAATTTCAGCGATGTTGATCCCTTTGGCGAGAGTCCCAAACAAGGATATCAATAGGGAGGCCAATTGCGTTGAAACCTAATTTAAAAACTGTACACAAACAAACATCCATAAACAATTTGACCAACTTTACATGGTCGAACTTTCAAGTCTGCATCGACCCTTAATTTGTGCCACAAAATAAATTCCCTCAGATAACCATCAGGATCCTCCCGTCCGCACCGCTTCGCAACAACTAGCTTTTATTATCGGTTAAAAATTGTTTCCTCCTGAACTTGTAAATGAATTACTGCTTGGTCCCAATTCGCTTCGATTGCGAGATAGTCCAACCACAACTCTTCCGGTCCTAATTGAAGGGGGTTCCGTCTGTACCCGAAAATTTCCCTCTAATTTGATTATGATTTATAGTTGGACGCTCAGTGAACCCTACAAATGTTTCGACTTACATCCGTTACTGTCTCCATGGCGACCGCCTCACCTCATCTCTCGGACAAGACCTACTTCGACTGAGGGGGGACACCCCTTTTAATCACCCTTATCTTCCTCCACCCTGCTGACGGTAATCGTTGTCGAATAATTTTCATATCACTTAACGTGAATCCCTTTCGCCACCAGCTCTGTCGTCGTTGACGTCGATGAATCCGGTTCCGTTGCCCGAGGCTGGGGGGGAAGACAACAAGAAAAATCGCTATTATCTATTTTCATTCACCGATGTCGTCTATAAATCCATTACGGAAATGCATTTCAATAATGAGTCCTCTCAGGGTGATGGGATGCGAGAGGCACAGCCTCGCAGCACAGCCATTATCAGACGGAACCGGGTGAGTGAGTGGTGCGAGCGAGCGGCAACAGAAGAAAGCCACAAGCATTTTCGCTAATGGAACCGGTTCGTGGCGGCAGGGTGGGAGGCAATTTTTCACCGATCTTGATATGACACAATGACGGATCTAAGATATTATCTGCAAGCGCGCGTTTACGCGGTCCCACAAATGTCCCGAACCTTCACAACCAGGGGACGCGGCAATAAGTGTGGAGCGCGCGTGTTGCATACCGTGCAGGCGCCGGACCCTTCATACGAGCACAAATTTATGCCCGATAATGTTACTTGTGTGATGTAGAAAAACATCCCGCGCGGCTGACGACGGTTCTGGGGAAACCACACCGGGCGAAAAGGGTTGCTCCACTCTGCCTTTTATTTTCGTTTCCTTTTTTTTCGCTCGAGTGTTTGGACACACAAAAGAAATACGCGTCCCGCAGTTACCACTCTCGGTTGTCATTGGCTCCCTCTTTCTAATGATTATTACTTATACATATTTTCCACCCGTTTTTTTTTTCGGACACTAAAAAGGTCCTGTTTGCATGTGTTCTTTTTTGTTTTCCACTCGCAACGACCAAAAAAGATGATATATATTCGCCATATCGTATTTCACCCACCGATTGTGAAAAAAAAACTGTCGGTTGGGTGCGACGTCGTCCATCAGAAAGGATTACACAGCCAAGCAATCCACTGCCCGCTCAACCCACGCCGATTGACAGATTGACGCTACAGCTGAGAATTACTTAAATCGAGATTTCATCGACGGTGGCGTCGGCGACGTTGACGACGCCGTAGGAAGTCCGTTCGCTCGCCCACTTCCGGCTGCGGATCCTTCGGTGGGCCGGTGGGGCTCGTGGGTCGTAAAAAAGCGATTTCCAGCGGTGTGAACACCGCTACCGCCCGCCGTTCTTCAACACGCCGATGTTAGTGCCCGAACACAATGTGAACGGCAATGCGGCAGAACGGAACTGCGGCAGAGTGGAATTGTTCTAAAACTGCCGTTGCCGTTCTGCCGTTGCCGCTTTGCCGCTAACCAACCCACAATGTGAACGGTTCAAAGGCGATACTGACAGTTCAAAATAGCCACAAACAGTTTATTTTTGTAACATTGTTGTCATTATTTTCACTTTTATTAGTATAATAAAAGGAGGGCATCATGAATTGCTGTTTCTTCGAAAATATATACATTCGTGAGCAGATTTTGAGGCAAAAATATATTTGTTTACAAATCATCTTAAAAAGTACCTCAGGCATTCTCATTCGTTGATCTTGATTGGGACGTTTGACGTTTACCGCTTTGCTGTTCCGCCAAGTTCTAAATTCCTGAGATTTAGTACAATGTCACTTTTGCCGCAGCGCCGTCATTGTGGGCTGCACCATATAGTTCCATGTGTTGGAAATTTGCCGTTACCGTTCTGCCGCATTGCCGTTCACATTGTGTTTGGGCACTTACCCGCAGCAGTCTTTCTTGTTTAATCTTCCCATTGAAATCATGTCGATTTTAGTGTCCAAGAACGCGCCCGTCCATCCAGACTCCGCTGGTTTGGGGCGACCGGATTTTACGCGATGTTTGGATTATGATACTCATACTCCGTGGAACCGGAATACGAAATGGATGGATGAAACGGATAAAAAAGCAGCGAACTCAATGATGAGGATACAGATATGAATTTTTTTACAACAGAGTTTTGTGTTATTCCAGTTCGATGAAGACGACTTAAGTGGTAATATTTGTTAACCGAACCACACTGAAAATCTAAAGTTTTTAATTATTTTAATTTTATAGAAAAAATCATAATTTACTAGTTTCACACGGACATTGACCTTAACTCGCTTCAAAAAGCCTTTTCGACATCCCTGAACAATTTTCATCGTGCCAAAAATGTTGCTCGACCGAACAATATTGAATGTGAAAAGTGAAAGTGATTGATGATAATTGAGAAGTGAGAAGTGAGAAATAAAGAAGACGTTTCACTTCTAATTGTGAAAAATGAGAAATGAGAAGTGAGACGTCACAATTCTCACTTCTCATTTCCAACATCTTACTTCCTCACTTCCCAAAAAATGCCAAAATAGAAGAGAGAAATCTCACATCAAACATCTCATTTTTTACTTCTTACTTTTCACTTCTCACTTCTTATTGTGAGAAGAGAGAAAATAGACTTGAGAAGTAATTAACTAGAGATAAGAAGTTGAATGAGATATACGTGAAATGAGAAGTGAGACGTCTTACTTTCAACTCCGCATTTCTCACTTTTCAATTCTCTCTTCTCACTTCGAACTTTTTGGTTTTCACTGTAAGAAGTGAAAAATGAGGAGTAAAATGTAAGAAGTATGTGTCTCACTTCTTATTTCTCATTTCTTACTTCGCACTTCTTACGTTTTGCAGAGAGAAATGAGAAGTTATCTCATTAGTGAGAAGTTGGAGGTGAAATGTCGCACTTCTCATTTCTTATTTCTCACTTCGTTATCATTATCCACTTCACACTTTTCACATTCACTATTGTTCGGCTAAACGATTTTGGGGCAAATAACCTATTAGGGCGAGAGAGGCTTTTTGCCAAGTTAGCAGCTCGGGCGTATGTTTCTTTCGATCATATGTCGCATTCGGCCAAACGACATGTGCTGCAAAACCGTTTCCAGGATAACAATCGTCTGGACCAAACGTTCAGAAAAACGTTCGGAATTCGACGAGATAACTTTTTTTCAAATGGTTTTCGGTCAAACGACTCAAACGGCGAGCAGGCCAAGATCCAAATTAGTAGAGCAATTGAATAAAAAGATCTATTCCGGGGGGAAGGGTCGTTTGGCCGAATGCCACTATGCCTACCGTTTCGGCCTAATGATCCTTTCGTGCAAATCACCCTTTCGACCAAACGACCCTTGCAACCTAATGACCCTTTCGGCTAAACAACCCTTTCGGCCAAATGACCCTTTCGGCCAAATGACCCTTTCGGCCAAATGACCCTTTCGGCCAAATTACTTTCGGCCTAATGGTCTATTCGGCCAAACAACTTTCGGCCTAGTAGCATTCGGCCAAATGGATTTCGGCCAAATGACCCTGCCACCAAATTTAAATTTCATTCCCAATTCACTGTTTTTGGGTTGGGGAAAAAGCTCTTTCCGTGCTTGGCGCACGAACAGCACATGTTTATTTTGATATCACTGATCCACATTCTATCTGTGAAAATATTTGCCATTTATTAGGTTAAAAAGCAGTGTCGAACTGACTAACGATGAGCAAACAAAGCTCACTCACAAAAAATCGATAATAATTATTAGGTACATGAATTCGAATCTCCCCCCGCCGCGAATTGTGACAAATGATGACGGATCCAAACGTGACGGGTCTCCCACGATGACGAGCGGACGGAGTGCCCCCCATTCGTTTCGATTATAATGATTCGTCTTTTTCATTTTCCTAGTGACGACGGCTTACATCTCCCGACTCTGGTAACCCTCATGCGAAATGTCAATTTTTCATTATTTGTCAAATGAATGCTTACTCGGTGACGCGAGGTGGCGCCCAGGAGTGTAACTTTTGATTAATCATTGCCAGCTGATGAGACCGGGTCCGGGCCCGGGTGGTTCTTCGCGTCAAGAGTAGCGGCGAAGCAAATATTGACTAATTTATGATCCGGGCCGAATGTAAACACGTGGACGCCGAAAAGGACGACGACGATGTGGTGTCGATTTATTTTCATTACTATTCGGTATCCACTCGCCTCGGCGACTGCTGGACATGAAGTGATGGACACAGGATTCCTTTTAGTTCCGACTTTGACGGTTACGTAACCCGCCAGGCTGAGGTTTCTAATCCAGATCAACTCGGAAATTGTGTGAACGTCGCGTGGAATGCGGGGGGTTGGACACACTGTGTCTTTGCGGCCGATGGCAGCAGCAGTATTGGTCATAATTCATAAGCCGAGAGCAAGCGACCAGGGCCATGTGTTGCGAGTCGTCTCCTGCGAAAAAATAATCCTTTTTCTGAAGGGATTTCGCCCTGGGCTCGGGCTTGGCCGACGTCGTCGTTCCAATTCCGGTGTCATGTTCTCGGTCGGTCACCACCATCAACAAGGACCAGCAACGCCTAGATGTATGTAAATAGATATAAATTTTATAAATATACACCGTTGAGGCTGGTATGAGAGGCTTCGAGAGATATTACTTGATGAGTCTTGATGTTTTTTTGGCCTCTGTGCTGTGGCCCATATAGGGCAGATGCTGGTCCTGGCCTGCCGAGGACATCTCCTGCCGAAAAAGCGAAGAGCCAAAAATGATATATACCTCTTAGTATTACCATTTCAAATCAGTCGACCGTTACTTTCTGTTTCATGTGCTGCTTTTTCCTGGGCTCGGTCGCTCTTTTTCCCGGCGCGTACAATGATGTCTGCAGCAGCCAGCATCATCAAGATTATCTATCACATTATTCTCGAATTCGTGGTTACCTCTTCCTCTCAAGCTGTCGACTCGAGTTTGACTCGGAACGACAACCACTCATCCTTCCAGTCAAGGACGACGATGACGACGATGGAAAACTCGAGCACCGCCATCAGCGTCAAACGAGCGCGACGACCATCAGCGGGAAAAATATTGAAAAATATTATTTATTTGTATATTTACAACTCGGTAATGTAATTGCGTTCGAATGCCGGAAGAGACAGTCTCCGCACCCGTATCCATCTGTATCGATCTGCACCGGTGGAGATATAGAATAGGAAAAAAAAGCCATGCCCGTAATTAAAAGCAGAGACAGCACTTGAAACTTTGCCACCACTTGAATTTTAACGATTTGTCCCATTCATCGGAAGCAGGCCAGGGAAATGACGTACGCGAGCAGTCATAATTTCTTATCCCTCCCGCCAACGCTCAACCATCAATCTATTGAAATTGATACACTCATTAACGGTGACAACCGGATCCACCCAGGTTCTTGACTCGATGTCATTAGCCTGATTAATTCCGCTGCACGATGTCGTTCCTTTCAATGGCAAAAAAAATGCACATTTTGCGCCCGGCAGGTTCCCTTATCGATGTACAAGAATTTTACGATCAAACGCCTGAATGTTTGCTCCCACACTACACTCAACTCCCGAACTGTAGAAAAAAAAAATGCCAAAACCACAACAAACGTCCGTGTCCTTTCCCTTTTTTCGAGTCCTGATCACATCTCAAACAATAAAAATGTGGTACAAGAGCGCGCGACTACTGTCAATGCCGCCGTTGTCCATTGAGAGCACTTTTGTGGCTTAGATCCCTTCCCACGATCCACGCAAATATTTTAGCGAGAACAAACACACAAAAAAATGGAACCGAAAAAAATAATCTATACCCTATTTATGAATATATGTAGATTCCGCACGGCTACCGGGCAGCCATCATCCTGAGAGCCATTATTGTAAGTATCCTCGCCCCCTCCCCCCTCTGTCCCTTATTCATCCACGCTTTCTGTATACGATGCCCGATGCCATTTGATAACAAAAGAAGGGGTAGGAATCCGAAACGATCGCCGAAATTGAAAAATTATGTCCTTTTTCTTTATGCCTGCTCTGGTCTGCAGCAACAGCCTCAGCAGGAGCCATTATTGCGGTCGTCATTAGCTCCACGCGGTCAGTATCCTACCCCCCCTCGCAGCGCGCACATACACACTCCCACCCGGCGGTTTTATTTCGCGATGATTACTATTATTTCGCTTGTTGTATTCGGAAGGACCCGAAAAAAAGGCGAAGCAGAACACCACTCCGCACGCTTTTACCATTATTGTCATTTGTCAAACGCAAAAATGTGAACTGGAAGTTCGGGTGCTGCGCCCGCCCGCGGTAGGGTCTGCCAAAGGAATCGATTTTCCTGCGCCCTCCCACCACGGCCGAACACAGAACAGAAAAATCACTGCGGGTAACGACGACCGAAAGTTATTAATAAAATTTGATGAGTTTTCTATGTTCCGTTCTGATTTCACCACACTGGAACTGTGTCTGAGTGAACGAGTTTGAGAATTGCCGAAATTAGTTTCCTTCCCGCCAGCTTTGATTCACGCGCTCCGAGCCCCCTCAAATTCTCACCCACGGACGATCAATTGTTACCGCAGAACGGAAATACTTTCATCAGAGCAACTTTCTTCTGATTGAGGGCTGCTTTGTTTTGGCTTCAATTCGAAGGAATTCAACTGAAAAGTTGACTAAACGGGAAGCAGATTCCTACCCCCCACCCTTCGAACCACCACAACCCCCACCGACTTCGAACTCAAGATCAAAATTGGAGATATTAATTTCTCATCATACATCTTCCGAACCCGGTTGGCGGGTGGAGGTGGGGGAAAATAGTTTGGAAAATTCACCGTTTGAAAATGAGCAACGATTTAAAAGGAAATTTTCGCCTTGCTCCTTCGGCTGCTTCAAGTGTCTGACAGTGTAAGGATTTGCGGTATCCTATTTAGAATTTTGATTTATCGCCTCTCCCCCCGTTCGGTTCCGGAAAACACTCGAAACAGTGTTCGTTGCCCCGGCAGACTTGCGACAAACGGGAGGATTGAACGTGGAAATTAATGAAACAGATCAGAATCGAATCGGAGGTGAATTTGTTACTGATGCTTTGCCTCCGTTGCGAGGAGTCGGGTTGACGTTTTCGTCTCTATACCTACACGGAGAAAAATGGAAAAGCTATTTAGCTTATTATTTAATCTTTTTCAACATTTTTACAATTTTATTCTTCTCAAAGCTTATAAATCAGGCTTGCTTGCTTTTATTCTATGCATTGTAATGTTTTTCTCAAATTAAATCTTTTAATTGCATTCAAGTTGTTCGCCGTTTGTGTTTCAACATGTTCGGTGGTGATTAAGTTAGGGAAAATCACGGACGACGGACCCTTCATTTTATGCTGTTACACCGGGTTTTAAGAGCTGGCAAAGGTAAGTTTTTCCTATTGCGAGTGATTCCATAGAATATTGACATTCTTTTTCGTTTCACAGAGTTCAGTTGCAACTCGGTCCCGAAGGTCAGGTGCCACACCAACCGCAAACATAATGGCCGACATGGAATTTCATCTCTATTATCTGGACCGTCGGAGCGAGCTTCGAACGCCGAAGTTCGGAGTACTCGGTTGATACCCAATAGAAAAACGTCCTAATTCCGTGAAACGATAACCGGCAGCCAATACAACAAGCGAGGGAACAAGTGACGGGGCTGCTGCAGGAGGCCAGTGCCATTCTGAAACCAATTTTATTTAACAAGTGCTAGTTTATTCTGAATCCGATTCTACTAATCGCCACCGTATGCTATTCTGCATGGCACGGATATATTTTTGGGGACGAACCATTTTTAAAACTGCGAATAAATTATATAAATGAAAATGTAAATAAACAGTTTTCAAAGCCACATGCTTCTTCTTCAATATGAAAACGTTGATTTTTTTGTTTCTTTTTGTTTTGGTAACACCGAAGAAAATGACATAAATCATATATATGATTAAATGAAAGATAATCACTCAAAAGATTAAAATCATTTTAATCATTCACAGCTTATAGTCCACCTAAACATTGCGATGAGTGGATAGACTGAATATAGTTTTAGATTAGAATATAATCTATTTAGTTTTTTTATTTTTATCCGTGTACGTGCGGGGAAAGGGTTTGGAGGGATAGGAAGCTAACACAGCAGTCATTGAACGAGGTTGCTGCCTAAGATTTATTTAGCATTCCAAGCATTCGATTGCAAGGCAGTCGGAGAACGAACGACCGATGTACGCACAAGTCAGTGCCGTCTGTGATTTGAATTCCGATTTGACAGTTGTCTAGTGAGCAGGGGTGGGGACCGGGAATCGACCTGCTTGCCGTCTTCGTCAACCGCAAGAAAGTCGCAAATAAACAGACGATTTATATTTATAACTATTTAATAGATTTACAATAAGACGACATGACGGGAAATTAATTAATTTCGAAAATGCTGCCACTGCCAATGGTGGCTTCTAAGGCGCGGGCGGCGTATGTGAGCTGTCAATTCCCTCTCGGTGCGGCGCCGGCTTAGAGAATATGACAGTATGTCAGCGATAATTAATCAAGCTTATAACTGCAACGTTTGTCCTTTCTCGTCTCTCCTGACAGATATCGGCCCTGTTTGAGGAGGTGGCTCGCCTTCGGACGGCCATCGCTAACATCCAGGAGTCACACAACCTGCAGATCCAGCGGTTAGAGGACCGCCTCGAAGAAAAGCGGCAACACATTGTGCGGCTAGAGTCCCGCATCGAAAAAGAGTCCGATTTCGACGATCTGAAGAAGGAAAACAAGTGAGTATCGATCCAACCGGAACCTTCTGCCACCCGAACCGGAATCCCACTTTTATAGCTGACACGTTTTTGCATCTCATTACATCCCCCGCGTAAATCGCTATCACGTCGTGATTCGTGATGCCGAAATTGAGTTACCTTTCCCGAAATGTGTTTTTTTTGTTTTTTGCCAAAAAAACAGATTCTCGGTAAGCAAACAAGGGATCACCCCTTTGTAGATTTATTTTTCTCGCGGAGCAACCCCTCTGACGGGGAAACAATCGTGCAGATGAAACCGCGTGTATGCGCGGGAAAAATTGCCCTTCATCTATCAATTTTCCGTTTTCTCATATTCTGTGCTTTATGTGTCAGCGTATTCTGCATGAAAGTGGCTGTAGGTCAGCGATTTCGAACATTAGACTAATGCCCTCCCTCATCCATCTCTCCGCCCACAGCATACTTCGATCGGTGGATTTGAGCTCACCGCACGACTCGAAGCAGTTCCAGGAACTGCTGCTGGAACGCACCAAAGCCCTGGCGGCTCAAACCGAAGCGATCAAATCGTCCAACTCCGAAGGTAAGCCACCCAGCGTTAGCTAATAAATCAATCTAAAAATGCATCACAATCAGACCATTTTACACAGCTGATAACATGAACCGGCGGCAATAAACATGCAACAGTTTTAATGCACACACGAATATGAGGCGGTGGCGCCATTAGGTTTTACAGCCCTCGAAGCGCCACCTTCAACGACGCGTCATGTAATCGGCAAGCTATTGATCTACTTGCAATAACAAATTACTTACCATCCGAGAAATTCCAAACAAACCGTTTAAGTGACTGCTTTTTACGCTCCGCTGTTTGTAAACAAACTGCGTCGGAGGTCCGCCGTCGCAGTTGGCAGCACTGCTGGTGCAGCGGCTAATAAATTTCTTCCAAGCGCCTCGTCGGCTCGAGCTGGAAAGAGGAACCTCGCGCCGTTAGACGTAATTATGTTTACATGTTAATGACGTGTATCTTTCCACACTTTGAGATCGATCCCAAACAGCTGGCGCACCGCCGCCGTCGCAGTCTTCGTAGCGTGCATTTTCAGTGTTGCATTTTGTTGCCGCTCACTCTTTCACTCACACAGAAACTGCCTCCAAACTGTTCCTCACCGCCCGCCGATGCAAACTCACGCGTCGCGTTTGACGTTCCATCAAAGTTTGACAATCACACACGATTGACCTCGTTTCTCCGTGTCTTACTCCTATAGGCATTCCCAGCGCCCTCGCAGTGCTATTGTTATTGTATTCCTTCATTGCTCTTTCGACACACTCTCATCATCATCATCATCACCACCACCACCACCACTCTCTACCTTCATCTCGAAGCTTCGAAAACTAGAGTATCACTTTTATTAGTTTTCAGATTTTCCCTACCCAACCACCCACCAGCTGAATCAAACGAACGCACTCACACTCGTTCATCCGCGCGGCTTTCATTCTCACATTAATAAAAAAAACTTTTTTAAATTAAACACTGAAAAATCCCACGCAGTCAGCGCCGATTGCTGCAGCGAAGCTCCAATAATAATAAAATCAAATTTTACGGAGAGCTGACGATTGTTTGGACGCAGCTATTGCTCCCCCTTCCTACCAGCGCGTTTTGTTCTGAATCGAATTGTCGAAAGAGGAAAAAAAGCAGCATCGAGAAAATCTGATTTTCCGATGCCTCACCACTGCAATTTGTGGTACCAGTTTTTAATTAAAATTTCAAATTAAAAATATCTTATCGGAGACCCGGATTTTGACGAGCCGGTGCACAATGCGCAACGCGGTCACATCTTTCGGGACTTTATTGAATTCAAATTTCTTCGGCGCGGTTTCGAGTGCATCCAAGCATGCTGTGTGCGTGGGTGCGAAATCCAGTGAACCATGCTCAGCACTTCAGTCGCTCTTACTGCCATCGACGTCGTCGTCGATGATGGAATTATTGAAATTTATGGCTTCTGTTATTGTTATTCTACGATCTCAATCTCGCGCGCGCACTTCATACAGTTCGATTTCATGGGAAAATAAACATGTTCTACACACTCTCTCCTCCGCTACCCGTCCAACTTCTGCTCTGCTGAGGCCGTTGCCTATGTGTGCTTTTTAGTTTTTGTTGTATCGTTGGAACATTGCGGAGCCTGTTAACGTGTTCCCCCTGTTCTTGCTCTTGTATGTGCCTCGTTACAGGATCCCCATCGAGCGGTCAGCCGAAGCCCGCTTCGTCGCCAGCGACGAGCAGCTGCAGCACCGCTACGAACGCCCCTCACGCTAGTAACGCTTGTAACGCTAGTAACGAGCCGCCTAATTGCATCAGCAATAGCACTGCTACCACCACCTCTAGCACTACCACTTGCAACATCAACAGTCAGAATGTCACCAACAGTAGTAGCACTAGTAGTAACGATATCATCCCTGCTCCGAGCCGGCCGGCTTCGAGTCCAACTAACGTGCCACCATCTCCGTCGGGTCCCGCTGTCCCGACCCCAACCCCGACTCCCACCGGTGGCAACAGTCTTGCTCAGCTCAACTCCTTTCTTTCGCCTGCATTGGCAAACGTTGAACAGTTTGGTTCGTTTTTGGGTGAAGAAATTGTCAGCACTTGGCGGCGTGGTTTGGAGTTGCCACCTCCCCCACCGGGATTGGCAGCCGCCGCAGCAGCCGCTGCCGCCGCCGCAGCTGCTCGCAACCATCCACAGCTACTAATGAACCATCATCCTCCCACAGATCTAACCCACCACGAGCAGGACAAAGCTAGCTCACATCATGATAACTCCTCTAGCGCTAGCACACCAATTCTACAAGACACCTCCCGCCACGACGAACACATGAACGGTGGAGGATTCACGCCAATGCGAATGTCTAAGAGTCCCCTGGAGGACAACAACAATACATTGGGACCGCTGTCGCATGCAGGCCCCGGCCTAATACAAGGCCTACCCTTCCAATTCCAAGAACGAGGCCACTTCCGGTTTGCCGAAGATCTGCAACTACCTCCGGGATCGATGGCGGGACGCCTTGGAGATTCACTCATTCCCAAGGGAGATCCCATGGAAGCAAAACTGCAGGAAATGCTTCGCTACAACATGGACAAATACGCCAATCAAAATCTGGACACCCTGCACATCTCGCGGCGAGTTCGTGAACTACTCTCAGTGCACAACATCGGGCAACGGTTGTTTGCAAAATACGTCCTCGGTCTATCACAGGGAACCGTATCCGAACTGCTCTCCAAGCCGAAGCCATGGGACAAACTCACCGAAAAGGGCCGAGACAGCTACCGAAAAATGCACGCCTGGGCGTGTGACGAGAACGCTGTCTTGTTGCTCAAGTCGCTGATCCCGAAAAAAGGTAAGTCATCGTATTACCAATCAATTTTCATATTAGGGACCATCCTTCTCCAGCTACCCAGCCTGCATCCGAACGGAATTCGAGTCCAGACTATTGCTTGAGTCATCGTACCCCGCGGGAACAAAAAGAACTGCTCGACCCGACCACTGTTATTATATAATTTTTTATTATTATCTTCATTAGGAATTGCTCCCCGGGGAACGACCGCCGAAACAATTGGTTCGTCCGACCCCTGCCGAAAAATGAAAAACAAAGTAAACTGGCTGCAATTAAAAATTTGCCATTTTTTGTTCGTTTCGCACCTGCACTCACATCATGGCGGCCTATAGGCCAACTATTCCGAAAGACGATTTTAATATTCGACGCTCAATGATATACCCCTCGTTTCGCCGTCTCGCAGTAGCCCCTCGGCGCCCGTTCAACCGAGGGGCGCAGGAGTGATTGCATTTCGTCGTTCCTGTGTGCAAGCTCAGAATGCGCCCTCGGAAGCATAAATAATATTTTATTAAAAAAGTTTGCTGCTCGGCCCGGACGGAGAAGACGATAGTCGCGGGCGTGCCTATGCTGGTTTGAGGGGCATCTCACTACAAAGTAGCTTTTCTGTCGGTACACTCTCTTCTATCCCCTCGGCTTCTTCCATCCGGGAAAAAAGCGATCCGATATGACGGTAGTCTTCGCGCATTACGGCGATGCTATTCAAACAGATCCTTCTCCGCTCGGCGAACGTTGCAGTTTTTTACCGGCTTGAGAAATTCGCTGCTCTCGTGTATGGAAAAGGGTTTCTGGTATTTATCTTTCATCGAAGAACCTTCAATTGCACTGGATGCGCTGCACAGACTCCGACCGGCGAAAGATTAATATTGAAAATTTACCAAATTGGCAGATTTTCCTCCCGAGTAGAAACAGAGACTAATGAGTGACTAAGAGTCACTCGGTGTGCTTTTGATTGCTACTTGCTTCGCCGACTGCAGCAAAACCTCCAAACAGCCGAAGCAATCCACTCGGAAGTGTTTCCAACGACTTTGATCCCACTGCTCAAAAGAATCAAAAATGCTCACCACTTGACTTTGTGCGAGAATGCGCCCGTGTACGACTTGAAAGGGCAATCATCATATTCCAGGCCTGGGTCGGTGTAAAAAAAGAACCCCTTCCCCAGGTTCGTTTGGTGGGATTGTGTAGAACGGAAAAATCTCGACTGGCAACCGAACCGGAACAGCTATTGATTCATAATTAAAATTGCATTGTTTTCCTACGCCCGGTAACTCTTCCCACGCCAACGCGGTCGTCAGAAACATCAATCCAGGCGGGAATCCGCAGACGACCGATGGAGAGAAGTCTTTGATTAATCATAAAAATCGGTTCCGCGTCGTTGGGTCCATCATCATCGTCGGTCGTCGACATTTCCGAAGCGAGGGCGAAACAACCATAATAACAGTTTGAAAACAAGTGGCGTTGTTCCTCCTACCCATTGTAAATGTCACTTTTTCACCACGAACGAAATCCATTGTTGTTTGCGTGGGTAATTATTGAACGGTTGCTTTGATCGGATTTCCGATTCAAACAATTACTCGCTCCCACTTCGTTTGATGACTTTCAAACCGACGTCGAATGATTAATAGTTCGTCCGATTAAATGCGGCTTTTTTGGGAATGACAGCCGTCAGGATAGAGCTGTCAAATTAACCGACCGAGCAAAAATTAGCCTTGCACCACTTTCACACCTTCTTGCGATTAAATATTCACCATTGAACGTAAACAGAACGAAGATTACGTCGGAGAAGGAAGGGTAAATCCTTTTGTGTTGAACATAGACTACAATCAAACTTATCTATTATTCACGAAAACAAAGGAAAGAACCGCAAATTCACATGTGCTGCCGCTCGTCGCTGTCTAGTCTTCTTTTTCAAGGAGCGATAATTATTGTCTTGAATAAATTATAGATAAAGGCAATTTATAGCGCAATCAAGACGGTTTTGGAATCCTTCGCTACTTTTCTCTACCGTTCGCGAAGCGCAAAAAATCGATTACCCCTAATCCGCTCATTAAACTTGTTTCCTATCCCCCAGTCAACTCGTTCGGAATAAAAACTCAAACATTTTCCTTCGAGACGCCTCCCTCCAAGTGTTTACATATGAAAATGAGCTCAACTCGAAGAACGCGATACCGAAATTTCGGAAAAAGCTGATTTCACGCCGCCTTCGGATCGTTGCGAGATTAAAAACTTTTGCTACGTTCGTCTCGGGTTCCGGTTCCATCGGTGCAGGCCATCAATTAATTGACGGGAGCGAGTGCGAGTGTTTGTGCACGCTCACACCCCTGCGCGCAATGAAAACAGTTCGAAACGGGAGAATCTAATTACTTTCCCCCGAATAAAAGGGGTAAAAATTTCGAAAAAGTACGAATCATTCCCGTCCGTCGCCGTCTCGGCACTGCATACCAAATGAATCGCTTAAGACGTGTGTGGTGTCCTGCCCCTAGTCGACAAGAAAAAGGCTGACTCGTCTGCAGCTCTAACGAGTCGTTTAATGATTAGTAAATATTTTTATTCTCTCCATGTGATGCCCTCCCTCTTCCGAAACCGTTCGACGGGAGTTTGGGAGAGTCTTAAGCTTCAGAAGCAGAAAATTAATGCGAATGTATCAGAATTTTAATGACGACATGGGTACCGCATAGGAAAGAATCACAAAAACTCACATCCCACCCCTGAAATCGCAGGAATGAATTTGACATTTGCCGTTTCCTATCCCCCCGGAAGCGTTCACATTGTCAGCTCATCAGCAATCATTCGGCGTGTGCGACAGACATTCACAACCGAAGATATTAAAAAGTTTTTAATAACTTTTACGCTGCAAGCAGATCAGAAAATCTTCATTGTCAGAAGTGGTTGATACGTTGGAAAGTCAAACAATCGCTATGGAAAATCTAAGAGCAAATTCGCTCCACATTGATGCAAAAACAACCTGAGAAACCAGTTCATCATGATAGCCACCGCACCATACCCGATCCCAAAGCTGGGGCAGAACTTTAAACCGAAAGAAAAACGAGAAAAATTTTCATAATCAGATTACTATCATTACTGTTCGCGTCTCTCGTCATCTCTCCGTTCCAGTTCATTGTTGGCAGCCCTGACAGCCCGTGGCTTGCTGCTTCTCGCCATGTTGTCCATCTCCACGGTGGTGGATGCAATATGCCGTTGCTACTCTGTTGCCGTGGTAACCGATGTTCAATCGAATGACAGCAGAACAATAGCTGCCAACTGGTTTGAACGAGCTCAGCGCAGCAAGCAATTCCCAAGCGTATTACCTTTCCACCCTGCTGCAGTGCTGCCAGCAGCGTATTCAATGTCTTTTATTTGAATTTTTCCACCTCCACCACCCGATGCCATCCGGATAGTAGCTGCGCAGTCATTATGTGGCAAGCTTTTGATTGAGGTAAAACGATCTATGAATGGAGCGAAAGCACGATAAAGCCAGCGAGTAGAAGCGACATGACAAGATCACATAATAATTGCGCGAATTCGTCATTTATCTTACGCTGTGACGGCCATCATGCAGCACATCGCCATTTTGCATCTACCCTAGAGAGGCAACCATCTGTCAAACTAGTTTAATCCGATTAGGCACGGGTAACCATTGGGGGGAAATAAAACTCCAGCGTGGCCCACAGAGCGGATAGATTCATCGATTTGTTCGACTGTACCGGGTCCTCACTTGGTAATGGGGACCGATTCGGTCGTTAATTGCAGTAATAGTTCAACCTCTTAAGCCGGGGTTAGCTCTTGAAAAGTTCAGAATTTATCTTCCGATAATTCAAAATTAATTGCGTTCGATAATTTTTCCGGGTTCCGGACAGCGCCAGAACGAGGTGTAATTACGAGTCGAAATTCCTACCCCCTCATCACTGACTTGTAGAACGATTTACGATAGTGGCTTAAACCCTTCGACCTCTTGGTATTATACTCTTCCCGTTACAAACTATCGCCTCTGCTGAAAGCCGCTTCCAATCCCCCCCTCCGCATGTTGGTCTCAGCGAGCAGATAAAGATGTACACACACCAAAAGTTGTACGACACAGGAAGGTCAGTGCCCCATCCTCCACCGGCTGGCTGCTCACTTCTCGATGGCAGCAGTTTAAAAAGTTGCTCCTTTTTCGGACCGGTCAGTAGCCTCGTTCCACTTTCCCGAATACAAACACACAGAGGGAATCAAGGTTACCGCTGGAGAGCACTTCCTAGTGTCATTTTCATAATGACGATGATGTTTCCTATCCCCCTTCTTTCTGTCAACGCGGGCGGATAGTCACTTTGGCATTTAACCTCCTCTCTAAAATGAAGACATCACTCGTCGGTTTCGCTTCTGAAGAGACGGTCGTCTGTGAATGGCGAAAGAGAAGGAGATGACAGAGGTCGAACAGTTTAGTCTGGCTCCAGTCCAGGAGTTAATTGCACGATAATAAATCATCCTATGTCCTATCCCTCATTTATCGGCACGGAGCTCTCATCAATTGCCCTTTGATTTACGCCTCCCTACCTCAATCATGGCCGCCGAAAAAAGACTAAAATTTATTATTTTTCCATCCGAGAAACGAATCCCCGAAACGATCAAACAATTTTCAAGCTCAATGAAAATTTGCTTCCCCCGAAATTGGATTTATTTGATTTTTATTAAACCCCGTGGTAGAGCTCACATTCGACATACGGGAAGTGGCCTTTTTTTCCTCTTTCCCGCGCTCTGATTAATCATTCCGCATTTGTTTCCCCTTCAATGGATCGCGCAGGGCGGACTATGCGGAGAACCGGTTACGATGTAAAACCAGCAAAAATAAAGAGCACATTCTTTCCCCCCGGAGGGCACTCGAATTATGACCAATTACTCATAACCTCTCTTTCTTTGTTGTGAGGCGGCCCCATCATCATCCCTCATCCATCGCGCGCGCGATCCGTCTCAGCATCGGCGAACCTCCGGCGTCAGGTGCCGGCCCTACCAGAGCCAGGGTTCAAAGATGGCCGTCCGGATCAATAATAAAATAAGTTGATTTTCGTCAATGATGGATTCAGCAGTTAGGGTCTGTTCACAAATTACGTAACGCAAAAATCCGAGTTTTTGACCCCCTCCCTCCCCTTCGTAACAAAAAGTAACATTTTTGGCACCCCCTCCCTCCCCCATGTAACGCGTAACTGTGAAAATTTTGAAGGCAGATTTTTTTTCCTTCCTTGAACCATTGGGGTTTTGGTATTTTTTGAACTCTGTTTAGAATAGGGACGGCACATGATCAAAAATCAAGGATATCAACAATGCAGCTAGTAGAAACGAATATAGAATTTGGGATCATAACCATTTACATGTTTTTGCGGAGCTGTGGTGTCGAGAAATACAACATTCGCTTGGTATTTTTACGCATATCAGTCCCGCTATGTCAGCATGCTTGATTTCGATAATGACTAACATACGATAACGATAAACAGCAATTACTTCAATCAGTTATTAAAAAAAGACATTCAAATAAATTTTTATTCGCGTTATGCATAACATTTGGTAGTACCCACCCCCTCCCCCACCTTTTAGTGTAACAAAGTATAACGCAAGTTGGACCTCCCCCCTCCCCCCAGAAGCGTTACGTAATTTGTGAACAGACCCTTAGTGTTTCGGGATGTAATGTTGGCCTATGGCAAATGTAATTCACTTCAGGTGAAACTCAGTAGAATCCAATTTTAAAATGAAAAAAATAATTATCGATTGTTTAGATAAAATATTTTTTGATATTTGTGTCATCAAAAAGCTATTATGATAGCCGTTTTTCAACTTTGACGCGTTTATTGTCTCTAGCTTGGAAAAGTTTACAACTATCGTAATCGATGGGCGATTCAACATGCAAATTAACTAAGACCTTTCTTTGCATGCTGTGGATTTTGAAGCATGCATCTATGAGTGTATTGCAGGATTTGTTTATGATGCTGATGGAACAACTTTGTAACGTTCGTTTCGATAATTCAAATCGAAATTCTTGTCAAGAGTTGCATATTGAAGAACTGCAAATGTAAGAACGATCTACCCTATTTAGTGAATCTTTGCGACAAAAGCGATCCATGAATCAAACCGGACGATTATTGTCGCGGTGCTTTAATAATAGCGAATGATGAAAACGAGAGTGGATCCTCCTCTTCCTTTCAACCACCACGACGATGACAATGAAGAGCTGCCGGGCCGGTTGCTGGAAGACGTGTGTAGGTGTTTCACGCGACGACGACGACGACGGCGGTGACCTCCGCACAAGTCCGATGCTCCGGATTCGGGACGCATCGCCAAATATACGACACTTTCGCCGCGGACAGTGATGGTGATTTTCATTTTGTCACGATGCCGTGAACATTAGCCTAAATCAAACGGAAATGTATAAAGCGTTTAAAGCCGCCAAGGACGACGGAGACGGCAGTCGTTTGTTGTTTGATGTTTGACACACACGTTGCGGTTGGTGGGAGCAGACAAATGGCGATCAAACAACGCCCACCCGTAATTGGAACGCATGTTATTGCTTTCGGAGAGTGTCTCGGCCGTTAATGTCTCGAGCTGCGGAATATGGGACGGATCGAGTATTGTAATTTAGTAACACTGGAATTGGGTGGACATTTGGTTGGAAAAGTGTCTGAACCGTTAAATGATGATGATCAACTTTTCCTCAAGCGATTGTGGAGTGTCGTTATTAAAATTTAATATTTCATAGAGGTCAACTGCATTTGAGTCACTCTATTTGCCAAAATCAGTACTTGATTACGCCAAAATAATTTGTTATAAATTCACTGCTGAGTTGGCCTTATGTACTCTGCAAGAAGAAAAAACACATTAATAAAACTAAACTTCTCGAGCATTTGTGTTCTTTCTAAGCAACAAGAATGTCATACTCCTTTTGGGGATTCAAAAAAATGTTTACGGAAAAAAACTATCACATTCGGGCGTCTCATTACGCAGAATTGTGATCATTGTGGTCCACAATAACACCATTTACCTTGCGAGCGTCCCACCAATGCAGAGAAACAAGCTCTTGAATGCAGGCGCCTTACCAACCCCAAGCATATACTCTTGAATGTGGGTGTCCTACCTCTCTAAATTTGGATCAAGCTGATCCACAATAACATTATTCTTCTTGCGGGTGTCCCTCAAATACAGAAAAAGAAACACTTGATCGTGGGCGTCTCACCACGCAGAGTTGTGATCCATTCGTCTCACAATACCACCAATCTTCTTGTAGACGTCCCACCAGCGCAGAGGAAGAAACTCTTGAATGCGGACGTTCCACCGCGCAGAATTGTTATCCATCAGATCCACAATAACACCATTCTTCTTACTAGCGTCCCATCAGCTTAGAAGAGGAAAACTCTTGAATTCAGGCATCCCAAAGAATTGCGATCAATCCAATCCACATTCGCACCATTCTTCTTATGAGTGTCACATCAATCTAGATGAAGAAACTCTTCAATGCGGGTGTCCTACTCCGCAGAATTGGGATGCATCAGATCCACAATAACACCATTCTTCTTGCTCTCACCAACGCAGAGGAAGAGACTCTTGAATGCGGGAAGTCCACCACGCAGAATTGTGATCAATCCTTCCAACAATTACATCATTCTTTTTACGAGCGTCTTACTAACGCAGAGAAAGGAACAACATCGGATCCACAAACCACAATAACAACGTGGAGGAGGAAAATTCTTGAATGCGGGTGTCCCACCACACAGAATTGTGTTCCATCAACACAAAGGAAGAAACACCTGAATTTGGGTGTCCCATTTCGCAAAATTGTGATCAATTGAATCCGCAACAAAACCATTCTTTTTGCGGGCGCCCCACGAACACAAAGAAAGTTACTCTTGAATGCGAACGTCCTACCACGCAGAATTGTGATCCATTCGTCTCCACTAATGTAATGTAATGAAGAAACTCTAGAATGCGAAAGTCTCACGACGCAAAATTGTGATCAATCAGATTCACAAAAACACCATTCTTTTTGTGGACATCCCACCAACACAAAGAAGAAACGCTTGAATCTGGGTGTCCCACTTGATTAATCCGATCCATAAAAACACCATTCTTCGTGCGGGTGTCCCACAAATGCAAAAGAAGAAACTCTCAAATGCGTGCATCCCATTACTCAGAATTTTGATCAATCCGATCCACAATACCATCATTCTTCTTGTGAGGATGATTGACTGAGATTGACTGACTCCAAATGTGTATCTTATACGATGGGTGCTATGATCTGTTATGTGGCTGAGAAACAGAGAAATGTTAGGCGTGTTCATGTTATAGGTCTGTCCATGCCACACAGGTTACTGTTCCCGTTCCGATTCTTCAAATTTTGACGGGAAAGGTCAATCATTTATTAATGAAATGCCATAAAATATTTTCAATCGATATAAATAAACAATGATAGGGAATTCTAAATCCAATTGTAATAAACGTGTGGATTACTGTGGAATACTTTTCAGAATTCTGCGAAGCAAAAGAGGTTTATTATTGGAGTTCGAAGTATAAAGTTATGATAGGCAAACATCTTGAAGACTTCCAAAAATTGCGATAAAAATTTTATTCTAAATAATCCTACATGACGGTTACTGCTGCTTGTAGAAATGGATACCAGTTTGTAACAATCTCAAGGGATTTAGGAATCATCGAACACATTTGCGCACAATGTCTTATAATGTAATCACATTATACTCAAATTGTTCGCCTGAATCGCCATAACTTCAGATTCATATAAATGTCTGCAGGTGGAATTTGACGCTACCATTCCTAAGCTCTTCCCCCCATTAACCCACATTAAAATGGGAGATGCAAAATCGGCCAATCGATTACGGCATTGGGACACGAACCGGAAAAGAATTGATTTTTCTTTTCCGAACTCGAATGACTTTGAAACTTTCCTCACCTCGGACCACCAACCGTCTCCCTTCCAACCAATCAAAAAATAAGTATTTATTTTAAACACTGTCGAACTTGTTTCCGGTTTTCCCAACTCCCTCCCCCCGGCTAACGATGCCAAAGAAAAAAAAACACGAAACTTAGGCCCATATTTAGGTTAAGAATGTGACGATCAAGGAAAACGACTTCGCCCCAAAACAGTTCTCGCTCGACCAAATCGGTCGCAACCATCGAGCATCAAATGTCAAAGTGACATTTACCTACCTCGGATAGCTAGCCCGTGTGCTGGCTTGCGCTAGATTGTTGCAAAATAGCGCTCGTGATTAAATTATCGGTGACCAATGGGTGTGTTTGGTTTGGCTCAGAAGCTCATCCACAAATCGCAAATTTCGATTCCCGTTTCGTTGCCGCCGCCGCCGCCGTTTCAGTCAGTCAGTGCAACGAAGGGGGAGTTTGTTTGTTCGGATGACATTATTTACGACACGCGCTCGGCCCTCTCTCGGGCCGGTTTTCCGCCACTTCGCGACGTCGACGTCGCATCAGTTCTGCATGGTGGGCGCGAGAACAAATGGTAGGGAACCTCCTTGGTAGCGATGGGAGCCTAATTTTAGAACCGAACATCGTCCGCGTTGTGTTGCAAGCGAATTGTAGTCACATAGTCGCGGCGCGGCGAAGAATGTATTAATTAGATTAAAGATCAGTGCTAATGTGTAATTATTTTCGGTTCTTGGGAGGGAATGGCAGCCGGAGAGTGAAAGGGCAGTTGATCTTTGCGAAATAACAGCTGCAATGGGAGGAACCTAACTCAATCAAGGAGCCGTTGCGAAACGGCTTGCTAAGACTTCCTCGCCTTGAGGGGGCACTAATTAAAAGTTTGCCTCGTTCCCGTTAGGGGAGAGGGATAGGACAGTGCGGATGATGCGTGTGCGATGCACCTGGAATTTTTCATTATGCGCCCCAGGAACCGGAAAAGTGCAACCGGATCGGAAAACGATGGAAAATGTGACAAAGCACGGATTGTTGGAGAAAACTTTCCCTAGGGCTTCCTTCGTCTTGAACGAAGGAAGAAACTGCAGTGTTCCATCTTTCCAACCGGAAGAAATGCGTGACAGGGTTCGATTCGCTCTCGTCCGGGCGGATTGTGGAGAAACCGCTCTGCACTTGTTAATAAATTAATTTTCCAGCGACAAAAACTTGAAGGAAACTTGATCCGTTCCCTGTTTCCAGTAGTACTGCTGCTGCCGCCACCAACAGTTTTGTGCAATAAATAATTTCCATAAATGTGCAATAATACTTGAAATACTGCCCCGAAGAATAGGAACTGGGCGATATAGTTTTTAGCGAACAATTTGCATGCATTAATAAGTGCTTCTGCCGGGCTAGGAAAACAAACACGCCCCCAAGAATCGAGGTTTCCGCCGTCTCACATGTAGATATCGAATGGCGTATACAAAGCTGGATTTCGCCAGAAAGGGAGACGGAAAGTCCCAGCAAAATGATTATTAATTTGTTTATTGTCCTCATTATTCCCAATTTATTTACGGCTGCAACCGGTAGCCAGAACCGTTTGCCTCCCATTTGAGGTGGGGGCACCGGCAGCAGCGGAGGTAGCGGCTCCGGGTGGTTATGATTTATGACCAATCGGCTATCGTTTCTTTCGCTAGTTGTAATTATGCTTTATGGCACTGCAGAAGTCTGTGTGGTGTGCGACGATGGCATAAAATTAAATCGCGCTGCGATTATTATTTGCTTTCTTAACTAGTGGGGGCCAATAACCAAACAAGGTCCCCTCCGGTTTGACAAGCTCAGCGCGATAACGGCGGTGCTCAAAAGCATTTAATCATTCCATCAAATCACCACACGTCACATGTCAATGTAAACCATAGTAGTCTAATTAAAAGACGAACAACACTCCAATGGACGCCATCTTGCGGGGCGATTTCCGATAATCAGAGTAGCCCCCAAACGGGGGAATCTCCTCCGAATGGAAACCAAGGCCATCATCTGCGATTCACGATGGCTGGTCAGCTCATCGCCGACTGACACGCGATTGTTGTTTTATTTGCTACTGTTGTTGTTGTTATTGTTTATTTATTCACAACGACTTTCGGACCTCGCGGTTGATGCTAACGTGCTTGCCCGCTCATAACAGAAGGCAGACAAAGCCAGACAAACAGTTGCCGCCTGTACATCACTCGCCGCCGTTGTCGTCATCGTCACCGGTGGTGGTTGTTTTCATATTTAAATACTTACCGACCGACGAGCACGTGGTAGGAGGGTACGCGAAGCACAAGAAAGTGTAATGTGCGGGTTGCGTTAGCGCGAGCCACGGTAGAGTCCAGCTAATGGGCCTCAGTAACGGAATCGGATCATTTTCCCGCGCGATAACTGATCGGTCGCGCTCGGATTATGGGCTGATTAGGAACTGTCCCTCCCCTTATTGGAAGCCCTGTCAACTCCTGATTAGCTCATTGGTGTTCTGCTGGATCGACGTACCCATGCAACAGATTTCACTTCCATCTAATCAGCCTTTTTAAAAAGTTGATTGGAGCACTCTTCCCCTCACTTCTCATCGCCAATGCCAAATAAATTACAAGCAAATCACCGCACTCTGATTGACTCGTCAAACATAATTATCGACGGCGAACAGAAAAATGTTCATCATTACATCCAAGAAGGCCGCGAGCCATCGAACCCGCCGCCGGCTTCCCCATCCATTCGCTCTCTTCATCGATAATAACCGCGCCGCCGAACTGTCAGAATGTACGCGCCGCCTTCTATTGGCATCGCTGGTCGTGGCCGGCACCACCACAACGGAGAGCAGATTTATTTGCTATTAATACACCCGCGGGCTCTTCATCTTGCTGCGACCGCGAACAGCAAAGAATCAAACCGGATGGAAGAAAAATGACAAGCCATTTGTTGTTGTGGTGCGGCGGCGGCGGCGTCGACGAGATTGAATTGGGCGTCTGCGTCGCCAACGGCGACCGATTTTAAATCTTTGCGCTTCGCCATATTGATTGATGTTTGAACACGTGCCCGTGTTCGAACGGATCAGCCTTCGACTGTGACCGGCGGCGGCAACGGCGGCGCCTGCGAACGTAGTCCTCATTTAATTAACAAATCGTTAAAAAATCATTTTCCTCCTCGCGATACCAATCGAATCGCTATAAAGTTCGCCCGAGGGGTACCGCGATGCTGGAGGTGAAATTGTGTAATTATTACTCACCAATTGACAGGCCCGTCACACGAGTCGCACCAGCAAGTAACCGATCCAGAAGTGGGCGCTTCGTTTGCAGAATTTAATGAGATGCGTCCTACGATCGAAGATGGTGGTCTACTCCGAATGGCGAATGGCTATGTGAATTCGGACCGGAATCTATTTCAGCTGTCAAAATTTGTGACGAGTTGTCAGTCATTCGGGACGCGCCCGTCGCTTGCTTTCTCACTCATTCAATCGGTTCGCCGGCGGTTCGGCAGTTGAATGAGGATTATATTTATATAAATTGTAAATTTTTGAAATGCAATGATCATTTCGAATTGACACCTCATTAAGTTTTATCGTAGGTTTCCGTTTTTCGCACACAGTGAAAGTAATGCATCGCCGACAGCGAGAGGTACGGATTGTGATTATTACTAAATTATTTTTATTGCTGGCCGCTCCTCGGCCGCCCTGCATCTAATAGGCCGGTCATCGCTGGCCAGTGCCTCGACGCAGTCAGAATTTATTCAAAATTTGCAAATTTGGTGACAACGAGGTGCGAGAACGTGCTCCTGCCATTAATAATGGGGCGTCATTAGGAGCAGGCAATCAGCTGGCTTTAATTATAGCGATGATGAAATAATTTAGAATTTTGTAATAATTAAAACTGATTTCGGCTGCAGTTGCACCAGCAGCTGGCAATGGCTCGAATCGAATGTCGGTTGCAATTAAATGCCCCGCTTAAGTGCGATGCCGGTCCCGCTTGCTGGGATTAGTGACGCGAGGTGGCGCTTCACTTTAATTAGCGACCCGAAATTGGCAGAGGGGTGACACGTCGGAATCTTCCGAATCGCACGCACCGAATTCTTCGACTCGCACTTGGGAATGCCCGGATCCGCGCACCGAGTTATGGTAATTGGGCGGATCTGCATGGATTTATGCGCCCCTTGAGGGGAGCGATCCGCGTGACAATAAGACAATGAGTGATTTTGGGCGCCCGGAAATCCTCCACCTGTCATCTCGAAGGAATTTATTGCACACCGATGGGAAAAATCTCATAAATTTTGTATTGACAACAAGGCTTTGCGAGGATTTCCCGCAATTCGACCCCCCTAAGAGTGAAAACGCAGCCGAACCGAATTAAATTTCTCCTCATTTCTATTTATCATATTTATCCACTTTCTTTGATATTGTCTACTCCCTCCCCCCCTGTCGCGACGAGGTGTAGGAACGCGAATATTATTATTAATCTTGTACCGAGCGGGCTGTTTATTACCTCAAAGTTTTTTGCCCCCCTCCTCTGCCACGCCGAAGAACAGAACGGAGAGCTGCGACGTTCCTATAGCAAGGGGGCCCATAAAGTAATGCACCTTTGGCCCGGAAAATTTTCCCGAACTCGGTTCACTGACAGTGCGTACGTTTGCGATCATATATGCTAATATTCGCCTTTCATCGGCAGTAAAATGCTCGGGAAATTCGGGAAAGTATCTTAGATGCAATCTAATAAAGCGAAGGCGAATCCTGGGGAGGGGCGACAGGAAGTTATAAATATCGCGGGATACACGTTATTTATTTTGTTCTTCGGCTTTGCGGGATCCGAGGGGTAGGAATGTCACCCTCTTGATGCGCGCAAAAATTGACGGAATCGACGTTCGCCGCAGGCAAGATGAAATATTCTCAATATTTGTTTTAATACCCGTGACCGTGCGGGGTGGAATTTATTTGATTTTTCATGTCCCCTGTCAACGTTTATTGAAATGTAAACAACGGTCTTCCAGGTCGTTGTCGATGGAATCCGCACTTTGCCCTAATCAATGATTAATGCCATGTAATCAATTATTGTTACATCACAGAAAAGTGCGTAGCAGCGTGCTCTTTGAAAGTTGGCGTTCCTGCGAAAAAGCGTGGATTATGATTTATGGAGTGTGCCAATGGCGCTAGTGTACGTCATATTTCAGAGCCACGCCGCGCGCTTGTGATCCCTGTTTTGACAGGTGAGGGGAACGACACTCGTCCGTCAGCCGTTCGTTGACACGATCGCGATTTCGATTTTAATTAGTGCGAATATTTACCACTGCTGTTACTGATGATGCTCCGATCCAAGGACCGATTTCATCGAAATGTTATTAACCTGACGCACAAACGGGCTATAAGACGCAGCGCAACGGAAAAAGCATACGAAATTCGGAAAATTAATATCGAATTTTCCTGATGTGGCGAGACGGCGAGCGAACAAACGGATCGCTTCATAGCGAGCGAGCAAAAACAGACAAAATCGAACTTATGAATGCATGTTGGGAATAATTAATTCGACTGCGAGCGGCGCAAACGGCGGTGACTCTTCGACGGAGCTGTCATCCGCGGACGTGAAGCAGAATGATCCAAGTAGGCGGGGGATAGGAAAGTGCAAGACGACACCGACTCCTCAGAAGCGCTCGTACAAAGCGCCTGGAACGGTGCCACCGAGACACGAAATTGACATCGAAACGCAAATGTGACAATATATTTATAATCTTGTTTTTATTGAAATGTGCGTATCGAGCGAGCAGGAGCGTCCTAATAGACCCGTTTTATGCGTGCCTAACAAGAACTGTGACGAAGCACTTGCTTGTTCAGGGGAAGATTTACAACTACTGCCGGAGAAAGTGTGCGCCTTTCGCCGTTCTAAACAATCACGGCAGTCGGATTCTTGCCACTTAGCCAAATTATTTTCGATATTTTATATGTCCTCCCCGTCGCATCATCCCGCGTGACACATCAAATGTCACTCTCGTCTGATGCGCTGAGTGCGGACCGGCGGCGACTACTTGGATATTGGCATTCACATACGAAGAGCACGCCATTACTACATTGAAGGCCTCTATTATAAATTTTGTATCAATGTTATAAATAAACTGTTTCCCTAGCATGCGTTCGCGAAAAAAACGTGGTTAGACGGGCGCGAGACGCAAATGTCACACGAGGCGAAGACGACCGCGCGGCGGCGTGCGATAAAAGTATTTACAATGGAATGTTTTCTTCTGCGTTGACACTTGGCTGACTGGGGCCTGATGCCGGCAGGTCGATCGAGGTAGGCCGGGGATCACATTGCTGAGGTTTGCAAACATTCGGTCGTCCCCAGTAGCACAGTATGGCAAATAAGATCAAAGATTAAAAATCTGTCCTTTCACATTATTGCCGTTAATTAAAATGAGTTACATTTTCTTTTCCCGGCAGTGCATTCGGTTGGCGGGAATTGGTTGTTTTGGTTGCACGGTCGGGCCAGTTCGAGGCGAGTGGTGCATCTTTTTCTCGGTAAAATGTGCAACGTCGCCTGCTGTGCATCGGTGTTGATGGCACTCGTGTTATTCAGGGTGCTGCAATATGTTACTTTCCGACACGCGGCTTGCGCCAATTAATTGGGCAATGGCTGTGGAGTCTTTTGATCGAAGAAATTGGTTTGTATCTGCGAGAGACATTGTGTTGGGTATAATGAAGCAACTAAATCCAAATGCAATTCGATTCTTTAGAACGATGGAAGAAGAGCCGTTCGGCCAAAAGTTGTTTGGCCAAATATGCCATTTGGCAAAATAATAACACCAGACCACAACTAATGAGGCCGAGAGTCATTTGCAGGAAGCACATATGGCTGAAAAAACGTTCGGCAGAAGTGGTCATTTGGCCGAAAAAGTCGTTTGCCCGAAAAGGTTATTTGGCCGAAAACGCAAAACGAATATGATGTTTGGCAGTAAGGGCCATTTGGCCGAAAATGTTTAGCAACAGGTCATATAGCTGAAAAATTGGTTTCGCCAAATAGGCCATTTGGTAGAAAATGCCGTTAAGCAAAAAATGGTAGTTGGCAAAAAAGGCCATTTGGCCGAACGGGTCATATGGCCAAAAATATCGTTTGGCAAAAAACGGAATTTGGTTAAAACTGTCATTTGACTGATAAAATCATTTGGACGAATAGGTCATTGACCAAAAATGCCATTTTATCGAAATGGTTGTTTGGCCGTAAATACCATTTGGCTGAAAATGTCATTAGTATCACTTCTCGCATTTTCACTTTTCATTTCTCATTCCTCACTTCTCATTTCTTACTTTTCACTAATTAACGACATTCGACTAAATGACCATTTCGGCCAAACGGCAATTACGGCCAAATAACTTATTCGGTCAACAGACTTTTTCAGATAAACGACCTTTTTGGCCGGACGATATTTTCGGCCAAACGACCTTTTTAATTTCGGCCAAATGACCAATTCGGCTTTGTATCCCTTTCTGTCGTATGTCTCTTTCGGTCAAATCATTTTTGTTTCGGTTATCAAGATGCAGAAAGCTTAATGTATGTGGATTGCAGGGACTGGCAAACCATCGATATAGGGAGAAATATCGAGATGTGGAACATCGAGATGTAGAGAGTCGATTGTATATCTTTTTTTCTGACGACAAAGCTTTCGGCAATCAACAATAGTGTTCATTGCTCGAGAATTCATAATCAATCAAAAGAATTGAAAAGGGCATCCTCGCAAACCAGCCGAATCGTACATCCTGATGCCAACTTGAACCCAATCTCAACAAACAAAACAAGTCCTACAGCATCACAATCATCCCTAGCGAACTGCCTACGAATAAAGCAGACTAAAAAAGTGCTCGGTTACGGATCAATAGCCGAGATCCAACCGGAGGAAAAAGAGCATCCACAAATGACAGACATCTGTAGTAATTACTTCCTCCCACTCGGCCTCTTCTCTGCCCATAACCAACGGAGTAAATCTATAAGATTGTCCTTCAATCATTTCTCTAACCACCATCAAGCAGGGAGCGAAAAACACGAGATTCTTTTGAATAGAAACCGCACTTCGTCCACCCAATCGCATCGCCCTCACGCCAACCCCGCACTCCTCCACCACAGTGAAATACCGGAATCTCGTTGCCCTGACATGAAGCATCACCGCATTCAAACTCCCACCCCGAAGCCACGAATCGATGGAAGAAGAAGCCACTTGTGCGATTATTCGGAACGCATCAATTGAGGAAGCAAAAAAAAACGCAATCTTCCAATCAAACTGTCGCTTGCTGGGGCAGATTGGAGGGCCCAAAGATTCCTCAGAAGTTGAATCCGGTCGGTCGGTCGGACGGCTACTGTTTAATGACAACTTTGGCTGCCGGATCGGCTGACCGGCGTCCATTTCGGGGTTGCGTGATTCGATCATCATCACCGCTCTATTCTTCTATCGCTCAATCGCGTGCACTAATGACTAAATTTTCCTTCGATTCAATCCGGCACATTCGGTTCTTTCGTCTCGGCGCCACAGACAGGTTGTTGAGTGAGCAGAACGGTTAATAATTTGAGAAAAAAAAAATAATTTCCTACATCAAAAGCACAGATAGATGATCAAACCAATTCGTCTTTCATGTATTCAAATTCACCATTTCACATTAGCGTCTTCTGTGGGCGGCACAAATTACCGAATTACGAACACGTCCTGAATTGTCCACCAAGAGCTGAATAAATCCAACCAATCAGCTCGAACAAACACCCCACCGTGCGATTAGTGGGGCCCGAATAGATCGATTCCACGAAAGCAATCTCGGTCGGTCGGGGTCTGAATGGAGGTTGATGGGGCTGTGCCCGCAGTGGAAGAGCTAATAGCGACTCTCAAGGCCTACTCATTTTTCGAATAAACGCGGAGCGATGACATTTCACGATGGATGACTACACGGCGTTGGGGATCATAGCGTGCCGGGGCTGTCTGTCTGTATGTCACGGTGGGTCCTAATTCATCGGAAAATCGGTTTTTGACGTGGGGTAAATTGGCCGGAACGGGAGCGTTGACAGCGACCTCTTGCATGGCATCGCGCGTCGGATGGTTTGGGTTGCTGGGGAGTAAAAATTAACGACAACCAAATCGTTTTCGCCAAACGTGGTTTGTTTACATTAGTGCCGAAAAGCACCCATCCAGTTAGCGCACAGGAACCCGGAATCAGGGGGTGAGGAAAATTGCATTGCAATTTTCCACAAAAGGTGTCTTTTTCACCTTGTGACAGCGTCGTCGTGGTTGCCCCTTTAAATGCCAATTAGTTCCGCACGCTCGTACTTTTTTTTCCGCTGGCTATCGCTTCTTGCGGGTGCCACTAGAGGGCTTTGTTGCACAGGGGCTCTTTGATGGCTTGCTGCGACTGCGATGACGAAGGAAGAAAAAAAAAGTACCTCAGCAGCCGAGCGAAGCATCCAGTTGTTTGTGCGGCGGTGGCCCTTTTGCGCGTCATCCGCCATTGCCATCATTCACCATGCTTCAGTTCGAAGTGCTGCGATGCGGCGGCGACCAAAGAGAAAAGAGATGTAAAGTCGTTTTATATAAATTTTATAAAAGCTGAAACATATAAATATAGATCGGGACTTGAGATTGCACATCGTCGGGCTCTTCGCTTTTTTTTTACTTGCAACATTCTCCATTGCTCCTGCTGCTGGTGCCTCTTCCTGACCAGCCTCCGGTTTCGGTTTGATGGTCGTCTCCTCCTCCCTGACAAGAGTAACAGCAACGATGATGAGGACGACGATGATGATGGTGATATGCTCGTTGGTATAGAATGTAGATTTCAAGTAGTGGTTTTCATCCATTTCTGGGCCGACCTAAGAGACGAAAGACAGAGACAGGCAAGATGCGAGATAAAAAGCGACGCCCATTCCCTTGGAGATGCCCCCCAACCATGGCGGATTTTTCACATATGCACTCGAATCCACCAGAGTGCAGTGGGTCGGAATCTCATTTTTTTTTTGGGATCACAGCCTAAGGACTTGCAATCCAGAGGTCTACAAAGAGCAATGTCTGGCGTCGGATTTCGTTCGGTTCATAATAATCCCCCGAAATGCTGATCTTAGATGCTCCGTTTTTTGCCAAATGACAGATTTGTACTAATTGCAGGTTCAGAGCCCGGAATGCCATCGTTTGGTCGACCCGAGGGCTCGGATATGAACGATGACCGTATCCATCACATCCTGACCGAGGCACAATCGATGATCAAGCGCGATTCTCAGGATCTCGTTACTCCTCAGCACCCGTCTCAGCAGATGCACCACCAGCAGCTCCAACTCCAGCAATCGCTCCTGGACGATTCGCAGCACAGTGATAATGACTCGAAGTCGCCGCACCATCGGGACGTCCAGTCGCCATTCGCCAAAGATTACCTGAACCGACGCGCTGGCGCGAGGAACAACGAATTCATTCCCCAGGACAAGATTGCCAAAATCTACCAGGAGGAATTCTCCAAACTGATGCGGAGCCCGCGAGAGTTTCCAAAGTAGGTTATTTAAAATCTTTTTATCTATGATCGTGATTACTAAAATTTCTCTCCGTTCAGTTTCCTTTTCCCTCACTTCCTCGGCGGTGGAATGCCTCCGATGGAACGTCTCCAGGACGACAACATCCGCATGGCATTGGAAGCCTACCATCGCGAGCTGGCCAAGCTGCAGCAAAACGCTTCCTCGGGGGCAGGCCTTCCTAATATGCCAAATATCTCCAACCTACCCAACTTCCTTGCCCTCCATCAACAGCAGCAAGCTCAACAGCATGCAGCAGCTGCCCAACAGCAGCAACATCAACCGATCGGACTCAACGGATCTGTTCAGGATCTATCGCTCCCGAAGGAAAAGCAACCGTCGAACAAACTCAACGGATCGATGACAGACTTGGAGAGCGAAATCGATGCCGCCAACAAGGAAGTCGACGAAGCAATGAAGCACAGCGCCTTCAGCTTAGTCAAGCCGAAACCGGAGCCAGGAACGTGCACACCAACCACCACTGCTTCATCCGCCCCAAGCCCCATCAGCAACAGTATCCTGCCACCGGTCCTTCCTCCTTCAGAAGACATGTCCGTTACCGTTAGTCCCCTGCAGCGGATGGCCTCCATCACAAACTCCCTCATCACGCAACCTCCAGTAACTCCACATCACTCCTCTCAGCAGCGACCGCTGAAAGCCATTCTACCGCCCATCACTCAGCAGCAATTCGATATGTACAACAACCTCAACACGGAAGACATCGTTCGGCGTGTCAAGGAATCCCTCTCGCAATACTCCATTAGTCAGCGACTCTTCGGTGAATCGGTTCTCGGTCTATCGCAAGGCTCCGTCAGCGACCTCCTTGCGCGACCCAAACCCTGGCACATGCTAACCCAAAAAGGCCGTGAACCATTCATCCGTATGAAAATGTTTTTGGAAGACGACAATGCCGTTCACAAACTGGTCGCCAGTCAGTATAAGATCGCTCCAGAAAAACTCATGCGAACCGGCAACTACAGCGGATCGCCTCAAATCCCCGGAATGATGGTAAAACAGATGCCACCGCTACCCAAAATGCTGAGTGACTCCATCAACAAACTCCAGCAAGATCAAAAAACGCTCCTGCAGCTACAAATGTCCCAAATGCAACAGATGCCACCCACATCGCAAGCTCAACAGCTCCAGCAGCACCAACAACAGCTCCACCATCAACAGATGGCAGCAGCGGCGGCAGCAGCCCAGCATCACGCCCAGCAAGAAGCCGCAGCTCGCCAACAACAACAGCAGCAGCAACCTCCCTCGGCACAACCGTCTCCCATCCCCCCGCAGCCGCAATCGCTCCAGCAACAGCAGTCCAACCAGCGACAGCAGCCATCCCCTCAAACAATGCTGCTGACACCTCCCGGCATTCCACCGCAACATGCCATTCCTCTGCAGACGTCCGGTCCCCTCAGCAGCGGCCTGGACAAGAAGCCACCACTAATGCTCGGCGTTCACTCGCCCCAACAGACGTCTACCCCTGCGAGCCATCAGCCAGGTCCACCTCCCGGTGTCAACTCCATGCGTGGTGCCCTCCATCAGCATATCTCACCCACCGTTTACGAGATGGCTGCCCTAACGCAGGACTTGGACACTCAAACAATCACCACCAAGATCAAAGAAGCGCTGCTCGCCAACAACATCGGTCAAAAGGTAAGCCCAACACTGAAATTCCTCGCTTCATATCACTAATCCATCTCATCTCGTTCTCCTCTCGCACTTACAGATTTTCGGAGAAGCCGTTCTCGGTCTCTCGCAGGGTTCGGTCTCTGAACTGCTGTCCAAACCAAAGCCTTGGCACATGCTCAGCATCAAGGGTCGGGAACCGTTCATCCGCATGCAGCTGTGGCTCAGCGATGCCAACAACGTCGAACGGCTGCAGATGCTCAAGAACGAACGCCGCGAAGCCAGCAAGCGACGAAGGTCCACCGGTCCAGGAGCGCAGGACAACAGTTCCGACACCAGCAGTAACGACACCTCCGAGTTCTACCACTCGAACTCGCCCGGTCCGGGATCGGTTGGCTCGGGAGCCGCTCCTCCAAACAAGAAACAGCGTGTGCTCTTTTCCGAAGAGCAGAAGGAGGCGCTCCGATTGGCATTCGCTCTCGATCCCTACCCGAATGTACAAACCATCGAGTTCCTGGCCACGGAACTTGGTCTCTCCACCCGAACGATCACCAATTGGTTCCATAACCATAGGATGCGACTGAAACAGCAAGTGCCGCATGGACAACCCAGCGAACCGATTCCATCGCGAGAAAACCAATCCGGAGCTCCGTTCGATCCGGTTCAGTTCCGAGTGTTACTGAGCCAACGGTTGATGGAAATCCAGAAGGAACGCATGGGTCTGAGTGGAGTTCCGCTACCCTACCCGCCGTACTTTGCTGCCAATCCGAATCTCGCGGCCCTGATAGGGCGAGGGTTCCTTCCCGGGGACGTAGATTTGGCAGCGCTGAACAAAGCCGTCAGTGAACAGATGAGTGGTTTGGACCTGTCGATGCCGTCGTCCGTCAAGCGAGAAGGTGATGAAGAGTTCGACGAAGATGGTGAGAGCGGTCATATGAGCGATTCGGAATCGGTGGACGGTGGTTCGCGGAGGGGAGGCGATGGCGATGATCATTCGGTCGCAAGTTTGTCACTGGTCCAAGCCATGAGTGCAATGTCTCGAATAAACCGACGAAAACCGGCTGCTCCACAATGGGTCAATCCGGACTGGCAGGATGATAAGAATCCGGGCATTCCAGGCGGCGAGAAGAAGGACGGCGATCTCCTCAACGGCGTTTGCATGATGCCGTCCGATGGGGTGCAATCGGTGCAACAGCGGTTTGTGGCAGCGATGGCTGCAGCAGCGGCGGCAGTCGCAGCGGCTGCGTCCGGTGCAAGTGATAACGAACAGGACGATGCCAAATCGACGCATTCGAAACAATCGCTGGACGATCAGCAGCAGCAGGGAGACGACGATGTGCAGGAAGATAAAGACGAATCCGCGGTAAGTGTGGCGTCGACGGCGGGTGGGGAAAACGCGGGCGAGGGGTCCGAGAAGGACAAGGATCTGGTTCAGGTTAAAACGGAACTGATGGAGGAAACCGAACGGTGGGAGTATTGAACGGAATGGCCGGTTATGAACCGATCCGGGTAGGCGGCGGCGATCCTAAGCTGTCAAAAGTCAGTGCAATCGAAAATAGCTAAACAAAATAAAGCGCAAATAAAAATGCGAGAATATGAAAAAAGTCCAATCCGAAGGGACGAAAATGTGATTTTGAAACAAATATGGGAAGAATGTCTAGATGAACTCTTCTGTTTTATCTTTGTTATACAAGTTTTTTACGTGAATGGATGCTCGTACTATTTTCTTTTTTCTAAGGTAAGCTCTTAACTCTATAAATCTCTGACTGCGATCCAACTTCCTCAGTTGTAAACAATTGTTTATATATTTTTGAACCTTGGTTTCTGTTCCAATTGTACATATTTTATCTTGAGCCGATAGGGATAAGTTATTTCCTTCTTTTGAACTATCAATATAAGAAGACTGTTGAAACAAGTTTTAAATATAATATCGATGATTATAAAGTGAAATAGCGTAGATTTTAAGCCAGTAGTGTAACAAAAAGAGGGATAAACACATTTTTACATTAGGATTACTTAGCAGAACCGAACAAGCCCTTCTACTTTTCTGTTTTAGTTGTATGAAAGATGAGTTTTTCTCCAAAATTGCATTTACTTCTACATAGTTCGAGTCTAAGCGCGAATGTAGGGCATACTTGATAAACTTTAACGTACTTATAGGTAAATAATGCTAGCGATAGACATATGTGTATCTCCCTTTGGTAATAGAAGAATCCCCGAGTGTTTTCCCTCCGCGTCAAGCGTCACATAAAGAAAAATAATCAAAATATCCAAAATTATGTGGGATCTTATCGTGAACGGAAAATCAAAATGTTAGAAATCGAACAACTGAACGGGAATAGCTTGAGTGTAAATAATTTAAAATCATGGAGAAATTCCCATCCGAATTAAAGCAACAAGCATATACACACACACTGAAACAGACATACACAAACACAAGTAAAGGAAAAAAGGCCAAATATTTAGCAGATAGTGATAAAATCATTGAAAGTAGCGAAAATTTTAAGTTTTCTGTAAATTTTCTTTTTTTACAAAGTTTTTATTAAGCTATAGCGATTATTTATTAGCATGTCTTCTCTTGTTTTAGCTGAAAATCAAGTTAAGAAACGCGAAAATTACAGGATTTTAGAAACTCAAAACAATAGAATTAACTCATGTATAATTATTGCATTAAATCCAGCCGATAATGATGAAAAGCATAAAGTTTATGAACTACATAAGAATCGATCTCAAAACCAACCAAATATATTTAAAGCAAATACAAAAAAAATAACGCAGAAGCAAGCAGATCTTCTGCAGTGTTGGGAAGGCAACATAATAACAAGACAGGAAAGACAGAGTTAATCGAATTTCTCTCGCCAATCGACTCGTCGGTCGGCCGTGTAAATCTTTTGTAAATATTATTTCCTCTCAGTTGAAAACTCTGCACGAACCGAACGCATACTCTGCTTGTTTTGGAAACCAATGTGAAGTGAAGAGGAAAACCGCAAAACGCATATCCGAATTTAATGGAACAACAGAATTAAACGAAAAATAAACAAATATTTATTCAGAACTTTTAACACACAAGAAAAAATTATAAAGGAAGCATTGATTTTTACAATTTGTAAAAAGTAAGCGACTTTACTGGAAAAGAAACAAGAGGAACCACAATCCTTGCAAATTATCATCAATCAGCAAAACGACATCATAACCGCATAACAGTATGTAGAGTAAACAAACATCCAAATTTGCTGCTAAATTGTGTTTCTTTGAAGTTCTTTTCTGGATCGCGTTCATCCGCGATATTTCCGCCAAACACCATCCATCAGTGTTTCTCAAATGAGGACAGCTGGAAAAGATCGAAAACTTTGGCGGAGTTCGATGAAACAAATAAAAAAACAATCAAATTGTTTGATTTAGATTTAAAATTAACGAAAATAGCTAGGAATGTGAATTTTATACAACAACAAAAAAGCAGAACAAGAAATGTGTAGATTCTAGGAGAAAGTCGGAGTTATTGAAACCATACAGCGGAAAATTGGATCGAATGGTAAATTTAGAAAACAGGAAAATTGCAATACGTAAACAAGCATCATTCAAATAAACATGAATATTTCAGAAACAAAGATTCAAAATAAATTGAAATTAACAAAACATGAAAAAGCGCTGATAGTTCAAATGTTTATTTCTTTAAAAATAATCGAAAGCTGTAGGATTATGTTATCATTCTCAAAGAATAATTTCACTAAGAATGGCACAGAAATTTTGTTGCAATTCTTCCGCGAACTTTACGAAAATCCTCCTTGAATACAAATTAAGTTATTAAGCAAGAGACAGACAGATTGAATTTGTTAACTTATTCTTATCGATTAGTTTTTCACGTTCTATTCTACTTTTGCTAGTGGAACCTTTATTTAATGCAACTTCACAAAACCTTTCGTTTGTGTTATGCAAAAATTTGAGTCGTAATCTAAAACACACTTGTGTAGATAATTGGAAGGAACAGCTGCCGTTGTTTCATGTCTGCTTCTCCAAATGAAATAAAATTAAAGAAAAACAATCAGAATCTAATCGCAGAGCAGAGGCATTGTAAATTTAATGGGTTTATAAAACAGTTCAATATCTGAAAAAAAATGGAAGCCCTAGCCATTAGAAGACACAACTTCGAAACCACGTACTCGAATAACGTACAAGCGGAAAGGGACGGCTAAGAATTAAGAACGGAAACCTGCAATGAAGGGGAGGAAAACCAGAACAAAAAGAATTCATCTATAAAAAATGGGAAAATAATCAAGTGAAAATAGTGGACGAAATAAAGAAATCTGTAAATACTTATTATCATATCATTATATTATATTAATTAATTATAATTATTATATATTAAAATTATTATTACAATTATAATGGTAACATTATTACATTGAATGAATAAAGTAAAACGGTAATAAAAAATAAATCCTTAAATGAATGTTATTAGTTTAATGAGAAAAAGTCCTTATATTTTCGTATCTTACACTTCTACTTCAAAGATATTTACAGTGACCAACTTGTGGCAAATTGTAATACGGTTACAAATCTGACAACGAGTCCTATCTTCTAATATTTTTTTTTTAGAAAATAGGTCTCGTTGTCAGATTTGCATTTGAACGATGTTCTCTGGTTCACCTTGTTTTGACCGACATTGTTCTCTGCAGCTTGAGCAATTCAGATTAAAACTGAAGTACGATCATTTGATAATCTGAGTTCGATCATTTAGTAGTTTGTCAATAACTCATCCTAGAAACTGAATTTTGTTGTGTGTTGGACTTCTAGCGCGAAGGTGAAAACGCGGGACTGTCCCTCGGAATGCAGGGGGTAGATGAGGGGGCTGAAAAGTCCAGTAAAACGTAAATAGAGATGTCGCAAATTAATCGATTACTTTGATTCATCGTTGTGGTAATCGTTTACTATCTAATGATTAATCGATTCAATGATCGACAAGAATCGAGAGTAATCGATTAGTTACTAATCGATTAATCGGGATTGTACGACATCTCTAAACGTAAATAGTTTGTATTTTGTTTGTCCCTTTTTTGTATGTGCGAAATAAAAAGCAAAGTTCATTTCGCTCGGTTGTGGAGCTTTTAGGTTGTGCTTTAAAGCTTTCATTTAAAGCTTTCATTGCTTGCTATAGAATTGTACGCTATAATTAAATGGCTACTCAACGAAGCTTTCGGCGAGCTTTTTGTTCTAAATCTACTTTATCAACCAAGTATGAAAAGCTTTACGCCTGTGCACACTAAATTTCTCTTACAAAAAATGGTTTTATTACAACCCTATTTATTGAAATCGGGACAACCCAAAAATTTCTATTCTAACGCTATCATAAGAATTTCGGAAGTTTCCGTGGAAGTAAAATGTAAAACTTGTTTGTTTTATATATTCCGTAAACCCGTATTCTGGTTTTTTGTTTGATATTCAAAAGCTCAAATTTTATCAACTTACAACTTGGCTTCTAAATACACTCAACCCTCTTTTTACGTAACTTATTGGGGGGACGTGAACCGAATGTGACGTAAAAAGAATTTTTGCTATAATTTCTAGTACACAGGATTTTATTTTTACACGATTTTTTTTCGCTCGTGTTTTTTATCGTGTGACTTCAATTTACCACCAAACTCTTCGCAACATGTTTCAAAAAATCCAGGATAAATCAAAGAAAAATCACATGATAATTGATATGCGTTAAACATTTAGGATGAGTGGAAAATTGAGAAAATATAAATCGTGTAAAAACAAAATCCAGTGTATTTCACTTAATTTATTGATCGTTGAATACTTTTAAAAACATTCAACAAACATTCACTAGTTTAACTAACATCAGTGTGATGAATCAGTTCAGCACTGTGTTGAATTATGTCTGTACTATTTCTTATCGCAACTTCTGTTCAGGCTTTGTTCACACAATTTTGGAGAAGTTATACAGCTACAACATCTCATTTTGAAAAACAACTTTATTACCTGATTCGTTAAACCTTTAATAAGCATTTTACTTAGCCTTAATCCGGCTACATGTAAATTCTTCGAAAATAATAACGCATTGAGAGTAACATGATCAAGATCTCCATTAAATGTATTGCAATTGCTATTTTCATATAATCATTTTAAAATTTTCGGGTCTCGAACTGCTGACATTTGATCATCCGCCGGTAACGTTGCCATCCGCGCCATCCTTGATTTGTAAGTTATGGCTTACTCAATGCAAAACATAAATAATCGTATGGCTGAATATGAATCATAATTGGACTCTTAATCAACAAGTCAATCTGTCAAACTACAGTTTCTTAATTACTGTACAAGATTTTTATTTCAATCATTGTTCAGCCAGTCATAACCATTCAACACTGGGAAAAAAATATAAGAAAATAATGTCAAAACGATAAAATAAAATTCGTCTCCAATGATGGGGTTTATGCAAATTTAATGAATTTATTCTCGACCTTTCTCGGAAACTCTGAATAACCGCTTGCGATATTATTTCGCCATCAATACCACACATGCAGCGAGTAAATAACTACACATATCGACATTTTTTATCATATTATATTTATATATAAATATAATAGTCCTGTTTGTCTGTCCGGTGACTAGCCAACCAGACGCAGCACGCGGGGAAATTCTCACAAAAAATAAAATGTTTGACACTTTAATTCTTTTTTACTATCAGATGCAGAAAACAAAACCAGTGCCAACCTTAGACAACCAGACACAGCATTTGATGAAAAAATCATAGACAAAAGACTTGCCACGGGCGCTATTGCGTCCACAATTAAACTAGTTTACATATAAAAACCCAGATTAATCCACCTAGCGGTGATGATGCCTTTCTCGTGCGGTAAAAAAATAGTATTTTGTACTTTGTAGTATTAATAGTACTTCTGAGTCCATCGTCCGATCGGGCCAATTTCCAATAGGAAATAATGAGACAACATTCTGCGTAGAATGCAACCTGTTGCGAGGAAATCGGTTCAGGGTAAGTGCATTAAAAGTGAGCTAGATTTTTTTACGTGCTTTTTTATGAGAAAAAGTATTTTGGCCATAACTTCCACGCCCATAGTCCGATCTGGCCAATTTTAAATAGGAAACAATGGGGCAGTATACTGCGTCGAATGCAACCTGTAAAGTAAATTGGTTGAGAGTAAGTGCAAAAAAAGTGAGCTAAACTTTTTGCTCCTTTGGTGCGCACACACACACACATACACACACACACACACAGACATCACCTCAATTCGTCGAGCTGAGTTGATTGGTATATAACACTATGGGTCTCTGGGCCTCCTATAAAAAGTTCATTTTTGGAGCGAACATATAGCCTTTACGTATACTTTGTATACGAGAAAGGCAAAAAAAAACTTATGAGCGTAGACATATCAATCAATCCTACAAAAATCCAAATGTCTTCTAAATCTTTCGCATCTACATCCAGTTACCATTTTCTCGGGGAACCCCCATGATATTACCGCGGATACTATAGGACCTATTTATGAAACTTAGTACGTATGTGCGCTATGAACGGGTAGCGTGACCAATCAACTATACCTCATGGTTACACTAGCGGGTAAGGACTTGGCCACTGTATTGACAGCACGGTTCTATTCTCGGCTACAGGTTACTCCAGCCCAGTGTATGAGATAGCTATATATGGTCTGGGTTATGCCAAATCGCACCAAGCGCCATTGAAAAGTTATTGTTTATTTCCGTTTGCTTTTACGGACTCTCTCTATCTTATTGGCATTACATCCCCACACTAGGACAGAGCCGCCTCGCGGCTTAGGTGTTCATTAAGCACTTCCACAGTTATTAACTGCGAGGTTTCGAAGCCAGGTTACCATTTTGCATTCGTATATCATGAGGCTAGCACCATGATACTTTTATGCCCAGGGAAGTCGAGACAATTTCAATCCGAAAATTGCCTAGATCGGCACCGGAAATCGAACCCAGCCACCCTCAGCATGGTCTGGCTTTGTAGCAGCGCATCTTACCGCACGGCTAAGGAGGGCTTTACGGACTAAGTATCGCAAATTCATCAAAAGGTGTTTCACCGAACCATGACTATCGGCCATTTGAAGCAGCGAGAGATCTCGGATTGCCTGGTTTGACGTTGTGCCATTTCTACGAGCGACAGCGCTTACAAAGAGTGATTACTCTGCAGAAGCAGAGACTGGGAAATTGGGGGTTACTTGAATGGATTTATTGACTCGGTAATACTGACGATGGACGCATAGTTGTCCTTAAATTGAAACGATATCAACATGTTATTAGTCTGTTTCAGAAGCTTGGAGTGATGGGTCAGTAAAGGTACAATGGAGTAACTTTGTTGCATTATTGTACTTCTGGCTAGATTCTTCTTCTTCTGATTGGCATAACATCCCCACACTGGGACAGAGCCGCCTCTGGCTAGATTAATTGCCATAAATACCTGCTCTTGGATTACGTTGATAATAATTATTATTAATATCTTTATTAATTAGGTTTTCGGCCCTGGACCGGTTCGCCTCGTAAACGTTGATAATCTTCTATATAGACTAACGCAAAATGAACTCCCCCAAGAAATTATGACGTTTGAGCGGGTCGCATAATGAACTTTTGTTCGAGAAGACGAGCCGCTCAAATGTAAAAATGGTAAAAATCCATCGGGTGAGTGAATTCGAAAACAGCTGTACAGGTCTATACATAAAAATGAATTTCTGTCTGTCTGACCATTATAGTCTCCGAAACTACTAAGCCGATCAGTGTGAAAATTTGTATGCAGAGGTTTTTTTTGGGACGGGGAAGGTTCTTAAGATGGTTCGAGACTCATCCCCCCTTAGGAAAGGGGGGCTTCCATACAAATGAAACATAAAATTCTGCATAACTCGAGAACTAATCAGAGAATAAATCAATTTTAGATGAAACGAAGTTCGTCGGGTCTAAATAACTGGAATAAATAACTGGTCTTTGATGATTCTGCGAGCGTTACGGCCCATACAAAGTTTAGAACCCTTCCATACAAAACACATTACGAGGGGGTGGGCTTTTCGATTATCAGATTCGTCAAATCGTCGTTTGAATCTTTGTTTACAAAAGCAGATAAGTCGTTTTGAAAATTTTGCCTTGATATTTTCTCGAGACACTCAAAAGGAAACCGAGAAGGAAACAATGGAACAGGATTCCGCGTCGAATGAAACTTGTTGCAAGCAAATCGGTTAAGAGTAAGTAAAAAATATGTTTTGGCCATAACTCCGAAGCCCATAGTCTGATTAAACCAATATTCCATAAGAAACAATGAGACAAGATTCTGCATCGGGCAAATCGGCTAAGAGTAAGTGCCTAAAAAATAAAAAAAAATGTATTTTGGCCATTACTTCAAATCCCATAGTTCGAATCGACCAATTTTCAATACGAAACAATGGGACAGGATTCCGCGTCGGATGCAACTTGTTGCGAGCAAATCGGTTAAGCATAAGTGCCTAAAAATGAGTGAGAATTTTGTACGTGTTTCGCATGTGAAAAAGGCAAAAAAATAAACTTTGGTCGTATCTGTTAAATACCGATCTGTTTAATTTTCAATACGAAACAATGGAACAAGATTCTGCGTCGAATGCAACTTGTTGCAGGCAAATCGGCTAAAAGTAAGTGCCTAAAAAATGAGTGAGAATTTTTCTTGTCAACAAATGTATTTTGGCCATTACTTCGAATCCCATAGTTCGATTCGACCAATTTTCAATACGAAACAATGGTACAGGATTTCGCGTCGAAGGAAACTTGTTGCGAGCAAATCGGTTAAGGATAAGTGCCTGAAAAATGAGTGAGAATTTTGTACGTGTTTCTCATGTGAAAAAGTGGATTTTGGCCATAACTTCGAAACCCATAGTCCGATCTGTCCAATTTTCAATACGAAACAATGGGACATGATTCTGCGTTGAATGAAACTTGTTGCGAGTAAATCAGCTAAGAGTAAGTGTCTAAAAAGTGAGTGAGAATTTTTGTTGTAAAAAAATATATTTTGACCATAACTCCGATGTCCATAGTCCGATTCAGCCAATTTTCAATACGAAACAATGGGACAAGATTCCGCGTCGAATGCAACTTGTTGCGAGCAAATCGGTTAATGATAAGTGCCTGAAAAATGAGTGAGATTATTTTGCGCACACACATACACACACACATACACACACACATACACACACACATAAACACACATACCCACAGACATCACTTCAATTCGTCGAGCTGAGTCGATCGGTATATAACACTATGGGTCTCCGGGACTCCTATAAAAAGTTCGTTTTTGGAGCGAACATATATAGCCTTTACGTATACTTTGTATACGAGAAAGGCAAAAAAGGTAGTTTGGCCATAACTTCTGATCGGATCATAGTCCGATCTGGTTAATTTTCAATAGGAAACAATGGGAAAGGATTCTGCGTCGAATGCAATTTGTTGCGAGCAAATTGGTTGAGGATAAGTGCCCGAAAAATGAGTGACATTTTTACGCGATTGTAACGTATAAATCGGTTGAGGATAAGTGCCCGAAAAATGAGTGACATTTTTTACGCGATTTTTACGTATAAATTTGTATTTTGGCCATAACTTCCGATCCCATAGTCCGACCTGGCCAATTTTTAATAGGAAACAATGGGAAAGCATTCTGCGTCGAATGCAATTTGTTGCGAGCAAATTGGTTGAGGATAAGTGCCCGAAAAATGAGTGACATTTTTACGCGATTGTAACGTATAAATTTGTATTTTGGCCATAAATTCCGGTCCCATAGTCCAACCTGGCTAATTTTCAATAGAAAATAATGGGAAAGGATTCTGCGTCGAATGCAACTTGTTGCGAGCAAATCGGTTGAGGATAAGTGCCCGAAAAATGAGTGACATTTTTTACGCGATTTTTACGTATAAATTTGTATTTTGGCCATAACTTCCGATCCCATAGTCCGACCTGGCCAATTTTTAATAGGAAACAATGGGAAAGGATTCTGCGTCGAATGCAATTTGTTGCGAGCAAATCGGTTGAGGATAAGTGCCCGAAAAATGAGTGACATTTTTTACGCGATTTTTACGTATAAATTTGTATTTTGGCCATAAATTCCGGTCCCATAGTCCGACCTGGCTAATTTTCAATAGGAAACAATGGGAAAGGATTCTGCGTCGAATGCAATTTGTTGCGAGCAAATCGGTTGAGGATAAGTGCCCGAAAAATGAGTGACATTTTTTACGCGATTTTTACGTATAAATTTGTATTTTGGCCATAACTTCCGATCCCATAGTCCGACCTGGCCAATTTTCAATAGGAAACAATGGGAAAGGATTCTGCGTCGAGTGCAATTTGTTGCGAGCAAATCGGTTGAGGATAAGTGCCCGAAAAATGAGTGACATTTTTTGCGTCGTTTTGTGCGCACACACACACACACACACACACACACACACACACACACACACACACACACACACACACACACACACACACACACACACACACACACACACACACACAGACATCACCTCAATTCGTCGAACTGAGTCGATTGGTATATAATACTATGGGTCTCCGGGCCTTCTATAAAAAGTTTGTTTTTGGAGCGATCATATAGCCTTTACCGTATACTTAGTATACGAGAAAGGCAAAAACCAACTAGTACATAGGAAATCTGTAACAGACATGCAATATGGTCGATTTTTTTTATGAATTTGTTTGTGTTCGTTTCCTTTTCAACTTTACAACAACTGCATGAATTTTCTTCATTGCACCAGCAATTTTGTGCGTTATAATCTCCAACAGCTTTATCCTAGCTCAGAAATTAATTATGTATCACGGAACAATTGATCTAGTAGCACACTTCAGTTCGATTTGGTTGCAGCAACTCCAATGTGACTTGATTTGGTCGCATATGAGTCACAGTGACTGACATGTGACAAGTGTACTACTCGGGTTCTATCCATGTTCTCTTGCGCTTCAGCTATCACACACTTTTCGTGTTGTTTTTTTTTTCTGCGGTGGATTCGTTTCTCTTCTGCCCTTGCTACACTGTACCGCTCTCTGTTGGAACGGGTACGAGCCACTAGCATTCGACTCCTAGCAGCATTTTTCTCGTCCGTCACTCGCTGGCACTCTTCATCAAACCAACCATTTCGTTGGCGTCGCTGTGCAGTGCCCAACACTTCCTGCGCTGTTGTAGTCACAGCTTCGTGGATATTTTCCCACAATCTGTTGACGTTGCCAGATCCGGTGGCATCCCCTATCGCTCGTCCAGCTTCTGGTGGTACTGTTCAGCAACTCCTTCAACTGACAAGCGTTGGATATTGAAACGCATCGTTCTGTTGTTTCGTGAATTCGTGACGCTGGAAAGTCGCGCTCGAATTTTTGCAACTACAAGATAGTGATCCGAGTCGATGTTCGGACCTCTGAAAGACCTTACATCTATAACATCCGAGAAATGTCGTCCGTCGACCAGCACGTGGTCTATCTGTGAGCAAGTGCCTCCACTCGGATGTTGCCAGGTGTGTTTGCGGATATTCTTACGTGCGAAGTAGATACTGCTTATTGCCTGTCAAGTGCCGAAAACCTCATTAATAAAGACAATAAAAAAAATGCTTATAGCCATCCCTCTAGCAGCAACAAAGGTTACAAATCGCAGACCATTATCGTAGCAGACCTATCCAGCTTTCCACGTTCGCCATAATGGCGGCTGCTATAAATAAATCTGACAGTAACTGCTTCCGACGCTTAAGGTCACTCCTGACGGAATCCAAGTTCCAAAGTGCTCGCGTTTTCGGGGGCACACCACTCGATTCAGAGGCGGCGCACAACTGTCATTTTTGTTGATTTAGCTTTGCTGCGTCGCAGCATGCGTGAAATAATAAAAATGACAGTTGTGCGTTGCTTCGGAATCGAGTGGTGTGCCCCCGAAAACGCGAGCACTTTTAAATTTGGATTCCGTCAGGAGTGACCTTAACTGTTTTCGACGCTGATCTGATTTCGACGGTGCTCGTATCTTAGCAACAATTTTCACACTGTTTATTTGTATTTATCTGAGCAGGAACCGCATGGAAAATTGCAGCAAATTCAATTCTTATTATTTCAATGACTATAAACTATTTTATTATTTGACAAATATATTAACATTTTTATGTTGTCGGTGCAAGAATGGTTATTTGGCAATACGGAGCATCAATATCCGCATGATTGAACATAACATTCAAATACAAAAAAAAATCAAAAAGAGGTCCCATACTGTTTGCAAAAGTACCAGCGCTTCTGGTTCAGTTTTCAACCATTTGCAACGCAACAAGTTTTAGTTTTAGAACTCGAATCCGAAGCAATCGGATTGAAGGGACATCAAATACAAAATCGGAGGTTCTAGAACGTTGATGGCAAGTGCAGTTATCCACGTAAGAGAAGTTTGAATTCTTCGGTAATACTTGGATTCAAGTAGCAAAATCTAAACCAAAAAAGTTCATATTAGGCGTGGAGTAATACATAGTAGCACTGTGAAATGTGTTTACCATATCTGCACAATTATCTGTTAAATACGACATATATTTGAATTACATATACTATGCCATGCATCTAATTTCATTTATAAAAATAAAAGAATCCGTTGCAACTAAGGAATAAGTTTATTGTTTGGGGCCTTATTCAAATGTGTTGTATTCTGTTTTACTTTCATTTATTTATAATGGATAATTGTTCTCATTTCCAGTAGGTCAAGTTTAGAAAGTATATGAAGGAATCAAAAAGATCACCAGAATTAATTTTAGTCACAGTTCTACATATATTATCTGACATGTGAACCTTTACCAACGTCATTTTGCTATTAACAACGCAGTATTTAGAACATGATTTTGCTTTGTTTTCAAGATTTATGTCTAATTTGTAACCGTTTGTTCCAATGTGTAGCTTGTTAGCTCCTGCATAAGCATCCCAATGTCTCGACCCATACGCTAGTAAGCACCTAACGCCTAGTCCATTTCGAATCGATTTAGTAGAACATCCCGATCCCAGATTCAAGGTACTTCCGGTAATTTATTTAGCATCAGTTCTATGAGCTCCTCCACACTGTTCCCTCCGTGGTTGAGATAGGGCTCATACCCCTGACTAACGGGAGTCCTAATTGCTACTACCGCAGAAGTGCGCACCGATCAGTAAAAGTTTCGGTCTTCAGATTTGTTTAAATTTTTACAAATATATTATCAAAAGTTCGTTTCTAGTGAAATTGGGAACTATTCAGTAGCCAGTGCATAGTAAGGCTAGCATAAAATAGGAAAGTCGAAAAAATAGTTATTTCATTGTTTTTCTTTGTATATTGTATAGTCGAAGTGAACACAAAAGAAAAAAAACATCCCGCACCGATAGCCGGTGAAAAAACATAAGAAAAGGTAATTGTCTACCTATGCTATTGTTATAATAGAGAATGGTGAAGTATATGGCATGGTAAGACAGTGACTATTTGGTATTAATCTTGTGGGGCAGGTTCGGGTTTGTATCCGGTCCTTTTCTTTTTTCCGTTGGCCTCGGGTGCAATACCCGGAGGACCCCAGCGACGACGACGACCAGCGGACCTTGAAGAAATCTCATACGAAACACGACGGACGGTCTGAAAGCTAAAATTCGCCGGTGGAAAGCGTAGGAGGTTGCGTGTTGCTCATCCAGGACCTGGTAACCACGTGGACTGGCACTACGCCATTGGTCAAGCCGGACATAACTTTCTTTTCCGGGATTCGAAGCGACGTGGGTGGTGCACTACTATAATCTAGGCTCGGATACGGTCAGTACTCCACGCTCAGCCGCAACACAGCTAGTAGCTGTTCCTCAGGAAGGCAATCCCGCCGTACGGTAATGGCCGCGTTTCGCCTTCGTCCAGCAATCGTCGTCTCCTCGATCTATCCCTGAGTGGTGACCGCAACCCAGATCCGTCAGAGTCCCCGCCTCATCCAGCAGCATGAAACATCGAATAATATGCAAGTACCCTTGCAAACCTCGGTCTGTGGTAGTCCACCAAAAACAACCGTTTCTGAATTTTCTTCCTCTGTCGTCAGTGAACTCGGATGGCTTTCTCCTCCGTGACGTGACACAGCAATAGATGCTCCTACTGAGGTAAGTGCTAGATGGTGCAGTAAATATAGCTGCGCTAATTAGCTTACGACCCAGTGCTTGACAACTTCCTTCCACAAAATTTGTTTTTTTCTTGCTTGAGTGGATAAATTGGGCTTCTTCTATGAATAAGGTAACGTGGAAATCCTCAATTTCAAAATTTCGCACTCGAAGAACATTTTTTCAATTCTTTCCACTGTTTAATACTACGATTCTTACATTAAGCTTTGGTATTGAACACCTCAGAACATTAGAATTTGGAAGCTAAAAATACCCGTGCTGCATTTGTCATGTTTGTAATCTTTGAATTGTAAACTCCACATTTACAGAGGTTTCAAATTTCGCACACGAACTACTTCAACCTAAAACGAAAATGCATATTATATTATATTTGTGACGTTAGGTAAATTTAGAATTAGTTTAAAACTATCTGAAGCTGGTTACAAAAAATCTGCGTTTTCTTTGAGTTTTGCTTTTTTCGATAACAATAAATAAACAATGTAAAAATGGTTGCTGAGATACAACCAGCGTCGATTACAATTCAGCGTCGGAAGCAGTTACTGTCAGATTTATTTATAGCAGCCGCCATTATGGCTAGCGTGGAAAGCTGGATAGTTGAAGAATTTGCCCTTCATTCTCAACACGCAAATGCGGTCGCTTGTTGGCTTCCACCGGATAACATGCTTCATTTGCTTCCTGATCACCTAAAGCCAACTCCTCATTCTGCTCTGTCACCGCCGCTATAGTAAATGTGGTACTTGAATAAAGTGCTCGCTGTGGGATCCACCGTCCAGAATACACGTTCTCCAGATGTGATCCACCGTGTTTCCTGGATTGCTGCCCCACTCACGCCAACCTTCTGCAGCATTCAAAGTTCTCACGTTCCAAGATCCGACTTTCCAATCGTTGTCCTTTATTCGTTGCCGGGTCTGTTGCCGTTGAATCAATCCGTTTGCTCTACTTTTGTCTTTCTTGGTAGCTTCTGAGAAATAAAACAATTTGCGCATCAATTCTTTGTTTTCGGATGGTATTGATTTGGGTTCATGGTATGAATTCAAGGAGCAGTTCCCCTATTTTGATTTAAAATTATTTTTTTTTTCAATATTGACGTAGGACTTACTTCTTTCTTTACTATACTGGGTGTCATTTAGATTTTTGGAAATCGAGAGCGTTACGCTGAGAGGGAAGATTTCAAACGTTACTAGCGCCTTTATCTTTCGATGGATTTAGAAGACTTATATATCAATCGACTCGGACACTCTCTAGCAATTTGTCAATTTCATTGAAACTTATTAACGATAAGCTATTGAAATTTTCAACTCTTGTCAAAGCCAATTAAAATTTCATATACAACCAATCCCGTGCATTCCTTACACGGACATCAGAATGCCTTCGGGCCTTCGGGTCCACCGCAAGATTTTCATTGTGTATACCGTATTCGAATCATTACAATTTGTGACAGCGGCGAGTACTGACGTGCTTTTTGCTCGCCCATTTTTTGTTTCGTTCGTTCGTTCTCTGTATTTACCTACACAGCATGCAGTCGCCAGCGGGAGAGCTGCCGGTGGGTCTGCGAGTACACGCTAACTTTCACTTACTCAGTGACTGAGTAAAATTGTATTGCCCTCTCTTTTCTTCTCACGGAAATTTTACTCAGTTTCCGCCAAAAGCAAGTTTATTCATAGCTATGAGTAGACCCGCTTTTGACGGAAACTGAGTAAAATTTCCATGAGAAAAAAAGAAACAGCAACACAATTTTACTCAGTCTCTGAGTAAGTGAAAGTTAGAGTGTATGCATGAAAGAGGAGGGCGCATTTTTTGTTATTCTGTGCTTGATGATGGTCGGATGCAGTGGTATCGGTTGCAATGGATGTGATCGCCCATCGCATCGCTCGGAGTTCACGGCAAGAGGCCGATGATGGCTGAGGCAGCGGTGGTAGATGAAGAAAAATAAAATAAGCCCAGATAGATTTGGATTGCTCATCCACGGGAAGTGATTGGTTTCATAATCCACATGATACCGGGATGGGTACGAGTCATGGCATATGACTGACCATATGTTAAGTTGTGGCTGGTACTAAACGACACTGTACATTAAGAGCCAGTTCGCGAGAAGCGCGACCCCCTTTCCAAGGGAGGTTGCAACGATGTTCTCCGATTTGAATGAAATTTTCAGGGTTTGTTCATATATGTAAGAGAAGGCATTTTGCAAATTTTCAGATTTTTTCATTGAGGGGAAGTGGGGTAAAACGGCCCTTCAAAAATTATTGTTCAAAAATCGCCAAAAACAAAAAAATGCAATAACTTTGGCCATGAGTGACCGATTTTGTTTAAATTTTGCACGTTTCTTCTACTCAATTAGTACTTTGTACCAAGTGGTTAATAGGGTTATAAAGTTGTTTACTTTAGGAGAAAATTGACTTTTTCGATAAAAAATGGTCGTTTTTCAAAAGGGAATATTTTTCACCAACAGATCTAGGATAAAAAACTAAACCCGTAAGGCAATTAAGGAACCTAAGAGCTTTCATCTCATATATAATGTAGAAGCGCCAACTCAAGAATTTCTAAGAAAATCGCAATTTTCTGCAACACTGTTTATTCTTAAGAAAGTTCGCACAAATTTCGACCTTACTTATGTTTATGTTTTCCGATCTGGTTTTTGTTGCAGTTGAAATTAAAAATCAGAATTTTCTTTTAGGGAAGTGTAGGGTAAAATAGTCCTTTTAAAAATAAATGTCAAAAAATACATAATTTTTTATGTGAGTTCTAGCAGAAAATATATAAGTTTAAAAAAAAGTTTCTTCTTTCTTTCAATTCATCTATATTTTTCGTTTCAATAGATACGTATATCCTTCGCTGATCTATATTAGATAGCAAACTATTTGCAGAACAATTTTTAATAGAAGTAAAATAGGACCAAAATAAGTGCCCTAAACATTAGAACGTCTTTCGCAAACTGAAACAAAAATGAACGATTTCGGCGAACGTGCTTGTGATATTTTTGTTTGAATCAGCTACAATTAATGTGGGTACCGGTAGTGATGTTGCTTTTACATCTATGCGAACAAAAAACAATTATTCTTAACGACAAATGAGCAATTTCGGTAAATTGGGTAAAATAGCCTTGTAAAAATAAAATGTCAAAAATTCATAAATTTTTATATGTGAGCTCAAGCAGAATATACATCAAACTTATTGAAACTTATTTCAGTGCGCCGACTTAAGGTCACTCCTGAAGTGCTCGCGTTTTCGGGGGCACACCACTCGATAGGGAAGCAACGCACAACTGTCATTTTTATTATTTCACGCATGCTGCGACGCAGCAAAGCTAAGTCAACAAAAATGACAGTTGTGTGCCGTCTCTGAATCGAGTGGTGTGCCCCCGAAAACGCGAGCACTTTTAAACTTGGATTCCATCAGGAGTGACCTTAAGAATAATCAATCAAATTATGAATTTCTGCACATTGCACTGTTTGTTTGCAAGCCAGTTTGTGAGAATCGCAACTCCATTTTATCGATGTTTCAGCATCTGGCTGAAACTCACAAGGTTTATTTCTATATGTAGATGAAACTATTTGGCAAAATATTGGGATGGGGAGAGAGGGGTAAAATAGATCTCCAAATATAAATAATGTTACGAAACAAGATAATCGTAACCACACTTCTTAGATTTGATTATTCCGACCCAACTGGCAACTAATCTAGTGATTTTACTAGTTTGCTTCGAAATTCTTCCAAGCTTAGTATTTTTATGGTTTTCTATCTGTCAACAATTAAATCCTTCACAATCTCTCAATCTCAAAAAATAACGTGAACTAGTCAACTAGTCATGTCATTTCTATAATATTCCGGCGGAGGTATTGTAAACTTTGCGCCGTCTTAAACTTCCGTTCAAAAATAATGTTCCACCAAAATATATTCCCACCAGTTCCTCCATGGTAACGTCTTAATTGCAACAACGATGCATGGTTCAAGAACGACGTAAAGCAAAATCCAATGCTTTAGCTAGTTTCCATCCATTCGGAAGTGAGAACATTTGTTTTGGTACTTTGTTTGTTACATTGGTACTTCAACACGGTAGTCTATTCCTCGGTGAAAAAAGCAATAGATAGATTTCTCAAAAAGTATTGCAAGCTGTTACTACCCAAGTACTACTTCTTAGCAAACCACACCTTATGGTTTGTTGGAAATATGTTCATTTAAGGTTAGCAAAGATTTCAAGAGAAAAAGGCTGATATTTAAGGCATCCTTTTTACAATCAACTGCACAGTTTTGTTGAGGTACTCAAGCACTTTCAGGTGGTGTAAATTAAGCCGAGAATAAAACAGTTTTGCTTGGTAATCTTTAAATTAATTGATTAAGCGATCTACAATTTACATACTTTATCTATGAGTGTAGAAACGTGTATCCTAAAATTTGAAGTATTTTCATGAGGGGTGTGTTTTCAAATCGTCAGACAATTGATACACTATCCTATTCAATAGTATACACATTACATTGTTACGCTCTCCTTGTAAAAAATCAGCTCGTTGAAGAAAAAAAAAGGTTTCTCCCGTATTGTGCAAAATGAATGCAACTTTGTTAAACTTTGGAGAGTTTTTTACACAGTTGTGTAAACATAGAATCGAGGGTATTCCATTACCTATGAGATAAAATTGGCCAACTCTTGAAAATATATACACCCGATTAGAACTGGTATAGTCCATTCAGTCAAACATTTGGTTTAGATTGTATCTCTGTAATATTAGCTAGCAGTTTGAAGGTTAGTAATTCAAAATGTATGAATGGTACACGGTTTGACGTTTTTGCACAATAAACTTGCAGAATTTGGTTTAAATTGATAATGATGGAGGATGAAAGAGAGTTATGAATACCACACAATCGTTACAAGCTACAAAAACAAGCCTATGGTAACCTGATGCAAGTAGGTACAAAAGAAAAATATAATCTGAGAAGCAGCTCCACCAACAAGCTACACAGATAAAAATATGTTGTGATTTTAAATGTATTTCCATGCACATATTTGGAGCATGCAAATAAACGCAACATTCAATCGATCTTACTATTCTTTTAAATCGAAATAAATTTAAACGGTGCTTGCTTGCAAAGTTCAATCAAATTGAATTAAATATCGAATGTTAATTCGTTTGATGGGTTCAGCTGCAATTTTACACGTCGTTGAATTTTCTAAATTATTTGCTGTGTATGTTTAAACGTTACGAAATTGCTCATTTGCCCTTAAGAATAATTGTTTTTTGTTCGCATAGCTGTAAAAGCAACATAAAAACCGGTACCCACAGTAATTGTAGCTGATTCAAAAAAAAATATCAACAAGCACTTTCGTTGAATCCGTTAATTTTTGTTTCAGTTTGCGAAGAACGTGCTAATGTTTAAGGAACTTATTTTGGTCCTATTTTACTTCTGTTGAAAATTGTTCTGCAAATAGTTTGCTATCTAATATAGATCAGCGAAGGATATGCGTATCTATTGAGATGAAAAATATAGATGAATTGAAAGGAAGACGAAACAGTTTTTTTAAACTTATGTATTTTCTGCTAGAACTCACATAAAAAATGATGTATGTTTTGACATTTATTTTTAAAGGACTATTTTACCCTACACTCCCCTAATGAAAAATTCTGATTTTTGATTTCAACTTAGACAAAAAAGTTTGGACAGTTTCCCCCAGATCGGAAAACATCAACATAAGTAGGGTCAAAATTTGTGCGAACTTTCTTTTGAATAAACAGTGTTGCAGAAAATTGCGATTTTCTTAGAAATTCTTGAGTTGGCGCTTCTACATTATATATGAGATGAAAGCTCTTTAGTTCCTTAATTGCCTTACGGGTTCAGTTTTTATCCTAGATCTGTTGGTGAAAAATATTCCCTTTTGAAAAACGACCATTTTTTATCGAAAAAGTCAATTTTCTCCTAAGGTAAACAACTTAATAACCCTATTAACCACTTGGTACAAAGTACTAATTGAGTAGAAGAAACGTGCAAAATTTAAACAAAATCGGTCACTCATTGCCAAAGTTATTGCATTATTTTGTTTTTGGCGATTTTTGAACATCAATTTTTGAAGGACCGTTTTACCCCACTTCCCCTCAATGAAAAAATCTGAAAATTTGCTAAATGTCTTCTCTTACATATATGAACAAACCCTGAAAATTTCATCCAAATCGGAGAATATCGATACAAGAGGGGGTCGCGCTTCTCGCGAACTGGCTCTTAAAACATGGATCGAAAAAAAAAACTGCGTCAAAAGGTCGAAGGACAAAAGGTCGAAATGAAGAAAGACCCTTTTTTTCTTCCTTCTTTATTATTTTGTCTCCCTTTTAACCTCTATTTTCTTTCTTCTTTCTTTTTCCTTCTTCTTTCTCCCTTCTTACTTCATATGCTTATTCCCTTCCATTCTTCTTCCTTCTTTCTTCTTTCTTACTTCTATCTTCCTTCCATATTTCATCTTCCTTATTTCTAACTTCTTTCTTCTCTCTTTCTTCCTTCTTCCTCTCTTCTTTCTTTCTTTTTTCAGTTTTTCAGGAAACAGTTTTTCTTCCTTCTTTCTTTCTTCTCTCTTTTTGGCTTCATTCTTTCTTCCGCCTTTCTTCCTTCTTTCTTCTTTCAACTTTTTTTTTCCTTCTTTCTTTCTGCTTTCTCCCTTCTTTTTCCCTTCTTTCTTCCTTATTTCTTTCTTCTTTTTTCCTTCTTTCTTCCTTCTTTCTTCTTTTTTCTTCCTTTTTACTTCCTTATTTCTCTCTTCTTTGTTTTTTATTTCTCCCATCTTTCTTTCGTCCTTCCCTGTTACTTGCTTCTTCTATCTACCTTATTTTTTGTTTCCTTGTGTATTCCTTCCTTCTTCTTTCCTTCTTCTACTTTCCTTCTATCTTCTTTCTTCATTACAGTGTTGACCCGATTTTGTCACTCCCCGATTTTATCTACCCCCGATTTTATCACGTTTTCGACCCGATTTTATCACGTTTTCGACTCGATTTTATCACCCCAAAAATTTTTGTCATTCTTTTTATTTTCGTAAATAATACCACAAACAACATTGATTTTCATGAATAACTTTTACCGCCTGTAATTTATTACGAACGACTTCTGAGTACCTGGGAAATATTCTGTAAGCAATTTCGACAAGTAATAACGGGTACCGTTCACGCATTTGGCCTCCCCAAGGCATAAAGTGATTCATATTTATGAAATATATTTTTTTACAATTTTGTCACATACCCTGTTTTATCACCCCAAAATTCACCAGGGGGTGATAAAATCGCTTCCCTGTTACTTGCTTCTTTTTTTGCATCCTTGTGTCTTCTCTCCTTCTACAATCTACATTCTTTCTTCGTCCTTCTTTTTTCCTTCTTCCATCTTCCCTCTTCTTTCTTTCTTTTTTGTTCTTTTTTCTTCCTCTGTTTTTATTCATTCTTCTTTTTCTTTTCCTACCGTATATTTTCCCTCCCTCCTTCTTTCTATCTTTCACTTCTCATTTTATCACTCCTTATATCACATTTCTCACTTGTCACTTTCTACTTCTAATTTCTTCCTTTTTACTTTTCACTTCTCATTACGCACTTCTTACTTCTCACTCACTACGCACTGTTCACTTCTCATTTCTCACTTTTCACTATTCACTATTCAAAAAATCAACTACAATGATGAAAATAAAAATTTGATTAAAATAATTACTTTCAATTATTTGCAAATAAAGCATGCATAATCAGCAATAGTGTTAATATTCATTTTAGATTAGAAAATTTCGCCGTATTACATGTAAATGTTTTTAAAAAGTCCGCAACAAAATAATTTCCAGAAGAATATACTTTGGTTTTCATTTTCTGATAAATTATATTATTACACTTGACTTACACTCGGAGTTTGGAGCCAAAGCATTAAATAAGTTTTCGTTGACGTATTAGCAGTACCTCCTCTATTTTAGTTGGGTTACTGCTCCTTGACTTGTTTCTTATTGTTGTGATTTTTTCAGCAGTAGGCGCGCATGTTAGCAAAAATAAGTAACGAAAATAGTGCTGAATTTCTTTGTTTGGAAAACGAAAATAGCACATTTTGCCCAAGTCTGAAAATTTTATTAATAGAATTTAAACTTCAAATACTATCATCAATAAGAAATCTAAGAATGCCCTACATTTGCTTGAGTAAATAGGGGCTCAATAGTTAGAAACAAAGCAATTCTAATTATGTATTTAATTGTTAGTTTTATTTCCAGAAGTTTTGAATAAACAAATTGCTAATAATTCTACACAGCATGGAAGTCGTCGTCTCCAATATCAATACCTCTAATCAAACTCCATAGATCCTAAAGGTAAAAGTTAAATGTAAATACGTTACGTTTATACAAGTCCTACGTCTACTCGCGGTTATGTTAAAAACATTACCCATTGCTTTTTAGGATGATATTTAAGTTTGCTCTATATCTGAAATTTTAATTCATTTTTTATTTCAACATTTTCATTTTGAATATTTTAATCGTACAACTTTAGTATATTAGTTTTGAGATTTCTCCTTGTAGCTTCTTCGTGTTTAGCTTTACATTGTGTGTGTGTGTTTTTTTTCTTCCTAAGCAATGGAGGGGGAATCTGCTCAACAGACATCCTGGGTTGACCAGGAAGTGCGGGGTTAGGGGCCACCTCCAACGAGGCAGAACTGCATCCCCGACCCGCTAAACCGTTTCCATTGCCGCCAAGCCCATCGTCCCTTCGGTACAACCAGAAAGCTTCAAAGGGGCCAGTGCATAACGCACCCTCGAGGTTAGCTGCGTGTCCTTGCAGCATCGAACATCGTGACTCGCTTTTTAGAAGAACACCATGGTATCGTGCCAGCGCATTGCCGGCTTTCCAGGTGGCCTTACCACGCCCTATGTCCTCGGAAGGTGGGCAGGGTCGACTTCGCACCTGCTTCCCTCTGCACGACTGGTATCAAGAATGATGATACCGCGTGCACCCCAAATTGACCTTTCTGCGATAGGGCCTATTCGCCCAGCACACAGAGGGACTTGCCGACGCGGTGCCTACGCCTGCCCCAGCCTTGACGAGGACCCTTTCCGTCCTCGGGCTCGGAACCCGCCCTGTTGACCGACGCCGCGAAAGCGACGATACCATGTTGTTCTTCACGCGGCCACTTGTTCGATAAAGGATGGAATTCGCCCACAGAGCACCGGTATGACCCATGAAGCCGACTCCGAACCTTGGACCACCTCTTATTTGCGCCTGAACTAGCCATTCCTGAACTCGAGTCCACGCGCCACCTTCTGTGTAGCTCCGAGACGATTTGGACGATAGCCGATAAAACGGCGTTCCAGCCAACTTCATCTTTACACATCCTCCGGACTAGGTTGTCCGGGGTAGTGTCCAGACCACATGTGGCAAGCATGTGGTCACGCATTGTGTGAAAACGCGGGCACACGAACAACACGTGTTCCGCCGTTTCCTCTAAACCTACGCACACCGAACCGGTGTAGGTACTGTCTGAAGCAACCATGGCCTGTAAGGACCTGGGTCAGGTGGAAAGTGATTTCCCCATGGCGCCTCTTGACCCACGTACCTATCTCCGGTATCAACCTATGTGTTCCGGAACTGTGGAACTGTCCCACGCACCCTGCCATTTGACCATTGAGGCCAACCTGACAGTCCTACGGATGCCTCTCGTGCCGCGCATTTCTAAGCACTCTATGTCTTCACCAATAACGATGTCAATAGGCATCATACCGGTGATGACGCAAAGTGCATCGTGCGACACGGTACGGTACGCGCTCGCAACTCTTAGGCACATGAGCCTATACGTACTTTCTAACTTCGTTCTGTAGCAGTTAATACGCAGGGCCGTGCCCCAAGCTGGCCCCCCATACCTCAGTATGGACAGAGCAACGCTAGCCAGAAGCTTGCGCTTGCTGGCATAAACCGTAGAGCTATTGGACATCATCCGGGACAATGCCGCTATACCCGCCGTAATTGACGTGGCTACCAAAGGTGAGCTTATCGTCGATCATTACCCCCAAGAGTTTGATGGAGCGTTCAGAGGTGACCGTGCAGTTGCCTGCCCTTATCACCGCTTGTTGCTCCGACTTTCGGTTGTTAACAACAACCATCGAAATTGTGGATGAGTTCACTCCTCCACAATTGCGATCGAGTGGGCTGCAGTCAACTCTACCTCTTCGATCGATTCGCCGTAGACCTCCAGCGTAATATCGTCAGCGAAGCCTGCGATTGCCACGCCCACCGGGAACTTCAACCTCGAGACACCGTCGTACATGACGTTCCATAACACCGGACCCAGTATGGAACCTTGCGGAACCCCTGAGGTTATGTCAACGCACTTCCGACCCGCCTCCGTGTCGTATACCAGTACTCGATTCTGAAAGTAGCTTCCGAGAATCTTGTACAGGTTCTCGGGAATTCCAAGACGCAGGAGCGCATCTGCAATAGCTGCCCAACTGGCACTATTGAAAGCATTCCTCACGTCGAGAGTCACTACTGCACAATAGCGAACTCCCCTCCTCTTACGCTGGATAGCTATCTCCACGGATTTGGTAACCGACAATATAGCGTCTACGGTCGACTTACCCTTTCGGAAGCCAAACTGGTTACTTGATAGACCATCCGCACCCTCCGTGCGTATCAACAACCTGTTGAGGATGATCTTCTCGAGCACCTTCCCCGCCGTATCAAGCAGGCATATTGGTCTATATGCCGACGGATCCCCCGGTGGTTTTCCCGCTTTTGGCAATAGGACCAAGCTCTGCCTTTTCCATGACTCCCTCGTCCAGGCATCTCTGCATGACAGATCTGAACATCTCGGGAGCCTCGGCAATGGCCGCTTTGATGGCCAGGTTCGGAATACCATCCGGTCCTGGCGCCTTACCTACACTAAAGGACTGTTCAATCCCCGCAAGTTCCGCCACCGTTACTCTTCCCTCGTCGGCCACCCTGGCCCGTGGCAGCTCCACAAAGGGAGGCCAGGGACTTGGGTCGTGACGTGGGAAGAGCCCCGCGATGATTCCCTCCAGCATCTCTGGAGACCGCTCTGTAAGGGCCATCGCCCCACGTGTCTTGGCCATTTCGACCCTATAGGCGTCACCCCAGGGATTCGCGTTGGCACTTTGACACAGGCCCTCGAAGCAGGCTTTTTGCTTGATCTAATCTCAGTCTTCAGAGCGGCTCTAGCAGCCACGAACGCCACCCGTCGTTCAACACGCTCCTCTTCTGTGCGTGCTCGCTGCATCCGCCTCCTTGCCCGTAGGCAGGCGCGGCGCAGGTTCGCAATTGCTTGAGTCCACCAGTAAGCCGGTGGTCTCCCATTCCTAGGGTGGACTTTCCTAGGCATGGTGGCATCGCATGCACGCGAGAGTACTGTTACCAGCTGCTCGTGTGTGTGTGTGTGTGCGTGATTCCAATCTTTATTATCCTAGCAGAGGATATCAAGTGCTACCCCAAAGTGATAGTGCCCAGAAATGTGAGGAAGACGGTGAGACTAGACTGGACGCTATGGTGAAGTGGCAGACAGGCAGTGGCGACTATGCAGGTAATGGATGATGGACCCACCGGCTCATCCCCAATGTGTTGACGACTTCCCTAGACATTCGTGTATCATCGTTTTAGCCTCATGATATACGTCATATAGGGGAACGGTTCGGCATTTCATCCCATTGCTCCTATTTCAATCCCATCAAAAACAAAGCAATGAAAAGGAATTTGGTTTGTTTCTTATATTTGTTATTTTTTTCAGCAGTAAGCACGCGTGATAGCAAAAAGAAGCGACGAGATTGGTGCTGTAATTCTTTGTTTTGCGATGAGATGAATATATGTTCAGTGAGATGGAAAATGGAACAGTTCCCCTACGTCACCCCAGGATATACGAATAATAATGAAAGGATGTTATGAAAACTCATATGTGAATATGTACGTTATGTGGAAGATATTGATTTGGAAAATGTATTGGAGGTAACCACTTTCCCTTCGATGGGACTTGAAGGGTCATGGGTTCGAGTCCCATCGAAGGGAAAGTGGTTACCTCCAAAACATTTTCCAAATCAATATCTTCCACATAACGTACATATTCACATATGAGTTTTCATAACATTGTAAATTAACGTCCAAGTCGGGTGGTTTAATCCTCGGAAATAGGCAATTAACTTTGATTGAACTGAATGAAAGGATGTTCAATCGCATCTCTTACTCTATTATTGCTTACAAACATTCCCTTAGAACTGGCGCTGAAATTTCATGACTACTTTTGTTCCGGTTTCACATTCACAAAACTATTTTTTACAATTTTAAATACCGTCTGTCGCATCAAGTCTTGTATATTAAGTGAGTGAAAACTATTTGGAAAAAGTGTTTGGTTGGGAACAAAATATTACTTGCACGATTACTTTAGGTTGTATGAAGATCAACCAATAAAATCGAACGTAACCTTTCCCTTCTGAAGGGCAATTCTTTCTAAAGCCAAGCTAGATACCAAAAATCATTTCACATTAGTTTCTGTGCGCTAAATGATTTGGCAGCTTCTTCAACACTTCCAGAAGTGAATCAATACGGATTTCGGCTATGCATGGCATTGGGCAACCATTCATATTTTTAACTGAAACAAAGTAATACTTAGTTTAAAACGTCATTTCACACAAAACTTCAAATGATTTTTACCAAGTTTTTTTTAACTTTGGAGCGCTCTTGCCTTTCCTTGGTGTTTACCTATTTTATATTCGAGATGTATTAATTGTACCGAATATTTTAGTACCTGATACACTGGATTAGCTACCTCCAGAACCAGTTGTTCGATAAACAGTTTTCAATTAAATTTTGGTTCAAATCTGCTATCAATATTTGCTCGACTCCAACGTAATCAGATGAAGTAAAATGAAAGTATGATGATGATTATGTAAAATTTCCAAAATTTGCAATGAAAGTGAGTACATGCTGAAGGTTGTGTAAGAAGTTATGTTCATCGTAAACTGGTTTGTCTACACGAACGTCGCTTCCCGACTTCACAGCAGCGCACGCACCACCGCACAATCGTAACTCGTTCGTGGAGTCAGTTTAGCTCGGTGGAAAATAAATGTGATGCAACGAGATGATGCATTTATCCGCACCAGGTAAGTTTTCGCGCGTAGACTCCAAGTGCAACTACTCCGGCTGCAGTGTTGATGCAACTTTATACCTTCGTGGCTGACTATCTATCTGTCCGTCTGTCTCTCAGCTGTATGGATTTATATGTGCATAATATCGAGTTTCCATCCCCCACTCTTACTGCTCAACCTGATTGCGAATCTTTTCTGCAAGTACCCCCACCTACTTACCTGTGACGGATGATTGTAGTTGCACTTTATAAAGACTTTATCTTGAAATGTGTGCAAGGTACTACCTCTTGATAGTGCACTAGGCAATGCTTTCGACTGGGTACCAGGCAGGGCTTTACCGGTCATGTAACCCCCCGCCATACCTCTGCCGTAGGAGACTGCTTCGCCGACGTCGCGTCGGTTGTACACAATTGCAGCTCGTCCAAGGCCAGCCTCAGCGTTCCGTCGCACCGCTCGGGAAACTGTTTGTAGCTGTTGATGTCGTTGTCATCGACGTTGTATAGTTTTGCCCTCCAACCCCCTTTCCAACCCCTCCAGATGCACCCAGTGCGGAAACTTTTCCTCTACCGAGAGCACTCGAAATCTCAAAATGCATCCACGGAATCATGTGACTCTGTTGCGAATTTTTATCTATGGAACTAGTCGCACGGCTAGGTAAACCTCACCTGAGATAAGACGAAAAGTGGAAACCGTGGAAAACCAACCGAGCGGGTAGCGCGGGGATAGTTTTCTGAGGATGCTGTTGGACAAGGGAAACTGCGGAAAAATCGATCGCTGCTTGACGGAAGGGATCGGGGGTTCTCTTTTTCTACGATGGCAAGACAAACTGTGACAAGAGTCTATGAAGAGAAAAATGGTACAAGAGTCGTTGCATCGTTGCTCGTTGTCGACTTGGTTGTGGCTGTGATTTTATTTCCGCGCCTAAGCAGGCTCGTGACTTCCTCGGTGTTTCATATAATTAATTTTTAATGATAATACAATCTCAGTTGAAATGTGCATATTTCAAAGGCAGTCAATAAAACTGCATATGGTAATAAACATGTTTATTGAATTTCCAAAACCCAAGAATCCCCGATTAATTCACTTAATAGCGGTAAAAGTGCCCTTTTGAAATAGACAAAAATCATAGTTATTTTCCATTCTTCGTATTGTAAAAAATATATTAACATACACTCCATCTAATAGGATCTATTGACAGGAATTATGGCTATCAGCCGCGACCCAAAGGGAAGTACATATTAATAATTGAGTCTAAGCAGGTGACCATGACCATGATCGTGTGACCATTGAAACTTCATGGTTTTATAAAATAAAATTTTGTGATGGAGTATTTGTGGTTCTCTCGAAAGCAATTCGATTTATCGATAGGAATCGATATACGATATAGTCCAGATTCCTGATATGGAAGGATATTTCCGAATTGGATCTGTTCGTATACACGCAATAAAAAGCGTTCCCGAATTCGTGAACCAGCAAAAATACATGGATTCGGGAACACCAGTTACGTTTTCCAGAACGTTCCAGAAAACGTGACTGTATCCCCGAATCCGTGACTGTTGTTCCCGAAAACATACACCGTGAACTCTTTAGTTTACGAATTCATGGATGCATCTTAAACTTAGTCTTAAACTTCTAAATTTAGCTTCATTTGCGGGAATGTAAAGGTTCTCACGAAATTTGATTGGAAAAGCGACATGGTGATTGGGGGCTTGCTCTTCTCCCATCTACCGGCTTACAAGGCCACGTGGGTTTTCCGTGATGGATCGGAACCATTTGCATCAGCTGAAAATAGAAAACGCAGTCCTTTTGATGAGTGTCGATGATGTCTGATCATCAGCTTTGGAGAATCCTGAAGCTCAATCAATGCTGGATATCCAAACGGCCATTCCCAGCATGTAATCGAACAACGTGCCAGAAATCGGTCGCACTTCTTGGATGATGTGTTAAACTTACTTCATGACACCCACTCAATTGCTGCATAATTGAATCTCAAACAACGACGTACATCATCGAAGTAATCAGACCGGTAGTAAATTTAATTCAGGAAATTAGCCACACCCTACTTAGGGACGAAAACGAAATCAACAAATAAACGGTTGCTTAGAAATCAGCTGTACGTCGTAAAAGCGGCAAATGCAGAATAGGGATGACCCAATCGCAATTTTTGGTTTTGATATCGTTATAGCGAATCAGGAAAGAAGTACACAATGTGTCATGAACATGTCATGTCATGAACGAACAACAAAACCATTTTATTTCGTGCAAGCAAATATGCGCCCCCCAGCACAGCTTCGAGTTCAGGCTTCTAGAGGTTAAGAAACTATTCTTACTGTACATGCTATGGACACAGAGAAACAGACGTCTCACTCAACATATCATTCATCATTTGAATGGTTGATATAATTTTTTGTAGGTGGTCAATCGGCACTACCGCCATGTGGTTGCCGCTTCGCCACACACAATGGTTATAGCATGTTTCTGTGACGATGATTTGGATTGTTTTTTGTTCTAAGTTTCTATGTGCTATGGAGTTTCAATAATTCAAGACCGATAACGATGCCGGCCACAGTCAATTTAGGAGAGGAAAATTAGAAAAATATATTAAGCTCTTTTAGTGGAATGTATTCAACCGTCTAAGATGAATTAAGTACTCTCCATTTAATTCCACCAATTATTTTCGATATCTTTGCAGATACGAATTTCGACCAGAACTGTGTGGTCGTCTTCAGTGTTTTGTACTTGACTCGACTTATCTCGAAGTCAAGTCAAGTACGAGACACTGAAGACGATCACACAGTTGTGGTCGAAATACGTATCTGCTAAGATATCGATAATAATTGGTGGAATTAAATGGAGAGTACTTAATTCATCTTAGACGGTTGAGGAAAATTAGTTCGACACTCATTGCTACAAGGGACCGAGGAATCATCTGCATCTCCGTGAGCGCCACAGGAAAGGGACAGTTGGTTAGATGAGAAGGTAAACAATAGGTAGTCGCCTTGGTAAGCGATTCAATAATTATTGTAGGGGAACTGTACCAGTTTTGGCCAGTTACTCGCATAACTCCAAAATATAGCAATTTTCGAGGGTTTTACAGTCGCCTCTCCACATCTCGATATTGAAGGGACCATCGAAATAGGCAGCAGGGACTATGTCCAAGGGCTTGACGATCCCTCCTCAGGCCATCTGCGAGTTGTGGCGCCTGTCTAGGATGTGGTGGGGTTTGACAGTGGGCCCCCTCTATAACAAGCTGCATGCATGGCCGGATTTATGGGGGGGCCGAGGGGGCCGTGGCCCCGGGCCCCCACAAATCTTATGTACCAAAACCAACCTTTTTTGTACATTTTGGGGCCCCCACATACCGTCGGCCCCGGGGCCCCCTTCCGGCTAAATCCGGTCCTGGCTGCATGTATCCACAAGTAGGCTCCGCCAAAGCGACCGTGTGCCGTTCAAAGCGCACAAGCCCAAGTCCTGGTGTTAGGTGGGACGCTAAACAGCCCTGACACGACGGCCCTCCGACGAGCCGCCTTTAAAAACAACCATTACGAACGACATAGAAGATAATACGACTCGATACAATCGGCAACGACCTAGGCGACGAATCACGATTGGAAGCCTGGAACATGGAACTGCAAGTCGCTAGGCTTCGCAGGTTGCGACAGGATAATCTACGATGAATTAAATACCCGCAACTTCGACGTTGTAGCGCTGCAGGAAATCTGCTGGACAGGACAGAAAGTGTGGAAAAGCGAGCATCGAGCGGCTACTTTCTACCAAAGCTGTGGCACCACCAACGAGCTGGGAACCGGCTTCACAGTGCTGGGAAAGTTGCGCCAACGCGTGATTGGGTGGCAGCCAATCAACGCAAGGATGTGCAAGCTGAGGATAAAAGGCCGTTTCTTCAACTATAGCATCATCAACGTGCACTGCCCACACGAAGGGAGACCCGACGACGAGAAAGAAGCGTTCTACGCACAGCTGGAGCAGACCACTGCGATGCCCACTGCGGGACGTCAAAATCGTCATCGGTGACATGAACGCTCAGGTAAGAAGGGAGGAAATGTATAGACTGGTCATCGGACCGGATAGTCTGCATACCGTATCGAACGACAACGGCCAACGATGTATAAACTTTGCAGCCTCCCACGGAATGGTAGTCCGAAGTAGAGGCCTGAATAAGAGAAACGCGGATAGAAAATATGACTCTGCCAACACTGCATTCAAACTTCTTCATCAAAGAACAACACATGAAAAGGAAGAAATGGTTTATGTAGATAAAATCTCACAATCCGCTATTTTATGTTTCCACATTATATAACAATAGAATCCAATAAACAATGGAATTTCATTTCATAATCTATTAATGACCAACATATATTATTGCAAACTAATGTAAAATACATTCAATCTTGTTTATTGAAAAATGGCATTAAATCGAATTTGTCCGTTTTCAGTATTTGAGCCAACATTTTGGCTGCATGACAGGTCTCCTGCTCGATTGGCTGTTGTTTTTTGACGGTTCGATTGGCGGCACATACCTATCCGCGTTTCTCTTATTCAGGCCTCTAGTCCGAAGCACTTTCTTCCCCCACAAGAATATCCACAAGGTCACATGGAAATCACCTAATCAAGTAACGGAAAACCAAATCGACCACGTTCTAATCGACGGTAAATTCTTCTCCGACATCACGAACGTACGCACTTACCGCAGTTCGAATATTGAATCTGACCACTACCTCGTTGCAGTATGTCTGCGCTCAAAACTCTCGGTGTACAACACGCATCGGAGTCGTCCACCGCGGCTAAATATTGGGCGGCTACAAGACGGTAGACTAGCCCAAGACTACGCGCAGCAGCTGGAAGTGGCACTCCCAACGGAAGAGCAGCTAGGCGCAGCATCCCTTGAAGATGGTAGGAGAGATATTCGCTGCACTAGACACGGTGGCTCCGGATCAGAGAAAAGACTGGTATGACGGCGAATGTGAGAAGTTAGTTGAGGAGAAGAATGCAGCATTGGCGAGATTGCTGCAACACCGCACGAGGGCGAACGAGGCACGATACAACAGACAAAATTCGATTTTCCAGAGGAAAAGCGGCAGCAGGAAGATCGAAACCGTGAAGAGACGGAGCAACTGTACCGCGCTATTAACGCACGAAAATTCTATGAGAAGTTGAACCGTTCACGTAAGGGCCACGTGCCACAGCCCGATATGTGTAAGGATATAAACGGGAACCTCCTTACAAACGAGCGTGAGGTGATCCAAAGGTGGCGGCAGCACTACGAAGAGCACCTGAATGGCGATATGGCAGACAACGGTGGCGGCATGCAAATGAACCTAGAAGCACGCGTGCAAGACATGCGACTTCCGGCTCCGAATCTCCAGGAAATCCAGGAGGAGATCGGCCGGCTGAAAAACAACAAAGCCCCTGGAGTTGACCAACTACCAGGAGAGCTGTTTTAACACGGTGGTGAAGCACTGGCTAGAGCGCTGCACTGGGTGATTACCAAGGTTTGGGAGTATGAGGTTCTGCCGCAGGAGTGGATGGAAGGTGTCGTGTGTCCCATCTACAAAAAGGGCGATAAGCTGGATTGTAGCAACTATCGCGCAATCAGATTGCTGAACGCCGCCTACAAGGTACTCTCCCAAATTTTATGCCGTCGACTAACTAAGGGTATGCGATAACACACTTTTTCCTAACGAAACGAAACGAAACGAAATTTAAAATGTGTATGTTGATTCGGATCGAAACGAAACGAAATATAGAGTTACTTTCGAGACTTCGAAACGATACGAAATCAAGGTTCATTTATTTCGAAATTTTTCGAAACGAAACGAAATTTTAATTTTTTTTCCGCGGAATTTTTATTAAAATGGTTTTACGCAATTCTGACTTCACTTTTTCGAAGTCAAATAACTGTTTTTAGAATTATAATAACAGAAGAGGTAGTCTGGGATAAATCGCCGCATTCTTGCCGCATATAACATTGGCGATAAGGCAATACCCCAGCATTTGTTCCGCTTTCAAAGGAATTCATCGTGAAGCGTGTTCAGGATCTGATCATTTTTATATCAATTCTATATCAGTAAGTACATAAAAATATAGAAATTGTGGGATTTTTTTTCAAAATTCGTTTAAAACCTTAGTTCATTTAAGAATTATGTAATTATGTTGAAGCTCCAAGAGATATAAATAAATTTTAGGGGATTTAAAGTAATTAATTTACAAATAATTTATCTTATCCTGTTTATATACTTGACAGTAAACTTTTTGGCCATGGAGATGGAAAGTAGCCTTTGAAATTAAAACAATATAAATTAAAAACAAATCGTTACCCACTGAATGCATAGTTTCTGGCGCCATTTTCATGCGTGTTGAACATAACTGCATCAAAATTATGTGCGGTTTAATTGCAAATTGTGACTAATAAAGTAAGGTAAGTGGAATACAAACCAAAGGGATTGTTTCTCAAGGTTCGTATTTAACTATTTCTATTGGTAGTTTACTCAACGAGTCTACTACAATTTATATCTTCTTCTTCTTCTTCTTATTGGCATTACATCCCCACACTGGGACAGAGCCGCCTCGCAGCTCAGTGTTCATTAAGCACTTCCACAGTTATGAATTGCGAGGTTTCTAAGCCAAGTTACCATTTTTGCATTCGTATATCATGAGGCTAACACGATGATACTTTTATGCCCAGGAAAATCGAGCAAATTTTCAATCCGAAAATTGTCTTGACCGGCACCGGGAATCGAACCCAGCCACCCTCAGCATGGTCTTGCTTTGCAGCCGCGCATCTTACCGCACGACTAAGGAGGGCCCCTATTTATATATTTAGTAAATAAATAGCTGTACGTATTTTGATCCTTTGATTCGAAATCCTTCCACGGTGCACGGATTTCGGTTCAAGAGGCGTAGCTAAAATTCATTATTTTATTATATTTCTTTAAATTTCTAATGTGTAAATGCGCAACAGTTTGAAAATAGTGGCCTTCGTGCTCCTGTATTAACGATAAATGTTTCATTTGCATTCGTTTTTAATTTTCCAGACCCTTTTTCACATACTGAGGTGCTTAAGTGTACGGATTTCGATGCCCCACGTTATCGTGCTAAGTCAAAATTAGGAAATGAATGCATAGATTTTTTTTAGTGGAATACTCAGTTATTTATCCACATCTGCCAAGCGTGTATACGCAGATAGAGAATTGATATTACCAGACCAACATTTGAAAAGAGCGTAACAGCCAAAACTTATTCCTTCTTATTCTTCGTCTACATATATATATAGCACACATTTTTTTACCAATCTGTTTATTTATGAGGCTCAGATGTTTAATAATAAACTCTACGGAGCCGAAAACATTAGAAATAATAGAACTAATTATTCTGAAGAAGTTTATTTATTTATTACTTTTCTTCGAACTAATCGTACAGACAGATACTACTAACTAATTGTACTACTTTTAAACACACACTTGGTCATATTATAATTAAAATAAACATACACTTCATTAAAACGTCAACAACAAATACCAAACGGGTTATTTTGTCCAAAAACGGTGCGGTGTGCTGGAAGACGTAGGAAATCTGTATGGTGGGTTGATCTCGCTGGAACGTTGATGTTGACATTACTCAGCAGCGTCGGACAGTCAATGTTATGAGACAGGATATCGAACACGAACAACCGTTGAAGAAGGATTCTCCTGCTAGCCAGAGATGGCAGATGAATTAGTCCACAGCGATGCTCATATTGTGGAAGGCGGACGGGGTCATTCCACGGGAGTCGACGAAGCGCAAATCGAATGAAATTTCGTTGAATTCGCTCGATCGGATTACTCTGCACCACATGATATGGAGCCCACACGAGGATAGCGTATTCCAGTGTACTGCGGACCAGGACCAAGTTTCAGAAACATTTCTGCGTGAGGTCTTCATTGGTGAGGATCGGTCCATTGATGCTTCAATAATCAAACGATCCCGTCGCTGACTCGTAGACTGCGCTGGTTGCTTTTTATCCTCTTCCTCTCTCATTTTTCTGTAGGAGTCCGTGTAGCCCATGATTCCTTTCTTCACGAACCAGATCCGACCTGTATTATTCTTGAATGTCATTGTTTCTGCTAGTGTTTTGCGTTCCACCATTAAATAGGAGATTTCAAATGGTTCCATCCGTTCAGTTGAATCGGTATCCAATCCAATCACTTCTTCCTGAGCCACTTCAATTACGTCGTTCTGCGCTGCATCCGATGATGTTTGACGGGTTGCTGCATCAAATCCGATAACGACACCGGAATACGATTTCCGTTGCCCACCTTGCGTTGCCACATTCGCCTCTTTCTTTCCGATTGATCGTTCCTTTTGATCGTTAATTTTTTCCTTTATGGATACGCATCCTTCTGGTGACCTTCCGCTCGGCAGATGAAACATTTGTTACGCAAATCCTGGTAGAATACCTTTCCTGTCCATATAGCAAACATTGGCTCACTAGAAGAATCCTGTGCACCTTTCTAAAATGCATAAAGATATGTATTTCAGAATGAATTTCACAGACCCATATCTAACGCAAGATCAATGTGCTTCGTTTAATAAACTTCTACAACACGATCAGAGGCGCACCCACGTTCCAAAACGTGGGTAGGACAAACAGGAGAAATGTCGATTTAGATGACAGTCCTGGTGTTGAGAAATCGATGCCCATTTTACATATAAACAATTCTAAATATAAAAATTAATTCGCCAATCTTTTCTACAAGAAGGATGGTAACATATAAGCCTTGGAAATTAACTAAATATTTCATTTTACGACGCTACTTCAAGACGCAAAGATGAAAACAATTTTAATTCAAACGCGCCATCAATGCGTATTTTAAAACGATAACGCGTGCGGTCAAAGTGTTTCACTTGATAAACGAAAGCAAACAAAGAAAAATCGATTAAGTCGTTTTTTACGCGGTTTTTGGGAGTTACGCGTTTTTTTACGCAGCTTTAACTTAACGCTCCAACGGCTTGTAAAGAATCACCCTTTTTTCGACAGAAATGATGCGTTCTAGAAGTGCACGACCCATAAACTTTACTGTCTCGTGACTTGGGAAAAAAATAACCCACACATTACTCGCCCGGTGGTCGCTGTATATGGGCTCAGTATATTGGTTATAGAACTGCCCGTGAAATAAAGAAGGAGAAAGTCTAAACTATATATTTTTAAGAAATATGTTTCTAAAACTACTGTGTTTCAGTCATCATGTATTTAAAATCAAAGATTTTTTAAATTTTGTTCATTTGAACTGTTGTCCATTCTCTCTCAGAAACTTCCAGAAAATTATACGGATCCACTCCCAGGAAATCGAATGATAGACAATCAATCAATGATGTCTTAGATGAGTTCTTTCAGGTTTCTATAAAAAAAAATCCCACAGACTTCTATTATTTTATTTAAACGAATTCAACATTGAACTCCCTAAAATTTGATTATATTTTTGTAGAACTAGTATTATCAGACCTACCAGACAGTATTGCAACTAAAATATTTACCTAAATGATATGTTCTCAACAGAATCATGGGTAGGACAATGCCTTGACCTTGACTGAACACAATCGATTCCGCACTAAATAATTTTGTGCTCTTAGGTGCAGACATTAGTTTTATCACTTCGCGTTCTCCTACACTAGTGGCGTGATCAGCATCAACACGATCGATTGCACACTGGTTAAACAAATTTCTGCTACGCGAGGTAGATTTTTTTCACTCACTGCCGTCCCACGATCGATTCCGCATTCATATTGTGCAATTAGTAAAAAAATATCACAAATTTGAAATTTGAATCTTGGAAACACTGCAGACGTTTTATAGAAGAAAACTACATACGAATTGGTCGCCTAAGAATGGAGTTATGTATAAAGCGTTAATAGAAAGATTTGTTTAACCAAAGGTTTTGAAAAAAACTTTACGGTATAGTTCAGCGGCGCAGCCAAAATTTTTGATAATATAAACTATGGTTTAAGTTTAAATTTGTTTCGAAATTTCGCGGAATTCCGTTAAATTTCGTTAGAAGCTAGTTTTTTCTAGCGAAATTTTTGTAATTTTACGAAACGAAACGAAATCAAGAAATCAGATTTCGCCATGCTCAAATTCCGCGAAATTCCGCGGAATTTCGTTTCGAACCACCTGAAACGAAATTTTTCGAAATACCGCATATGCTTACGACTAACACCAATTGCAAGAGAGTTCGTGGGGCAGTACCAGGCGGGATTTATGGGTGAACGCTCCACCACAGACCAGGTGTTCGCCATACGTCAGGTATTGCAGAAATGCCGCGAATACAACGTGCCCACACATCATCTATTTATCGACTTCAAAGCCGCATATGATTCAATCAATCGAGACCAGCTATGTCAGCTAATGCACGAAAACGGATTTCCAGATAAACTGATACGGTTGATCAAGGCGACGATGGATCGGGTGATGTGCGTAGTTCGAGTTTCACAGGCTCATGAGAGGTCAATGTAAGCCACCCACCACGAGTTTCTATCGGTGGTGACGAAATCGAGGTAGTTGAAGAATTCGTTTACTTGGGCTCACTGGCGAACGCCGATAACGATACCAGCAGAGAAATTCGGAGACGCATGATAGTGGCTGGAAATCGTACGTTCTTTGGACTCCGCAAGACGCTCCGATCGAATAGAATTCGCCGCCGTACCAAACTGACTATCTACAAAACGCTTATAAGACCGGTAGTTCTCTACGGACACGAGACCTGAACGATGCTCGTGGAGGACCAACGCGCACTGGGAGTTTTTGAAAGGAAAGTGTTGCGTACCATCTATGGTGGAGTGCAGATGGCGGACGGAGAAGACTTTTATGTGCAACACAGGCTACTCCGGCCTAAGTCTGGTAATAAATAAGACCGTGAGGACGTGGAAGGCATCGTTATTGGTCTTGAATTAAATAAACTCCGAAGCATGTAAAGTGAGAATAGCTTTTTAGTCCCGAGAAAACTATTCAATTGGTGAGCTGTGCATTATTTTTTGTTTCTTGGCCAATCACGACTAGCAACTACGATGGCTACAGTCAATCAAGTGAAGCTAATCTAAGCTAAGCAAACTACCAGTTCGGCCGAATGTTCCTTTTGGCTGTATGTCGCTTTCGGCCAAACTACATTTTCAGCCAAACCATTGTTGTCCTGATAACAGTTTCAGATAAACATTCAATTCGGTTCAATCAAAGTTAATTGCCTATTTCCGGGGATTAAACCACCCGACTTAATTTACTATGTTATGAAAACTCATATGTGAAAATGTACTTTATGTGGAAGATATTGATTTGGAAAATGTATTTGAGGTAACCACTTTCCCTTATAATAAGATTATGTCGATTGTACATATCTCAAAGAAACGTGGCTCCGTAAAGTGTTATACACGCCTGAGCCTACCAAATAAACGAAATTGAAAAAAAAACCACTTTCCCTTCGATGGGACTCGAACCCATGACCCTACAGTACGCTAGACTGGTGCTTTAACCAACTAAGCTACGAAGGACCTCTGTCGGCCTTCGCAACCTAGCGGCTACTGAACGAGCTCGACATTCCCAAATTGGACGCATAGTCAAATCACTCGCAATCCATTTCTCAAGCCAACACTTCCAAATGTGTATAGTACATGTCCACATTATTCAATTCGGCTCGGCTAAATGAAATTTTTCTAGATAACTTTCGGCTTAAAGGCCAGTATCGACTTAAAAAAAAGAGTTGGTGATTTGTCAAAATGGCTATTTAGCCAAACGAGTGGCCAGTTATGACCATATGATCCTCAGTAATTGATTCTTGGCCGTATACCAAATGACATTTTCGGCCAAACGATCGATTGGACCAGACGACCTGTTAAGGCAAACGTCTTTTTCGGAAAATTACCAGTTCCAAGCATTTTTCCGTTATAACTAAAGATTTTAATGTTGAAATCTACATTTTGAGCAATCTTCCGCTGAAACTGAAGAATTTTTCGTCATGAAAATTCCAAAGAGTCTCCCGCGGATATTTCGAAGAATTTTCTGCTTTAACGTTGGCTCTAATCTAGTCGTTGAGAAAGTCAACGCAAAAGCATCTCTTCTACCAGTCACAAGCTCCTACAATTATGAAGAATATTCTGTGTAAATTTTTAAGAATATTTTCCTGTAGAAATTTGGAACAACTTCCCGTGAAAATTCTGAAGAGATTCTTATGTAAAATCCGAAGAATTTTCCGCTGAAATTTCAAAAAAATTTCCATAGGAAATCTAAAGAGCTGTTCTTGGTAATTTCAAAGAATTCTCACAACTTCAAAATAGTTCCCGTGGAAAATGTGAAAATAATTTTCAAATACATATTCTGGAAAAACTTAAAGAAATTTCTTGGCAAGTTGGCGAAATTCAAAATATTCTTCCGTTAATGTACTTAAAAGAATCAAAATGGGCTGCAGCCGAACGACACTTTTGGTTGAATGTCATTTTGGCCAAAGGGCAAATTCGGCCAAATGCTATTCGGCCAACCGATTTTTTCAAGAAAATTGTTTAGCTCTTTTATAGTGGAATGTTTTTTACTGTCATAAAACGAGTTTAGCACAATTCCATTTAATTCCACCACTTCGTATTACTTTTACAAATACGTATTTCGACCTCAACTGTAAGGTCGTCTTACAGTTGAGGTTGAAATACGTATTTGTAAAAGTATTACGAAGTGGTGGAATTAAATGGAATTGTGCTAAACTCGTCTTATGACAGCGATTTTTTCAGCCAAATGAACTGTTCGACCGAATAACGGCCAAATAACTTTAAGCTAGATAGTCTTTTCAGTTCAATCAAAGGTAATTGCCTATTTCCGGGGATTAAGGTGAAGGTGGGTTGAGTACCAAAACAACGCTTTGAAAGTATTTGTACAATAAAAACTGTCATATACTGTAGTAGTATTGGTGTCGTATTGAAAAAAAAACAAAGAATATTAGTAGGATGGTTAAAAAAACGACCCAGCACCACCACGCTCACTCGATTCCGTTCCATGCTCCGAGTGTCCTCCAAAAACCGATTTGAACAAAAAGTGGTTGAGCGCATGCCGGTTCAAGTTTGTATGAAAACTAATATGGAAACTAAACCTTTTATTACACTGGCTACAGTGCCTCCCCTCCATACGCTGGCGAAAAGAGAACCCACATAGCTGAAAGCAACATTCCAGAGACTTTACTGAAAGAAAACCGCACCGCAGAAAAGATCCATTGATTACGTAACGCAAAAATAGCATTTTATACCCCACTCACCCGCATGTCACACTTTTTGTATGAAGCATCTGCCCCTGGTGCGATAGTGTAGACTAGACTAGACTAGCAGTATCTGCCCCTGGTGCGATAGATATCACAGACAAATTCTGGGTATTTTGTTGAATTGCACGTTTCACTGATGCCTTCTGAGAAGCCTAATTATCATGCTAAAGATTCGCAACCTCGATTAAAATCGACTCGCAACTTATGGAACGACCATTCAATATGGATTGTCTATGGAGTTGAAGCTCTTGAATATTTCATCCAGTCATATGGTCTTCCCCCTCGCCATCGCCCAATGACGAAGCCGCCATATAAACTGTCATACAAGCCTGAAACGACTTGTGCACGGTAAGCCTCTATTCAAACCAGCCCAAACCATCGGATGACACCCAAATTATAAATCACTATCGACTGAGCGGGGGCAAAATTATTTTTTGAGTCACCCTAATTATTAGTTTGCTGCTGTCAGTGCCGTTGTTTACATTCGCTCCGCGATCAGTTTTTAATCGTTTTTTCGGGCAAAAATAGCAGTTTATATTAAGTTTTCGGTTTAAACAAGTGACTTATTTCGAAAAGTGATGTTTAATTTGCATTCCATCAACATTTCGGGCTCCTCATGTGCGGAGAAATCAATGAAAACTTGATTTTTTCAGTGCCCTTTGAGAAGAAGTGAAGTGCAGTGATAAGCCCACCAAATCGCGAACGGCCAATAAATTGGCACGAAACTGCTGATTTATGATATTATTCGAGCCGAAATGCATGGAACTCTTTGGATAAACATGTTCATTATCACGGGAAGTGAATAAATATGCTGTGAGCAGGTTAGTAATTTGAATATTAAACTTTTGTTCGATGCTGTTCGATGCATTCGAATGTTGGTGGGAGAGGAGTGCGGGAGGTGTGGGGTTGGCCCGTGGAAAGTCCGGTGCCATATTGGCGGCCATCGTGGTACTCTTCCAACTATGTCCTTAAACCACCCGACTTGGACGTTAATTTACAATGTTATGAAAACTCATATGTGAATATGTACGTTATGTGGAAGATATTGATTTGGAAAATGTATTGGAGGTAACCACTTTCCCTTCGATGGGACTCGAACCCATGACCCTACAGTACGCTAGACTGGTGCTTTAACCAACTAAGCTACGAAGGACCTCCGTCGGCCAGCCGCCAGACATTCTAAATACTCACGCTCCTCTAATGTGGACGTGTACAATACACATGTGGAAGTATTGGCTTGAGAAATGGATTGCGAGTGATTTGACTATGCGTCCAATTTGGGAATCTCGAGCTCGTTCAGTAGCCGCTAGGTTGCGAAGGCCGACGGAGGTCCTTCGTAGCTTAGTTGGTTAAAGCACCAGTCTAGCGTACTGTAGGGTCATGGGTTCGAGTCCCATCGAAGGGAAAATGGTTACCTCCAATACATTTTCCAAATCAATATCTTCCACATAACGTACATATTCACATATGAGTTTTCATAACAGATAGTCTTTTACCAAATGGGCTATTCGGAAAGAAAACGTTTGAAATTATTGTTTTATTGTGTGGCTTTCTCAGTCTATTTTAGTCAAAATGATTCGTTTTGTTTTGCCCGACGTTTCGGTCTGTATTTTGGCCGTTTTTCAAGGGTGAACTAAAATATGAACATGGACTTTAGGAGGTACACAACATAATACATAAAACTTAGTAAAATATAACCTACACAGTCTACCGTCGCCGGGGGTGACAATGGGTCAATTGGGGGTTGAGAATTGGCCACTGTTTCAAATACTTAAAATGCTTGTAGAATAGATTGAATGTATCTGAGGGCAAGAAGACTAAAATATAAGAGACCTTTTTGAACCATTTTGCTATTCGACCTCCAGGCTGCCGATGAGAGCGATGACCCATTCTCACCCCCAGACCCATTGTCACCCTCGATGGCGGTATATTCAAATATTACTAACTAAAGATATTGCATTGCAATCCGTTCACCCTCCCAAGTTGCCCTTTCTCGACATCACAGTGTAAATAACCTTTATCGCACCCCAGTTTGTCAAGCTTTCAACTTTTTTTTTGTTCGTCCACTTTTTTGGCTACCGAAAATAACAGTAAGCCATAACAAGTGCTTCAGACGGAGGAGGTCGAATCTTCTGTCCAACGGACAGAGATGTTTGTCTGATGTCCTGTAGGATATTTATCCCGTCGAGTGCAACTTGTAGCAAACAAATCGGTCGAGGAATAGCGCAAACGAAAAATGTTTTTCTTGCTATGAATGTGGCAGTCATACAGACTCACATACACATCTACTTTTCTGAGTTGATTTGCAAACAACATTACGAGTCAAAGGGCCTCCTACAAGCAAGTTTGTTTTTTGAGTGATCATATAGCCTTTTCATACGCTTAAAATAACAATATTTGTCATTATAGTTATGAAACATATGATTAAGTTCGTCCGCCTCACATTTATCTATATAAACTTTGATATCAGTAATGTTTCAGTCCTGTGCCAATTTGAGTGCATTTTGAACACAAATCTCATAAGGAAAATAAATAAAGCAGAATTAGCAATAGGATATCGGACCATTTAAGCAGCACCCAATCATTCCCGTCCAAAACATAAGTTACTCGGACACATTACAATAGAATTACTGCTTTTTAGTACAATATTAACATCTTCAGATTTCTAGGGATGCAAAAAAAAATCAAGTCATATGATTAGAAGACGTTTATGCACGTTGAACACAGGAATATGGGGTGCTGACCAAATGGTTCTCCTTCATACATTATGAATTTTAAAATTGTTTGCAAGCTTTTTTTAAAATAAATTTCAAATTGTTTTAGAAAAGGGAAAAATTTAGGATCATCTTTAAATAATACAAACTATCATTGTTGACCGTAGTGTAAAAAATATCGATCGTAATTACAACCCTTTGAACTGACTTAAGTACAATAATCATGGCGTGCCACTCTTTTGCCCTTTCAAAAAGATACGAACGCTGAGCAGCATACGAAGAATAAAACTATCCTTCTCGATTACGTTTCTCGCCCGGCATTGCACACGAACTATTTGCTCAACAATAGTGGAACTTATTTTCTTTAGTTCATAAGTCGGTGGGATCAGGGCAGCATGCGAGAGAGCAGTCTGTTTGATGGGGCGCCCCAGTTTCGTCCAACTGCAACTGCACTCGATGCACTCAGTACGCGCAAAAAGTGCATTCAGTTGGCCGGTCGTGCGCGCAATTGCAAAGCGCCTTCCACCGGGGCGGGTGCTGTTCGTTCTGTTCTTATTCTCAACGATCGATGCCCATCGCGTTGCACTCACCGTTGAACGTGGTGGGTGCGATTGTGTGGTGCAATGCTGATAAATACAACGTCACCATAGTTTATAAAGCGCAAAATAAATGGGCTGATGGGGAAACGGTTATTTGTGCATGGTGATGTTTGTTAAATAACTAAACACAATTGATATTTTAAATAATCTTAATATATGTGTAAATAATTTAATTTGACTATTGTAATTCATTATGATATTCAAGCATACAGCTTTCGAGCCTATTATACTGCTAAGGGCATCTCCAGTTTTATACACCTATTAAGGAATTAAAATAAAATTTTGAAGTCATCCGGATAATGTTTACTGGTACACAATATATGTTCAATAGTTTATAATTCGTGTTGGCATATGTTTGGCGATGTATGAATTTCGGTGCAAAAAGGTTCGGTTCACAAAAGTGTCCCTAGCAGCAGTCACTATTGCGACTATTGGCGTAAGCAAGAGGGCGGGCTAGCAGAGACAAGCCCTCCCCAAACCATCTTGTGGCTTCTTCCAACAAAGTTTCCGGGTTCCAAAACAGTCAAGTAACGTTTAAATATTTCCTCACTGAGATTTGTAATTTTTGTTTTACACGCGTTGATTCGTATGCTTTTTATGGCTATGTATTTATTTGATCGAAAAAATATCGAAGATCCAACTTGTCGTTGCAAAATGGATTTTTTCGATTTTTAATGTCGATCACTTTCATTACCATTTATCAATAAAATAACCATTGGCGTAACTAAAGCAAAATTATGGGAGCCCGAACCCTATGAATGTCACTGTCTGGAGTATGTTGGAGGCCGTGCCTGCTCTAAAACATCATGTTTTTCGTGAAAGTCCTGAAGCGACATTTGGTGGCATCAGGAAAATACCATAAGAGCACCTGCGAACCTTTTACGATGCGTTATTTGATCATCTGCATGCGTGTTTATTTAAATATTTTTCTGGAAATTATGTTTTGCGTACTTTTTTAAAACATTTACTAGTAATACGGAGAAATTTTCTAATCTAAAATGGATATTAGCACTTTTGCTGATTGTACATCTTTAATTGCTAATGCCTTCTGCGAATGATTGAAAGTACATAATTATTTTTAAGTGCAGCTGAATTTTTTGCTGGAGAAGCAGAGATGCTATAGTATAACCATGTTATAATGTACGTGTCGTTTAGTACCAAGCACAACTTAACATATGGTCAGTAGACCTCTTCATGTTTTCAAAAAGTATCAAAAATTCAATCGGTCAGCCCAGCATCACAATTCTCATGCTAAAATAAGTCTCCTGTCAAATTTTCAGCTAATTCGGATAAAATTTCGAGGTGGCTCAAGTCGATTTAATGTTTTCGGGCTATTTTCAATTTTGGAAAAAAATCTAACAAGAGATATAAACTTCGAAAACAATCGCAACAACTTCTATACGGAAGCTTGAGGTGTGCTCTACAAGTAATGTCATTTGATTTGTTCCGTTCACGTTTTGTCCATGTTAAAGTGATTTTTAAGCTTTTAAGTGCATAAAAATACTGTTTTCCCCAAAAGTCGTTGTTCTACAAAATTCTTGAGTTTATGACAAATGATTGTTAATTTATTATATTATTATTCCTCTTTTTTCCCTGGAAATTTGAATAATATAATTGCCAATGTACGATTTACCGTTAAATTCTTAAAAATCAGAAGCTGAACATTTGTCATAAATTTGCACGCTGAGATTTCTTCAAACAAGTTGTTTAAACAAATAAGCTTCGATTTCACTTATTACTACAATGCACTCAATGTTAAAAGCATGCAGACATATGATGAATTTAACAAAATTTGGAAGTCGTTTGTTGTAAGCATCAAATATCATATGATTTAATTTATGTTTTGTTCGAACAACTTTCTTGAAGAAATCTTAACGTGCAAATTTATGACAAATGTTCAGCTTCTGATTTTTAAGAATTTAACGGTAAATCGCACATAGGCAATTATATTATTCAAATTTCCAGGAAAAAAGAGGAATAATAATATAATAAATCAACAATCATTTGTCATAAACTCAAGAATTTTGTAGAACAACGACTTTTGGAGAAAACAGTATTTTTATGCATTTAAAAGCTTGAAAATCACTTTAACATGGACAAAACGTGAACGGAACAAATCGCAATGTTCACAAGACTTGTAGAGCACACCAAAAGCTTCCGTATAGAGGTTGTTGCGGTAGTTTTCGACGTTTATATCTCTTGTTAAATTTTTTCCAAAATTGAAAATAGCCCAAAAACACTAAATCGACTTGAGCCACCTCGAAATTTTATCCGAATCAGCTGAAAATTTGACAGGAGACTAATTTTAGCATAAGAATTGTGATGCTGGGCTGACCGATTGAATTTTTGATACTTTTTGAAAACATGAAGAGGTCTAATGGTCAGACATATGCCATGGCTCGTACTCATCCCGGATCATGTGGATTATGAAACCAATCACAATCTCTCTGGGCTAATTTTATTCTGCCATCACAGCCTCAGCCATCATCGGCCTATAGCCGTGAACTCCGTGCAATGCGATGGGCAGCGATGCCAGATTGATTCAACATCAATTCCGTAGATTCGCTCAAAAATTTTGGCTGTCGCTATTGGCGCTTTGATGTTGCATGAAGAAGAAGAAGCAGAAAGATGATAATCGAAAAAATCTTCACGGGAAAGCATACGAAAAGTTTTTAAAACTCTTCTCAAAAATTCTAAAAGCAATTTAATTTAAAACGGTAAGCAGTACGGGTTTGGACTTTTCTCATACTGTGTATTAAGTGTAATATCACAAAATAAAATTCAGAAATATTGTGTTTATTATACAGTAGAAGTAAAGTCCAACTTCGTACTGCTTACCGTTTTTAATTAAATTGCTTTTAGAAATTTTTGAGAAGAGTTTTAAAAACTTTTCGTATGCTTTCCCGTGAAGATTTTTTCGATTATGACCTTTCTGCTTCTTCTTCTTCATGCAACATCAAAGCGCCAATTTCGACGCTCCTCCACAATCCTATTATACAAAACACCACAGGACAGATCTCTAATTTTTCTCAATGCATAGAAATAACAACTAACCGTCCAAAATTTATAGTTACTGGTATTGTTATATTCTAACCACTGACAAACATCGCACAATTACTTTACAACCACCTTACGTGCATGCTGCATAAAATGAAGTTTAGTACAACAATGTCAACAGAAGGCGCTAGTATGAGATGTCAAATACAAAGATATACGATGCGTGCACCTCTGGTTGTGAAATTCGTCATCAGTTGAATTTGAAACGACCGTTGAGCACATGGTCGATAGGAATCTCATCAATGTTACGTCGGTTTGTCTGTGTCCTAACTTTCATTAAAAACTAAACAGAAATAGATTCAAGGCATAGTGCCCTCTACACACATTTCCACATTCGCCGTAATGGCAGTTGCTATACATATTTTTGACAGTAACTATTTCCAACGCTGATACTACCAACATTTTATTTATTGAACTCTGTTGAAAATTTTAACATAGAATCAGTTTAATATTATGGACTTCTTATTTTTCACATTTCAAATTAATGAGCTTTAGCGCTGACGGTGCCATAGTTGTGGTAATGTTGGTTCACCAACAATTTTGACGTAATGAGTTCATTCATATTTTGGCGCCAGCATAAGAACTATAACTAATTCAGTATAGAAGTGAAACAAAATCCTATTTTGACACTGAAATTGAGATTGCAAACGAAGAAAATCTTAAAAATATCAGGATTACAATCCATCCATTACCAAACTTCTATTTAATCCCAGAGTTCCTCCAGAAAACCCTCGAAAATAATCTTGAAATAATCATTCTGGTGTTATTTCGTAAATTTATCCAGAAATTCTTTGGAAAGTCTTCTAAACATTTTTCCGTAATTACTTTACACAATTCTATGAAACAAACCTCCAGGAATTAATTCTGTAAGTCATCCAAAACATTCTTCAGGCATACCTCCATGTTTTTTGGAATTCTATCAGAAATCCTCTAAATATTCCATCAAAGTTCCGTAAAGAATTCTTCCGGAGATTTGTTCAGAAATTCTTCTAATGATTATTAAGGGAATTCCTCCAAAAATTCCTTTAGTAATATTTTCAGAAATATCTACAGGAATTAATTCAGAAATTATTTTATTATTTTTTATGGAAATCGCTACACGAAAAATTCCATTTATTCAGAAGTTTATCCAGTAGTTTATTTGGAATTTCATCTAGAAAATTCTAGGAAAAAGCTCTAGAAGTATCCGAACGAGTTACAAAAGGAATTTCCAAAGTTTTGTAGAAGAATGTTCGACATTCAAAAGTCTTAAGAAGAATTTTCAGAGGATTTCCTGTAGCAACTTTCGAAGAAGCTTCTGGAGAAATTTACTTCGAGCTTTTCCGAAGGAACTCCTTAAAAAATGTGCAATTACCGGCGGACTTTTTGAAAAAAAATTGGGACTCCTGGAGGAGCTCCCGAAAGTATTTTTAGAGGAATTTTCAAATGAATTATTGAAGGATTTTCCGAATTATAACTTGAGTGGATTTTCGAAAAGTATTCCCAAAAGAAATTCTTAGAGAATTGCTGAAGGAATTTCCGAAGGAGTTTCTAAAATAATTTCTTAGGGAACTTCCGGATGAATCCCTGAAGAGTTTTTTGAAGGAATTTACATTGAACAGTCAAATGGGAATTTCCTCCAGGATTTATAAAAATTAGCAAAAAATCAGAACAATTTTGGCGCAAGCCAACAAATTTGAGGAAAAAATATTCAGTTTAGTGGGTCGCGTTCACCATTGTGTCCCAGTTGAACTCCGCCAGTATAATTTTTTTAAGCAATATACATGTAATAAAATGTTTAATAAATGTTTGAGCTGCGTTATGAATTGTGCAGTCAACAATCCAGACGACTGGGTTTGCTTGAACCTTGAAATTAATTACGTTTATGGCAGCGTACTCTAATTATCCCTCTATATGTTGAAAAGGTTCCGGTAGTTCAATATAATGGTCCTTCGAGCCGGATTATTGGGAAACTATACGGTTCGAAGGATCAAATGTTGGGTAGTCGGCTTACCTTCGCTGACTTCCAACTCCACCTTCCATTACTGACTTCCAACTGGTCGAAGGTGGATCCTAAATTCCACAAAGATTGCACAATGCACGCATGGCTGCTCAAACTTATCTTAAGGATTATAACACAAGAGCAAGAGTGTTATTCAAGAATTTAAATAGGATGTTCGATTTCACTGAATGAATTAGTTATTTGCAACAAGCTTCATGGATCATACACAAGAATTATTTTCAATGTGATTATTTTCTGGATTTTAGGCAGTGGTAATCTCGGTCAATGATCGATCAGAAAATTCAAGATTGATTTCATCATCTACGGTATCAGCATGGAAATTTATCTTTCTTCAGATCTGATACTCTTCCCTTTCTCTTCAAATGGAAGCAAGACAGAAGTTCGAATAATTACTATTATCTCCCTTTGACCTTTCGGAGACCAATTGGACATAACCTTCAATAAATATTTGTAACGGTCTTTCCTTCTAAATAGAAACCTATACCTATATCAGGAACTTATATATTGTTTACTCAACTTGATCTAAATTTGAAACCAGATCAATTGAAACTAAAAGTGTGCTAGTAAAAAATCCGTAGATTTCCGCAGAAATTTTCAAATTTCCGTAGTTTTTATCTACGGATCCGTAGATCCGTAGAAAGCACTCAATTCCGTAGATCAACGGAAATTTCCTTAGATCTGGCATCGCTGGCGATGGGCGACTGCATCCATCGTAACCGATACCACTGCATCGGACCATCATCAAGCACAGAATAACAAAAAAAATTAGTCCTCGTCTTTCATGCTGCATATTCGCAGACCCACCGACAGCTCACTTGCTGGCGGCTGCATGCTGTGTAGGGAAACACAGCGAACGTACGAACGAAACGAAAAATGCGCAAGCAAAAAGCACGTCAGTACGCGCTGCTGTCACAAACTGGAATGACTCACACACGGGAGGCACAGCTTCTTTCATACACAAAGAAAATCTTGCGGTGGACCCGAAGGCCCGTCAAACACAGCATTCTGATGTCCGTGTAAGGAATGCACGGGATTGGTTGCATAAGAAATTTTTGCAATAGCTTATCGTAGTCATGTAACAATTCTGCTCAAGGGATGGATAGAATAAGGTTCAATTTGCTCAAAAACCTCCCAGACGTCGCGAAGAGGCGCCTATTGAGCTTGTTCAACCAGAGTTACTGGAGTGCAACATTGTTCCGGATGATTCGAGGCAAGTGAGGGTGATAGCCATCCAAAAGCCTGGAAAACCCGCGTCGGATTGCAATTGTATCGCCCCATCGCGATGTTGTCCTGTCTTCGGAAGCTGTTGGACATTGGCGTAAATAGGTGGGGGCCGAGGGGGGCTGGCTCCCCAGACCTTGGTCTGCCCCCCCCCCCAGAAAATTTTAATAACTTTAAAATAAATATTACATTTTACTTAGTTCCAGATCCAGAGTTCTTAGATCCAGCTCTCATAAGAAGCCGTGCAATTATGTACGTCATTTATTTTGTTGGTATTTTCCATCATCCACTAATACGCTTGCAGTTGTTTTTTTCCTCACCCCTATATCTATCACATTGTATGTGCTTGTTTCTGCTTTTCATCGATTTGTTGACGCTCGACGCTTATACGCGGTTGTTCAAATTTTGTATTTCCGCGCATTTTCTTGTCTCTCGTGCTCCTACCTGTGAAGCTCAGAAAAGAATTGTGTTTTTCCTGCTGTATTGCATTGCAAGATGTCCAAAAACAAGCAAACCAGTTCCCAGAACAATCTGTTCAATTATTTTCGACCGAAAGGTAACATGATTTAAAAATTCTTTAAGCTATACAATTATTAACACTTTCTCCCATCAAAATAGCAAATGTTGCCAAATCCGAAGTTTCTTCACCCGATCCGAAAATTTCTCAGGAGTTCCGGATCAACGACGTCGGTGAGCCATCCAGAAAAACAACACCAGATTCAAGTATGTTTATCAGAAATAATAAGCTATAGCATCATCTGTGATTTAGCGAAAGATTCCCACTTACTACTGGCAATATTAACGTCGATAATTTCAGTAGAATAAAAAATTTGAAAACTGAAATTGATATGTATGTTGGTCTGAGTGAAACTAGAAAGTGTTTTCGTTTAAAACATTTCCTACATTTTTATCGCTTGAAATTTTGTTTGGGATGCGTAAATTACCTATCGGAGTTAAATAGGACAAAAAAGAAGTGATTTATTCTATGACTTGACTAATTTTATCAAAAACATTTCAAATTAGGTTATGGCATTGAAAAAAATGTTGATACGTTTATATTGAATTATACGCAGAATATGCCAGTCAATATTTTGATGTTATTCAATAATATTCCAGTTATCTTTCAAATGGGATTAAGGCTGTTCATTTTCGTCTCTCGGGATCAAAAACGGGGTTTTAAGCATATGAAAGATTTTAGAGCTTTTAGTGGAATATCGTCGTTTATCATAAGACGAATTAATATTATACCCCTTGATTGAAACTTTACAGATACATGTTTCGACGTCAACAGTGGGGCCGTTTATAGTGTCTCGTTTTTTATTCGACTCGACAAATGGTTGCTGCTTCTACTATTTACACTAGGTGTCTTCAAGGCAAGTTGAGTAAGAGAAACTGAACACGATCTTACTGTTGAGGCCAACATATGTATCTGTGAAGTTACAACCAAATGGTGATATTAAATGGAAGAGTATTTACTCGTCTTTTGTGATTTTTTAAGGAATAAAGGGACATGACACTACCTTTTCGATCCTGAGAGACTAAAAGCAACAACTTCAAAAATCTTCTTCGAATAATTTAAGGAATTTATGCTGATGGCACAATATGCTGTAAAGCTCTATCGAGTATCGACATAATAAATCAGTCAGAAAATAACGAACCAAGTACATCGCAAAGGCCTGGGATTTGTCACCTTCATACACAAAAACCATGCGACAAAACCAAAAAGAAAACAGTCACATCAAACTGGACAACACAACCTAACCAACGTAGCTCGATACAGCGTACTACTGGTCTCTCGCCCCGACAAGACATTTTGAATCTTGTCACATACTTATTTTGTTACGATATATTTGTCGTGTGACGCTTTCCATCGCGACTAAGGTTTTGCACAACCAGACGGATTATAATCCGTAGAATATATGTCAGAATAGATAGAATAGTTGTCATGGTTATTGACAAAAAAGTTCGTCATGTCACCTTTGAATTTTGTCGCGACAAAAATTGTTGTCTTTGTCAGCAAAATGTTGTCATTATGAATTGATGACAAAATGTGAGGAAACCACTGAAATGGTGTGGTTTCTGGCTTTTACAGCAGTTGAAGTCGAGCTCATTATAAAAACGGCTAATATGTACGGCATAATAATAATGTGTCGAATTTTGGTGATTTTAGTCCAGCTCCTCCTGTTTAACCAAAATGCGTCATTTAATTACATATCTAAAATGTATGTTTAAAATACCCGTAACGCTGGGTAGACACCTTTACGTGGTGTGTTACGGGGTAAGATCTACCACGGTCACATTGCCAGCTACAGGCAAATCCTGACCCAACGAATACCTTCCCAATATCCAACTCCGTGGTACTTATGAGGGTGTCGCTGAGGGAAGAGCCTCTCTTTAAGTATCACATCAACATTTCCTTTCCCTCCCCTAGTTGCGGTACAGATGGGCGTAGTACGGAATAGTAATCCTCACGCTTTTGTAATTTTTGTCTTAGATTGAAATCAAGGACTACACCTACCTTGATTTCTGATAGCAATCTGGACAGTAATTTCAAATGAGTTTTACTCTACTTTTATTTTTTCATTAATTTGGAATTCGAATAATTTCTTATTTTCGTATAATTATTTCCTCACTTTTCCATATTTATATGTTCTATATTTAATTAATTTCATAATGTCATATTTTTATACACCCATATTTTCAAATTTTGCTATTTTTTTATCTCCATATTTTTTTTTATGTTTATGCTTTCATAATTTCATTATGTTGTATTTTTATGCTGCCATACACTGCTGACTTATACTGACTGCCATACACTATTTCTGACTTATATATTTTCATATTTGTATTTATATATTTTTCAAATATGTATTCATACTATCACGTTCTCATTTTATCATTTATTCATATTTTCCTATGTTCAAATTTTTATATTTCCATTTTATCTTGTTTTCATATTTTTGTTTCTTCGTGCGTTCATATTTTTATATGTTTGTGTTTTCATTTAGTTATATTTTCATAATCTTTATTTTCATATATTTTTATTGTCATATATTATTTTTTTCATATACATTTATATTTTCATACTTTCGTTTTCTCATATTTTCATTTTTATAGTATGTGAATATAATAGTGTGAAAGAGTGAAGTTATTTTCATATTTCACACTTTTTTATTCTTATGCTTTCATGTGTTATATTCTCATAATTTTGCTTGTTTCAATGTTTACTTCTTATATTTCATATTTCAGTTATATAACATATTTCCATATATTCATGATTTATATTTTCATATATCCATATTGTCATATTTTGATATTTTTATTTACTATCATATTCATTATTATTTATATTATCAAAATTTTCATTTAATGTTCATATTATTTTTTTTAATATTTTCATATTCTCATATTTTCATATATACATATTTTGATCCCTTCATATTGTCACATTTTCTAATATCTATTTTTCCACATTTTCATTAAAATATTTATTAAAAATTTACTAAAAAATACGGATCGAGAGGGCATCATTTGCCTAAGACGTTATTATCTGACAAAATTTTAATACGTTCGATGATTAAACTTTAGAAAAAACGGGAGGAACTGACAAGATACAAAGGAAAGGTAACATTTCCAATACAATAGAATAAACATATTTATTTTAATTATTTTTACCATTTGTATTTTTATAATTTTTGACACACGGTGATCTAGTGACGCTGATTTCTTGAAGCAGAGGTCCTTCGGTCAGGGACACTGTGAACTATTTTTCAAATATTGTAATCCCAATCTAAATATTTATATTTTCTTTTCAGCTGAAACAAGTGTTGCTGGTGAAGTTTGTTTCACACCAAGGATCAATTTGCTCTCCTTTGATTTTCATAAATTTCTACGTTTTTAATACACTTATTCTTAATATTCCCATACATTTTCTCAAATTACCATATATTTTAAATAATCTCGCATAAACATTTATAAACAATCTTCTTGTCATAAACGATTTACCTAACCAAATGACAATTATCTTCACTTTCAGAAACATTGGGTGCTGACGTAGATTCTGAAGACGCATCACATTACATCACACTCTAATATTACTGCAATTTATTATTTCAGTTATATGCTGCAGAATGCAAAATCAATGGAATTGTTTTGCCAAAATCTATTCATTCATATTACATTCAAGAACAAAACATCACCTTTTACAATATCAATACTAATAAAAATATAATCACGCTTTTTCGCCAAGAAAAGCACCCCTCAATAACCCATCCAAATTCCAACTCCAGATACCTATGAAGGTCGCGCGAGTTCTCCGCATCTTCTTAAGTAGGTATCTAATCAACACTTCCCACCCAAATCCCCACTGATCGTAAGGACCTGGCCAGGTGTTGAACAAAGGGATCGTTGAATGAAAAACATGCCAAGCCCCAGGCTGTTTTTCTGGCGCATCTAACGTCCCTATCGACAGCCAACCCAGGATAGTGTGCGGTCAGATATGCTATGCTATGCTATGCTATGCTATCTAAAATGTATGTTTAAAAATCACGAATGGTTGGAAATTATCTATATCCGGAAATCTTTTAAGTGGGCCATTAACACTCGAGCACACAAGCTGTTGTATTTTGAACATCATAAACCAAAAAACATATCACGCTGTACATAGCATGAACAAGCCCGCATAAGCGTTTCATGACCGTACACTTATTACGTAAGCACTGGAAGGAGTACTATCATTTTCTTACTTTCCATATAAATAAAAAATAATGTGTAAGAAAAAAAATTTACATTGGAGGGGGTTTCGAAAAACACAGAAAAATGCACCTTAATAAGTGTACGGCCCCACAACAGCGCGTGGCTAGCGATTAAAATTTAATACTTCGCCCAAGTTAACGTGCAGTAATTCCAATCAATCAAAAATATATCGAATGTTCCTTAATTGCCCCTAATGTAGGATATACGCTTAAATAAAATTCCGTATTTCTCTTATACATAAAATATTGCAGTCAAATAACCGTCTATCAGGCAATTGCTACAAACGGTGTACCGGTTAAAATCCACTGAAGTCGCGGACGATTGATTGTACTGCGTAAGTCAAAACCGGGTAAATTACAAAAACCGCAAAAAACTTTATCAAAAATCGCTGTTTCGTATGCTCCGATTTTTTTTCAAATCCACGTGAACAAAATCGGTTAAAAAACAGCATCAATGCAAAACTCGCTTGAAAAGTACGAAAACTCCATAAACCGCGTGAAAAGCTAGCAAACTTGCGTTGCGTTAAATGGTTCAGTTATTCTACACTGGGGGATCTTTCTCTGTGCAAGAGACACTTGTTTTTTTGTTTAGGTATTATTATGTACGTAACAACTAACAACGCAAAAATTGAATAAAATGTCTTATTTCTAAACAGAAAATCTGTCAAGAGAACAAAGAAATAATTAATTATAAAGTGCTCTTTTCAGTATGATATTTCAAATTTGTCCGCTGCTATTGCTCCTCCACGCAGATGGACAACCAGAAGATGCGACATAACTTACTTTCGGGACCAATGTTGTGTCGTGCACAGAGTCGAAAGTGTACGCATTGTCACACTTTTGTCGCAGATGTGTGCTCTAACAAGACATACAACAAAAGCAAATTGTCGCGGTTGGAAAAAGTTGGCATCTGGTCGTGGGGATCCAGTCGTGCGACGGAAAACTGGAAGTTGACAAGTTTTTTTGACTGACCATGTTTTTATGTATCTTGTCAGGAGTCACTGACAAACGCGACAATTCCCAGGCCTGGAGTCCAGTGCATTCTTGATTGCTTCAAAATTTACCAAGACAGCATTACAATTGTCATATCGGCAACTCCAGCGTGTTGTGCTGAGACTGTTGAGTTCTCGTACTCCTTCGACTATGCCTAACTTGGCTCGTATCTCTTTCAAATGGGCGTGGTTGCCTGACTTGGAAAAATGCACATGTAATGCCTCCAGTACACTAAAAAAGTTGGTGGATGATTTAATATCCGAGCAAGCATCCACGACAACCCAATTTAGCTTATGAGCCAGGCAATGGATGTATACGGCGTGGGTGTATATTGTTCGCATTTTAGCTTGTACTCCCCCACGGGAGCTGACATGACACTTGCACCGTCATAGCACTGTGCAATCATTGGTACGCCTTCGATTCCCAACCGATCTAAGAAGCCTATAATAAACTTTTTGAGCGACTCTGCATCTCTAGAAGATGAACAGGAATCCTAAGAATCTTTCTTGCACTTCTAAGCCTTTCACGTAGCTTCTTGCCTCGTCTACCATGAGAGCAAAGAAGCCGCATTGTTGAACCTCCTCAACGATTTTAGAAATTGCAATTTCACTGGCAATTTCAATTATCCATGTGCTCCACTACCGCTATTATGTGCTCCACTACCTCGAGATGTTTCGCCATTATCAACTCCTGTACATTACCGGATGATTTTGAGAGTTTGTATGCCAACACTGGACGTGAGCAGAACACTCCTCGTGCTTTTTTATGGATTCTCTCAACTTCTTCCATTTAGAAAATCCAGATGTAACAAACTTCATTTTGATTGCGCGTCACTCCTGTTGAGAACATTCTACAGACATAGCAGAAAATTTTATCGGCGGAAATACTGTACTCTATCAAGCTATGCGCATCAAAGTATTTAGCTGAGAACGATCGCATTCGATCTCCATGCAATGCTTTTGGGAAATTGACTCTTGGTTGTGAGGGACCTGACTGAAGGCTGCCTAAATCCTTTGGAACATCGTCAGTGAATGACGTTTGTCCAGTTACTTGCGTGGAGGATGAAGCCGATCAGTTCCGCAGTAATAATGCCGTAGAAGCTTCAGGATTATTGACAATTATCAGTAAGGCTGAATTCGTGGTAAATTTGATAATTTTCCACAAGGTTCTCTCAGTGACCAACGTGCTAACAAAATACTTTCAAGCGAAAAATGCATCCCTTGGACAGGCTACCGATACTGTTATTAGCACTGTTGCCGCCCTCAAGGCAGATCGAGATCAGTTTGTAGTAATATGGAAACAAATAGAGAAATTTTCGTTGGATCTTAATATTGAACTAAAGCCAGGTAATTTTCTAGTTGAATTATAAATGTTACTAATATATAATATAAGTAATACTAAACCAAAAATCATGAAAACAAACATGTAATATAATTCTGCATTCCTGTTGATAGGTAACATCGCTAAACGACGTAAGCAACCACGAAAGTTGGACGACTTCGTTGTTGAATCTCCATTAGGTAAGGCTGGATACATTGAGACTGCTGAAGAACTTTTGCCATACGATTTTTGGAAAAGCAACGTTTACATCCCGGTAATGGACAGCGTAATTGTTCATTTCGAAGAACGCTTCGACACAGTACCCTTTGCTCGATCAGTGGATGCTTTTCTGAATTTAAATATGGCTGAGTCTACTGAATTTGTTGAGCACTACAGTAGTTTGTTCAATATGGACAGTACTATTTTGAACGCTGAAGCAGTTGTACTCATTTTCAAGGCAAAAGATTTACCATGTGATCTAGAGAACCTCAAAATTCAAATCTCTGAAGAAATAACTCCTCGAATATTCAAGCTCTTACAAGTAGCAATTGGGCTACCTGTAAGCGCGGCAGGATGTGAGAGGAGCTTTTCTGCTATGAGACGGATAAAAACTTGGTTGAGAACAACGATGACCCAGAATCGATTTGCTTCGTTGGCTATACTGAATATCGAAAATGAGTTTATCAAAGGTATGGTAAAACCTGAAGAAGTTTTGGACCGTTTTGCCAAAAATAACCGGAAACTTAAACCACAGAGAACAGACATACAAGTCCATTCTCAATTGTGTGTAAGGAATTTAACGGACGTTTTAAAATGCAACACAAGTGGCAATCTCGTGGAGGCGCTGGCATCGCATAGTTTCTCTGATCAAGAAGCTGTCAAAATTTTAGGCGCCACCACCCACCATGGATATAAACAACAGATCCTTCTCCTCACTCTGATTTCAATTCCATATACACGGAGAAAACGGAAAAAGCTATCTAGCTTATTTTTTAATAGTTTTAAAGATTTCTCAAATTTTAATTATTTGAAAGATTATAAATCAAGCTTTATTTTATGCATTAGAATGCTTTTACGAAATTTAAACCTTCAATTGCTTATCCACCTCCATAAAAATTCTTGCGACTTGTTGTTTTACAAATGGCGGGTGGATTATTAATATATTCAACTTTATGGAAGTTTTCCAATGATTAGCAAAATTATGATGTTCATATAGCCATATTAGTCATGAGTAGATGTCAGCATAACTATTGGAACAAGGTAAGTGCGAAAAATAATCCTGTTCTTTGGCACAAACATGTCTGAATAAACTTTTTTTCATACAGATGTTTGATACTCAATTTGTATGCTTGCCTGTCGGAGTGGTTTCATCGGAGGAGACATCTCCAATAGCAGAAAGCAGAAAACCCCGCGTGGATGTGCATGCACAAAAAATACCGGGAAACAGAATTCCACCATTTTACAATGTGACGGATGAAGTGACGGGATTGAAATACGGGTCGAAAGTCCTTGGTAAAAATATGCCGTTATGGACGTCAAAATTGCCACCGAGAAGAATGTAGGTGAAAATCATCTCACAAACCAACAACGACGATATTTTGCTATTTCTGGCATGCGCAGATGGCCAGACAGTCGTACATCATCAATGGAGCTTATCCGTTCCGTATGCTGGAGATCAACTGCACAATTTCGATTAAGGCCGCCACTTGTTACAGGTCTTCTAACGTGTTTTTGATTGAGATTAAGTTCAATGATATTTAAATATAAGTTTTGAAAATACATGCAGCTTTTTTAAATTCAGAAACGTCAATCTGTTTTTATTTATTTTGTAAAACAAACCTTTTGAACGAATTAATTGCATATAATCCTGATTAGATAAACACGGAATAATCCTGAAAATGATTAAAATTAAAATAATCATTCTTAGCTTATCATGCATTTAATCTTCGCAATGAGTGGATAGACCGAATATGGTTTTAGATTAAACTTTAATCTATTTAGCTTTTTTATTTTTATCCGTGTACATGATGTTTCTTTCTCACACTAACGCACGCGATTTCTCTGCCATCAAGGAGCACATGGTTTGTTTTGTGATGAGGGAAGATCCATTATTTACGTAACGCCAGAACGATCATGTATGATCCCTCCTCTCCCCAGTTACACTTTTTGTATAATTTATCTAGAATTTTTTACTGAATTTCACACCTCAGACAACCCCCTCACTCCTCTAAGCGTTATGTAATTTATGGATGTATTTTCAATTCTTTTGAATCTTATGAATCATCGTCACAGCCAGCAGCGAAGCACTAAAATTATGAAAAGGCCATAATTTGTGCTCAAGTATATTTATGATTTTTCTATCATTTATGTCCCTTTTAGTATTTTATTTCGGGTTATGTATAAAAATCTAACTAGCGTTTCCGGCAGTGAATAACTGCCTCTCTTCGACAGTAATTTTAACTAATTTCAATCGGAACATACTATTATAAGCATACATTTATTCACCAATATGGGAAGTGGCTATAGCAGAAACTCTACTTGGTAATACAATCAAATTGCTTGAAGGTACGAAAATGTGTTTGGCTGAATTTGTTTTTTAACCTTATTGGTTCCATAGTGCATGAAAAATAAACATCAACAGTTAGCATGTGCTGGAAGAGGCGGCAAGCTTGGTATCATTTTGGCGCGCAATGTTTGTTTGGTGGAATGTGACAGCTAGTACGCACGACGTCATGAAAGACACCTAGCGCCACCAAACGACGTATTGCCACAGTCAGTATTCTAACGTACTTTGATTTACACAGCTTTTTGAGTGAAATTTGTTCTAGCCTGGATGTCTGTTATCTGTGCTTAAACTGATCTAAAGGAAGAAAAGTTTCCTGAATTTTATTTTGCTGAATTATGATTTTCTGTAATAAAACATTTTGCAACATTAAGTTTTGTGTATTTTATTGAAACATGCTTTCCATGACATTACATTATTCATATATGATTTTTATCAGGACGTACTATTAGGAAGCTTGAAAACTAGCTCCGCCCCCCCCCCCTCCCACGTCGGGACTCTAGTTACGCCTATGCTGCTGGAGAAGATGATTCTCTTCCGGCTAGATGAATGGATTGAATCGAATGGTTTGTTGTCAGATACACAATTTGGTTTCCGCAAGGGTGAGGGAAAGAACGACTGTCTTGCGTTGCTTTCTTCAGAAATTCAGTTTACCTTCGCTAAAAAAGAGCAAATGGGCTCAGTGTTTTGGACATTAAAGCGGCTTTGGTTCTGTTTGCGTCGATGTCTTATCCGACAAACTCCACGAGTGTGGACTTTCACCAATTTTGAACAACTATTTGTACAATTTGTTGTCTAAGAAACGTATGATTTTTTCTCATTGTGACTCGGGAACTTCCCGAGTTAGCTACATGGGTTTCCCTCAGGGCTCATGTTTAAGCCGTCAGAGACATTGATGAATGTCTCATGCCAAATTGCTCGTTAAGACAGCTTGCAGATGATTGTGTTGTATCCGTTTCGGGACCAACCGCAGTTGATCTGCAAGGACCGTTGCAAGATACTCTGGACAATTTGTCTACTAAGGCTTTAAAGCTGGGTATCGCATTCTCTCCGGAGAAAACTGAGATGGTTGTCTTAAAAAAAAAAACATAAGCCGGCAAATTTCCCGCTCCAACTGATGGGCAAGGCTATCACTCATAGCATGTCTTCTAAATACCTCGATGTCTGGTTCGACTCGAAATGTACCTTTGGGAGGCACATTGTGTATCTGACACAAAAATGCCAGAAAAGAATCAACTTCATGCGAACGATAACGGGAACTTGGTGGGGAGCGCATCCCGAAGATCTTATCACGTTGTACCGAACAACCATGCTGCCGGTTCTCGAATACGGTAGTTTCTGCTTCCAGTTCGCGGCTAAAACATACCTGCTAAAGCTTTAATGGATTCAGTACCGCTGTCTCCGTATCGCGTTGGGTTGTATAAATTTGAGTCTGGAATTACTTACGGGAGTACTGCCTCTGACAGATCGTTTCGCGGAATTATCGCTCCGGTTCCTCATTCGCTGTGAGGTTCTCAAGCCATTGGTCATCGACAACTGCTCAAACAAAACCCTCAATCTCGATTCATGAGTATTTACCACTGGTATATGACGCTGGATGTAAGCCCATCTTTGGTTGACACCAATCGTGCTTACTTCTTAGACTATTACAGTTACTCTGTTGCGTTTGATCTGTCCATGAAGCAGAGGATTCATGGAATACCAGACTTTCTTCGTGCGGAGGTCATACCTTCATTATTTGCAAGCAAATACAGGCATGCCAGTGACGAGAAAAGCTTTTTTACAGACGGGTCAAAACTGGATGACTCCACTGGTTTCGGTGTTTTTAAAGTTTTTCATAGCACCTACTTTAAGCTGAAAGAGCCTTGTTCCGTGTATACCGCTGAGCTAGCTGCTGTACACTATTCACTTGAGCATATTGCATCCCTACCTCCTGACCATTTCTTTATCTTCACCGACAGTCTGAGTACACTGGAGGCTGTTCGGTCAATGAATGCTTTGAGTGGTTTATCAAAATGGTCATTCACAATCACCATGGCTTGGGTCCCGTCTCATTGCTCGATCCCGGGAAATGAGAAAGCGGACTCTTTGGCTAAGGTGGGCGCCGTGGAAGGTGATATTTACGATCGGCAAATCACCTTCGATGAATTTTTCTCATTAGCTCGTCAGGAAACCTTGATCAGCTGGCAGCAGAAATGGACAAATGGGGAGCTGGGTAACAGGCTGTTTTCAATTCACCCGCAGGTGTCGAAGCGTCCATGGTTCAAAAAATTGAATATAGGACGAGACTTCATTCGAACCATGTGTCGTCTAGTGTCCAATCACTACACTTTAAATGCACATCTTTTCAGAGTGGGGCTCTTGGAAAGCAATCTCTATGTTTGCGGCGAGGATTATCAGGACATTGATCATGTCGTATGGGCGTGCGAGGAGAATAGCGGCCCCAGATCGGCATTAACTGAACATCTCCGGGTCCGAGGAAAACAACCACAGCCTATTAGATAAGTGTTGGCGGGACATTGATCATGTCGTATGGGCGTGCGAGGAGAATAGCGGCCCCAGATCGGCATTAACTGAACATCTCCGGGTCCGAGGAAAACAACCACAGCCTATTAGATAAGTGTTGGCGGGCCTTGATCTCGAATGCATGTCCCTCGTCCACCAATTTGTGAAAGTTGCTGATGTAAGATTGTGACCTTAGCCTACCCACCCCTTGTCTGTCGTATCCCATATCGAATGTCTTCCTCTTGTTGTCCATTTCAATGTCTGTCGTTAACCCCTTTCGTATGTCTTCCTCTCATTGTTGTCTCTCAAAAAATGTTTGTCCCGTTACAGATGTGAAACATCGCCAAGAATGTCAACTATGTGAACATCAGCATAGTAATTACTTAAGCACCCTAAATTCCCTTCCTTTCCTACTATATTATTGTATTCCCTAACCTCGACCAAACCGCGAGTCTAACGTTATGTATAAGATTCAAGAAATGAATTGTTAAACTTGATTTTGGCTCCGTAACGCTTCACGGCAATTGAGCCTAAACGAAATTTAAAAAAATAGCTTAACGTAATATCTTAAGTTTGAATGAAATTGGCAAATTGCTGGAGAGTGTCCGAGTCGATTGATATATAAATCTTCAAAATCCATCGAAAGATAAAGGCTACCCGACCAGTAGATGGTAACAGATTTATATCAGAGCTTGTTATTCTGTTATAGCAATTATATCTCTTCTAGTTTTATCAAAAATATTACTAAATGTGTTATTTATTGAACAAAAATATAACTCGTTGTGTTACATAAATAGAGATGATACTATAACAAATTATGTTCTTGAAAAGATTATAATTATCCATAATGTAGGCAATACGCTAGGAGAAGAATGAATTCTGTCATCAAAAGAAAAAGTAGAATCATGAAAAAAAAAATTCACAGCGAGGTATAAAATGCAGCTTTCAAAATAATTTTCAAAATTTCAAAATAAAATTTATTCATACATTATCTATAGCATGAGGTTAGAATTTTGATTATCTCCATTATACATATATTAATTTGATTGTTAGTGACAATGAAGTTTTTTCTTGGAATGATTCCGGAGATGGTACTACTTTTAATCTTAATTGAATTTCTAATCCCGCCTAATAAATTATTTTCATAAAAATCTCTGTTTGTAATTTTTAAAATTATTTTCAATTCCATTGGCTATACCTTGCCGTGTTAAATTTCAGTGATTCTACTTTTCCTCTGATGACAGCGTTCATCCATTTCTCCTCGCGTATTAACTTTGTCCAGCTGGTTCAACTTTGAATGTAGGTTCAAGTTATACTGAAGGTGGTACCTTCGTTTTGTTTCCCAATTCCTATCTACCAAAAAGGCAATTTTTTTTTCGGCGAAAATAAACATAACACATTATGTTATAATCATGTTATGACGATCTTGAAATTCTCTTTTCTCCATCTAGCGCAGAGAATTTATAACAAGATTATTGTAAGTTTTGTTATTTATAACTCATATTGATATAATTGTGATAAAATTTTGTTATGACTAACTGGTCGGGTAGGTAGTTCGAAATCTTCCCGACCAGTACATAGTAACAGATTTATATCAGAACTTGTTATTCTGTTACAGCAGTTTTTCATAACAGCGGTTGTTATAAAACATGTACCATTAGTAGTTAAAATAACAAAAATGTAACAAAATCTCTTCTAGTTTTAACAAAAATATTACTAAATATGTTATTAATTGAACAAAAATATAACTCGATGTGTTACATAAAAAGTGGCGAAAATAGCTTATACTATAACAAATTATGTTATTGAAAAGATTATGATTATCCATAATGTAGGCAATTAACTTTGCCCAGCTGGTTCAACTTAGAATGTAGGTTCAAGTTATACTGAAGGTGGTACCTTCGTTTTCTTTCCAATTCCTATCTACCAAAAATGTAGGCAATTTTTTTCGGTATAAATAAACATTACACATTATGTTATAATCATGTTATGACGATCATAAAACTTTTCTTTCCTCCATTTTGACCGAGAATTTATAACAAAACTATTGCAAGTTTTGTTATTTGTAACACATATTGATATAATTGAGATAAAATTTTGTTATGACTAACTGGTCGGGTTCCCTTTCAGCGTAACGTTTTCGATTCCCAAAAATCTAAATCTCGCGTGATTTTTGAAAACGTCGCAAGTCCAAATGAGAGACTCTCTTTCATTACGCTCTTTTTTTGCTAATATCTAGGCTAGTTTAAAATTTGTGGCAATATTTTCACCTCAGCACACTAGACAAAGCTATTTTCTTCAGGTCGGTATTGGAAAATTCAATGTAAATGTTAGTATGGCTTTGTAATAATCGAAAGAGAAAGTGAACAAAGAGAGCCTCTCTTTTGGACTTACGACGTTTTCAAAAATCATACGAGAAATGACACCCAGTATAGTAAAGAAAGGCGTAAGTCCTACGTCGAAAGAACGATTAAAATTTAAAATCGGATCGAAAACGTGATAAAATCGGTGGTAGACAGAATCGGGGAGTGACAAAATTGGTTCAATACTGTAATACAAAGTTCATATATGTATGTAAAGTTTCAATAAGGACTGTTCAGTTTATTATCAGGACACTTCTACATGACGATATTATGCAGATAGATTGGTCAATTTCGATGGAGTTTGCTTTATCGTATATTATAATATACTGTCAATCAACTGTACTTTTTGAAAAGAGATAAAACAGTTTAAATCCAACAAAATGGCGCCAATTGTCAAAGCTTCTCAAATTTCGCGTAAACATAAGCTTCCGAACAGAATTTTTTATAAGCAAAATTGACAATTTGTAAGAAAATCGTAAATCGGCATGTCAGCAAAATCATCAAGAAGATCGAAAAAAAAACACACTGTTAATGATTTGTCGATATCTAGAAACAGTAGAGCCTGTGACAGCCCGAAAACGGGATATAAACGGTTGCAGCTGTTGAAAATCCAACAAATTTAGATTGTTATGAATATCCCAAAATTCTGAGTTAGAATTGTTTCGTTGATAATTGGATTTCATTTCTTTCATTTCTAGAATGCCAGACAATATATTCAATGAAAAGAAAACAGATTTAGAAAAAAGATTGATGGTTTAAAAGCATCGACAATACAAAGTGTCCACTTTATAAACTGAACAGTCCTTAGAGCAGTAGTATTACATCGAAACATATGAAACACATGCTGTTATTCAGTTGATTTTATTAAACGCAACCCTAACACCATGAAGTGTAAAGAAAGGGTAAGAATTAAATCTCCCCATAAGAAGTAAGTCAATTGTTTGTTGTAACGGGCTTAACTCCAAAGTATCCTTCTTAACGAAGCGAATATTTATTTATTTTTCAAACTAAGGCCGGAGTAGTAAATAAAAGTCTTCTTTTCTCGAAGCGATTGCAATTGTTAAAATTTCTCATATGTAGAATTGTTATTCCACGTTAATTATTTCGATAATCTCAAATACGAGGCCAATATAAAAGGTTGTAAAACAAATCACGCCCGGAATTCGACTCAAAGCGGTATCATCCCTTCTACATCTCATCCAGACGCATCATCGTCTATTGGACAAACAATTATCGTTCCATTCTTTTTTGAAAATTTTTATTTTTCTCCAACTCTCTTTCATTGAGCAGAAGTCCATGCTTCCGAGAAAGTGCCATCATTTTCCCAGCCTTTGAGATATGTATCTAAGGCCAGCAAACGTCATGAGTGCATCAAGCATAACGCTACATATATTCAGATTCTCTTTGCCTGCATACGAACACGTGGATGGGAAAAGATAAGAAAACGAATTAAAACACTACTTCGGCTGGTTCGACATTGGTCTGGTCCGACGTTCATGAGCGACAACAGGGGGGAAATTTTTATCCATGCACTTTTGCGAAGATTAAACATTGAGAAAATTGTCGTACATTTTCGTATCTTTTTATTAACACTACTAGCATTAATACTTTTAAAATTTTATATCTTCATCTGCTTAACCTGGTTGTTTATCGAGTGCCATGTGCTAAAACATTGAAAATTCAAATGTTTGAGTTTTACAAAATTATGCAATTTTATCAATTTCGATTGAAAATCGTTGCAAATTGGATTAATTTTTACTTTGATTTTCTTGCTTAAGATTGGTACGTAGATGGACATAAGCTCAAGCTCATTGGTACTTACAGTGAGTCATATTTTACAAACATTGTAAACCTGGACAGGATAGGACAAGCGAACAGTAGTGACATCTTATCTATATGAAGTCTATGAAACATAGAAAGCGGAAGGAAAAGAAGATTTACTTTTATCTTTTTTCTCGCCTGCCGGTCCAGGGTAGCATATCTTACCAGGGACAAGCATACAAGTCGCGATATGTAAGGTCGTTCGGATATGCAATGCTGCAAAATGTTGTGTGGGAAAAAATTGATCCTTCTTGAACCGGACGCACGTGATCCTTTTCCTTATGATGCTCATCGATTTTTTATCCATCGGACGACGCATGGACTCCGAAGGAAGAAAAGAATCGGAGAAATTCCATTTCGTGGGAATTTTTTATCGATCCACATGTGTACTGCCAGGAGAGAAGCCTACTTGGAAGGTACTCACGCCGACAGAAAAAGGACTAATTGCCGTGCTCGGAAAGGGAAAAACAAACACCCAAACGAAGAAGAAAAGGGACCGGAGAGTGCGATGATCGGTTGTGCTACCCCCTCGAAAATTTTTAAAATTTAAAACTCTTCTAGCAGTGCGTCATGAGTGGGTTGCAGGCTTTGGGTTGGTAGGGGAGAATGATACAAATTGTTGAGGGGATGCGATTTTCAATATATTCATATTATTGAAGTAACGTGATTTTTAAACATCATGTCATTGTTGCAAAAAAATCAGCTATATTTCCTTTCTTACAATCATCGATAGGTGTGTAGTACATGTATTTTCGAAAATTGCTTATGAAGAGTGATAGCGCAGTAACAGGACTTAGCATAGAGAAGCAGTATTTATCGGAAATGGTTATTTTACAGTGGTTAAAAAGGTTATGATTATGGGTTATTGCTTACTTTGAGAAGATTTTTCGGACTAATGATAAAATATATCATAAGCATGAGAAATAAATGGAATTAGCCATATTGGTTGTTTATCTTAACTATTTGAAAGAACTTTATAGAAAATTGTTGAATTTCAGTACTCAAAAAAATATATGTATTATCAATTATTATTGGTATAACTAGACTCTTCATCACATTTGACAGCTAGACTATTGGATACCCAAGGTTAGATAGTAGTTGAACCAATCGTTCAGCAAAGTTGTGCACATTTTTCGAGTCAACGTCTCAATGTCTGATCTAATAGGCACAGTCAAAACATTTGTCTGAAGACAGCCTCAAACTCGAAAACATTTTCCGATTTCCATATTTATTTAAATATGGTAGGATGTTTCATGTTCCGTACCGACCCACCCCTTTTTCCAAGATGTGAGATCTTCTGAATAACCTGAGTAAATGAATGACTTGAATAATATCAAAAAATAATGTATTTTCTTGTCAGTACGGCCCAAAAAGCCTTAAAAATATATGATAAAGTAAATACTCCGTAATACGAATGAAAATTTTGCAGAAACATCTAAATACTTGGTGTCAGTATTTTAAAGTAGATGCTTCAAAAGCCTCACGATTTTCACTTGCCTTAATTTTTTTTCATTGCCGTTATTACCCTAGTTAGATTCGGGCAGCAGATATCACTCAACCCCATTGATTGAATAGAAGGAGGTATTAGTTAGAGGGTTTTCCGGTTTTTTGCATTTCCTCAAAACCTACTAATGAAACATAACCGAGAACGGGTGCATTAGAGAGGCACAAAAGGGCCGACCAAAGTGGGATGAGTCATTTCGGGCTCGATGTGTGTATATTTTTATGCTGCCGAACACGTGGTAGAAGAGAACATGCACAAAAGCAAGACCATCTCTTCTAATTGATGCTTTCTCGAGCAGGAAGGCCGAAGTGTTTGTTGGAGTTTTTAACTTTATACTTTGCCTGCTCATGTGAGTGCGGCGGAGTGAGAGTGGGTAAGTAAATCGGGTAAAAATTTTGTTAATTTATTCGAAACTCTGTTTTTAACAGAGAAGCATGATAAGAGGCAGGCACTTGCACACTTCATTTCCGTTTTCTGGAAGCGTTGTTCTTTGATTTTTATTTTATTTTGGGCAACACGTGTTCCGGATACGTTCCAGTTGGGATGGGAAGGGTGCAGACATCTATGCAATGAAGAAATGAGGGAAGGCAACGATTATGTTCGACGAATAAGATTACCACTTTCTTGTACTAAGCATTTACCAAACAGAGAATTCGGCTCCATTTTTCGCTATTGTAAATAAGTAGAATTATTGGTTATTCTGTTTAGGAGTTGTATCAAAAACACGGTTTAAAAAAGTAGAAGATTGGTAAAATGCCTTGTCAAAAACCAAATGTGCGCAGACCTTTTTATAGAATTTCGTTTTGGCTATTTCAGTGCATGAAAATTCTGTTTTAAGTTCCCTTTTATTCACCAATCACCATTTTTACATTTTTATCAACAACTAGCTGTCCCGGCGAACTTTGTCTCACCAAAAATTGATAAATTTTCTGATAGGAGCTCGTGATTGAACATGTTACGTATTGGACGCGGATTCGGGTGTTTAGTTTAAGTTTGTGCGGTCGAATAGTAAATCAATTAGTTCGGAATTGAACGTATTGGACTCGGATCCGGGTTTATTATTCTGTGCGGTCGGATAGAAAACGGACTCATAACTTTCGCGGTATCCGAGAAATTAGTTCTGTGCTGATTACGCGAATGAATATTTCGATTAGCAAACAAAACGGTTGCGCGATCCGAGATATTATTTTTTGCTCTGTACTGTTCACAGAGTAATAAAATTAATGCGTGTTGTTATTTGCATTTCATATAATCCCCACCCATAGATCGCATCACTCACCAAAGGGAATATAGATAAAATATCATATACAACTAACACAATACCACATCCCAAGACAATCGTGGAGATTTAGAGGTGTTCTCGGTCTCTAGTAGCCTAGCCATGAGAGTCGAATTAACAATCCTTCCTTTCCCATATGATCGTAAGGGGCCCCAAACACGCTCTGACATGTTGTACAACTTTGACCCCGCCCCCAGGAAATGGTACTTGATTGGAGTTAAGTCGGAGCGTCTGCGGCATGGTGGCGAACTTAGGAGCACGGGCGAATGCAGGACAAACGGCTTCCGGCTCCAGATCTCCAGGAAATCCAGGCGGAGTGAAAAACTGTCGAAATGGCAACGAATGAAAATGCATAAAATCGTGACAATGATACTGGCAGCACTTGAAATTTTTGCTTGCTTCGTATGGATGCAAAAACTAAACAAGTCGAAATGGAACCGTTTTTGACGGTTCGAATGGAGACAAGATGGCGTCTTCGCCGAACTCTTATTCTAGTATTTCTAAAGTGAACCAGTATCCTCGGCATCAACAAGCCAATTCAGTTTGAATGATTTCATATCAAGAAAAATTGGGCAAAGTATTCAAACTTCGACAGAAATCTCTTCATTAGAGCAGCGCATCAGGAACATTGCAAATCAGTCACGCAAGGATGCTGATTAAAAAGGCTTCAGTGTCATTGATCATTGGGCGAAGCAACGCTTTAAAGAGCCTGAGCTTTGTAAATTAGTCATTCTTGGAGAGACACCCACACAATGTAGTGTTGAGCGAGATTTTAGCCCAAATAATTTGGTGTTTGCAAAGTCTAGAAATCGCATTAGTGCAGCCAACCTGGCAAATTTTTTGAAGATACGATCTAATAAGAGTATTATTCCGAAGGCTCTCGCCAGATCACTCACCAATGATACAGAATAAGGGGGAGTTCACCGATTTAATGGATTTTTTACGGCTTACGGAACTACAGAGAGCACAATAAGCAATATTCTAAACGGGTCTGGGTCATTTGGCATAAAGCCATTTGGCATAACGCCATTTGGCATAACGCCATTTGGCATAAGGTCATTTGGCATAAAGGCCATTTGGCATAACAGTCATTTGGCATAACGGTCATTTGGCATAACGGACGTTTGGCATAATTTTGAGCTGCGACAAAAGTGGGGGTCATTTGGCATAACGAACATTTGGCATAACTTTGAGCTTAGACGAAAGTGAGGATCATTTGGCTGTCATTTTCTAAGATTTATTGTGAATTTTTTCGTGGGGTTAACTCATTGCTTCATTGACGCTGTTGCCTACCCCATTCGTACGGCACACGTCTTCACTATCCAGCAGTACCCCCTGCTTGAACGTTGACGTTGTCATTGTCATCCCAGCCGACCTGTCTGTCTGCCGAGAGCCTGAAGGTTGTCATCGCCGGTACGTACACAACAAGAGCATTGAATGAAAACGTGAGTGCATTAAAGCGAAAGCGAAATTGAATGTTAATCCTAATCTTAATTAAATTGTTAAAACCTATAATTCCATATTGCCTAGTAAGTATAACATGATGTAGTTTAATGTGTTTATAAAACTAATGTATAGTGTTTAGATTCCCACATTACGCATATGTGAATTCGTCGTGGTAAATAACCTAGATTCCTGCAATTGATACAATTCCGCAAGGCGGCTGAAATAATATTCACAAGGCTGAACAATACGCAATTACAGTTAATGGGCGACTAAACGTGAGTACAGAAAACACAATTGATATTTATAAATTATTTGATACACTTACATATATAGCAACACCAATCCACAGCTTGTGACATGCAACATAAATATTGAACAAACTTATATCTATATAACTAGATTTGACCTGAAATTATTGCAAACACTTATATGTACCATACCGATAACACCGGCACACTGTATTATCTAGACTTAAGCTATACAGTTATCTCCATTGATTTGATTCATATCATCTATCCAATGAATTTACAGGAAAATTATAAATCTCCTAAATCCTGAGAGCGAGTTGGACAGAGTTTTATAGTATCGGGAGAATTCCCCGTTAATTGAGTTGCAGTTTGCAACAGACGCTGAAGGTCTTAAACGACCAAAACCAAATTTTTGATCCAGCTTTAAACACATACACCTGGAGACGAGCCAGCCTCGGGCTGAAAGTCTCCTTAATAAAGACACAAAAAAAAAAAAAAAAAAAAACACATACACCTACCCCAAAACGATGTTGTCTTTCTATGTGAGTGACCAGTCCACCTTTGAAGAGTGTGATGAGAAGCTCAATGTAGTCGCGAATCTGCCACGGATCTGAACACACTTTTGTTTTGCAATCCATTATTTATATTAACAGATTTAACTATGTCGGACTCAGATAGCGATTTTTTGAGTTGTGATGACGAGGAGAGCGTTCCGCTAAATCCAGAAATATTACAAACCTCCAAAGGAAAAGATCTGCTTGCCTACGACGGATTTGTGTATTGTATGATGCACGTGTTGGGAGTTTGGGGTTATGTTCAAACGTGCTTGATTTTGATTTCATATGTGTTTGTTTTACTGCGCTTTGTTTATTAGGTTGACAATACTCATTACTGGGAATGTCGAGAGCGTGTACATAGGAGCAAAAGAGTGGGTATAAAATGCCCTTCTAGAATGGTGACACATTTTAGAAATGGGAAACACAACATCGTTTCGGTTTGTGATCATAACCATGGTAATGAATTCAGGGATCGTAATTCTCGCTCATTCTCACGAGCAGAGAATGCTCCCTCACGCTGATTTTCGCCGAGAAATCGGTTTGCGGGAAAAGAAAAAAGGTGTGATGAGAGATAACAATTTCTCCCTCACTACCAGTGCCGCGAAAAGTTGATTTGCTCGTTTTCTCACTCCTTTCTTCCTTTTCGTGCCATCACTAATTGCAAAACGAGTAGCATTTATGGAACAAAAAACCTATTTCCAACATGCATTCATTGTGGTGGTATGGCTTTAGTGACCGCATCCTATCGCAATTTTTGTTGATGTTCTAGGTTCGAATCCGGTTGCGGCCATAAATTTTTTGTAATTGCTTACCGAAAATTTTCGCGAAAAGTGAGTGCGGCGTAAAAGTGATGGAACGAAAAAAGAAATTCATCAAGTAGGCACGATTTTCGTTTATCTTCTAGGTTTGCTCTAGAAAAAAGAGGGATGGGAGAAAGATGTTAATCACTACAAACTCCGAAAAAAGATTCTCCTCCGACCCGAAAATCGCTTGTTTTCGTCTCATCGAAACGAAAAGTACGAACCCTGGTAATGATCCACTTAAAGTTCACGAGATTAAGATGAGAAACAATCTCAAGCGACGGGCAGTAGAAGACTCCGGAGGGCCTGCTAAACTCATCCGCAAAACAGCTGCAGAATTTCCGGACCACGTGCAAAACAATTTGACAACCGAAGCTCAGCGCAAATTGATTAGACGAACTCGTGCTCACCTCGCCAGTCAGTTAGTCAGAGAGAGAAAGAGAACCGGAAGCATTGGGAGAGTTTTCTGTGCCGGAGCAATATACCAAGACGCTTGAAGGAGATCGGTTCTTTTTAGCAGATGTTCTAGATGGTCAGCAACGCGCTTTGATTTACGCAACTAGCAAAAATCTGAGGAAGATGTCAGATGCCAAGTATTGGGTATGTGATGGCACATTTGATACTGTCCCTGGGCATTTTCGACGGTTATTCACTGTTCATGCTAGTGTTGCCCCGTCACATAAGCATACTTACCCTATGGCGTACATTCTGATGTCCTCAAAAACAGAATCACTATATCGTAAAGTGTTCAGTACCTTGATTGAGAAGGCGGATGAGTTGGACATTGAGCTCAATCCACCCTTCATTTTGAGTGATCTCGAAAAAGCACTTATTAATGCATCAAGGTCTGAATTTCCCGATTCACAACATAACAGGGACGATTCAAATATGACGTCCACTACTTTTTGAGATTTCTAGACCCCCCCCTCCCCCCTCTGTCACGCTTTTTTGTATACCTAGTATATGCAGTGTCACAAAATCTTAGACCCCCTCCCCCCCTAAAACCTGTGACATCATTGTTGAACGACCCCACACCTGTTTTTTCCACTTGAGTCAAAACCTCTGGAAGCACATACAATCAAGCGGGCTACAGGGTTCGTTCAATAATAATATTGAGCTATTCAACTTTTTCAAAAAAACTCAAGCATTGGCATTTTTGCCTGCAGCAAAAATCCCAGATGCTTTCAACAAATTGAAACGTTCAGCGCCTGAAGTTCTTCACGGCTTCGTGTCTTACTTCGAAGCTACATATGCTTTGGGCAGAATACGAAAGACAACGAAAACCGGACGAAACATTCGGGTGGATCCATTGTTTCCACCATCTTTGTGGTCCGTCTACGGGAATGTTACCGACGGAATTCCGAGAACTACTAACCAGATCGAGGCCTGGCATAGATGTTTTGAAAATTTTGGAAGAATTCAGACTTGAAGAGAAGCATACTCATGGACAAATTCTTGCTTTGATGTCTGGCAATTCTAGTCGTAGAAGATCATGAAAGTTGTCGGAAACTGCAGCAAATACAAACTTGAGGATTATCTAACTGCTGTCGCGACAAACCTTTGATAAAATGTATTACACTAACAAATGATATAGTAATTTTGTTGTAATTTATATACGATTATAAATTAATTCATTTACATATGAAAAGCCTTTTGATTTGACAATATATATTAGAATTTTTTAATGTATTAAATCTGTATAAGTTATTGAATAAATTGTACAACACATTTGGAGACTAATGCTTATTGTTATTTTGTAGTTTTTGATAGAATCGGCTGGAAAGTTGAGAAGAATTACTCACAAGAAGTTAACACTTTCAGTAGAGCTCATAACGCTGTTAAAACATCATTATTATGCCGTATTGAAAATAATTATGCCAAATGTCCTTCACTTTTGTCGTAGCTCAAAATTATGCCAAATGTCCGTTATGCCAAATGTCCCTCACCTTTGTCGCAGCTCAGAATTATGCCAAATGTCCGTTATTCCAAATGACTGTTATGCCAAATGGTCTAGAAAAGTGTTGCTTGCGCTCAATACATTCCAAAAATTTTGGTAGATTTTTCAGATCCAATCAATTCTAGAATGAGTTCAACAAATTGACACTAGCTTGATTTTTTATTATCAATGGAACAGTTATACGTAGAACGGCGCAGTGTATTACTTGAAATAAATTTACTAAACTGAACTAAACAAAAATTAACATCTGTTCAATGTTCCTATTATGCTTTACACTTC